>NC_136505.1:26646237-26763737 GCF_053919585.1 Euprymna scolopes | reverse complement strand
CTGTGAATTTGATATGCGCCTGCATGTAAAATGCCTTCTTCCATCTGTGTGCATTTTTCAAAGCATATTTCTCGTAACGCCGACTGATAAAACTTATCCGTTGTGTTATTATAATCGCGCACCTTGCAATCTTTCTTTTGAAAAATTGCTCCAAATGCACTTCTAAGCAAACCGACCTTCATAGCGAGATTGTGACTGGAAAATCAGTTTAGAACTGGCAGAAAATGAAAAAAAAACAGGAAAAAAGAAAGTATTATTTTTAAATTAGACATTTTATATTTATCTGTTGTGTATAGGGTCCAAAACGGCTCGATAAAAAGGATAATGGGGAAATCTCGGTATGGGATACAAATCAACATTGCCAGGTAGATTGTGACAGCCGAATGAGTTTATAACCGACAATAAAATAAAGGTAGACCTTTACTTTTTAATTGTGAAATTTTTGTTCGCCATTGAATGAAGATTGAACCCGTTAGCGAACACTCTCACTATTATGATGTTACTATTTACCTCGTTATTGAAAGAGGTATAACATCCCTTTTATTTCTGCCACAGTTTTAGGATGCCACTTTTGATTTCAAAATTTGTTCATATTTACCGCTAAACAATTTTTTTAAATTACAAATAAGGCATTGCCACTTTCGTGTAGGAAGTTACTATCAGGAACATAAGCTACTGGGGTACTATGTAGGGAGTTGGGCAGCAAGATGTCCGTTCACCTTACACTTGAACTTGTGCATGTCAGTACAGTTGGGAAAGCAGGGACCCAGAATGGGAATTCCAAAGTCTAGCGGCTGTGGGGAAGAAACTACTGGAGTAGAAAGCTCTCTTACATCTAGGAATCTCTGCCGTGTAAGGGTGGGATTTAGCTGGTTGTCGGGTTTGATGGGAGTATTTATGTCGTGGGGACACAAGCGCTTGCAGTTCGTCAGCGCATTCACCATTAAAATACTTGTAGAACAGGCAGAAGGATGCAACATTTCATCGGTGGGACAGAGGCTGAAGCTTAGATGACAGTTCAGGACCTATCAAGTTGGTGACTCTTTTAGACCTTGTCTAGGAGCGAGAAACTAGTAGCAGATCCACCAGTCCAAATATGACAACAATACTCCACACAGGGGAGAATGGTGACCTTATAGAGGTACATGATACTTTCGGGCGTTAGTAGCTTTCAAGCACGAAGAGAAAGCTTACCTTCTTCGCAGCAGTCCTGGCAATGCTCTCAATGTAATTGTTCCAACTTATGTTTCCTGTAAAGGTTAGGCCAAGGAGTTTTAAATAAGTACTTTCATATAATGAATCTTTGGCCATTGCTATGAGTGACAGACAGATTTCTTGCAATTATTAAAGGAAACAAGTTAAGTCTTGGTAGTATTGAATGTGATCATCCATTTTTGTCTCCATTCCACTACAGATTGGAGGTCATTCTTTACCGTTTCTCCCATTTCTTTAGATATGTGTTCATGATTATTTCTACTGGATTATTTCATGTGCATTTCTACATCTGATCAATCGTTTTTTCCTTTGAATTGTACCTCACTTTTTCATTTTGATTCATCAAGCTCGAACTTCATTTGGAATATCTTTTTAACCCTTTTTTATATTATTATCAATTTTCGTACGAATATGATTCTTGTATAATTTATAGTTTTCAATTTATGTGTTTACTAGCAAGATTTATAGTCTATGAATATCACTTTAATAACTACTTTCCCCTAGGGATAAAAGCCATACTTTGAAACTCCATGGAATAAGGAAAGTTTTACATTTTTTTTTAATCCTTGTTGGATAGAAAATGTTGTAATTTCTAATTTATCAAGTTTATATTAAATTCCTTATATATATATATATATATATATATATATATATATATATATATATATATATATATATATATATGGTGGCAACTGCGAAGCTGACTGGCTAACTAGAAAATTCAATAGCATGTACGTATATATAAACGCGTGATCACCACAACTTTTCACATAAGCCTGACGTATTCTCACGAGAATGAAATGCGGAATATTTTGTGTAGCTTAATTGCCATATATATTTTCATAATTACTACCTATTACTTATTATATATATTGTATAATAAACAGATTATATATATATATATAAATATATATATATATATATATATATATACTTGTTTATTGTTATATAAACATGCTCACATCCCGCTGCTACAAATAGCCACTTGTTTCAATCAAACAACAGATATCATCAGGCAGCGACTTGACTATTCAAAAGCGGGATGTGAACATGTTTATATAACAATAAACAAGTATTATCAGCTCTTTTTATTGAGCACTATCTAACAACCTCGTTGAATTCATTAGTCCATTACTTTTGAATATAAAAAAAACCCGAGTGTATATATATATATATATATATATATATAATCTTTTTATTATACAAACATTCCTGGTTACATATGTGCATACATGTTTCAGTGAAGTCCTAATTCCGGGACAACAGTTCATTAGACCAAAATGAATTGATATTAAAACGGGTGTTAAAATGATTTTGGTTTTATAAGATATTTGGATGCGATCTACATTCCGATGGAAAGTTGGGGTGTATATTTTATATCTTATGAAACCAATGTAATCAAGAATGTTTGTATAAGAAACAGACTTTGTACCAGCTCTGTCTTGCATTGAGCACTCTTTAATATTCACGCGAGTTTTATTGGATTTACATCTAGGAAACCAATCGATACATCCGATATATATATATATATATATATGTATGTGCATATATATATATATATATATATATATATATATATATATATATATATATATATATAATGATTAAGTGGTAAGAGGCAAAAAAAATGGAAAGTGCTCAATACTACTATATATATATATATATATATATATATATATATATATATATATATATATATATATATATGTATATGGTGGCAACTGGGAAGCTGATTGGCTAACTAGAAAATTCAATAGCATATACGTATATATAAACGCGTGATCACCACAACTTTTCACATAAGCCTGACGTATTCGCACGAGAATGAAATGCGGAATACTTTGTGTAGCTTAATTGTATGTGCATATATATATATATATATATATATATATATATATATATATGATTAAGTGGTAAGAGGCAAAAAAACTGGAAAGTGCTCAATACTACTGTAGAACAAAAAATATATTTTTTTATTACCGTTTTTAATCTGCTTAGTTACAGATGTTTCCACTACTTGAGATAAATTAACGATCCGGTAATTTCGTCGGGCCTTACCAATTATCTGTAAGATCTGACGAAATTATTGGATCCTTAATTCGACTCCAGTAGTTGAAACATGTGTAACTAAGCAGATTAAAAACGGTAATAATATATATATATATATATATATATATATATAGTCATCCACATACAGTACTGTTTCGCTGTTTCACAGCTCATCAGTGAGGCAGTATTCTTTAAGGTGTATTCTTTTGAATAAAATAGATATTTTGTGTCTATTAATTCTCATAGATATTGTGGAGGAGATTAACTATGCACCTGTCTGAAAACAGCACTATTGCCAAAGACCTGACTAATCAACAGTCCTGCCTCGTCTCCAATTTCGAAATATTTTAGTAGGCAACATACTCAAATATACTCAAAGATACTACTAAAATCCATAAGCTTCAACGGTTAGAAGCATTACTAGTTAAAACTAAAAACTAAATATCAACAAAATAAATTTTTCTAATAGCAATGACATCCTAAAATGCCTGCAAAGTCACAAAAATATTAACCAATTGAATAACAATAAAATATACACATATTCATATAAAAAAAACAAACTATAAGTTAATTAATGAATCCAGATGGACTGGAAAATATTTGGACCTACGATAAATACGGTTGCTACATTAGAGTGTTTCTGCCAGGAGCAAAGAAATTAATTTGGAAGGGAAGCTAGAAAACATCCAAACTATAATTAATAGACATGAAATGTCTATTTTATTCCATGAAATTTATATATATTTAATATATTACACAGACATCAGAGGAAAGAATAAGGTAAATATTTTTCATACGTTTAATATATGCTTATTTTTTTCTTTTTTACACAGTGATCACCTCTTATCAAGGCCCGGAAGCCACTCAGGGATAACGGTTATTGCAAGTACATTACGTTAGTGTGGAGATTTGATGAAGTGTTTACTTAAGGGGGCAGTTCATTAAGAATTTGTTAACATTGGACTTGAAGACATCCAAGTTGTAGTCCGGTGGGGGGCAGGCAGACGGAACAGAGTTCCACAGGCGTGCAGTTCTAAGAAAGAAACTTTGTTCATGGAATCCGCTTTTTGATTTAAGCACAGATATAGAGTGGGGGAAATTTTTCACAGTGGATTCAGCTAGACGGGTGTTTTTCGTGAAAGATTGGCGAGGGGGGACCAGAGATTGGAGTTCAGATGAGCACCTGCCATGGAAATAACGATAAAACAAGGATAGGCTCGCAATGTGTCTTCTGTGGGAGAGAGGTTGCAGGGTAGAGAAAAGGGCATCCCCCACTAAGCCACGAAGTCTATTTTGTACTCTGTCAAGGCAAGATAGGCTGTTTTTAGCAGCTCCTGCCAGATATGGCAACAGTATTCCATCCTTGGACGTACTTGGCTTTTATATAGATAGAGAATTGCATCAGTAGTGAGATATATTTACAGATAAAGATAGTGCTGAAATAACTTAGAATATCTCATTAAAGTTGCATCTAACAACATTGAAGCATGGCAGGATCCAAATGAGCATCAGAATTATCAGAATTTCTGTGAGGACGAATCCTGGGTCAACATGAAGGTGGTTTTAATAAACGCAGAATAATTGGAAATCTTTCAATACCCCTTTCTACTGTTAATAGAGTGATTGTATAAAGAATGCACAAAACCTCATCCAGGTCGTCCCGGGCTCTTTGAAAGAACTCAGCATCTTATGAAAAGAAATGTTGAAGAGAATCCTCAGAGTACAAAGCCTATGACATTGCAACACAAGCTGGTGTCAGTCCCAGAAAAGATGTCAAATATCTTCAAAAGCTGGGCTACTATGGTAAGGCTGCGAGAAGGAAACCTCTTCTTCATCCTGCCAAGCGTAGAAAAGATTGGGCTCATGAGATGGTGGAGAGATCTAATACCTTTTGGACCAATGTCATTTTTTTTAATGAGTCACGATTTGCATTATTTCCCGAGAGTGGAAGGGTATGGATATAGAAACCCCCTTAACAGGAGTTTGACTTTAAAAGACTGCAGCCAACGCTGAAACATGAGGGTTTCTCGGTTGTGGTATGGGGTGCAATTTAGAGTGATGGTCGCTCAGACCTGATGATTTACAAAGGAAACATCAATTTTGCTGAATAAGTTTCATGAAAGAATTATGAAATATTACATGAAATATTACATGGAAGACCCCAACCAATATTCTCAAGTGGTAAAATGAACCAAGTTAACTCCCTATTAATGGAAAATGGAGCTCCTTGTCACTCTGCTAGGGTGACACAATATTGGTTGAGCCAAAATGGGATTAATAAACTTTCATGGCCAAATCAGTCACTAGATATAAACCAAGACCGTCTTAAAAGACAAGATGGCCGGTGAGCAAAAATAATTTAATCTGCTGACGTCATCACGGATAGTCCATACCGGTGACACCGGTAGTCACCGGTAGGCATTCGTAACGTCTTGAAGTCAGTGTAATATTTCTTTTTTTATTAAAATGCCTTCACGGTGCATCGTTCCAACTTGCTGAGGAAATTATCGTAAAGGACCAAAAAGTGACAGTATTTTCATTTCCGAAAGATAAAGAATTATAATGCAGTAAAAAAAAAAAAAAAGATTTTACACCATCTCCATTCAGCAAAGTAAGTTTTAACGTGCTCCCCCCCTGTATTTAACACGATGTAACTATAATTTAATTCAATATTATCATCCTAAATGTTCTACCATTCAAAAGAAGAAGCTTCAAATAAATTGCTAATATTAAAAAAAATTTTTTTACAGCATACAAAACTAATGAAAATGCGAGACAACATCGACTCTTTAAAACACTATTTTTTTAAGCTGTTGACACACGTTTAAAAATCTAACAAAAATTAATTTTCCTGAAATTTTTCAATATTTAAAAATAAATTATGCCGGCTGATAAAATTTTTAAACTTTTTTTTAAAGCTAGAAAGATAAAATTTAAAAATACTTATTTTATATATGTATATATATATGAAACTAAAATTAAAAAAAAAAAGAAAACGCGCGTTCACTCGTGGTCTTAAACAGTCTTGGCCTTCGGGACCAGATCAAAGTGTAGTATCTGTTCTCCAGATGCTGCATTCTATTTCTTGTTCTCTTTCGGTGGACGAGAAATCCTTCACGACTGAGACAATTTTTATTTTTGTACCTTTTCTCCACGTTAAAAAACGACCCTGGTGTCTAACTCTGTCCCGTGGGGAGGCATAGTAAATAAGTACAATTCATTTCATTAACGTAATTGGGTTTGTATTACTGTACACATAGATTCGAAAAAGTTGTCAAAAACAAATATATAACAAATAAATGTTATCAAAGGCAAGATAAGTTACTTTTCTACCAAATATTTTTCGTGTTTTTATTCAATGTAACATGTTTATTCAGCTCGAAAAACATAGTGTTTACCGATGTATTCGAAAATTCCAGATGGCGTCTGATTCTCTCTTTAACACGGTAAGTTTGGGATAAGGTGTTATAAATAAAAAACTATACAACATACTATTAAAAACCCGCCGAATATATGTCAACCTATGTCACGGTAACATATATTGAGCGAGTTTTTAACAGTATTTTATCCGGTTTTGTATTTATAACACCTTTTCCCAAACTTACCGTGTTAAAGAGAGAATCAGACGCCATCTGGAATTTTCGAATACATCGGTAAACACTATGTTTTTCGAGCTGAATAAACATGTTACATTGAATAAAAACACGAAAAATATATTCAGTTTGGTAGAAAAGTAACTTATCTTGCCTTTGATAACATTTATTTGTTATATATTTGTTTTTTGACAACTTTTTCGAATCTATGTGTACAGTAATACAAACCCACGTATTTTAACAAACTGAAAATATGGATATAAAAAAATGATTTTGCATGTTATTTTTGTTATGTGGTGAAATAATCTTAAATAAGAAACATGATTTTTTTCTTTAGGTTAATTTTTTTACTGTGCAATATTTCATGAATTTATTAAAAATATTGTTTTTGATTTTGAAAAAAAATATTGTGGTTCATTTTGATTTAAAAATATTCATTTTGATTAAAAAATATTAATTTTGATTTAAAAAAATATTCATTTTGCTTTAAAAAAAGTTTAATTTTAATATTTGTTTATTGTCTTAACTCATATCAAATGTTTTGCTTGTGTTCTGCTTCAAATATTCATAATCTTACATGCATAATTTTCATTTAATTATATTAAATAAACTTCAAGTTTATTTCAAATCAAATCGTGTTCCTTCACTTTTTTAAAATGTAATTTATAAGTAATTAAAGAACGCATTCTAATCTTTAAAATCTATAATACAACGAAATATTCAATTGCTTATAATATACTTAAACAAATAACTTGTGTTTTTTTTATTATTTTTTTATTATTAATATTAGATGAGTTTCAGTATAAATCGTGTTCTTTCTTTATTTCTTTATTTATTTTAATCCAATTTTGAAGTTTTGTAACGATGTCTGTAAAAATTACTGTTCATTATTGACAGTCTAAGAGTTCCACATATCTTGCTTGTTGGGACCTCGGCGATGACGTCATTTTTTCAGCTGGCCGGCCATCTTTATAACGAAGGCCACGTATAAACCCAATTGAAAACCTTTGGCACATACTAGACCGGAACCTTCGCCAAACAAAAGGAAGCCATCTTCTAAGTCTGAACTTTTAGCATTATTGTGTCAGACATGGCAAGAGATTCCTCAAGATCATATTCGTCAACTGATCAATGCCATGCCTAGAAGTGCCCAAGCATTAAAAACAGCAAAGGGAATATCAACCAAATATTAGTCATTTTATTTGTGACCATTTATTTTTGATTTTGTTCAATAAATTATATGTTTATTGAAATACACTGTTTCTATGGATGTCTATTCTTTTCTCTCATGTCTGTATATATATATATATATATATATATATATATATATATATATATATATATATATATATATATATATGTATATATATATGTAATACATATATATGTATGTAATATATATATATATTACATATATATATATATATTACATATATATATGTAATACATATGTATGTAATATATATATATATATATGTAATACATATATATGTACGTAATATATATATATATATGTAATATATATATATATATATATATATATATATATATATATATATATATATATTACTAGAAATATATATATATGTCTCCATGAATATATATAAATAATTTTTTTTCACCGGGACTTTATTATTTACGAGAAACACCAGAAGAATTTCGGAATTTGCATCGTCCCAAACTTAGCGAAAATAACAAGCACTCGTCTAACTACAACCACCATCAACAATGTCACCTACTTTCTATTTGTGCTTAAAAATAAACGAAAACTCGATGAGCAAAAATTTATTTCCTAAAACTGGCCGTCCATGGAATATGATACTGCGAGGCTACTTTCCAGCTGACTATAACGTGGTTGCTTTCACGTCCAGCTTAAACAAGCCGTCTTAATCAAATTCTACCAAATTTTCTCTACTGTTGATCATCATGGTGTCGTCTCACCTACCACCTGGCATCCATGAGCTCTTATCCTCGAGTGGCCTTCGGGCCTTCATAAGTGATGACTTTCTTGAAAAGAAATAAAAAAAGAAAACCGTCTAAGGTGAGAACAGTAGTCCGAACAATCTATATTGTACAAATTATCAATCGTCAGCTAAAAAAATCAGAAACATTAACTTCTTATCTCGGCTATAAAACTCTAAAGAAGTTGAGAAACTCGGCATAGACGGGTACTTCAACTAGTCTAATATATTCTTTTGGACTTATTTATGTTCCTGTTGCACTCTATTAAGCTTTGTTAAAAAGGGAGATAAATCAGTTCATTATAAAAAGCTAAGGAATGTTTCTATCTGTTATGCAAGTTTGGAACAAGCATTTCTCATTCTCTCACTGCATGGCCACATGCAATTATGCCTCATTATTGTAAAAGTCCGATCACTTGACCAGAGAACGTTGACCATAAAACCTCCATCACAAGTCATTACGACTCCATTTTTGTGAGCTAGCATTCTACAGAATATATCCTCGCTGATTTCTGCTCCTGTTCGCCCGTCATCATTGAGCCACTGCGTTCAGACCTTTTCCTCGGCATATATATATATATATATATATATATATATATATATATATATATATATATATATATATATATATATATATATATATATTCTCTTGATCAGTAGATGCGCGAAATAAAGAAGGCACTTGTCCAAGACAAACAATATTATCAACATTTTCGCTTTCGGGTACGGCAAAAACCCATTAGTCGAACTCTCCATTTTTAGAGGCAAAAAAAGAAAAAAAAAAGAAAAAAGAAAGGGAAACAAAAAAAAAACGTGAAGCGATGAAAGCCACTTCATTATACACTGTGCTCTCATTTATAAGCGTCTCTTCCATTTACTACTGGGATAAAAATTCTTGATTCTCGTAAATGCTTTACAATATACTGTATTTTCTGAACTGACCAATCACAATCATTTTTATTGACACTCATCTCTGATTGGTTGATTGGTGTCGCTTGTGTCAATTACTTCATCAGATTTTCATTAATCATGATTTTCAACACAATCCGAGTCTTGTAGATTTTTATAATGATAATTATTTCATACCAACAAGTCCCCACTTACCAAAGCCAGACAGCCATTCGAGGATAACGGTTAATAAGATTGTCAGTTGAATGATGATCAATACAATGAGAACATTTAAAAACGATAGCCGGAAAAGACAAAATTGATTACTTAAGAGTATGATTCGAAAAGTATTTGTGACACTGGACTTGAAGAGGATCATGTTGTAATCTGCATGGAAGCAACCCTGCGCAATATTTTCCATAGATACGAGGCTCTTAGAAAGAAACTTTGTTCATGGAAACTCTGTTTGTCTTCGGGTAAAAACAGGAAGAAAAGAGAATTATGCTACTATTACCTTTGTCAACAGTTGGTTCCGTTTGTCTTAAATGAAGTAAAAAATTTTTGAAGTTATTTAAAACCGAAAGATAACATCTATTGTAAGCTATTCACTGGATAGGAGAAAAAATGGTGAAATGTATAGTGACGTTGACTGATGAGCTTGCCGTACTAAATTTACATCTGACCCTGAAAACATGTGAGCAATTAATACTAACAACAGAAAAAGAAGACATACCATGCCAATTCATTCAAAATTACGTTTGTTACTGTATACAATTACTTGAACACAAGTTGATGGATATTATTTCGTATACATGAAACTGATTTGTGTTAAAAATATTTTAAAAAATATATTTAATAGTTCATATTCATTTTGCTTGATAAAAAAATTTTTTTATCGTGCCATGAAAAAAAACAATGGACCGTTTAGGTCTTGTGTAAACAGTTGTACTGAGATTTGAAATGATACAGATTTGAAATGATACAGATTTGAAATGATACAGATTTGAAATGATACAAATTTGAAATGATACAGATTTGAAATGATACAGATTTGAAATGATACAGATTTGAAATGATACAGATTTGAAATGATACAGATTTGAAATGATACAGATTTGAAATGATACAGATTTGATCCGAAATTCAAATAAAAAAAATTACTCACAAAATACAATTTAAATGTGTTCATTCTTGTTCAGTCTTGTTTGTTTCTTCTAAAAACGTCACTACTATCTAATTTGATCTGGCATGTTCCATACTCAAAGACAAATCTCTTCCAAGAAAGACATGAGTGACCCAAAACCAAGCAAAAGCAAAGGTTGAAAGTGCAGCCATCAACCTCCACAGATGAGGATTATTTGCAACAAGCAACTACCCTTGCGGAAATCCCAGACAATGCAATACATACTCTATGACTGGAGTGTTGGACGGACTTGGACTGACCAAGATTAGACGAACACTGATGATGCCTAATGATGGGTCCAGCATTGGCACGACGACGACGACGATGATGATGATGATGATGAGAAGGAGGAGGAGGAAGAGGAGGAGGAGGGTAACACTGTGGGAGCTCGGCAGGCGTTCAGCAGATGGCGGCGATCAAGCTGGCTTTAGTTTTGTGGGAGGTCATGTTGGTGATGTTCTCGACGTATGACCAAATGAAGTAATCCAGCAGGAGGAGGAGCAGGAAGAGGAGGAGGAGGAGGGGCCAGTGAGAGAAGGACACAAAGTTTTAGCACTCCTTTTGAAACCAAGCCTGGGTCTGTTTGGATGTTGGCCGGCACTAAGTCCTACTGCCACACCCAGGGTCTGCCAACGGCCACCTAATTGCACCAGGGGATCACCACACTCTTCAGCACATCCAGGTACACTTTGGTGTTCACTTTCAAGCCGACTTTGAAAATGTGAGGTGGCATGATGTGGCCCTCACTTGAAACCAAATATTCAGACATGATAGAAGCTCCTATCGCTCCTGGGAATACACAACTGGCCAAATAGTAGATAGTCTGCAACAATGAAAAAAATAAAAAATAAAAAAAATGGTTTTAATCAACAGGAAATGAATCATATCGTCTTTTCTAGAGCGATAATTTTATCATTGCACCATTTATATATATATATATATATATATATATATATATATATATATATATATATATATATATATATATAAACAGAGCTCAATGTTTGACCTACCAGCTTACAGTTTTCTCTAGTAGCAAATAGTCCTGATGGAATATAGTTTAAAACTTTCTGTGTGATAGCGTTTCTTAAAATTGAATTGGAATTTGCACTGAAATGGTGAACCCTCAGCAATTAGAAGTAATGCAAAATATAATACACTACACATCTAGGTACTTTAACAATAATTTGATCGGGTTTTCGTTTGGCATATTCCGAAGTTGAAGGCAGGTGCCGGTTGAGCCCAAGCGAACATTTAGGAGAATTCTTAATATGCACAATTACCGACTTCCGGTTTGTACAATGCACTAGCACTCAGATCTGAACGTTCAAATAAGAATTGAATTCTTTGTTCAAGCTTGTGAGAACATGATGAGAATTAGCAGCGAACCGGATGCTAACGTATCCAGCGTAAGAGACAAAATAAATCGTCTTTTGCACATGGCTCCACGCATCGTTTCCGTTTGGAAAAAGAAAAATAAGATAACCACAAAAGAATTATCAACCAATGGCAGAGCTCCGCGCCTAAAATAAAGGCCTAAAATATCACAGTCAGTTGGAGCCGATGTGCCCCTATAAAACGAGGCATTTTTAGAGAAAAGAAAAAAAAAGGAGAAAAACATAGGCGGCGAAGACGCCGTGCTGCTAGCTGTTGAGGAAAGAAGTCGCCGCTCTCAAGTTAAAAGCCAGGACACATATCACCGACAGTAGCACGACCGGCCACCCACTTACCACCCCCATCGTCCGAAAAGAAAAGTACGCTTACGAAAATTCATTCTTTGTTAAATTATACAAGCCTACAAAAGTTCTTTCCTTATCAATGCATACACACCTACAAACATCCTACGAACACTTTACCTCTTCTAATTAAAACTGTCATTAATAAATAAAACCGGTCCTCAACCTTCAATATTCGTCGGTCCTTAATTGCATGGAGTCAGATTCTACATACTTCAACGTTGTCAATTAAATGTATTCTTTGTTGTGACCTCTATGGCCTCATTTCCTTCACTCCTTCTCCATCTATAAACCAACCAAAAAACCCTCAGGGCCATAAGCTCATTTCTTCCATCAAAATTCTCTTCTTAATTTTTGCCCTTGTTTTTAACCAATAGAAATGTTCTTCATGGTCTCCTGAACTAAAACCCTTCCCAGCATGCATCATCGTCGCTTAATTTTCTTCAATTTTGTATTTAACGTTTTGGTACTTATGCAGAATAGGACCGCGCTGTAGTCGGGATTTCCCAGTTTACATAAAACGTTAAAACATGCTGAACAATGTTCTGTGGGGTTTTTTTTTTTTTTCACACAAATGCTGGTCAAGTTTTTAATGAAAAGAAATTTTATTTCTATTATTGCGAAGATAGTTTATTTAAAATAGAATGTTGTTACAATGAATAATTATTGGAAATTTTTTTAATGAAAATGCAAATCCAAATGTAGAAAAATAAAATATGAAACAATATTTACTTTTTTTGAATAACAACTGAAAGAAAGCAAAATATTTTAAAATATATATGATTTTCTCTTTTTTTTATGTTTTTTGTTCAAATCAAGGTAAATATTTAGTTTTTTTTTTAAATTCTAATAAACCAGTAATAGCAAATAAAAGTTTTCTTAAATGACGTTGGATGCTGCGATTTTATTGGCACAACGGTTCAGCATCTTTCGGCGTTTTATGTACACTACCTGGAAAATTCGACGCTAGCACAGTCCTTATTCTGCATAAGTACTAATGTTGAGATGATACAGTGGAATCAGGAATCTTAAAAATTTGAACGTTTAGGAGAAAATTAGTACGTATTTTCCGATGTCCAAAAACGATTCCTTTATATATATATATATATATATATATATATATATATATATATATATATATATATATATAACTACTTAATTTACTCACATAAAATTAATATACGAAAGTATAGATTTATGCGTAAACTTTAAGTATTTACTTCAAAAGTGCTCAATACGTAGGTAGAGCTAGTTAGTAAGTTATAAAATGTATATGGCGATTAAGCTATACTGAATATTCCGCGTTTCATCCACTCTAGGACTATTTCGCGTTTGATCCACTCTAGGACTCTTCAGCCTGAAGAGTCCTAGAGTGGATCAAACGCGGAATATTCAGTGTAGCTTAATCGCCATATACATTTTATAACTTACTATATATATATATATATATATATATATATATATATATATATATATATATATATATATACACACACACACATATATATATATATACATATATATATATATATATATAATTAGTTATGATTTTTTTGGCAAAAGAGATCCAACAGAGTGCTCTATTATAAGGAAAATCCGAAAATAAGAGTGTAAATATTTTATTTACAGAAAATTTTAGATGAGATTTTGGTACGGTCGGTTTCAAACCCGATAATTAGGGACTGTTTTAAATAAAACATATACAGTCCTGGTCAAAATCATAAGACCACTTAAGAAAGTAAGCGTTTACGCATATTATCGAATTTTTAATCAAACAAATGGTTGAAACTATTGCCAAAAGGGAAAATATGATGGAAAAAAATGAAATCTGCTTCATTCGAAACCTTAATCTCTGACGATTCTCATCACTTCTTGCCGTACGGGGTCTACTCGATTTAGGGAGGTCACATACAGGCCCTTGTTCATGAAATCTAGCCACCATAGCTTTTATTGCATTGGGAGTAGGGGAATTTCTTGTGTTGAAGTTTCGTCGAAATTCTTTTTGAGTTTCTGATATTGACTCATTCAACCGAAAATATGACACTATGATTAATATCCCCACCTCGATAGTGTAACAACTCATAACGACCTTGGAAGGGTTACTCTAGATGATCTGAAAAAATAAAAGAAAAATATAACAAATAAGAAAGTTATGAATATTTTTTTACCATCAGCTTCTTTTGGGCCACGCTCTCTCTCTCTCTCAGTCGTGCGAGATGGACGAGCGGTAAGAATTAAGGCTCCTTCCCGTAGAGTCCCGATTTCGAGTCTCGCTAGATTCAACCACTCTGATGAGTTGTAGACGAAATGGATAATTATATTTTAAAAAACAATATATATGCCGCTCCCCATATGGAAGTACTTGGTTAAATGGAAAATTAATCCCAACTCGCATTTAGGTAAAAATGCACTTTCGTAAATAATTGAATTTATTCCAAACGTATCACAAAAAACAAAAACAAACAACATATAAGTATATCGCGATATATCAAAACAGACGAGCGGTAAGAGTTTAGGCTCTTTACCGTGGGGCCCGATTTCGAGTCTCGCTAGATTAAGCCACTCTGATGAGTCGTAGACGACGAACCACTTATTAACGGATAATTATATTTTAAAAACAATACGAGGGGCGTGCAATAAGTAATGCCCCTGACCCACTTCCACTTGTCTAATCTAGCTGAAATTTTGCATGTGCAATGATGTATATCTCTACGGGTTATGTGGCAAATTACAGCTCTGAACTAATTGTGATTTCTGTTTTACAGGTGTTTGAACTGAGTCAGGTGTGAAATGGAGCCTGTTGAATGTCGAGCAGTGATCCGGTTTTTGTATTTGAAAGGACGAACACCACAGGAGACTTTTGATGAACTGAAAGAAACTTATAGTGATAATGCCCCATCATATGACCTTGTAAAACGCTGGCATCGTGAATTCAAACATGCCCGGAAGTCTGTGGAAACAGCTTCCAGACCTGGTCGCCCTCCTTCTGCCATTGATGAGGCATCTGTCCGTCAAGTTGAGGCTGCCATTTTGGAGGATCAGCGCATTACTATTCGCCAAATAGCCCAAGATGTCAAGATTAGTACAGGGTCTGTGGAAACTATCATTCATGAACGTTTGCATATGCATAAGGTGTCTGCCAGATGGATTCCCAGGTTGCTCACACCATTCCAGAAACGAGAACGCGTCAAGTGCTCGAGGATGAATTTGGACATGTGCCAAGAAGATGAGTCCAAGTTTTTCAAAAGACTGATTACACAGGATGAAACCTGGGTCCATCACTATGATCCAGTGACCAAAGCCCAGTCAATGCAGTGGAAGCACATAAACCCACCACCTCCAAAGAAGGTAAGGGTGAAACCCTCCACTGGCAAGGTTTTGCTCACAGTCTTCTGGGATCAGGACAGAGTAGTGATGACAGATTTCCTGGCAAAAGGTACGACAATTACAGAAGCCTATTATGCTTCACTTTTGAGGAAATTAAGGGAAGCTATCAAAATCAAGAGGTGGGGCAAGATCAGCAAAGGTACTCTCCTCCTGCAGGACAATGCTCTGGTACACAACTCGCATGTCGCCAGATCAGAAGCACGTGTGTGTGGTTATGAAATACACCCATCC
The DNA here is from genome assembly GCF_053919585.1 of Euprymna scolopes. Taxonomy (NCBI): domain Eukaryota; kingdom Metazoa; phylum Mollusca; class Cephalopoda; order Sepiida; family Sepiolidae; genus Euprymna; species Euprymna scolopes. Next base: position 26,747,494 of record NC_136505.1, on the reverse strand, counting down.
TCCCTACTCTTCTGACCTTGCACCCTCTGATTTTCACCTCTTCCCAGCCATGAAGTTGTTTTTGAAAGGAAAGCGTTTCCCAGATGATCCAGCCTTGATTTCTGAAGTCACGTCGTGGTTGGAGGACCAACCTGGAGTATTCTACAAAAACAGTCTCTAGAACTGTATCAAACGATGGGAGAAATGCATAACTCTGGGTGGTTCCTATGTAGAGAAAGACTAATAACTGTTCCAAGTTTCGTTGCTCTACTGCTATAGGAAGTGGGTCAGGGGCATTACTTATTGCACGCACCTCGTATATATATATATATATATATATATATATATATATATATATATATATATATATATATATATATGCGTGTGTGTGTGTGCGTTTGTGTGTTTATAAATATATATATATTTCTGTAAACAAATATATATATATAAAGCTGAACGTATGTGTGTGTGTCTTGTCACGAATAGGCTCCTATATGGTTGATTATTATAGAAAACTGATCACATATAATGATAGAAGATGTATCGAGACACAGGAATGGGTATGTTTGATCTGGCATAATGATGATTCATAAAAATTGTGGGGTCTGCGTACACGCCTGGTCCACAAAGTAATGAAATGTACATAATAATACTTTGATAAGTATGTTTTAACTTAAATAAGGATGGTATAATAAAATTGTGGGGTCTGCGTTCGCGCCTGTCCTCCATAGAATGGAAATAGGCACAAACTTTAATAAAGACTTTTCATATCTATCTGCGTAAGTATACTTTGATAATTATGTTTCAGTTTGAAGAAATATGGTATAATAAAATTATGGGGGTGTTAGTTTGTGCCTGACCTCCATAGAATGGAAATATGTCACAAAGTTTAAGAAGGTTTTTTAATATAGATCCACAGAATATTGTGATAAGTGTTTCACTGTGAACAGGTATGCTATAATAAATTATGAGGTTTATCTATTTTATTTTTACTTTCATCATATTTTGCTTTGGTTTTCATAACCTATCATACTTTCATAAATCAGAGTCTATTTTCTGTAGGCTGTTTTTGAACTCAGTCAACGACGGGTACTTTTGCTAGTATGTATATATATATATATATATATATATATATATATATATATATTTATATATATATATATATTCTGTAAACAATATATATATTTCTGTAAACAAAACACAAATATATATATATTCTGTAAACAAAACATATATATATATATATATATATATATATATATATATATATATTCTGTAAACAAAATATGTATATATTTCTGTTAACAAAATATGAATATATGTATTATAACTTAATTTTCCATTGCTGTCAATAAAGTTAAAAAAGATAAATATTTATTGATTTTAATTGTCAATAAAATTTTAATCTATAGATCACTCCAAATGTGTATATTTTTTGTTGCCATATATATATATATATATATATATATATATATATATATATATATATATATAATTTAAAGGAGATTAGAATAATAGTCTAAAGAGCTAAGTGTATTTTAATGTAATAGTGAAATTACTAGTTTAATTAAAATACAGGAAATGCTCGTTGTAATTTAGATATATAATAAGCTCGATAGTTAAATGTCCTAGAGCTAATTCAATATTAAGTAATGTGATTTATAATTTAAAAATTTTTTTAAAATTTTTGAATTATAAATCACATTACTTTATATATATATATATATATATATATATATATATATATATATATAAGCAAGTCACTAAACTGATCTATTCGTATAGATGGGTTTAGTGACTATATTTCTAAAATTCAAAATGGCGTAATGGAAACATATAAGGTATTTACAGTTTCTCTTCCAATTTTCAGATTTTTTAATCATGTCAAAATGCACTTTATCTCCATTTTGACAGAGTGATTGTTGCTATTTCTTCTGATGAGTTAAGGGCAAAATAAATTTACTGATTGATATAATAATTAAGTGATTGATTTTGCGCTACGAAACAGATACTGTCAAGAATGGTAAATGTCAACTGAATAAATTATAAGATGGTCAGCATCATGAACGTTTGAATATAGTCTTTTGCATTTATTCACTAAAAGAATCGGAATCAGTAATTGTATTGGAATCGGTAATTCAAAACAGAAATGGTAATTTTATCAAATCGGAAAAAATAGTGGAATCGTCCCATGAATACCCATTTTTTGTTTTTCTGAAAGGATTTCATTATTTTTTTATTTTGTTATTCTATCCACTTGACGTATCCCTTTTTTGCTTTAATTATTTGTTTTGGATTCTATTTTTCCCATTAAAAACAGGATAACATGTGCTTTTTAGTTAGGAGAAAAGTGCAGTAACTGTTCTAATACTCATCTAGCTGCAACTGCTGTCAACTATTTCCCTACCATCTATCTGTGCCTATACCTAAACTGAAATTCCATGGACAAAGTTTCTTCCTTATAACTACATATGTGGAACATAATACCGCAGGGATGCTTCCCAACTAATTATAAAATGGTCATCTTCAAGTTCTTGTTGAGCCGTCCTCTTAAATAATCAATTTCAAGCATTACCTACCATCACGGTGTTGTCTTACCGGTCACTTACCGGTCACTTGACACTCTTTAACTCTTATCCTCGAAGAGCCTCTGGGTCTTGATAATAAGTGACTCTCTCGTACAAAAAACTATCTTTTCTGTCTTCAGTCAATGAAGGACGAATCCTACTAGACTGAGGTAATTTATATTTTTGTTCCAATCCACAATGCTTCTTTTTTGGGGAGCTGGATTTTGTTTTAACCTTCCCTTCAATCTATATATTTTGCAAGCTTTTATTTCAAACGTAAAAGTTCTTACTTGCCTCCGCATGAGGACAAAGTTAGACACAAGGTCGTTTTATATGTGGGAAAGATACAGCTCCCCCACCCAAAAAGCATTGTGAATTGGGATAAAAATAAAATGATGATATTCAATCTATATATTTAGCAAGAAAGCTGCTATTTCAAATATAAGAGTGAGAGTCCAATGAACCAGAGAACAGATTAATAGAGTCTATTATGGAGTTACAATGACAGCTCTAAAAATGATAGTCCAGTCTGAAATGTTACAGAGCAACTGACAAACAGAGCCTCTTACTTGTATACTTGGGCGTATTTAAAATAAGATGCGTCCATTCAATCTGTGTGGTTAATGATGGGGTTTCTGAAAGTGTTATTTTCTGAGTGATGATAGGCGAACGAAAATACTGTTTCATACTTAAGCATGACAGACCAACGAAAAAGCTGTTTCCCCACTTAAAGTGTCATTTCCAAACAAATATTAGCAAACTAATATAAATGCTATTTCAAACTTACCCATGAAAGGAGAATTTTTTATAGACATTCTTCAAGACATTAAAATTATTAAATCTGCAGATCTTACGACGAAAATGCTATCCTAAGCTGAAACATTGCAGACTGATTTATGGGATAACAGACAAAGCTTCTCATAAAAATACAAGGACGCACCTAAAATATATTTCAATTGAATATTATCCTTCTTTATTTTTGTTTTATTTTTTGTTTGTTTTCTTCGGCTTTTTTTATTTACATTTTGTTTCCCATTTTTTTTTTTAGTCATCGGTAAATACACTAAATACACTTATCTATTTGTGATAGCCTTTTATGATTTCATTTTAAATTGTCCATTTTTCTTTAGATGAGGCTGGGAGGAATAAAGATGGTTTCCATTCTCTTGCATCTTTTTCTCCCATCTTTTTTTTTCTCTTAAAATCAGTTTATATATATATATATATATATATATATATATATATATATATATATATATATATATATATATATATATATATATAATCTTATAGATTCTTTTCTCTTATTTTCTGCTTATATCCTTATTGTATGTTTATTCCGACCTTTTTTTATATCCAAGGATTGATCACTACTTCGAGAAGATACCAATTCCCGTGAGTATCTGCACAGATCTCAATATATATATATATATATATATATATATATATATATATATATATATATATATATATATATATATATATATGTGTGTGTGTGTGTGTGTGTGTGTGTGTATGTGTGTGTGTATTTATATATATATATATATATATATATATATATATATATATATATATGTCATTTAAATTAAAAAAAAAACCCACAATTTTTAAGTTTGTTTACTATGCTTTCCTTATTCACCAGCCTTTTCCATCGATCTGTTACGAAACTTTCATAGTGTTGTTCTCCATTTCAAGTGCAATCAGTGCCGGCCCGCGGGTATGGACTGTACCAATCCCTCATCAATTTTCATTGAAGCCACGGGTGGGGGATTAGCACGCCAATTTTCATAGGAAGAGAAGTAGGGTGTTAATTTCTACAGATCGTCCAACACGTGTAAAATAGACGTTAAACCGATGATGATGATGATGATGATGATGATGATGATGATGATGATGATGCACAAGCTCCATCTTCTGTTCCATCTCCGCAATGTCTGATTTAAAATTATTTTAATGGTATGTGTTCTGATGAACTCATAGCTCTTGTATCCCCTCGACGTACAAACCCCCAACTAATTCGACAAGCTGTCCCTTCTCTGTTAAGGTGTCTGGACACTGAAAACCGTTCTACTCTACTACGAACTGCTTTACTTTGAAATGCTCTGTCTGCTACCCGTTTCACCGAATGTATTAACATAAAGAAGTTTAGATATAATACGAACAGACATCTTGTGTTTCAACTCCCATCATAATCCCAATTAGTAGCCTCTCCTGTTCAAGTAGCAATACGACTTGTTTGGAGTGAAAAGAGTAAAAAATAATATATATATATATATATATATATATATATAAGCATAAACAAAGACTATAAACCGGAGATTTACATGTAAAAAATAATTTTTCAACAGAATACCTCCAATAAAGAAGGGTGGTGAAATATCTTTATTCCGTGGAGTTTCAAAAAATGTAAGGTTCTTTTCATCAGAAGAAAAAGACTGCAATTTACAACGGCATTTGACTAGTAAACTTCTCACATTAGTTACTTGAGTTTATATATATATATATATATATATATATATATATATATATATATATATATATATGTATGTGTGTGTGTGTGTGTGTGTGTGTGTGTTCATATTTTCATATGCATAGCCATATTTTTGTATACGTATATAACACATATTCATATACATATGTATGCGAGCGTACCTTATTTTCTTCTGATCTTCAGCTTCCCACTGTGTTTTCTTCTGTGAGATACTGCATCATCTTTGTACGCTCCAATTCATCTCATCTCAACATACAGATGCGTCGAGACAAGAAGAATATTTTACTGACTCTTGGAAGTGTTTTGTGGATCTTTCTATTTGGGAATTTTTCTTTTTACCTAAATTTCACTGTCGATTCACATTACCCTTTGGACAGTTGCCATTTTTTTGCTCCGGAATACCATTTTTAGGATTTTACTCTGGACTTTTTTTTATAAAGTATCGATGTTTTAAAAGGACTTTTTTTTTTTTATAAAGTATCGATATTTTAAGATGGACATTTTTTTATGAAGTATCGGTATTTTAAGATGGACTTTTTTTTTTATAAAGTACCGGTATTTTAAGATGGACATTTTTTTTATAAAGTATCGGTATTTTAAGATGGACATTTTTTTATGAAGTATCGGTATTTTAAGATGGACATTTTTTATAAAGTATCGGTATTTTAAGATGGACATTTTTTTATAAAGTATCGATATTTTAAGATGGACTTTTTATAAAGTATCGGTATTTTAAGGACATTACGATGGACTTTTTATAAAGTTTGAATTGTCCTTAATTTTTCTTGTTATAATATTTTATTAATAATGTTTCTCTTTACTTCGTAATTTATTTTCTTATTTCTTATCTGCTCTTTCTATCCCCATTCCTAGAGTTTTACCTTCCCTTTGTTCTTTTCTGTATTTTCTCATTTCAAGACACGCACATCAACATTAGTCTCCCCACCAGAATTATCTCATCCTTATGTTGCACTTTAAATATTTTAGTGGATAAATGATTGTAAAATTCATCTTAGCATTGTTCTGATTTCTTCATGGTCAATGCATAACAGCTGATAAGTGTACACGTGTGCTGCATTTCAATGGAAGACTTATTAGTATTGAAGGAAGTGATCTCACAATCTATGTTTTCACAGCAAAACCAACACCAGCTTGATTCATTCCCTTGTTTGTCAACCCAGAAAAATGTGTAGCCAACCTGTTCCTCAAAGAGGTGTTTAATAATGGCGAGAAAAATCATAGCAATAATGATGGTTGATGGAACGAGAACAAACTACTCGCGTGGGTTAGATAAAGGATTCAGCCAAAATTTCACATAGATTACTGAGTTAGAAAAGGTGTACGTGAAGAAGGTCGAAGGTTACATCAGCAGAAACGTTGTGAAAATAACAGCAAAAATGAAAATAGTAATTTGAAAAATCCAAATACAAAAAGGGAAGTTTTTATCCAATGAACAAGATTTTTATATTTCTAAACGAACACAGAAAAGTTAAAGAACTAAACAGCAAATCAATAATATTTTAATATTTTTAGACCCAAAATAAAAAATGTCACAAATTCCTAAGAAAGTGTAATAACAGTGTGGAAAGTCACAGCAATAAACACCCACGGTTGGTGTGTGTCCTCTGTAGAGAAGCAGTGGCACTTGAACCTGAAACTCGTCCGATACCAAAAATGATATGAAAGTTAGAAGATTAACATTATCTCGTTCACATGAGATATTAGTCAGTCGCGAAGAAGACGGAAAGAAAACATGTGGGGAAGAACTGAGCAAGTCGTCGAAGAGGAAAAAGCCTCTTAAGTACAACGCCGATAAACTTTCGAATTTTTTTTTCTCTCTTCTTTCTTTGCTTTGAGAATAAGCCACCCTTTTCTCATGGGCGAAACACTAGCACGACTTCGATGTTGAAAGAACTACAAGCGCAAACAGTTTCCGGATGGTTTATGAAAAAATAAATTCACAAAAAAATGCAGCAATTTTTGATTCATCAAAAAGAAAAAAATATGTGTAAACACGAAAATATAGTCAAATCACGATCAGGAACAACTAATGAACAAGTATAAGTTAAAATTTGAAATTAATGTTTCTTATATTTATTTTAGAAATTATTTTGTTAAGTATAAGTTAAAATTTGAAATTAATGTTTCTTATATTTATTTTAGAAATTACTTTGTTAAGTATAAGTTAAAATTTGAAATTAATGTTTCTTATATTTATTTTAGAAATTATTTTGTTAAGTATAAGTTAAAATTTGAAATTAATGTTTCTTATATTTATTTTAGAAATTATTTTGTTAAGTATAAGTTAAAATTTGAAATTAATGTTTCTTATATTTATTTTAGAAATTATTTTGTTAAGTATAAGTTAAAATTTGAAATTAATGTTTCTTATATTTATTTTAGAAATTATTTTGTTAACCTTTGCCCTGCTCAGAGGTTCCATGGCGTTCTGAAGTTTGAGAAACCCTAGGACACCATGGAACCCCTGAGCAGGGCGAATGTTTTTCACGGAACACTAACAAGATAATTTCTAAAATAAATATGAAAAACAAAACATTAATTTCAAATTTTAAATCTAACTAATGATAATGTTTACAACCATTTTTTGTTTTTGATTGATCAAAAATTGTTACATTTTTTAGTTAATTTACTTTTTATTTTATTTTTAATAAATCATCCTGAAACTTTTTACACCTGTAGTTATGTAACATATCGCTTTCCAGTAAAAAAAATCAATAATTAAATTTCTGCAGCCATTTAATTTTTCCATATAAAGCATTTGTTCCTCTTTAAGAAAGGACTTCAGGAGCTCCTTAACCTCAATCATGGAGCCTCAGGGCCCCATAGAACCCACTTTGGGAAACCTTAGTGTAGAGCCCCAGCTAGAGACTCCCAGCAATATCCTTTTATGTTAGATTTAGAAGATTTGATTTAAGACTTGTGTAGAACTATCCACACTTTTGTTTTTTGAATTAATGATAGCACTGAATCGGTGCAGAAAAAAGTAGATAATTCTGAGGTTTTTCATCAGAGTTGTCCATCTTCTAGATACTTGCCGAAAAAAGTCTTAGAGGACATCTGTCCTAATGTTTGTTTTTTTTGTCATCAGTTTCTTTTTTATAGATAGGTTGCCTTCATTATGGTTGAGGAGCTCCATCCACCCCTTCTGGAACCTCAGAGCGATGTTAACAGGTACAACATCTTGTCCAAATATGACCATCATCTTTTATAATATAAAAGGCGATTGTATGTTTATATATTTGGCTCAAACTAAAAAACAACAAAACAAAACCCCACAAAGTTGGCGCTACCTTTATTGGCATATCTCTGGAGAACTAATATCTAAAATTTAGAAAAGGTTATTCATTCTTTACAGATGTTCTCGGGGATTAGAAATCAGCCTTTTCAGCCAGATTATGTATCGGGATGTATTGGGGAAGTGATTGAGTTTTTAATCAAGGAGTTAATTCCTTATGCCAACTCTTCCATCAAGAAATCTATAAAAGTGTATGTCTAAGGAGAGGAATGGGTTTGGCAGAAAAAAAGAGGGGTTGGGAATAGGGAGGGAGAAAATGGGTATAGTGGGGGAAAGAGATAGAAGGTTTAATAGAAATATGTCACACATTTGTCCTGAGTAACGCCGGGTAATCCTGCAAGTCTCAAATGAACTGAAGGGAAGAGAAAGCATTGGTTGCTCTGAAGTGAGTCCGATATAGACGACCGAGGATTAATCCTCTTTGTATTGGATTTGAAACCAAGGGTACCGATGTTTTTCTGATCTTCTGTTATATATACTGTCAATAATTTTCCCCACTCTTTATCTGTGTCTAAATCCAAACGTAGATTCCATGAGCAAAGCTTCTTTCTTAGAACTGCACGCCAGTGGAACTCTCTGCCGCTTGCCTGTTTCCCACCTGACTACAACTTGGACGTCTTCAAGTCCAACATAAACAAACTCCTGACAAACCGCCCCCCCCTTAAGTAAGACACTCTATCAAAACCCCCAATACTAATGATTACTACAATACTATCTCATTGATTACTGTACACGCAATAACCCTTATCCCAGAATGGCCTTCGGGCCTTGATAAAGTGGTGACCTCCATGTTAAAAAAAAAAAATTAATCTAAATATATTTAAATAAATATTATGCTATTATATTCAATTTTTCTTTGTAATCGTGCACTTTATATATATATATATATATATATATATATATATATATATATATATATATATATATATATATATAGATAGATAGATAGATAGATAGATAGATATGGGCGGGCATTGTCAAATGTTTGGCTTCAATTAATTGGAGTTCAAATTGGCTACAAAGGAGAAATTAACTTTGCCTCTTCAAGGGATTCCTAGATATTTCTGATGTTCTGATCTACAAAAGATATTCCAAAAGCTAAGCAACCAGATAAAGGCCCGGACATAAGCAAATTCCAACACTTAGATCATTAATAAATAATTTTATTTATATTCAAAATGTTCCAAACAATAATGGGAAGAACCAGAAAGATGAAGAAAAGTTTGATGCAATTAGGATCAAACTGCATCCTTTTGTTTAGTGGATGCTGTTTGACAAGAAGCATTTGTTGCTTTTGTTTAGATTCTCGATAACAATTAAAAAGATGCGTTTTTCGACACACACACACACACACACACACGCACAAACATACACATATATATATTTATAAAGTTAAAATTCCACATATGCTTCTAGGATAGTGATTTAAAGGTTAAGATGGTTTTTTGAAGCATGAAAAACGATGTTATTTCTTGTATTTAATATTTTTATTGTTATTTTTTATATTTCAAGCGGACCTCCACTTTTGGTCACAAAAAAGTATCGAAATGAAAAAGAAAAAGAAAACCGTTGAAAGAACTGGAGATTTGTAGCGTGGACAGCGTTCATTCTTAGCAATCATGTTCGAAAAAGTTCACGTGAATCATTTTAGCCATTTGTGAAAGAAGATTGTGTTTTTTAAATATTTTTTTAAAAATGTTGCAACGGAAAAGCGTTTAATTCAAACGGCAAAAATGAGACGCAATTGATTTCAATATGTATAATGGAATAGAAATGAAATTGTTAAACGGTAAAAAAAAAAAAAAAAAAAATTAGTTATGAATAATAATAATAATAATAATAATAATAATAATAATAATAATAATAAAACTACTGAAAATAAAACTACTGAAGAGGGCAGAGTTAGAGACAATGTCGGCTTTTTTAATGGTGAGTAAATTCCGTCTCTCCCTCAATAAAGATGGGACGAACATAGATAAATAAATAAATAAATGAATAATAATAATAATAATAATAATAATAATAATAATAATAAAATCAATAAAATTAATATTAGTTAATAATTAAATGAGAATACAGATAGTCTCGGTCTTGAAGGAAAATTGTCTCAGCCCTGAAGGAATTCTCATACACAGACCGAGGATAATATCAGATCAGGTACTTAAATGTATGTGATTTTGGCTCGAAAGTCACTGTGTGTATTGATAATAAAGACAATATTTATAAAATAATAATAATAATAATAATAATAATAATAATAATAATAATAATAATAATAATAATGATATAAGTAATAATATCTATATTTAAACCATAGACCAACTGTAGCTTTACTATAAAAAAAACATGTGCATAAAGGTGCAGGTATATATATATATATATATATATATATATATATATATATATATATATATATATGCATGCAAAATTAACACCCATATATATGCATACATACCAATACACAGTCATATTCAACGACCATATGTATATAATATATGCACCCCCATACATATAATGCATATATAAATAATAATATGCATACACAGAAATGCATGCATGCACACACATACACGCATATATATCCATACACATGTATATGCATACAATCACATGTACAGATCCAGGCATGCATACGTGCACCCATATGCATACATACATGCATGCACACATACCCACATGCGCACATGTACACACATACCATATATACACACAAACACATACACATGAATATATTTTCACTCACTTTATTTTACACATGTCTTTAAATAGTAATTGATATTTGTGTTTGACTATATAAGTATGTGTATATGCGCCTACATATGTATGTATGTGTTTATATGGGGATTTGTATAAATATATCTGTACATATATGGTTTTATATTTTTTATATATATGTGTATATATATGTATGTATGTACGTTCCTGTCCATGTAATGCATAATTATGTTGATGTGCACATCTTTGTGCTGCCTTACATGCTCTTGTATTTTGTTTTATGCATATATATTTGTATATGTATGCATACGAGGGGCGTGCAATAAGTAATGCCCCTGATCCACTTCCACTTGTCTGATCTAGCTGAAATTTTGCATGTGCAATGAGTTATATCTCTACGGGTTATGTGGCAAATTACAGCTCTGAACTAATTTTGGTTTCGGTTTTACAGGTGTTTGAACTGAGTCAGGTGTGAAATGGAGCCTGTTGAATGTCGAGCAGTGATCCGGTTTTTGTATTTGAAAGGACGAACACCACAGGAGACTTTTGATGAAATGAAAGAAACTTAGGGTGATAATGCCCCATCATATGACCTTGTAAAACGCTGGCATCGTGAATTCAAACATGGCCGGAAGACTGTAGAAACAGCTCCCAGACTTGGTCGCCCCTCTTCTGCCATTGATGAGGCATCTGTCTGTCAAGTTGAGGCTGCCATTTTGGAAGATCGGCACATTAATATTCGCCAAATAGCGCAAGATGTCAAGATTAGTACAGGGTCTGTGGAAACTATCATTTATGACCATTTGCTTATGCATAAGGTGTCTGCCAGATAGATTCCCAGATTGCTCACACCATTCCAGAAGCGAGGACGTGTCGAGTGCTCGAGGATGAATTTGGACATGTGCCAAGAAGATGAGTAAAAGTTTTTCAAAAAACTGATTACATAGGATGAAACCTGGGTCAATCACTATGATCCAGAGACCAAAGCCCAGTCAATGCAGTGGAAGCACTTGGACTCACCACCTCCAAAGAAGGCAAGGGTGCAGCCCTCCACTGGCAAGGTCATGCTCAGTCTTCTGGGACCAGGACGGAGTAGTGATGACAGATTTCCTGGCAAAGGGTACCACAATTACAGGAGCCTATTATGCTTCACATTTGAGGAAATTAAGGGAAGCTATCAAAATCAAGAGGCGGTGCAAGATCAGCAAAGGTACCCTCCTCCTGCAGGACAACGCTCCAGTCCACAACTCGTATGTCGCCAGATCAGAAGCACAGGCGTGTGGTTATGAAATCCTACCCCATCCTCCCTACTCTCCTGACCTTGCACCCTCTGACTTTCACCTCTTCCCAGCCATGAAGTCGTTTTTGAAAGGAAAGCGTTTCCCAGATGATGAAGCCTTGATTTCTGAAGTCACATCATGATTGGAGGACCAACCTGGGATGTTCTACAAAAAATGTCTCCAGAGCTGCATCAAACGATGGGAGAAATGCATAACTTTGGATGGTTCCTATGTAGAGAAAGACTAATAACTGTGCTAACTTTCGTTGCCCTACTTCTATGGGAAGTGGGTCAGGGGCATTACTTATTGCACACCCCTCGTATGTATATATGTGTATTTATGTGTATGTGTATTTGTATATTCTATATGTATGTATATATATATATTCATGTGTATGCGCTTATGTGTATATATGGTATGTGTGTACATGTGTGCATATGGGTAGATGTGCATGCATATATGTATGCATATGGGTGCATGTATGCATGCCTGGATCTGTACATGTCATTGTATGCATATACATGTGTATGGATATATATGCGTGTGTGTGTGCATGCGTGCATTTCTGTTTATTTATATATATATGTCAGTTTACTGCATTCACTTATCAAGTTATCTTGTGCTGCAGTTATTAGAGATTCAGTTTCTCGGTTTATATGTCCTTTTCGCATCCATGTCCAGGTGTTTTCGTTATTCTCACCTCATATTATGAATCTTCCGTGGAGTTGTTTCTTTTCCCATTTCTCTTTTCTTGTTTTATCGTTTGTCTCTCTGTTTTCTGTTTTGTTGTATTTTTCCGTGACTCTCGCTGCCATGATTATCCTTTCAGTGTTTTGCATTATGTACTTTTCTAGTTCTTTTTTCGTATCCTCTCCTGCTGTCTTTCCTTTTCACGTAGAGTCTGTCAGTATCATCCTTTGGGTGTAGTGCATTATGCATGGTCATGAGTTTCCTGGTTTTCTGGTCGAGTTGTCTCAGTTCTTCTTTTGTCCACCCTATAAACGGTCCAGAGTATCTTAATAGTGATACTGCCCATGTATTTTATTAGGTTTCTACTATATAATTTCGTTTCCAGGAGTTTTCTTGTTCTCCTGAGGTATTCCTTTCCAATTTTCTCTTTCATTTCTGTTGCTCTGATGGTGTCCGCTTCCAGAATTCCCAAATATTTATAGTTGTCTTGTTCCCCGAGTGCCCTCATTTATGTTTGGTTGGGTAATTCCATGCCTTCTGTCGTTTCCAGTATTCTCTTTCTTATAACTAGTTGTGCGCACTTTTCCATTCCAAATTCCATTTGGATATCTTGGCTGAAGATTATGGTAGTGTTGATTAGTGTCTCTAGCTCCTTTTCGTTCCTTGCAAAAAGTTTCAGATCGTCCATGTACATTAGATGGTTCATTTTTTCCTCTGTATTGGAGAAATTGTATCCGGCTTGGCACTTTCTCAGAATACTGTTCAAGGGCATCATGGCTATGATGAACAGTAGTGGTGATAGTGAGTCTCCTTCAAAGATGCCTCTTTGTATGTGAATTTCTGTTATGTGTTGTCCATCGGCTGTCAATTTCAGTCTCCATGTTTTCATTGCATTTTCTATTACGTTGGTGATCCCGCTTGGTATTTTATACATTTTAGGCATTTTATTATCCATGCTGGGGGGATCCTGTCGTACGCTTTTTTGTAGTCGATCCATGCCATGGTTAAATTCTTTTTCCTCCTTTTTACCTCCTTTAGGATCTTTTGATCTATATATAACAGGTCATGTGTTCCTCTTTTTCCTTTTTGGTATCCTTTCTGCTCCTCGGGTATGAGTCCATGGTTATTCAGGGAGTGGTAGATTTGTTCCCTCAGTAGCGCTGTCAGTATCTTCCACATAGTTGGTAAGCACGTGATTGGCCTATAGTTGCTAGGGAGGTCCTTTCCCCACGTTCTTCTGTAGCAGTGTGGTTCTACCTTTTGTCATCCAGTCTGGTACGCTTGCTTGCTGTATACATCTTCTCAGGTTTTGGGATAGTCTTTCATGTAAGGTTGTGAATTTTTTTGAACCAGTATGCATGTATCCCGTCGTGCCCTTGTGCTCTCCAGTTTGCCATTTTTTCTATGGTTTTCTTTAGGGTTTCCTTGTTGATTTCATTCACTGTTCCTTCTTCTATTTGTTGTAACTCTTCTTTCATGTCTTTCAGCCATTAGGCATTTCTAGTGTGATCTCGTCGCTCTTCCCATATTTTACTCCAGTAGAGTTTTGTTTCTGTCGGATTTGGTTGTTCTGTTTTTGTTTTTCCTCCATTCACATTTTGGAGAATTGGCCTTCATTAGTTTCAAATGTTCTGTTTTGTTTGCATTGTTCAGATTTATATCTATATCGTCTCAATCTCGCTTCTTTTGCTTTTATTTTTTGGTCCAGTTCTTCATGTTTCTTGTTTAGCCTCTCCCTGTCAGTTACATTTCCAATGTTCCGTTTTCTCCACATTGCTTTCTTCCTGTTGATCATTTTGGCTTCTTTTTTATGTTTGTGTATTTGGGTTTCTAGTCTTATTTCCCATCCAGGTTTTGTCGGCCGCTTGTCCCCGGTTGTTTTTCTGATTTGAAATTCATACTTACCATTTTGGCGCCTGCGTAAATTAGGTTGTCTGTGATTGTATTTGTTGAGATATGTGGGAGGAGCTTGTTAACCTTCTCTGTTTCTGTTTTTAGTTTCTTCTGCTCTTGGTTCCTTAACGATGGTAGTTTTGTTTTTTCCTCGTTCATCAGCTGTATTATTTTATTTACTTCATTTGCTTCATTCTCTGTTAGTTCTGTTTCATTGTTCTCAGTTTCCACGTTTGTGGACTTTGTTCCTTGTTGGTCCTCGGCCTTCGGTGTTTTTACTTGTGGGGCTTCAACTTGTGGTGTTGCTCTACGCGCGGTTCTGTTGGGGTATGCTTCTTGTTCAGTTTCATCATTTATTTTTCGCTGTATTTCTGTTAGTTCTAGTTTAGAGAGCCAACCTTTCTTGAGTATTAGTCTTGCTTGGTCCGCAATTCTTTGTTCTGTCGTATGGAAGTCACTGGATAAGCCCCATAGTTCTTTCATTCGTTTCCGGTAACCTCCATATCTATATTTAGAATGACTTCTATAGTAGCATTCCATGACGAGTCTATTCTTTTTTGTTGTCCATTTCTTTCTTCAGTTTTTTTCCATTGTGATGATTATCACGGCTGTGCTGTCTTTGTTCGGTATCATCTTGTTCCCTGAAATTAGAGGTTATGCTTACCTGTTCAGCATCCATGTTATTTGGGTTTCTGAAATTAGAAAGTTGGCCAACATTCGCAGGATGACGACTGGGTGTCCCATGCTGGCTACCGAAGGAGCATCTGCCGATCATGATACCTAGATCTTTCTTCTGGGTCCCACGGATTGGATTATTTGCATTTGACATTTTTCATATTTTGGTGTTTGTGGCAACACCGGGCCCAGAGTTGTTTTACCTGTGGTTCTGCTGCAGGGATAGTGTAACGCTCCCATGTAAACAGAAGGTATCATGCACTATCACACATACGTATGGGACATGAACAAAATAAAATTTAAGGAATAGGTTCAAAGGACTTATTAATATTTACTTAGTATAAGTCCGTAGTTGTAATTCGAAATTAGAGATATTTGAAGATAGATTCCCCACCCATACTTACAAGTGTATTTGTATTGTGGATTCGTCGTAATACCGTCAGATATAGTTACCGATTTTTTCCCCTTTCTTCTTTCTTGGGCCGGGTGGGTGGATATTTCAGATACATTTGCATTTAACCACTGGCTGGAATTAATATTATATTTGGCAGAGATTGAGTCAAAATAAAGAATTTTAATAAAACGACAATTTAGCACCAAAAAAAAAAAAAAAAAATACCGGTGTGAAAATAATCACTTGGGAGGATATTATTGGGAGGATAATAATAATAATAATAATAATAATAATAATAATAATAATAATAATAATAATAATAATTATTATTATTATTATTATTATTATTATTTTATAAATATTGTCTTTATTATCAATACACACAGAGTGACTTTCGAGCCAAAAGCATGTACATCTAAGTACCTGATCTGATATTATCCTCGGTCTGTGTATGAGAATTCCTTCAGGACTGAGACAATTTTCCTTCAAGACCGAGATTATTTGTATTCTCATTTAATTATTAACTAATATTAATTTTTGTTGATTTTATTATTATTGGCTCACCTGGAGCTTTCTCACGAGTCAGCAAACGATCTGATTGGAGACCTGTGGTGTTCTCTGGAAGCTGAGTGACAACAAGTCTCCCCAGACGTCTAGCTCTCTCCTCCTCCTTTGATAGCATTCGCAAATAAATTTGCATCATCGCAACAGCCTCTTACCATTGATTTCTCGCTTACAGTGGCCATTGGTTTATACTGAAAGCTGAGTGGCACTAAGCCTCCCCAAGATCCCAGTTCTCTTCGCACTTGTCCAGCAGAGGTCTGGCCAGTGCTCCCTCCTCGGTGTTTCCATCCTCCTTGACCCTTCTTGGCTCTTTGTTATCACTTTTTTTTTGGGGGGGACAGTGGTGAAACAATGAAGAGATGCATGATGGAGGGGGGGGGGTAGAACATGTAGATCTGCAGCTTCGGTCTTCTTCATTCCATGTAACGCTTCTTCATTATATTGTCTTGTGTTATTCTCTGCATTCAAGGGTTTTACTTAATATTTCAGCCGTTTTCATTATCGTTAGCCGTTGTATTTTTGCAGCTATTCCTCTGATTCCAATTTCTGACATTCTTTTTTCCAGGTTTTTTGGGATTGTTCCTAGTGCTCCTACTATTATTGCTACAATTTTGATTTTCTTCATCATCCAAATCCCTTTTAACTCTCTGGCTAGTTCTGTGTACTTGCTTCGTTTCTCTTTTTCTTTCATACTGACCCTGTGGTCAGCTTGAACAGCAAAGTCTACGATTTAACAGGATTTCTCTTTCTTGTTAATTCTTACGACATCTGGTCTTCTTGCTTGGATGGGTTTGTCCGTCTGTATGTCCATGTCCCATAGGATTTTGTGGTTCTCGTTTTCGAGTGTTGTTGCGGGTTTATGCTTGTACCATTTATCTGTACACTGAAAATGCAGCCGTTTGCACAATTCCCAGTGCACTGCCCTCCCCACTTGGTCATGCCTGTTTTTGTATTCCTTTTGGGCCAGTTTGCTGCATTCACTTACTATATGGTTTATCGTTTCGTCTCTCTGTCCACAGAGTCTGCATTTGCTGTTTTCTTGTGTTTTATCGATCCTTGTTTTGATTATTTATTTATTTATTTATTTATCTATGTTCATCCAATCTTTATTAAGGGAGAGACGGAATTTACTCACCATTAAAAAAGCCGACATTGTCTCTAACTCTGCCCTCTTCAGTAGTTTTATTATTATTATTATTATTATTATTATTAGTTGTATCTCTTACTCACCATTAAAAAAGCCGACCTTGTCTCTAACTCTGCCCTTTTCAGTAGTTTTATTTTCAGTAGTTTTATATTATTATTATTATTCATAACTAATAATTACATTATTTTTACCGTTTAACAATTTCATTTCTATTCCATTATACATATTAAATCAATTGCGTCTCATTTTTGCCGTTTGAATTAAACGCTTTTACGTTGCAACATTAAAAAAAAATATTAAAAAACACAATCTTCTTTCACAAACGGCTAAAATGATTCACGTAAACTTTTTCGAACATGATTGCTAGGAATGAACGCTGTCCACGCTACAAATCTCCAGTTCTTTCAACGGTTTTCTTTTTCTTTTTCATTTCGATATTATTTTTGTGATCAAGAGCGGAGGTCCGCTTGAAATATAAAAAAAATAATAATAAAATATTAAATACAAAGAGTAACATCGTTTTTCATGCTTCAAAAAACCCACATAACCTTTAAATCGCTATATATATATATATATATATATATATATATATATATATATATATATATATATATATATATATATATATAGTAATTTATAAAATATATATGGCGATTAAGCTACACTGAATATTCTGCGTTTCATCCAACTATAGGATTCGTCAGGCTTATATATATATATAACAAATGACAAACGTGTATATTCCAAATTTCGTGATGTTAACGATCTTATCCTTTATTCCTTTAAAAAGAGATGAGTATGGGCTGAAGAGAGCTTGATATGGGTATCTAAAACGGTCTCTAATTGTCGGGTTTGAAACTGACGGTACCAATGAATTGTCTCATCTAAAACTTTCTGTAAACAATATATATATATATATATATATATATATATATATATATATATATAAATACATATATATAATATTCTTTATACCTACAATCATTAGTGTAGGGGTAACAATTCCTGCCGGTCATCGGGTTTCCAACCCAGCCACGAAGCCACCTTTTGCTTCATTTGCTAAGGCTCTACCAATTGCTTGTATATATTTATAATTCTGCACTATCCTTAAAAGTAGTTTGATAATTATAATCAAATAAAAAGTTTTCTTTATGCCTACAGAAATTAGTGTTTCATGCTTCCGCAATCATCAGTGTAGGGGGTGACAATTCCTGCTGGTCATGAGATTCAAACCCAACCTATGATATCACCTTTTGCTCCGTTAACCAAGCCTTGGAGCCACCAATGAATGAATGGAATTAACAAGTATTAAACGCCGAATTCAAGCAAATGCAGTTTGACAATCTAGTGTTTACAAGAGTTGAAGTCATGAACATCGTTTGATAATCATAATTAAATAATAATTATTCTTTTATACCTACAGACACTAGTGTTTCCTGCTTATGCAATCATCAGAGTAGGAGTGACAATTCCTGCCGGTCATGAAATTCGAACCCAGCCACGATGATACCTTTTACTCCATTAGGCAAGCCTCTACCTCAGAGCTTCCAAACAATTGCCACGGGAATGAAAGGCATTAAGAACTATTAAACGCCGAATTTAGGCAAATACATTTGACAATATATATATATATATATATATATATATATATATATATATATATTTCATTGAAGTATTGCCGTAGACTAATTCAAGAGAATGCCCCTAAATTTATAGGCTGTCAAATTACAGAAGGGCTATGCTACTAAATATTAACTAGTTCATTGTGTTTCTGTTGTATTTGTGTTGCATTAATGTTCTAAAGTTACATTTAAATAAGAATTTTCCATTGTGCGGAGTCTTTTACCTTCTCGATTTGATGTTATTTTTTAAATTGACGTGAACACTAGGATACTTTAATTAAAAATTAAATGTGAACTATAGAATTGTGAACTATATAGAGGAAAAAAGGTGAATCAAATGAGGTATAGGTTGTTTACCCAGTTACATTCAATTTAGCTTAAATTTGCAATTTTTGAAAAAAAAATGAGAAGTGTGGACTTTCTTTTTGGCGGCACTATATATATATATATATATATATATATATATATATATATATATATATATATCTTTCTGTCTCTTACTACATATATGTATATATATGATAAAGATAAAAACAGAAAATAACCCTTACATGATAACCTATCAAGATACGGAAAGCTCTACACGGATGGGTGGAGCAAATAATGTAATAAATACTTGATGACAGTTCAAAGTTAAATAAACTTAATTGATCATCAAATCAACCAGGAAAAAAAAAACATGTGTCTTTTAATCGCAGGCATATCTTTTTTTTTTCTCCCAGGAGAGATTTTCAGAGAAAATCCTGCTCTTAAGGATAAATCGACACTAAAACTTCTTGGTCTTTCTTTCTCATGAAGTAATTTTCGTAAGGCGGGTATTTCTATCGCTCCAAACAATTTTCTGCAGGCATTTCTTGATCTCTACAAATACAATCGCCGATCTCGTATGGAATCCTGTTGTCTTAAAATATTAGAAAAGTCCACTGTTTAGTAAGCAATGTGATATTGAAATTAAAAATATAACGGTTAAAAAACCAGAAAAGTGTAGAAATTCTTGCGGGAAAAGGATAACTGCCTATTTTATTTGAGAATTCTTGATAAGGTTTCGAACGTTATTTGTAATTTGATTGCCCCCTCCCCCACCCTTTCTTCTCGGCGCTGTCTCTTTCAAAATTTTCTAAAAATAGTCTCATGACATATGTTCTTTAGAATTGTTGATTCTATTGCCTGCCTTCTTTGTTCCAGCTCGTTTGATTCGGTGGTCTAGTGGTCTTCATCGATTCACTGTTTTGATATGTCATTGTAATGCAACTTCCTATTCCAGTAGCTTCTTTACAAGACTTTCAGGTTTGTAGATATTTCTTCTTGCTGATTGTTTTCATCCTACCAATAGACTCTTGTATTGCAACAGAGCGTGTATGAGCACGTGGGGAAAATGTCAGCAGAAGCTGTAGGGTAGCTGGCTTTTGAAGATATTAGCAGCACATATGCAAATTAGGAGCGTGCGTGGGCTTGCGTGTTCCGTTTGCCTGTTTCCCACCTGACTACAACTTGGATGTCTTCAAGTCCAACATAAACAAATTCCTGATGAACCGCCCCTTAAGTAAGACACTTTATCAAATCTCCAATACTAAGGATTACTACGATACTATCCCATTGATTACTGTACACGCAATAACCCTTATCCCCGAGTGGCTTCTGGGCCTTAATAAGTGGTGACCGTCATGTAAAAAAAACAAAAACAAAAAAAAACAGCACATGGTCAGAGAGAAGCAAAGCACATGGCCGGGGGAGATGGGTGTATAAAGTCGAAGGCAAGAAATGACTCACTATGGCTAGTATGAAGAGGAGTAAGAAAAACGCATGTTGGGTGAGATGGACATGTGGCATCATGGTGATGGCGAGATACTTTTAAGCTGGTGTCGAGACAACAGGGATTTGTTAACCTCATAGCAGACGAAATGAACAGAAAAAAAGCAGCCATTGCTTGGAACGTAATGGTAATAAATTCCTTTTACTAAAGCAGAAAAAAAGCTGAGTCGGATTTATTTTTGTTTGTTCCTTTTCAATGGTACCAGATAGTGTGAGGGTTCGAGAGAGGTTTGAACTGTAACAAACAGGATTCAAGCGCAACGGCCACGTTACATTATTTTTGCGATAATCACCTGTTTGATTCTTGTTAGCTCTTTACATCAAGTGGCTTCATGTCTTGTCTAGAACGATTTCCATAAGAATGAAAAATATGTCTGTCATGAAAGCAAAGAACTCTACCATTCATTATTCAAGAATTATCTGTATTCGTTTCTTTGTTTCCTTTTCTTGAATTTCTGATATTTTCGTGCATGATAATAATGATTCTTTTATTATGAAAAAAAAATTCCAAGCAGTTGAAATTGGTAAAGACTTTAACACTCTGTTTATCCAAGAATGAAACATTGTTCAATTGGCAATGAAAAGAAGGGAAGATCATGGTTTGCATGAAGAACGCACAGGTGAGGTTCTGAAACTTGAAATATCTTTATAATTAGTAGCAATTTGATAAGAATTAAAAACGAAGAATACGAAAAGATGATGTTGCATGTTGCCGAAGGAGCGCATAGTGTTGTTTAAAACGGGTCTATATGACCTATTTTTAATTACCCCTATTATTATTATTATTATTATTATTATTATTATTATTATTATTATTATGATGATGATGATGATGATGATGATGACCGTTAACTTCCCGGTGTTGTGATGTTTTACACCGGTTTGTTTTCACCAAGAGCAGGCTTTTACACCAAAGCTAGTAAGCATAATCAAAAAGTTAACTAAATGGAAAGCACTTGACGTAGGCTGTTTGCTGTGCCAAGCAAAACTGATTTCTGGAGTACGATAATTTTGCACTTCAAAGAGTTCAACTTTATTATTATTATTATTATTATTATTATTATTATTATTATTATTATTATTATTATTATTATTATTATTAAAATTTTGTTTCTGGCTGTTGGCATTTCTGATTTTATATTGATAGGCGGATCATAACAAATGAACAAAGGCTATCAGCATCTTGCTTTCTCAGTCTTCCAGCACCTTCCGCACGATTCTGGTGGTTCCCAACAAGGCAGTCTTTTGAAGTACTCCAACATTGCAATGGATCTCAATATTCTCCATCCACTTGTTAAAGACTGATACGGCGATAATTTTGCAGGTCAGATTTTTTGATCAGAATTCTTGAACACCAGTAATTTTACAGCTATTGGAGAAGCAAGTTTTAGCAAAGTATTTATTGTAGAGTTTGGAGATGACAGGGGCCAGCTCAGCAGAACATTTCTTTAAAACTATATCAAGGATAAGATCAGGCCCACATGTACAGTGGACCTGCTTCCCATAGTCGTCTTCAAGTCCGATGCAAACAAGTTCTTATTAAGCTGCCCTTTAAAGAATCAAATTCTACTCCACTTCCACCATTACCGATCACTATGCTGTTGTCTTACTGACCGTCTTACACTCATTAACCCTTATCTCGAGTTGGATTTATGCCTTGATAAGTGATGAATTCTTTGTAAAAATGTATATAGGTTGTTTTGGGTACACTAAATTTTGATAGAAACGATAACAAAGTATTTTATTATATTTCCAACAACAGAGTACGAAACTGACTAGCGAATGTTCGCGTCAGGAATGTTCGCGTCAGGAATGTTCGCGTCAGAAACAAAGTTTGTTTGTCAGCTTAAATGCTATTTACGCCCACCTTCTAAAATCCTACCGACATAATTCTATATAGACTTATCTGTATTAATTTATTTCCTCGAATATAAATATGAACCTTGAATGTTTTTTTTTCATTTACTTAACTCACTGCAAGAGATCCAATATGAATCCGAAGCTGATAACCTCTCCATCCATATACCTATTTATTATCACCTCCCCACCCACATACGCAGTTGTATCTCTGTTAACTTATCCAATTTATCGCACGTCTTTCTCATCTACTTTTTACCTACTTAGCCATTAAATCTAATTTTACCAATATATTTTTTATTTTCAACTCTGAGGTCAGCTATCCATACGACCTTTATTAGGAAGAGGAGGAAGAAGAAGAAGAAGAAGAAGAAGAAATAGTAAAGAAATTAGTAGATTACAATAAAGCAGTAGTAATATTATAAGTGGTATAATAATACAAAATAAGTTATAGCAATATATATATATATATATATATATATATATATATATATATATATATATATGTATATATTGGTATATTTAGGTAGTATTTTCTCATTCAAGCAAATATTACTAATGTTACATGGAAAGGCTGTCCCCTTTTCCTGTAAATAAGAAGAACATTAGATAAGTTGAAAATGAGATTAGGATAAGCCGAGACTCGAACCTTGTAAGCAAAGTTCAGAAATAGATTTAGAAAATGGAATGTTAGAATTTCGCTATTGCTAAATTTCATATAAAATAGATATTGTTTGTTTGTAAAAACAATTAATTGTTCAGTCTTTTATGAAAACTGAATTAAAAATGTCAGCTTAAAAGAATGAACAATACAAATTAAAAATATATTGTAAAAAAATAGGTTAGGCTAAAAAATAGGTTAGGAGAATTCTTTGTTTGCCGTGTGTTTTGGAAACGGTGCTTAGCCACGTGAGTTGGTCACGTTTTGGAGCCACACATCTGACGTCATAGCAGAAAGGGAATTTCTCAATATAGGAGCTAGTTTTAGAGGTGAAGGCAGTCAAGCAGACAGGTTCGAGCAGTCGGAAAGAGTTGGCATGATCAGAGAAGGGTCTCTTTAGAAGCGAAGGGAGAACATTTAACCATGTAGAAACGAATTTGAATTCCTGACGTCATCATCATTTCGACCGGTCAGATGAAATAAAGAATCACCATCGATATTTGTAACTGTTTGTCTCCTTGTCGTCATTCAACAATTGAAGGTAATGTGTTAATCATCTAATATGCACTTTGTATAACCCCCTTCCAAGTAACGTGTCCCCCTCCGCCATCATAAATAATGATTCACCAGTCTGATGTAAAAGAACAGTAATACACATTCATTCAATAATGATCTCTATCTCTTTTTCTCTCTCTCTCTATTTATCTATCTATCTCTCTCACTGTTATAAATGTCTCCTTCATCATCGTTACTTCTGTATTACATGTACCCGTCTCTCTTTAAAATGTACCCGATATATGATCCCTAATATGACCCGTGCTATACAACAGTAGTAGTAGCATATAACAATAAACAAGAATAAATAGTAGTAGTAGTAGTAGTAGTAGTAGTAGTAGTAGACCTTAATAAAAATATAAGTAAAATAAAATAAAGAGAAAAGAAAATGGATCTCGAATTCACCTTCACAGCCTCATAACTCTCGCTTCCATTATTTTATCCTTTAGTCCTCACATACCATGAACGATTTTTCTGGCAAAGGGGTAAGAATTGTTGTTTTCGGGGCCGTAATTTATTCATATAACATTTATCGTTGGATAGTTTTTGACCTTTTAGCTCCTTACATCAAGTGGCTTCATGCCTCGTCGAGAGCAATTTCATTAAAAAAAATTAGGAAATTCCAAGAACGTAAAAGGTGTCAGAGTTGAAAAATACAATAAGAAGTTGTAATGAATTAGAAATAGTAAACTGTAGTAGTAATATTAGTTGTAGAAAATTACAATAAAATAAGTAGTAGTAGGAGGAGGATGAGGATGAGGAGGAGATTGCAACAAACTAAGTAATAGTAGCAGTAGTAGTATTAATGGAAGGTTACAATAAAATAAGTAGTAATAAAAGTTTACAAAAATTAAAACAAGTAGTAGCAGTAGGAAAATGGAAAGAAGGACGAAAAGTAGAACGCGAATAATACAATAAGTAGTAGTAGTAGTAGTAGTAGTAGTAGTAGTATTTAGTAATGCAAAATAGAAGAAATAGAAAAAAAGAAAGTAAAAGATAAAGAAGATAAATAAGAAGACGAAGATTTAATGCATGGACGATTTCTTGAGTTATTGTTTAGAAACACTGCTGTTTATATTTTGTCTGGTGGTGATAACGAAGTGTGGGATAATTGAAAATGGCTAAAATGGTAAGACATGTAAATGTGGAGAATTTTTGCAAAGGTGGTTTTGCGATTCTATTGTAAAACACGAGAGAAAGAGAGAGAAATAGTAAAAGAGAGAAAGAGATAGATAGATAGATAGACAGATAGATAAATAGATAGATAGATAGAGAGAGAGAGAGAGAGGGAGAGAGAGAGGATAGGATGGAATAAAAAGGAATCTTCAAAATCTGTTTGCATCTTGAAGGTGAAAGGCAGAAAATTCTTCATAAGACACTTAAAAACTTAGATAAAGTAAAGTTTTCAAAAATGGCCACTTCTCTTACTTTGCTTGAATAATAATGGCGGCGTGGTAGTCATAATATGCCGAACAACCGATCATATTCTTGTATGGAGAAACCCGGATGTTCTTATGTTCATTACATCCGGAAATTCTCGGTTTCTGAATGATAGATCATACTGAAAGAAATACTGATGAACATTCTTTATTGTAAACATCTCACATGTACAATATGTGTGTGTGATAGTAGACTTATTTCAACATATGGGATAGATAACCCATTATGTAATAGAATTACTAAGTAAAATAAAACTGGAACTAATGTAGCCACATACACAAACAAAATGATGGATTATGTTCTATATGTATTATAGATCCGGAAATTCTCGGTTTCTGAATGATAGACTATACTGAAAGAAATACTGATGAACATTTTTTATTGTAAACATCTCACATGTACAATATGTGTGTGTGATAGTAGACTTATTTCAACATATGGGATAGGTAACCCACTATGTCTATAACAGAATTACGAGCAGAATAAGTCTCGATCTGGTGGTGTAGTGTAGCCGACTTTGACAAAATGGAAGCAAACAAAAAAACAAAGTTGCTTAAAAAATCATAATTAGCAGGGGCTTCTTTGATAGTCAACATCTTATTTCAAGTAACAAAATACAGCAAACCAAATACAACTAAATAAATATCATCAGTAGAAACCAAAGAACATGAAAAGTAAGAAATGGACCGCAAAGTAAGAAATGGACCACAAAGTAAGAAATGGACCACAAAGGAAATTAGACTAGTTATGCAATCTTGCTACAAAAGCAACCAACACACAAAGAGGCTTCGGATCTATATAAATATATAGTCATGGAGAACACTGTCGACACTGTGCGAGTGTTAACCCTATACTCCTATAAATATGTGTGCGTGTTTTTTTTTTTTGTATCTTAATATTCATATTAAAACCTCTTTTTTCTATTTATTTAGTTATTTATTTGCTTCCCCACTGAGCAAATTAGGCACAAGGCCGTTTTTTAATGTGGAAAATAAGGGGAAGGGGACCAGTTCCCCGAGAGGGAACTGGATAGCGAGAATTGGTATGAAGGGTTTCCGCAACGTTGACCAACACTGATTGCTCAAGAGCAATGGTCTGATATGTGGGGTTGCCCCCACATATGGTCTTTGATGCAGTATCTGCCGGAACAGATACTTCACTTTGATAACAGAAAAAAGATCTTGGTTCGAAGGCCAAGCAGAAAAAAGGCGAGCCGTTTTTCTGTTTATTTAAAAAGAAAATACAACTATATATATATATATATATATATATGAGTCGTTGAATTGTATTCATCTGCAAAAGATCTAGCTAATTTTCATATCCTTTTAAACATTCATTTTATTCTCTATTAGTCTTTTTTTTCGGTTTTCTTATGGAAAGGTAAAAATTAAAACATGAGCCAGTAGCTATAACGTTACGCATACATATTCGTAATGCCGTGGTCCGACCTCCAATTGGGAAATTCCATTTTTTGTTTTAAATTTTCACACTTTTTCAGCGATTTTCCCCAGCCAAAAAAAAAAAAAAAAAAAAAAAAAAGAAAATGAATAAAAATAAAAAATTGAACACGGGTTCGAATACCCTATATATTAAGTTTCATGTCTGTAGACTAAAAACTGACGGAGGAGTTTGGTAAGCAATTTTTTAAAAAGAAATATATATGCATACAAATGTATATATATTTATATAGAACGAGGTTTGTGTGTTTACTATAAACTTTTTATGCAAATATCACGCAAATCATGTAAAATATCTGCATGAATATAATCACACGTAATAGTTAAATAAAGATGGTCATTCCATGAGAAAACCGAAACAAAAACTAATAAGGAATTAATTAAAATGAATGTTTTAAAGAATATGCAAATTAACTAGATATTTTGCAGATGAATGCTATTCCACAACCCATTTATAACAATGTTGTATTTTCTTTTTAAATAAATAGAAAAAAGTTGTTTTTTTAATATGAACATCGATAAAAAAATAAAAACATTATAAGAGTCTAGATAAAAGGCGAATAAAATGAGGTGTATGTTGTTTAAACAGTTACATTCAATTTTGCTTAAATTTGCGATTTTTGAAAAAATGACAAGTGTGGGTTTTCTTTTTAGTGCTACTGTATATATATATATATATATATATATATATATATATATATATATATATATATATATGCATATACATATAAATACGCGTATATATGCATATATATACATACCTATATACATATATATATATATATATATATATATATATATATATATATATATATATATAAGATATAAGATATAAAAATATATAAATATAACAAACGATATATAATATTTTTCAATAAATGTTAATATTATGTACCTACAAATTTTAGTGTTTCATGCTTATGCAATCATCAGTGTGGGAAGTGATAATCACTGCTAGTCAGGAGATTCAAACCAAGTCAACAAAGCCAAGCTTATTTTTTTGAGCTAGTGTTTTTTCCTCTCGGTCACCGGGAATTAACCTTTAAATGGAAGTGGATTTAGATACTTATGATGTAGTGTAATCGGGCTGGTCAAAATCAACGGCCATGAGAGTATTCTACAAACAGAAAGTTTGGAATAATGATTTTGATAGATTCCAATGTCCAAGATTTTATTCATCTTACCAATAACTTTTTTTTCCAAAATCTATGAAATCTGCATCAGAACGTTTTTTTTTTTAAATTTTTATTTTATACATGTTTACCTCAAACATAGCATATTGCCGCTAAGAACATAAGGAGCTATTATTATTTTAGGATCGTGTCTAACAGAGGATTACGGGTAATTGAGCAACAAGATGTTTGTTCATATTACATTTAAAATTTTGAAGGTTAGTGCAGTGAGAGAAGCAGGAAACGGCGAGGGAATTCCAATCTAAGTTTAAAAAATAGTTTTTAATAAAAGTATGCCAATTTCATCGCATAACTGTAAACTAATTCCAGTTAGTCTGGGAATGATATTCGATCAATATAACGCATGTCTTATTACCTAATATGATGTTCTTATATAACGTTGTCCGGGAACCAACACGTTGGATGCAGTTTCAGTCGCAAAGGAGACAAAGAATAGGAAATAAATTCAATTCGTTTTTTTTTTGTAACAATTACATTTATCTCCTCTTTATTACGGTTGCGAGGTCACCTACCTAATCTCGAACGTTATTCCCATCTCTCTCGTGTTCTCAAGCATTATTCACAATTCTCACGTGATCTTGAACGTCTTCCAAGTTTCTAACGTAATCGTTATCTTTCTATTTTTATAGTCTGTTTTCTTTATCGGTGATGTCATTTTGCATGCATTTGCGTTCGCACGTCCGCGCTATGTTGCACTTCGTGGTAAGCAATCATGTTTTGTTAATCTTTCGGTCATTCTAATCGCAGTTTTAATTTTGAAAACAACCCGATGATATTAAAGTAAAGATGTCAGAGTGTCCCTTTTTGATTGTTTATATATCAGGTCGAATATTATATGCGTGGTGAAACGCAGTACAATGATAACCTTAGTTTCTCTCGTACTCGCTCTTACTCAATTCTGAATTTCTTCATGGTTACTTCCAGTGGCCAAGGGTTAATCCTTTTACCACCTCTGGTAATGGGTATATATCTATGCGTGGTGTAGCAATCGGTCTCCGAAGATTAACAGGGGCATTTATATATGCTTCGTTGTTATATCTTAACAAACATTGAGCTTCTGATCAAAAAAGGACTAATATACATAAAGAATAGAAAATATTCAAAAAGCTTACATTTCCATAATATATATATATATATATATATATATTATATATATAATATATATATTATATATATATAGTAAAGTCGTACATATATATATATATATGTAAAGTCGTTATATATATATATATATATATATATATATATATAGTAAAGTCGTACCCTGTCTGTTTGTTTGTTTACAATTAAATTAATATGTTCAAAAAGTACAATGTTTTACAAATTAATTATCACACTGAAAACAAACTTCTATACGCTTTCATTTCAGAATTATATATATATATATATATATATATATATATATATATATACTATTCATTCAATGAAAATCTACATTCAAGATGTAATCTCGTTTGCATATTACATTGCAGAAAATCTATTTTAATAATTAGTTCCATATTATTAATTGCTTATAATAGGATTGTTTTAATTATTATATTAAGAAATATTATTTGAAGTTTATTTATTTAATTTCTCTTAAATTTAATTTCCTTTTAATTTATTTTATTTTCAATTATTATTACCCGACACCAGCTGCCTTTAAAAACAGAAGAAAGTTTATTTATTTAAACAGTGAGAGTTATTTCCCGGGTAATTTTCATAGACGAAAATGGACGTGTTTTATGCTTCCATAAATCCAACATATGGTCCACTTTCAGGAAAATCGTAATAAGTTACGATATTCGGCGTATTTTAAATAGTATGTGACTGAATCCTCCGCCCGTCAGTACGTTTCGACCTGGCAACATCGGAGATGTACAGCTAGTATATATATAATGTTATATCCATGTAGGGAACCTAAAGTGGGAGAACTCAATGCGCAGCAGAGCATTATATATATATATATATATATATATATATATATATATATATATATATATGGAAAGAGAGAGAGAAAGAAAGAGAGAGAGAACGATATTAGCATAAATCTTTTGTGTTTTATTCAATCAAAATAACAATTGTCACATGCAATTATAGAATTAACCAAATTTTGAAGCATCAAGAAAATTATGGACACTTAATTGCCTTAGATTTCTTACTAGTATTTGTTTAATCCTAACTTTGAATACTTTCTATGGCTATCATTTGCAGCATTGACGTGGAATACAGAACAAGACCCGGATACAATCATCAAGGCAAGCGAAGGTAGATGTTATGCGATCTTCATTATCAACATAATTTCTCTTCATATCATTGTGAAAACTGACGAGGGACGGAATCACCCGGGATTAAGAATGTCATTGAGTTTTGTTTTACTAGGCGTTGTCGAGGAGCAATAAATGTAAGATTATAATATTACATTTAAAAGGGATAACTTCAATTAACTAATTACATGATTTACATATTTTTCCAACACATTAAAACAAGAGAGATGAATGGATTAGGCGGGGTTAAAAGAGGGGGCTGAGGAGAAAAACTGAAAAATGGGGAGAGTGAAAGAGAGAAAGATAAAGAGACTGCTAGAGAGAGAGAGAGAGAGAGAGAGAGAGAGAGAGAGAGAGAGAGAGAGAGAGAGAGAGAAGGGGAGTAAATAGAAGTTTTCTCATATATTTTCTCACTGAGAACATTGTTTGGTTTGCTCTCGCTTTTGATTTTTATCCTGGGACCCCAATATCAACAGACCTTAGACCATTCCTGTAATGATCCGGCCCCTGTTGATTTTGCGATGGGAGTTTAGTTCTCTGCAGTTCTAGGAGGTCCACCCTCTCAGGCCTTGCCTTTTCTCTTTAAGAAGGGGTTAGTTAATTGCTAATCGCTTGAGGTACCCTCGCTGTGGAATGCCAAAGAGACTGCCCAGGCACTTTTTTGCAGGTTAGAGTGCCTCTCATCTGGGGAGCTGACTTCTAAATCCCACTTTCTATCCTGGTGTCCAGGTTCTTGCAGTGGGAGATAACTAAATACCGATTACATAGACGCAACTCCCAAAAAGATATGGCCGTTTTCTATTGTTTGTTCTTGAAATGATTATCAGAAAACATCAAAGTAAGTTGTGTTCATTTGACATTCTCCATAATTTTTTTGCCCTGTCAGTTCATGTATTTCGTGTGTGTTTTACTACATTTAATGTACATTAGTACTTACGTGTATGATGTTGATTCCCTTTTTGGTGGTGGAGAATGAAAGTGTTGGGAAGAAGAACGGAATAATGGGGAGAGGAAAAAGAGAGAAATATAAAGAGAAGGTGTGTGTGTGCGTGTGTGTGTGTGTGTGTGTGTGTGTGTGTGTGAGAGAGAGAGAGAGAGAGAGAGAGAGAGATTTTAATATAAAAATGTAACACACACTTTTGAAAATGTCCTATCGTGTTTTTATAGCCTATAGTGATTAGAGGTGTAGATGCTGTACTGAGCAAGCACGGTCCGATCTCTGCTGGGACTGCTGAATCAGTTTCACTATCAGCTTTGGAAAAGGTATGAATCCATATATCGATCCTCCAGCTATAGAGTAAATAGAAGGATAGATTTTCAAGCCTTGGTTGTGCAGCTAATCTACTGGACTCAAGAAATGAGGTTGCGAATTAAACATCTTTTCACTCGTTGTAGATTCCTCACACAAACACCCTTAAAGGAGGTATCCATTGTATATTGAGATATGCACCCTAAGCTAATTCAAAAGCAAATTACATTTTACCTCTTTTAGGCTATTACGTATAATATAAAAACGACTTGGTAATACCTAGAGTAATATTAGTCCTGACAGTGTTAGGCTGGCTTTCACCGAGCAAAGGAAATTTACACTTTACAGGGAATATCGAATTTACAAGCAGTTAGGGAAGATAACATACAACGCCTAACATTGTCGAATGATCACTCATCTTGTAGTGACCAGGTTTGACATTGCATATCTTCGGTCATCTAACAAGAATCACCGGTGTGACAACACGATTATGTTGTAAATAAATGTAATTACACATAAACAGCTTGAAATTTTGGACGGTACAAATAAATAAAACAAAAACTAAATTACGTTTCGGAATTTTTAGGATGACGATTTATTCTTTGCATTCTTTGGATTCTTGGACTACTATTTTTAGTGTTATTTTATTATTATTTTTTACAACGTTTCAGCCGAAGTAACATCTGGCCTTGTTCGGGTGTATCTTCTCAAACTTTGGAATCTTTCTATCGAACTCGGGAATTTGCACAGACAGAAATATCCCGGAGTTCAACAAGATGCACATGAAAAAAGGTCGGAGGTTACACCGACCTAAACGTTTTGAAAATGACACTCAAGATGAGAACAGTAGTCCGAAGAATCACAAAATACAAATAGTCAATCCTCATCTAAAAACATGATTATTAGTTTTATTATTACATTTCTGAATTTTGGAGATGATGGTTATGCATATTATTCATATTCTTCGGACTACTGTTCTCATCTAGAGTGTTTTTTGCACAACGTTTTGGTTTTGGTTGATGTGACCTCCGACCTTCTTCTAGAAGTTTTCTTTTCCGAGTTCGACAGAAAAATATTATGCAAATATAAAAGAAATTGAAAAAAACTCACACACACATACACACACATACATACACACACACATATATATATAAGTCACTTTGTGTGTGTGTGTGTCTGTGTGTGTGGAGAGTGAATGCGTGTGAGCATCTTGATAAAAACTGTGAACGTATTAAAAATATTCCATTGATCCTGTCACGCCCTCAGTTTATATAACAAACAAACAAACAAACAAACAAACAAACAAACAAACAGACAAACTTGAGATGGAAATGAAAGTTGATATTGTGAAGCTTATTAGAAAACCGAAATAAACCTTTTCAAATTTTATTTTCGTTTTGAACTTTTCCATAAAATGGGTTTGCCAAATGGATTTTCAGGGAGGCACTAAAAAAAATCTCAAAATATTTAGAAGAACATCGCGTTTCTACATATTTTCGAAAGAACTGAGAATGGTAACATGAAAGTCAGTGTCAATGGGCAACGGATTATATATATATATATATATATATATATATATATATATATATATATGCATATATATACACATATATATATGTGTGTGTTTACATACATATACATATATATACTTATTTCATGTATCTGCATCAAATGTTATAATGAAATATATTTTATGTATCAATTATTAGTATTTACTTCAAGATTGCTCTCTATCTTTTCATAAATCATTAATATATATATATATATATGTGTGTGTGTGTGTGTGTGTGTGTGTGTGTAAAAGAGAGAGAGAGAGATAGAAAGAGATCGAGATAGATGGGGATGCATATATGCATGTGTTTGTACGTTTGGATTTGTATGTGAATGCATGTATGTATATGTATGGTGTAAGTATGTATATGTTTATATATACACAAGGTGTATGTGTATACATGTATATATGCATGTGTCATATATATATATATATATATATATATATATATATATATATATATATGCGTACATATGCATATATATCACATATATTGATACATATTTACGTGTATATGTTTTTTCCTTCTAGTTTAACAGAGATGACATTACCTCTGTATTAAACAAACAATACTTTAAAATAAGTTAAAACACAAAAACGTCTTTTTCAGGTCGGTAGAAAAGTATCTTATCTTCCCTTGCTCTTGGTAACACACACACACACACACATACACACACACACACACACACACACACACACACACACACACACACACATATATATATATATATATATATATATATATATATATATATATATATATATATATACACACACTTTTACTTCAAAATCTGTTGTGCTCCCAACGCTTCTCTATGCCTCAGAGACCTGGACGACGTACCACAGATACCTCCAGGCTCTGTAGAAATTCCAGCAACACTGCATGCAAAGCATTCTGGACACCTCTGGAAGGACTCTCGCACTAACCTCAGCATTCTCCAAGACGCTAACACCGCCAGCATCGAAACCATCATCATTAGGAACTCGCTGAAGTAGTCAGGATGTTGGATTCTTGGCTGCCGAGACAGATCTTTTATCAGAAGCTAAAAGGAGGAAAACGTAAGAGGAGGCCAGAAGAATCGATACAAGGATCTTCTGAAAGCAAACTTGACGAAGTATGACATCAATACATACAAATGAGAGACCCAGGCCAAGGACAGACAAACCTGGAGGTAGACCATTGCCAAATGTACACTTACCTTCGAGGTCTACCGATGTGCGGACTGCGAGGAGAAGAGGGAGAAAGAGAAAGGGGAGAGAGAATAACGCCCTGGAGCCAACCCTCAAAATGGAAATGGAACTACCTGTCTGCACTGTGAAAAGCGGTTCAAGGCCAGGATCGGCCTTGTCGGACACGTCCACATACACTAAAACCCAGAAGACGACCATCATTCTCACCGTTGTCGTCAAAAGATATATTTTTCACCCTTGATTTGTTTTATTGACTCTTGCAAAAACTGTCCGAAATATATATTGCTATATTGGTTTTCTTTTAACTCATATGACGTTATTCTAATCTTAGATACTCACTGAGCTCTTCAAATACACGTCAATACTCTTAAACTAACGTTTATAAATTGATTAATTTTCTTGTGTAACAGGTTAGAAAAGTAAGTAACCTTATAATATTATATTTGTACTAGCAGAGATACCCGACGTTGTCCAGGTTAGAGTGTGAGATAGCATAATATTGTAAAAAGTTTACTTTAACAGCAACCTTGATGTTGTCAGCTAGACATTTTACTCATTAAGCTATTTAGATATAACACAAACTAACAAATTAACTTCCATTTTAATACTTTAAAATGAGTTAAAACATAAAAAAAACTTATCCAACTAGGTAGAAAAATATCTTTTTTTAACCTTTGGTAACATGTATTTGTCATCTATAATATTAATCTCACCTGTCTGTTTAAATATATGTATGTATGTATGTATGTATGTATGTATGTATGTATGCCTAAAACTTTCGACAGAGGCGACGGATTTTCACGAGATTTGTATCGTTTTGAAGCTCGACCCTTTGGACGACAAATATTGAAAAATTGGCCAAAAAAATTAATTCCTTCACTCTTAACTGGGCACTTTTCTACAGGGAGGGGTCGCTTTTTTCTCCGACATTTCCGAAAGTTACTCCTCTTTTTGATTGACTAGCCTTAATTTAAACATTCGCCACCTCCGGTTTGGCGATGGGCAAAACAGCAAAGACGTCACTTTTTTTCACGTTCGTTTCCTCCTTTACGGTATGGGTTCGAGCCTGCCTGCCTACTACCACTTTTTTTTTGCTCAGCGCACACCTCCAAACACCCGGGCAACGCCGGGTACCCAGGCGAGTATATATATTTTTTTGCCCTTGTTTGGTTTTGTTGTATCTTGTTAAAATACCCCAAATATATGTGGCTTTTCTTTTAACTCATATAAGACTTTATTTTAGAAAAGTACTTGTGAAGATACATGCGAGTCTAATATTCCCATGAATGTTCATCCTTCGAGGGAAGCTGGTTAAACTCGCCTTGAGTGAATGCCATTCAGGTACGATACTAGTAAAGGTAAAGAATAGTTAACACATAATTTTAGTCTTAGATACCTTCCTAATGAAACAATTCAATCAAATTTCGGCTCCTAATTTTAAAATTGTCAAGTATTCAGATTCTAAATTCGTTTATTTCTCTCCGACAGCGGGAAGATAAGACAGAAGGTCAGGAAAGAGAAAATTCAAGAACCAGCCCCCACTGAAAGAGCGCGATCTTGCTGAGAACCAAAATGTCTGGACAGCCCTGTCCGAATTCCTTGAGAGGGGGGGGTCTCAGGTCATAAGCAATAAATAACCACAAAGTGCAAAAAGATAAAGTCTCGGAACGTAGACCTCCTAGAACTGTATACATCAAACCAACACAGAACAAGGCCGTACCATGCTAAAATAAATAAATAAATAAAAATAAAAAAACAGAAGTGGTAATGCCTGGGGAGATGTATCATAACAGAACAGCTACTATATTATCCACTCAAACAATGAAGAGGCAATACCTGGGAGTATCCCGTACAAAAAGCTAAGTTAATGCCTCCAAATATAATATCACAACAACAGAAGAGATAATATACTACGTCACCAAACAAAAAGGGAAAGGTATTTCTTAGGAAGAAAACGGTTTCATGACAACAGAACAGATAACACATTGGCCTCTCCGCAGGATGATCTCCACACACACCTCCTTAAAAAAAACTAATTTCTATGAAGACTAGTTTATGACAACAGAATAGATATACTACCAATAAAAGATACTACAATAAAGAAAGATGTAATTCCTGAAAGGATCTACCCTAACCCTAACCTCTTAAAAAGGGGAGATAATTCTTAAGAAGATTGAATTTAACCTATATTCAACATTTAAACGGGTTTAAAACAACTATTTTCATTTGTTTTGTTTACAAAACATTTTTCAGGGGATTTAAGGGTGAGATCAGGAGTTTTTTTTGGGGGGTGTTATACATCATTTTCAAAGGAGTGGTAGCTTGGGAGAATTTAATTTGAACCAGATTAATGCAGATGTGCAATAACGTTTTATTTTAAACATGCTATTACTACAAAAGGTGACTATATATTTTTCTGGCAATATTTTAATTAAATGACAATATATATATATATATATATATATATATATATATATATATATATATATATATATATATATATATATATATATATATATACGTGTAAAAGAGATTTAGAAGGCTGTCACAGTGCGAGGAATGAATTATAGTCGCTGTTGGTAAGAGGAGACGAGAACAAGTGACGATTTACAAATCAATAAGTATATATATATATATATATATATATATATATATATATATATATATCATATATATATATATTTATTCAGTTGTATGGTAAAATGTCTTACTTGTAACTGGTAAGCCTATGCGACGTATTCCATTATTAATTTCGGAAAAATTTTCCCTTTTCAAATGGTGTGCGTAACAGGTCGATTCAAAACATGCTGGATGAAGGACCGGAAGTTGTGTAGCTATGTGAGGCCTCGGGGCAAATGTATACATATATATAAACAGCCACCCTGGAAAACAGTTAAATCATGTTTCACATAGAAATCATCACTTATCAAGGTCTGAAATTACTCGAGTATAAGGGCTAATGAGCGCCAGGTTTTCGGTGAAACATCAGAGTAATGATTGGTGGTGGTAGTATTTGATTATTTAAGAAGACGATTCAACAAGAATTTGTTTACATTAAATTTGAAAACGAACATATTGTATTCAACCGGAAAGCATCTCCCTCTATACAGAATTCTATAGGTGGGCAGTTCTATGAGAGGAACTTTGTTCATGGAATTTGTGTTAGATTCAATCAAGTTTTCAAATAAGAAAATTCGGATATAAGTATTTGAACTTTTAAGGAGGTTTTGTTCCCACAGTCACTTAGAAATGGGCGTACGTAAATATTTGACATACTTAGACTGTTTAGACGTCTTTATCGACCAAACAAAAATAACTCTAGTTGACAACTTTACTTACTTAGAAAGCTCCATAAATAAGGAAGATAGTATGGAATACGAGTAGCAGTGCAGGATAGGAAAGGTCTTAGCAGCATTTAATCAGCTCTGTACGATCTAGAAAAACAAATAAAAAAAATCACTCTCAGCTCTAAATTAAGATTTTATAACAGCAAAGTTTTGTTCACACTGTTATATGGAGGTGAAATTTGGCATCTCAAAATCAATCAAGTGAAGAATTTACTTGCGTTTGATTCCCTAATGCCTTAGAAATATGCTAGAAATCAAATGGAGCGATCAAACTACTAATCTGGAAGTCAGAGACAGCACTAATCAGCAGGTGGTATCGTCAATAATCTGCAAACGATGTCTAGACTCGATCGGATTTTTTTTTTTTACAAAGGAGTTACTATTTATCAAGGCATAGAGACCACTCGAAGATAAGGGTTAATAAGTGTACAGTGGTCAATGGGACAATGTCGTAGTAATTGTTAGTGGAAATTTGATAAATTGGATTACTTAAGGGGAACGGCTCAGATAGAACTTGTTTACGTCGGACTTGAAGACGACATATTATAGTCAGCCGGAAAGTAGGCAAATCGAAGAGAGTTCCACAGGTGTTCAGTTCTAAGAAAGAAAGAAACTTTGTTCATGGAATCTACATTTAGGTTTAGATTGTCCTCAGAGAGAATTGCTGACCTAGTGCTCCAATGGACTCCAGATGAAAAAAGAAAATTACGACCAAAAATGAACTGGAAATAGACAATTAGGCTATGGGCCCAAAGGTCAAAATCCCTCTAGATTTTTGATTCTGTGACCTCGGTTGGGGGTGGAAGAAAAAATGGTGTCAAATGAATGCCAATAGACTCCTGAACATCATATTTTTTTTCACAAGCACAAATGTTGCGCATTAATGAAAACGGCGGCCATATTTAAAGATGGCCGACAATCATCAAATAGAACATTATGACTTGCTTAAACCTTAGTAGCACACAAACCGATAACAATACAGACATCTAGTTTAGCACATTTTATTCCCAATTTATTTCTTCATCATTTAATACATAAATATTGGACTTAATATATTTACTATGCTTCAAAATAGGGAATATTTTTCTAAAAAAGCTTTTTTCAAACATCTTATTTGAAACAACTTCAATCTTTTCTGTGGATAACTAAAGAAATAGATTTACATTTTGATATTTCTCATGTAGAGACACCTATAGTCTACCAATATTATTAGTCATACAAATCTATTGCTATATTTTGTATGTAACAAGGTCGTTTAAACCTGAGGTAGAGCTGCGATTTTGTGTCATTTTTTTATACACATCAACTTGGTAAAATATACAATGTTTGTCAATTTTCATTAAAAAGTATTTTTTTGAATCTATGAATAATAACACAGATTTAAAGGACAAAAAGGCATTTTTAATGAAAGTTAAACAAACAACATGTTAGTAAATAAGATCATATATGCTTTTATTTAAAACTGATCACTGCTTATGCCACTTCATCATCATCGTCGTCGTCATCACCATCATCAGTGTCATCATCATCATGTCCAATGTTTTTACTAATTTTATAACAAGAATCTCTTGCACACTTGCACATATCTGTGCATGGGACCCTGTTTTGGAGACATGTACAAATGTTAACGTCTTTACAATGACTTTTTTTACATTTGGCAGAGCAGTTAATTAAATCCATTAAACTGTCTGGAGCAGGAAGAAGATTCATCCAATGGATTACTAAATCTCCATTTTCTATCTTCCATCCATGACAATCAGGGGATGGTATATCAGGATTTGCATGGAGGCTTCTTTTATAGACACCTGAAAAAAGAAAGAAATTAACATTAATATTGAATAATTTTCATCCTTTCTAATAAGCAAATAACAATGAAACTCCATATATTTAATTTTTACATATAATTGGAAATTAAATATTTATAAAACGTACCTGCTTGATAGTTAGCTCGCTTGATGTGTTCACTCAGGGCATCTTGATTTGGAGGCATTGTGATTTCCAATTTTCTTTGGAATCTAAACATGTTGTATCTGGCTTCATTAACACTTGTGACATTTTGTTGGCCATACAACCTGCAAACAAACATTTCCAATGATTTTGCTGTGTCTGGTTTCACATAAAATTCATTACCAAGATCACTGAATGCGTAACAAAACTCATTCTCTCTCAGTAATAAACTAAGTG
Organism: Euprymna scolopes; assembly: GCF_053919585.1. Lineage (NCBI taxonomy): Eukaryota > Metazoa > Mollusca > Cephalopoda > Sepiida > Sepiolidae > Euprymna > Euprymna scolopes. The sequence goes on along the minus strand of NC_136505.1, from coordinate 26,707,417 downwards.
CTTTCTTTTTGCCCTTTCCGTAAAATGAACTGACACTATCACATCCTGTAAAACAATGTAGACCAATCAAGGCTTGACTGACAGACTCTCCAATGTTGTCTTTTATCATCTTGATGTCTATTGTTCGCAAATTTGTTCCTCTTCCTGTGTGGAAGTATAAATGTGCGGGAATAAGATTTTGTAAAGAAACTCCAATTACAAACACATCGGTATCAGGACTCATAATGATTACATCCGTACTAGTGTTGGCTGCAAAAGAAGCATGCAAATAAATCCGTGTATCAGCTTCTTCTTGTGAGCTACAAAGTTTTGTCTCTTCTAACCGGATGACAATATCACTTGCCTCTTTTCCAGGTGAGAAGGAATGACATTTCTTGTTATGCGCCAAGAATACCTTCACTCCTCTAAGCTCTGATGTTGAAACATTAGACCATGTTTCATCCAAGAATTCTATTAAGGACTTTTTATTCTCTCCATTTGAAAGAAATTTCTTCCATTGCTGAGGAAGGAGCTGACCATGGATTCTTATCTGAGAGCTAGTAGCAGCTCTTTTATCCCTCTCGATATTTTTTATAGAGATCTGCTGGTATGTATCAGTAACAAAATGAATTTCTTTAGAATGATTCGATTTTGCCCTGTTCACTAAACTTTTCAAAATAACAAGAGCAAGATTAAGAAATGTTTTCTCTCCTTGTAATTTGTTCAAATTTAATTGGTGTATCAGCGACATACCATCCACTATATATATGCCACCTACTATAGGGTTCTCAACAATAGGATTGTTAGCATGGCTTTCTAAAGCATGAAGTAAGTTTGCTTTATTAGTTTTAACCAACGATCCATGTGAATTTGCAAGGGACAATGGTAATGGACCTAAGGAATATGACAGTAATTCTTGAAGATTAATGTTCCGGATTCTACCAATCACAACCAATCTTGCTAGGAGATTTCTATCTGCTTCCAAAGTGATATCCTTTCCGTGGACATGATGATTTGATTTTTTAGACATACTGGAGAATGTTTTTAAATTCATTCTTTTCATCGGGGCAAAAAAATCAACTTCTCCCGTTTGTAGACGCTGCCCACAGAAATTTTCAAATTCTGATTCGCCCCTTGCCTTAGCAAATTGCAGATCATTTTGAACATCTTGTGTCGCAACTAATCCTGATGCAATATGGATCAACTCAGCTGGTTCATACTCAAATGGATTAAACATACTGTTTACTGTGTCTATTATCTTTCCAATAGCAAGCTTATCATGTTTCATCCGACTGTGTAAAAGATCTGATCGTGTTCCACTTCGTTCTCCTTTGCCAGCCATAGTTTCACATTCATGGGTAATAGACCCTCTCGCATGATGGGACCATATCCACCTGTTGACGGCTCTCTTGTTTGTGCTGAAGCCTGTCATACCACCTTTTGTTTTTGAATCACGATTAGCAGTTTGTTCGATGGTTTGGTCACAAGGAATTTTAGCAAAGGCATTTGAGCTTCTTTGAACAGCAAAATCTCCTCCAATGCATTGTGTATATATCACTGGATGAGTATTAGCGAGATTAGACATCTCCAACCAGTAAACTGGAAGGTATCTGCTATAATTTACATGGTCATATGCAAACACCCAAGGTAACATCTGTCTAACACTTGCCAAGTGAAGTTCCCAGTTTGACTCTCGAATACCTCTAAGGAAAAGTAAAAGAATTTCTACAATGTCAATATAAGAACTCCAGAATGCAAAAGTTTGCTTTTTGTTGCCAACCTGTATAAATTCTTCATAGGATGATAGAAAACTTTGAAAATGTTCTCCCTTCAGAATTTCTTCATACTGAGGTCCTGGGAATGATTGTGACAAGGATGTCATTAAATGCTTCACTTTTTCTGCCTTTTCTTCAGGAATGCTGTTTAAATAGGTTGTCAAACGCATATGCTGCATTGCTTCGGCCACTAATTTATGGGCTCTAACTGCTCTGTTATAGTGTCTACCTGTGAAAACTCCATTTATTGAGCCTACAGCAACAACTTCTGATTCTATTAGAATATCTTGAAGCCCGGCATCACGAAAACGCTTTCCCAAACACCCAAGAAAGGACATTGCTGTATGAAAAGCACCAAGTCGAATCACCAATCTCTTCATGAAATATGGATTTCTCCATCTAATTAATTGTGCCTTTGAATAGATTGCTTGATCCATTACAATAACAAGAGACTCTAACTTGAGTTGATCTGCAATGTCAATGCTTTTTTTTAGAATTGTAAGGACTGTATCCATTTCTGTGGGGCTAACATCAATTACGGGTAAATAACCTATGGTAGATTTTGATGCAATCTCCCTTTTGCACAGGAGTTGGTTAAACCCAGTCCAAGATGGTAATATAATTTCACTGCCGAATTTTGTGATATAGTACGCTATATCAAGTTTTAGAGAATTTTGCAGAAATACACGATCTGAATGAAGTGAAACATGTTCAGCAAATGGTAGTGGGCCATCTTTTCTTCCACCGATGTATGTAGCCAAATTTACTTCTGGTGGTTCCAATGTTCTTTTCCGTGTTCTTTTGAGTCCTTCTACTGCAATCTTAGATGCACACGGTTCGACTAACATATTTTGTATTATTATCCCAGTTGTGTTGTGTGTTGTTCCATGTCCAGATAAAGTTTCCTCACCAAAATCATTATTGTCCCAGACCAAAGTTGTTGGAATACCTGCCTGGATGGTGGATGGAATAGAATTTTCTCCACGATTGATTTCAAGTTCAGCTAGTGCTGTATCATGATTTAAAACCACCGAATGAGAAACACAATGTCCCAAACCATTCAATAAACCAATCACTTGGGCAGATCCAGACAGATGGCGTACAGCCATACCAAGTGATAAATGTTTTGGCATTAATGTACGTCCGTTAGAAGACAAAAATATAATGTCTTGTGAAATAGACAAAATCTTTCTATAGACGGATGCAGATATGTCCATTATTTTTTCTGTGCACAAATCTTCAGATGCCCCAACTATCCATGCAAGAAAGTTAAATAAAATATGGGGCACCATCTTTTCAGCCTCCTGCAAATTTAATGTTTCTGCTGTTGGCGGCCATAACGAAGGAGGTTTTACTTGTTGAATAATATTTCTCAGATCCATAGCTGTTATGTACAAGTTAGAAAGAGGATTTGGATCTGAGCGTACATGACTTGTTTGTTGGTTTGTGTCATTTTCTGACGACTCTGTTTCACTTGGAGTTGTGGTATGTGTTTCCTCATGGAGTACTGTTTTTTCCTCTACAAGAGAAGACACTGTAATGTCATTTACATACACGATGTCACCTTGTGATCTCATTTTAGGAGTGATGAAGCATAATTGAGGAAATTTTTTCATTAATCTTTGTTTTAAATATCCTGTTTTATATAAATACGCATCAACTCCATGTGTTTCTTTAATCTGTTTGACAAACAAATCTTTCAATTTTTTAAGTCTCATGATTTCCTTGTTTTCGATAATCCTTGTTTGGACTAATTTCGCAAAGACCTCAAATGCTTTAGCATATGAAGTTTGCTCAGAGTGTTCGGTTTTGGTTGGTTTGGTTAAATATCGAGTGAAGTCACGGTAACATGAGTTATGATATTTCACTTCGATTGCTACACAATCTTTATTCCTTATTTGCATGAGGAGTGATTCATTTTCATTTTCTTCTGCTGCTCGTTTTAAATTAGCAGCTTCTATTGTCGAACATCTGACAAGTTTTTCCCTGTTTCTTTTGCCAGATCCTTTGCACACTATAGTTTTTACTTTTTGGCATAGTATGCAAACATCTGGTAAAATATGCTCTGATCTAGCTGGCAAAGATGGTCGATCAAAATTGGAACGAAGAACCCGTCTTTTTTTAGCTGGTGGATCATCATTTTCGGCAGTAGTCGCATCAATGTTTTCTTGAGATGGGGACCCTGTAAAAATAAATATATTTAGGAGTTTAATATGCATTTGAAATAACAATTTTTAATTTGAACTTTTCCATATACTGGAAAAGTTCAAATTAAAAATATCCAATCATTATTTCATAAATCCAAAACATTTCATTAAAAATTTAAGATTTTTTTTGTATAGTGCTGATAAAACTTCTGTGAAAAAATTGTATGTTATTAATTTACATTCTACAATTAAATCGTCTGGTGACTCCTTATTAATCGGACCAAGGGATGTTTACAAAATCATGCAATATATTTATCATTGGAATTGGTAGGTAAATTCAATATGCAATGCACTTTATTTTACTAGTGAGTTACCACTTATCAAGGCTAAAAGCCACACGAGGATAAAGGTTAATGGAATAGATTGTCAAGTGACTGATTGTGGAAGTGCTAGAATCAAGAAATGGTACCATAGACAGTTGTATCTATATTTAGAATCATAAAAGAAATGAAACATTTCCAGATTAAAACCAATAGCTAAAATTATTGAAATTATGAAAACTGTTAAATAGTAACAGCATTTGGCTAAGAGCAAAGTGTACCCTTTATTCTGATAATACAGGTTATCTTTTGTTTCAGATTTGTGAAGGAGAAATCTTTCTAAACTGAGGCAATTGTAATTTTTGTTCCAATCAGAATACATTTTTGGTGAACTAAATTTTACCCACAATAAAACCCTGTTTTGTATCTATGTTCTAGTGGGGGAGGCAAGTAAATAGAAATAAACTCTAGTTTTTTTTTTTGTTTTCTTTACAAGTGAAATTTTCTAAAACAGATGCCAACTTTTATGTACATATTCAATTGTTTGAAAAGATATTAATGTAGATTAACACCCTCATTTAAATCGCTCCCTCCCCCGAGAAGAAAAAAGATTGTACAACTTAGAAGTTTACAAAAAAAAAAAAAAAAAAAAAAAAAAAATTAAAAATCAATTAAATTGAATAAATATATTTTAGAATTTAGAGGTGTTGACCTTTTTTCTAGTGAAGATAAATTCTGTGCGTTTTTTTATTGGGAGAGGAGGGGGTAAATTACAATCTTGGCACTCAGACTTAGGGTTAATGGTAAAAAAAAATTAACAATAGTCTCCAGGAAATGGAGGATGATTTTCCATTAAATTTATATACGAAATGTTACTCTAAATCCATTTTTTCCTACCATAAAATTTTTCATGCTGTTCAGTTCACACGTACTTGCCTAAGTGAATAGAGGGAGTATAAGAAAAATTGTCTCTTTCCAAATACGTATCAATAAAAATAAAAATTATTAAAAGCTTAAACTTACCTTCGAAAACGTTATCAGTATTCTTTTCTAGTTTTTTCTGAATTCTTTCAATTTTCTGATAATCCGTGAAACGTGCATAACAAGTTTGGTGAAACCCAACACGAGGTGGTATTTCAGTTGAATCACAGCTTAAGTCAAAGTTTTTCGCAATTTCTGCTTGTGGTCCATGTAAACCTTTCCATTTTTTAACATATTCTAAAAAGCGCGTCCATGTCTTCACTGAAAAAGATCTAACATTCAATGTTTTAGTTGGAAATATGCACATAACGCACTCTTTTTTGTCTTTGTTTACAAACATTTCTTCTTCACTGGAGGCAGCCATATTGAATTTTTAACTCGCACTACGATGATTGTGATTGGTAGATTGTAAGGAGTAAATAAAAGAAGTATTCTGAATGGCTACTTTTTTGTACGAAGGCAACTTAACAGTTAGCATTTTTTTGTGCATTAAAATTAAAATTATTTATTAATGCACCATAATCTTGCTTGTGAAATTTTTTTCCATGTTTCTTATGATTTTATACATATTATATCCAAAAATCATGCCCACCCCTTTTACATCTCATTAAAATTAAGAATTTTCACTCTGGGCCGACGGCCTAAATGGCGAGGTATTTGATCGCAACAGGAAGAAGCTGGATGGATGTTGTTGATCTTGCTTCGGACCAAAAATGATGATATACTTTGACTGCCTCATGAGTTGCAAGACGCATGAGTGTTCCTAAGTCTAAGTAGGTAAATATGCAGCACATAAATGGTAACATAAATATTCAGAACCACTTACACTGTTTTGCCGGGAAAAGCCAAACTCTCATAAAAACACCAACAAGAAAGTGATGGTGACGAAGTGGTTACCGACACAAAATTACAATCTGGGTGTGGCAAGTTCGAATCCAGCTCGTTCTGCAGAAACACTTTCATTTAGAGATATTAGCAACCTTCATGTGATCCTTCACATAAGTGCCCAATGTCTTTCTATAAACAAATTCTAACTAGAAAGATATTATACATACAGGTTAAATTTCATCAAAATATGATATATTTTAAGTTTTAAAGGAGGTTCGAGCCCCTTCCACTAACTTTTTTAGGTTAGCAGGGATAATGAAAGATTTGGGGCCACTTTTATCATCTTCCCTCGAAAGTTTTAAACATAGGATCTAAATTTCATAAAAATAGGATATATTTAAAGTTTGAAAGACATTATGCTCATTCCTTGGTAAATTTCGTTTATAAAACTCACTATGTTTGTCTGTCTGCCTGTCTGTGTCTTCATTTTTTCAAACTGAAACTCTCTCGTGACGAAAGATTGCAGAGTAGTGCTAGGCAGGTCAACTTATTGCACTTTTTGAGGACCGTTTTTTATGGATTTTTAGTCGGTAAAATTAGCTGCTAAGAGTAAAAAAAAGAAATGGGAACTTGGTAAGCATAAATTGACTTAAAGTTCTTTTGCACACACACACACACACACACACACACACACACACACACACACACATATATATATATTTCAACTAATGCTAGCTCAAATGGTAAGGACACAGGCTGGGTTGCTATAAGTTTAGGTTTCGATTCAAACTGATGGCGCTCAAGCCACATTTTTATCTTTTCTTTTGAAATTACTAATACATATCGGGTACAATAGAATATGTGATATTCTCTAGAGTCTTAAATCTATAATATATATATATATATATATATATATATATATATATATATATATATATATATATATATATATATATATATATGAAATCTGCATCAATTAAAATATCATATTAAAGAGTATTTTTCGACCGGGCAACGCCGGGCACCCCTTGCTAATTTAATATAGGAATACACTTTTAGATTTTATATATATTCTCTAACCTTTATTTGTATAGAAAACACACAAATATAACACATGCGCATACAGGCAGACATTACGAGTATACTTATATTTCATTGTGTTTATTGGCTGTTAATTACTGCACAACAGTTTTGAGGTCATTTCATTCTTTTACAAAAAGAAATCTCTATTTATTTTGGATGTTCGAGCGGGCATCTAAACTTTGCGTTTAAAATTATATTAAAAATCGATAGGTTAAGCTGCTGCTGCTGCTTGTTTTTCTATTTCTATGTTACGATCGAGTACAACTGAATTTAGAAAAGATAATCATGTTTTTTTTGTGTGTGTGTGTTGAAGCTAGAGAAAGTGAGAGAAATACATAGGTGCCTAAACAAGAGATGGATGATTTGTACAGTTAATTACAACTTACGCTTAATTAAAACAATTAAAATTACATTTTTAAGCATAACTCAATTACCGAACTAATGTACGTTTTTTTTCTTTGTGATTGAAATATTTTAAAAAAAATTTGTCTGGAAGCAAAATTCAATCCCAGAACTAAACAATATTTTAGCATGTATTTTGTGCGATTAAAATCTAAAAAAAAATTTTGTTTGCAGTATAATTCAATCCCAGAACTAAAGAATACTTTAGCATGTATTTTGCGTGATTAAAGTATATTGAAAAAAATCTTAGGTAAACAAACGTTGATTGACTCTTATTCGGTATAATAATAGATGACCTCACAGGAGTTAAGACTATGACACCACGCTTTATAACCGACACGACAGGAAAACAAATGAACACATATCTAAAGAAATGGCAGAAACACTAGAGGATGACCTCCAATCTGTAGTGGAATGGGGACAAAAATGGATGGTCACATTCAATGCTGCCAAGACTAAACTTGTTTCCTTCAATAATTACAAGAAACCATCTCTACCACCAATAGCAATGGCCAAACATTCTTTATCTGAAAGTACATCTTTAAAACTCCTCGATCTAACGTGCACAGTAAACATGAGTTGAAACAATTACATTGAGAGCATTGCCAGGACCACTGTGAAGAAAGTAGGCCCTCTCTACCGTGCTAGAAAGCTACTAATGCCCGAAAGTATCCTGTACCTCTATAAGGCCACCATTCTCCCATGTATGGAGTATTGTTGTCATATTTGGGCTGGCGCATCTGCTACTAGTCTCTTGCTCCTAGAAAAAGTTCAATAGAGATTCGCCAATCTGATAGGCCCTGAACTGTCATCTAAGCTTCAGTCTCTGTCCCATCGATGAAATGTAGCATCCCTCTGCCTGTTCTGTTCTACAAGTACTTTAACGGTGAATGCTCCGACGAACTACAAGCACTTGTACCCCTTCGACGTAAATACCCCCGACAAACCCGACAAGCAGCTAAATCTCACCCCTTCACAGTAGAGATCCTTAGATGTAAAAGACCCTTCTATTCCAGTCCGACATCAAAGTGGCAATGTGCCTTGTTTGAGGTGAAAATGTAAAAAAAAAAAAAAACTAGACATCGTGGTAGAAAAATAAGAAAGTGTAAATGAGATAGTAGTTATTATCGAATATTATCAAGGATACACATTTAAGAACAATACGTTCTTGGCGTTCGGACAAGATGAAAATGTAGTATCTGTGCTTCAGATGCTGCACTTCAATTTCTTGTTCTCTCTCAGTGGAGGAGAAATCCTTTACAACTGAGACAATTTTTAATTTCTGTTCCTTTTCTCCACATTAAAAAATGATCACGATGTGTAGGTCTGCGCTCGTGGGGAAGGCATTGTTAATAGGAACAATCAGATTTCGAAATATGGATTTGTGGTTTGGAACTCATTTTTTTTTTTTGTCATTTAATACCAAAAAATTCAACGAATATAACACAAGTTGCTGTTTTAAACATAATTAAAGATAAAATATGTGTTCACGTTTGGCACAACGATTGAAACATTTGCTAATGAGGGATTTATGACCATCATCATTACCTCCCTTTGAATCAGATGATTATTGGTGACATTTGTTTGGGACAAACTCTGCGCAAATCTTCCGCATCTTCAATTCCTCATGAATAACTCTGTGTACAGTTCCCACACTGACTATAGACACACAAAGGTCCTTAACAATGAAATTCTTTATTTGGCCAATCAACTCTTGTGTTCTGACTTCCTCACTCTTCCCACATTTCTCATCATCCATTACAGACTCTCTGCCTTCATTGAATCTCTTATGTCGCTCAAAAACTGAAGCATTTCATACGTTTATGTGACATTTTTTTCAAGTTTACGTAAACATATCGTTCTTCTAAAGTGTCCTCACGTCCAGATTGCATTTTTAAAATTCATCAGCTTTAGTAGGATGTATTGCAATTCCTGCATAACATACTGAATTTTCAAGAAACTTATTGAAAGCACCTTGTGTGTATATATATACATACATATATATATATATATATATATATATATATATATATATATATATATATATATATATATATATATATATAAACACCTGTTGGTGGGGACAGGATATGTTTATTGACACATAAATCGTAAAATTGCCTACCCACTAATGAAACAGCTGTATCGGATAATAATCTAGGAAACAAACGAAGGTTATAAAAAAGAAAACGCGAGTATTTGAATTTTCAACAAAATTTTACACTATATATATATATATATATATATATATATATATATATATATATATATAAAGAAAACTACGATATATTTATTAAAAGTAAATATTTTTCAAGATGTAACAATATCTTGATAGTGACATAGAAATTAATTGATACGCACCTTCACCGTAGAAATATCTCGCTACTAACTTTGGCACAGTTTGTCAGTTCGTGTCGTTAACCACGTAGCCATCGTTACCTCCATGGCTGTGGATGAAGCACTCACTACGGGCAACGGTATTCTGGGGAAATATGTCTGCGACGGAACACTAGTTCTCTTATAAATGCAAAGAATGGAGTAAGTAAATTCCTGGTTCTTATCACACACACACACACACACACACACACACACACACACACACACACACACACACACACACACACACACACACACACGGAGTCAAATCCAAAGTGTTTTGGGTGTTTCAAGACAGTTTGTCATGTAAAGTGGAAGAGGATCAAAAGAATGGAATGTAATATAAACCGTAAGATAACTGGAAGTGGCTTCATTCACCCCTTTATTCAAAACATTGAGGACGGGAGGGCAAGGGGACGAAGCCCTTCTTATTAAAGGAGGCGTGCATACTTATGTAATGCTTTACATATGGAATCTATCGATGATTGTTGCGTATCTGAAAGGTTCTGAGTACTTGTCGGGGTGTATGCTCTCTTTTATTTGAAAGCATTCTAATCGACAACATGGTTATCCACTTCTGAGCCATTTTTTTTTTCGTCTAAGCACATGACACCACACCCAAAATGCTTAGAACAAGTTTAGGACACTTTGGTTTTACGTTGCTCTGTTTATTTTCATTTTTTATATATATTTTTTATTTCACTTTTCTTTCCATTTTTTGTTTTCATTCTGATTTGTTTTTTTTTTATTTTATTTCTTTCATCTCATCTGTTGTTTTTTTTTTGTGGGTGGGGGGATAGTTTTAACATTTCATCACTTTTAGTTTTTTCTTATGTTTAGTCTCATCTCGTTTAATTATTTTTATCAGTATCATAATTCTTCCTTTTTTTGCTGTATTTTTCAGTCTCATCCGTCGTATTGTTTTTTTGTTCAGTTTTATCTATGTTATGACTCATCAGGTTTTCTTTAGTTTTTCTATTTTCTGTTTTTTTTTTTGTGCTATTTCTTATATCAAATCTATTTTATCTTAAGTTTAGTCTAATTTCTCTTTTAATTGTTTTCCTCTGTCTTTTTATTTCTTTTATCTCGTCTATTCTTTTTTTTTAATTGTTTTTCTAGGTTTCATATTTCTTTTAAGTACTTTTAGTCTCATCTTTCTGTTAATTTTTAAATTTTATTTCTCTTTTAATTGTTTTCCTCTGTCTTTTTATTTCTTTTATCTCGTCTATTCTCTTTTTTAATTGTTTTTCTAGGTTTCATATTTCTTTTAAGTACTTTTAGTCTCATCTTTTTGTTAATTTTTTAATTTTATTTCTCTTTTAATTGTTTTCCTCTGTCTTTTTATTTCTTTTATCTCGTCTATTCTTTTTTTTTAATTGTTTTTCTAGGTTTCATATTTCTTTTAAGTACTTTTAGTCTCATCTTTTTGTTAATTTTTTAATTTTATTTCTCTTTTAATTGTTTTCCTCTGTCTTTTTATTTCTTTTATCTCGTCTATTCTTTTATGGTGGGTGAGACTATTGTATCGTATTAGTTTAGTCTCATTTTTCTTTTAATTGTTTTTTGGATTTAGTTTTATCTTTTTTTATTTATAATCTCATGTGTTTTGTCTTATTAATTTAGACTCATCTTTTTTTAATTGTTTTTCTCGGTTTCATATTTCTTTTAAGTACTTTTAGTCTCATCTTTCTGTTAATATTTTAATTTTATTTATCTTTTAATGGATTTTCCTAGTTTTATTATTCTTTTGATTGTTTTTGTTACATCTCGATTTTAATTGTTTTTTTTTTAATTGTTTTATTAGTTTCATCTCTCTTTTAATTGTTTTTGGTTTCATTTCTTTAAAAAATAATTTTGGTTTCATGTTTCTCCTAATCGTTTTATGGATTTATTTCTTTTTAAATTGTTTTTAGTTTCATCTTTTAGTTCGCTTTAGTTTCATCTCTCTTTTAATTGTTTTTTCGTCTCCTTTTTAATTGTTTTTCTTCTCGTTTTTCTTTGAATTATTTTTTAGTTTAATTTTTCTTTTAAACGAGTTTAGTTTCATCTCTCTTTTAATTGTTTGTTTTAATTATTTGTTGGTTAATCTTTCTTTAAATTGTTGTTTTCGTTTAATCACATTTTTAATTTTTTTTTTTTTTAGTTTCATTTATCTTTTAATTATTTTTAGTTTTATCTCTGTTTTAATTGTTTTTAATCTCATGTGTCTATAAAATTTTTAAATTTCATTTCTCTTCTAATTATTTTTCTTAGTTTCATGTTTCTTTTTATTGTTTTTGTTTTATCTTTCTTTTAAGTAATTTAGTTTTACTTCCGCAAAAATTTTGTAGCTTCATCTTTCTCCTAATTGTTTTTTTTCTAGATTTATGTCTTTTTTTAATTGTATTTAGTAGTTATGGGACGATTCCAATATTTTTCCAATACAATTAACGATTCCGTGCTAAATTCCCGATTCCGATACAATTACCGATTCCGATTCTTTATAAATCTCTAAATGTTTAACAAATAAATAGTTATTTTGTCCCGATTACTATAAAAACACATCTTAAATTTGCCTATCTTCTCTCAAAGGTAAGAACACACTTGTGAGAGTGTAAGCTAGAGATTTTAGTCTTACTGAAAGTTTAAATCAATAAATATTTATTATTTCATTATTACTACTAGCAGTGGAAGATATTTTTTCAACCAAAATCAAATAAAAATGTAGTAATCAAATGGAATCGATTTTGACATCGGAAAATAGGCCAAAATTTTTGCGATTTCGATGCCGATTCCGATACACCAAAAAGCTCCGATTTTTCTGGATTCCCGATTCCGATTCCGATTAATCGTCCCAATACTAGTATTTAGTTTCATCTTTTAATTATCGTTTTAGTTTAACCTCCTTTTTAATTGATTGTTAGTTTCATCTTCGTTTTAATTGTTTGCAATCCGATCTTTCTTTTTTTTAATTATGTTTTAGTTTCATCTTTGGTTTTGTTGTCTTTTGGTTTCATCTCTTTTTTAGTTCTTTCTTTCAGTCTCAACAAATTTGGTTTTATTTTACAGTATCATCTATCTTTTTATTGTTTTTTCTATTATCCGTTTCCTCGTTTTTTTTTGTCTAATCTATTTTTCTTTGTTTTTGTATTTATTTTTTTTTGTTTCAATGTCATTTTTATATTTGTATTTTTTTTTTATTTTTCCTTTCGTCTGATGTTTTTTGATTTCATCTGTTTGATTTGTTTTGATTTGTTTTGATTTGTTTTGATTATCTCTCTTTTATATTTCTTTTCCTTTTTTATTTTCCTTTTCGTTTTACAATCTCATTTACTTCTTGGAGTGACGAACATGTGTTTTATTTAATTTTATAATTTTTTATATGTTTTAGCATTGCGGTCTTTTCTAGCTCATCACTTTTGCGGAAAATATTCTCTTACAGTCGCCAACATTTTTTATTTACCTCTCCCATCATGTAAAAATACCAGGCGCTGTGTGTAGGAAGACGTCGACACCCCTCTACAAGAACCTAACGTCATTAACTCTCTTGAAAGATATACATATGACGGGGAACCGCTTCTGAATTTAACATTCCCTTGACACTTTCTCCTTTGGAGGAAGCAGGTTCAGCCCGCCTATTGGAATCGGGGAAAAATAGTGGAATGGTCCCATCACTTATATTACATCTTTGCAAGTGAAGATTTTAGAATGTATTGATAGTTCCTATTGCTGCATATGCTAATGAAACACAGACTACAATTGAAATCGTCCTATCACTAATAACATCGTTAACATACTGTTCTAGCCCGTTTCAACTCTTTTTCCCACTTAGGTCCACCGTTCATGGATCAACTTCCAAGTCGAAGAAGGCAGTGGTTGCAAAGTTCCAAACCCCCATTTCTTCTAACTTGATTTACTCTTCTCTAACGCCCCCTTGCTACCCTATTTTTTGTTTTTGTTATTTGTTTCTAATAAACGTGATGTTGCTAGTCTCAGTTTTTTTTAATAAATACTATTATGACATGCGTTCTTCAGAATTGTTCGGTATATTTCCTGTTTCCTTTGTTCCAGTCCGTTTGTCTAGTGGTCCTCAATTCGCTGTTTTGAATAATTTCTTATTCCAGTATCTTTTTTTCTAGAACTGAAAGCTTATGGAACTTTCTTTCTTCTGACTGTTTTCCTTCTGCCTATAGCATTAATCTTTTCAGGACTAAAGTCAATAGGCATCTTCTGTCTTTGTTATGATCATGTTTTGTTCTTGTGAGTTCCTTACATAAAGTGGCTCCACGCCTTGTCTGGAGCGATTTCTTTCTTTAATGATAAGGCTGTTTGATTATAAAGAAACGTTCGTACCTCTTAATCTCTTAACAGCTCTCATTTTACAAAAAGCTCTTATTTAGTGTGAAGCTTTTCTAGTGAAGCCCATTTTTGCAACTGCTATGCACGTCTTGAATTATCAAGTAAAATCGTTCACCTGAAAAAGTAAATTTAAATTTCAGTTCAAAAACATTTTAAGTGCCACTCTATGGTCCCTGCCCTGCCCTGCCTTCCCTCTGTCCGTCCCCAAATTTTATATCCCCTTCTAGTTTCATGAAATTCCTACAAAGCACCTTTAGCTCTTTGAGATCCCCAGACATCATCTCCAAACCTTTTTCTGTTCTCATCTAGATTGCATATTTCTTTTAAGTACTTTTTAGTATCATCTTTCTGTTAATATTTTAATTTTATTTATCTTTTAATGGTTTTTCTTAGTTTTATGATTCTTTTGATTGTTTTTGTTACATCTCCTTTTGAATTGTTTTTTTTTTAGTTTCATCTCTCTTTTAATTGTTTTTGGTTTCATTTCTTTAAAAAATAATTTTGGTTTCATCTTTCTCCTAATCGTTTTATGGATTTATTTCTTTTTAAATTGTTTTTAGTTTCATCTTTTAGTTCGCTTTAGTTTCATCTCTCTTTTAATTGTTTTTTCGTCGCCTTTTTAATTGTTTGTCTTCTCGTTTTTCTTTTAATTATTTTTTAGTTTAATTTTTCTTTTAAACGTTTTTAGTTTCATCTCTCTTTTAATTGTTTGTTTTAATTATTTGTTGGTTAATCTTTCTTTAAATTGTTGTTTTCGTTTAATCACATTTTTAATTGTTTTTTTTAGTTTCATTTATCTTTTAATTATTTTTAGTTTTATCTCTGTGTTAATTATTTTTAATCTCATGTGTCTATAACATTTTTACATTTCATTTCTCTTCTAATTATTTTTCTTAGTTTCATGTTTCTTTTTATTGTTTTTGTTTTATCTTTCTTTTAAGTATTTTAGTTTTACTTCCGCAAAAATTTTGTAGCTTCATCTTTCTCCAAATTGTTTTTTTTCTAGATTTATGTCTTTTTTAATTGTATTTAGTAGTTATGGGACGATTCCAATATTTTTCCAATACAATTAACGATTCCGTGCTAAATTCCCGATTCCGATACAATTACCGATTCCGATTCTTTATAAATCTCTAAATGTTTAACAAATAAATAGTTATTTTGTCCCGATTACTATAAAAACACATCTTAAATTTGCCTATCTTTTCTCAAAGGTAAGAACACACTTGTGAGAGTGTAAGCTAGAGATTTTAGTCTTACTGAAAGTTTAAATCAATAAATATTTATTATTTCATTATTACTACGGAAGATATTTTTTCAACCAAAATCAAATAAAAATGTAGTAATCAAATGGAATCAGTTTTGACATCGAAAAATAGGGCAAAATTTTTCCGATTTCGATGCCGATTCCGATACACCAAAAAGCTCCGATTTTTCTGGATTCCCGATTCCGATTCCGATTAATCGTCCCAATACTAGTATTTAGTTTCATCTTTTAATTATCGTTTTAGTTTAACCTCCTTTTTAATTGATTGTTAGTTTCATCTTCGTTTTAATTGCTTGCAATCCGATCTTTCTTTTTATTATTTTTTAGTTTCATCTTCGGTTTTGATGTCTTTTGGTTTCATCTCTTTTTTAGTTCTTTCTTTCAGTCTCAACAAATTTGGTTTAATTTTACAGTATCATCTATCTTTTTATTGTTTTTTTTCTATTATCCGTTTCCTCGTTTTTTTTTTGTTTTGTCTAATCTATTTTTATTTGTTTTTGTATTTATTTCTGTCTCATTTTTTTTGTTTCAATGTCATTTTTATATTTTTATTTTTTTATTTTTCCTTTCGTCTGATGTTTTTTGATTTCGTCTGTTTGATTTGTTTTGATTTGTTTTGATTATCTCTCTTTTATATTTCTTTTCCTTTTTGTTTTACAATCTCATTTACTTCTTGGAGTGGCGAACATGTGTTTTATTTAATTTTATAATTTTTTATATGTTTTAGCATTGCGGTCTTTTCTAGCTCATCACTTTTGCGGAAAATATTCTCTTACAGTCGCCAACATTTTTTATTTACCTCTCCCATCATGTAAAAATACCAGGCGCTGTGTGTAGGAAGACGTCGACACCCCTCTACAAGAACCTAACGTCATTAACTCTCTTGAAAGATATACATATGACAGGGAACCGCTTCTGCATTTAACATTCCCTTGACACTTTCTCCTTTGGAGGAAGCAGGTTCAGCCCGCCTATTGGAATCGGGGAAAAATAGTGGAATGGTCCCATCACTTATATTACATCTTTGCAAGTGAAGATTTTAGAATGTATTGATAGTTCCTATTGCTGCATATGCTAATGAAACACAGACTACAATTGAAATCGTCCTATCACTAATAACATCGTTAACATACTGTTCTAGCCCGTTTCAACTCTTTTTTCCACTTAATTCCACCGTTCATGGATCAACTTCCAAGCCGAAGAAGGCAGTGGTTGCAAAGTTACAACCCCCCATTTTTTCTAACTTGATTTATTCTTCTCTAACGCCTCCTTTCTACCTTAATTTTTTTTTATTATTTGTTTCTAATAAACGTGATGTTGCCAGTCTCAGTTTTTTTTAATAAATACTATTATGACATGCGTTCTTCAGAATTGTTCGGTATATTTCCTGTTTCCTTTGTTCCAGTCCGTTTGTCTAGTGGTCCTCAATTCGCTGTTTTGAATAATTTCTTATTCCAGTATCTTTTTTTCTAGAACTGAAAGCTTGTGGAACTTTCTTTCTTCTGGCTGTTTTCCTTCTGCCTATAGCATTAATCTTTTCAGGACTAAAGTCAATAGGCATCTTCTGTCTTTGTTATGATCATGTTTTGTTCTTGTGAGTTCCTTACATAAAGTGGCTCCACGCCTTGTCTGGAGCGATTTCTTTCTTTAATGATAAGGCTGTTTGATTATAAAGAAACGTTCGTACCTCTTAATCTCTTAACAGCTCTCATTTTACAAAAAGCTCTTATTTAGTGTGAAGCTTTTCTAGTGAAGCCCATTTTTGCAACTGCTATGCACGTCTTGAATTATCAAGTAAAATCGTTCACCTGAAAAAGTAAATTTAAATTTCAGTTCAAAAACATTTTAAGTGCCACTCTATGGTCCCTGCCCTGCCCTGCCCTGCCCTGCCCTCCCTCCGTCCGTCCCCAAATTTTATATCCTCTTCTAGCTTCATGAAATTCCTACAAAGCACCTTTAGCTCTTTGAGATCCCCAGACATCATCTCCAAACCTTTTTCTGTTCTCATCTAGATTGCTTGAGAAAAACAGGAAAAAGAAGAAAAAATGACAAAAAAATTGTTTAAAAATTAGTATAAAGAAAAGCAAGAAAATTAAAAAAAAAAAAAAGATTCCCGTTTAAAAAAAAAAGAAGACAAAATTGATCCTGGTTTCAAAAGAATTTAAACTGCAGATGCAGTAATAGCGTTCCAAATTCGGCTCATCATTTGCGTTTCAACTGTTTTCCCACTTAGGTTCTCCGTTCGTGGATCAACTTCCAAATCGAAGAAGGCAGCAGCTGCAAAGTTCCAAGCCCCCATTTCGGTAAAAGCTTAATTTACCCTTCTTCAGGCATTTCCTAACACCCCCCCTCTATTTCTATCCTAATTTGTTTTTCTGTTTCTAGCAACAAAACTATTCTTCGGTTATTTGAAGGCTAACACTCACTTACTTGATATATTTCCAGAACGATTTCTTTTTCTTTTTATTTCTATACAAAATTTCCACCCTGGAAATTATTTTTTAATAATTGATTAACACAAAAGGTGTTGTTTAATTCAAATTTTTATCTCCGCTCTCTTTCTAAGACGAGAAACGAGAATTAAAAGAATATTTCTAGAAAAGAGATCATTTCCGGAAATAAGTGATTTCTAGAAAAATCATTTCTAGAAAAATGGTAATTTCTAGAGAAAGACCGTTTTTCGGAAAAAGAAGCAGTTTATAGAAAAAAATCATTTCTAGAAAAGAGATCATTTTTTTTTTACAAGGGTGTCACCACTTATCAAGGCCCAGAGGCCACTCGAGGATAAGGGTTAATAGGTATACATTAGTCATTGTGATTTTAGCATAGTAAACAGTGGGAATTTGTAAACTTGGATTACTTAGGGGGACGATTCAATTAGAACTTGTTCACATTGGACTTTTTTTTCATAGGTATCAACTCATTATCAAGGCCAAGTCGCCACTCAAGGATAAGGGTTAAAGAGTGTATAGTAGAAATTGGACAATATAATAATCATTAGTAATAAAAATTTGTTAAATTTGATAACTTATATGGAACGGCTCATCAAGAACTTATTTACGTTACATTTCTAGAAAAGAGATTATTTCTCAGAATAAATAATTCATAGAAAATCGAATTAAATTACCAAAAAATTAAATTCTTTATCGTTTATAAAAACAAATAAATAATTTTTTCTATACTGAAAGGGCAAGATATAAATGATCTGAAACGATCTAGTGCATAAAGTTAAGTCAACCGGATTCTAAAAGTTGGACATAAATAGCATTTAAGCAGGCCGAACAAACTTTGATTCTAGTTAGATAATTTATATTTGCTATTGTGATACAATGTTATCGATCATATACACTTCACTACAATTTGTTTTAAAAATGACTACTGCTGCTCTGGCGTTTCGTAATATAGAGACATCATCAACTAATCACCCAAAAAGGAAAATCAACTGCTTTTCCAGAATAGAGCTGCTTCAAAATAGCAAACCTTGCACATATAAAAAGGTTCGATGTTTTTCCATATTGAGTTCTATAGCAATAATAATGTTTTGTTTTTTTAAATACATTTGCATATTACTTATTTACTTCATGAGGGTAGCATGCTCTTGTTCCGTCAGCCATGACTGGATAGAGGTCCTAAGTAATTTGCGAATGTATTTTTCAAAAAATAATTACTTAGGACCTCTATCCAGTCATGGCTGAGGGAACAAGAGCACGCTACCCCTGTGAAGTAAATAAGTAATTCGCAAATGTATTAAAAAAAAAAATACATTTGCGAATTACTTAGGACTTCTATCCAGTTATGGCCGACGGAACAAGAGCATGCTATCCCTGTGAAGTAAATAAAGGGTTCCGCTCAATATTTCGTCCAAATTCCCGAGTTCAACAAGATACACCTAAAGAAGGTTGGAGGTTATATCGACCGAAACGTTGTGAAAATCACACTCAAGATGAGAACAGTAGTCCGATGGATAATAATACAAACAACTAATCCTCATCTAAAAATTTCTGAAAAGTCAAAAATAAATAAATAAATAAAAGAATGAATTTTTTTCTATACTAACGAGTCAAGTTATAAACAAACTTACAGTTTGTGAAATCAGCTTGTGTATGAATTTAAGACAACCGGACTACTAACAATAACTATATATAGCTCACATTACCGACCCTTACACATAACAGATGTATTCCAAAGTTCATAATGATCGTTTTAGTAGAAATAAATCATACACTTACAAATCTATAAAGCTATACGCATACGAAACTCTAAATAAGTAAAGGGTGGAACGATAAAATTGTCATCCTAGAAAAAAACAACATGATTCCATTTCCGTTTGATGAGAACCGGTTTTCTTTATTTGTTGCAGATCATCTACTAGTTGGCCAGCTGTGTACAAATTCCAATAACTATAGGAGTTGTCTATCACGTCTGAAAGTGACACAATGTTCAACGAGATGAGAGATCGAAGATGTGCCGCTGCACAACTCCTGCTCTCTACCGATTCAAGTTATGACAACAGGACCATGTCAGTGTCCTCAAAATGCATTGCTGGATCGTCACGAATAAGAGGGATGTGCACAAGCTGATGAAAATTAAGTTTCCGGCCATGGTTATTGTCTTTCGTGTGGTTTCAAGTGAGGGCCACATCATGCCACCTCACATCTTCAAAGTCGGCTTGAAAGTTAACACCAAAGGGTACCTGGATGTGCTGAAGAGTACAATCAGGTGGCCGCTGGAAGACCCTGGGTGTGGCAGTAGAACTCGGCGCCGGCTCACAAGTCCAAAGAGACCTAGGCTTGGCTTCAGAAGGACTGCTACGATTTTGTAACCTTCTCACATTGTTCCTCTACTCCCCCGACCTGAACCCTCTGGACTGCTTCGTTTAGTTATACGCCGAGAACATCCCGAACATAACCTCTCACAACAGTAAGCCAGCCTAATTGCCATCTGCCGAGTATTCACCAAGCTCCCACCGGCGCTTCTGGAAAAAGGCATGCTCCCAGTCCTATACCCATATCGAGGTGATGATTGAGGCTGAAGGTGGCTACATTGAATAGATGTCAGCCCTACTACATAATCAAGTTACCTGAATTTATTTTTTTTCCATAATAGTTTTAAAATAAATTGCAGTGTTATTTTCTTTAGGGTGACACTTTTATCGTTCCAACCTGTAGTAAGCGAATCCTTTGTTGATTTCATGACATCGTCTGATGTTATTTAATGCTGAAACGTAAGACTTATTGTCAGTGATTTACACGTGAATACAACGTCCAACTCTCTCTCTCTTTCTTTTTTTATTTGACTTCCTCTCCTTCACTAGTTGAAATTGACCCTTCAACCCCTCTCTTTCTCTTTTACGTTCCCTTTCTATCTATCTATCTATCTATCTATCTATCTATCTATCCCGTTCTTGATAGTGATGAGACGATTCCAATATTTTTTGCCGATTTCGATACAATTACCGATTCCGATTCTTAATAAATTTCTATATATTTAACTATAGAGATGATATTTTCCCGATTACGGTGAAAAAAATTTTTTAAATAAAAAATTAAAAAAAAAGCACACGTGTTAAATGTGCGGATATTTTTTTGCAGGGGATGACCTTAGTCTGACTGATCGTTTGAAAACCAATTTATTATTTTAGTCTTAACACTAGCAGTAGAAGATTTTTAAAACAAAATGGAATTTAAAAAAAAACAGTTAAAATAATCGTTTTTGGCATCGAAAAATATGCATACTTTTTTTTTCCGATTCTGATACCGATTCCAATACCCTCAAAAGTTCCGATTTTTCTGATTCCCGATTCCGATTAATCATCTCAACACTAATTCTTAACATCACCTTCTGCCCTTTTTAACCTTTTCTCTTTTAATCTATTTATGCACTTCCACTGTGTAACCCATTTTCTTTGCCTCCTCTTCATTCTCTCTCTTAAATTTTTTATTGGTCTTCTTCTCCTGAGCCTCTCTATCTCCTTCTTCTCTCCTCATCTATCTATCTATCTATCTATCTATCTATATATATATATATATATATATATATATATATATATATATATGTTCTTGACATCATCCCCTTTCCTTTTTAAGCCTTCTGTCTTTTCATACTTTAACCCCCCTTTTCTCTCCCTCCCTAGCTTCTCCCTCTCTCTTTATGATAAAAAAGCAATAAAATATCTAAAAAACAATTAAAAAGCAGAGGACGACTAACCATCATGCTCTTCGACATGTTTCCAAATTATTTCCATAAACATTCTAATGCACAAGGGAATCAAACCACATGCTCCCAACTTTAAAAAATTTTGCAACGAACTTTTTTAATTTTAATTTTTTTTAATTCTAACAAACACACAAAAAAAATGCAAAATAATTTTTTATTAAAAAAAAAAAATAAACGTAAGAATTCAGTTAATTTCATTTCGAGTTTCGCTAAGCAGGAGGCAACAACCTCGTTATGTAGACCTCTTAAAAGTAGATTCAAAATCGCTTTAAAATGTGAAAACAGCGGAGGTCTACAAAAATAAATATTAGTTTCACCTGCATCCGTACTGCCCTCCTTGTCCCATTCTCTGAAAAGGTTCCCCCCCATTTGGGGTGACTGTGGAAATGGTAAGAGTAGGAAATTTCAAGAAAGCCATTTTAAATGTTTTAAATTATTTTGTCCATTAAAATTTGCCACGGAATAAAATTCCAACGATTAATCAATCGGACCGAGGGGACGGTGCACATTTTGGATTGGTTTGCAAAAATCAATTAACTAATGTGAATCGAAAAAAATTAAAGGTTAAAGGAATCAACCATTCATCTACCTCTCTGTCTCCATTTGTATCTATCTGTATATTTTTCTATCTATCAATCAATCTCATACTCTACTCTATATATGCAATTATCTATCCATCTATCTATCTATCCGTCTATCCCATTCTGTACCTCTCTTCCTCCCATATTTCTGTATCCGTGTGCATATATATATATTGAAAGGTTGAAAGATATCAAACAAGGCCAATAGCCATTAGTCGCGTGCTCTCGTGTAATGAATGAATGCGTGAATGTAGGATTGACATGAAATTCTTAAAGATAAACTAAAATGACCGAAAAATGGACTGAAATTACTTACATAAATAAAGAGTAAATGACTTTAATGAACTTAAGGATGAATTGAATCACCTTAAGAATGACTTGAATGCTTAAAAAAATGACTGGAATCCTTCAAAAACAACTTGAATGATCTGGAGAATGACTTGAATGGCTTTGAGACTGACTGGTTGTAAAGTGGTTGATCATTTTACATTAAATTAATACAGAAAAGTGATCCCCGACTTTATATCACAAAGTTACAAACATAAGTACAGCATGTAGTAAGAACAGATACTACACTTTGATCTTGGCCAAAAGGCCAAGAAAAGGGTGATATTTATTTGCTCCCTCACAGAGCAAATTAGGCACAAGGCCGATTTGAGGAGTGAAGGGGAAATGGGGACCAACTCCCCGGGGAGTAGGGGAGCTGGATAGTGACAATTGGTATGAAGGGTTGCCCCTACATTGACCAAGGTCTTATATGTGGGTGGATTTATTTGCTTACCCACTGAGCAAATTAGGCACAAGGCCGTTTTTTAATGTGGAGAGAGGGGGGGGGGAGAAGGGGACCAGCTCCCGATGGGTGGGAAATGGGAGCTGGTGACAATTGGTATGAAGGGTTGCCCCTACATTGACCAAAGTCTGATTACTGGGGTTACCCCCACATATGGTCTTTGCTTGCAGTATCTGCCGGAACAGATACTGCACTTTGTTCATGGCCAAAAGTCCAAGAAAGCTTAAAAAGCTAAGAACACCATGTATAAACAACAGGCCTTTGATCTTAACCAAAAAGGTCAAGCACAAAAGTGTTACGGACAGACCGACCGACCGACCGACCGACCGACGGAGTGACTTATAGAGTCGCTTGCACGCGACTAAAAATTAAGAATAATTGAATTCTAACAAGGATTGTTGATAGTGCTCAACCAAAGAGAGCAAATTATAGTTTTTATTTTCTTTATGTAAATATAGTCATATCTTGCTACGATGTGCAGACCATTTCGATCATAATTGATCTCATCAGGCAAGAAAATTAAAAAATTAAAAAGGTACAAGACCATTTTCAATTTTACAGGAGATAAAATATACTTTGCCATGACTGGCGTAAAGTAAGGTCAATGCTCTTAATGGTAAGAACATTAACCTTGCTTCACGGCAAAGTATATTTTCTCCTCTCTAAAATTGAAAATGGTCTTGTACATTTTTAATTTTTAAATGTTATTGTCTGATAAGAGCAATTATGATCGAAACGATATCTGCGCATCGTAGCAAGATATGATTATATTTACATAAAGAAAAATAAAAACTATATATACAGGATGGCCGCTAGAAAAGCGGGAAATTTGTCAAACAACGATTTACTTTTACAAAAAATAATTTTTACAAAGTTTTTCAAAGATAAATGTAATATTATATTTATAGATACCCAAAATGTCATCCGTACACTTTACTGCAGCGTCAAACAACGATTTATTTTTACGACACTCACACGGCACCAATCAAAAAATAGCAATCACGCATTTTATTCATGATCTAAGCTGACCTTCAAATTTCCCGCTTTTATAGCGACCAACTGTATATATATATATATATATATATATATATATATATATATATAAAATTTACTCACATAAAATTAATATACGAAAGTATAGATTTATGCGTAAGATTTATTTCAAAAGTGCTCAATACGCAGGTAGAGCTAGTTAGTAAGTTATAAAATGTATATGGCGATTAAGCTGCACTGAATATTCCGCGTTTAATCCACTCTAGGATTCTTCAGGCTTATGCGCATACACCTGAAGAATCCTAAAGTGGATGAAACGCGGAATATTCAGTGTAGCTTAATCGCCATATACATTTTATAACTTACTATATATATATATATATATATATATATATATATATATATATATATATATATAGAGAGAGAGAGAGAGAGAGAGAGAGAGAGAGAGAGAAAGAGTGAATAACTTGTTTCATCATCCTCTAGTAGTTGTAGAATTTCCTTTTCAATGAATCGAGCATCCTTCGCACGGTAATTTCAGGATTTAGTAGCAATAGGTTTGCCATCAGGGGTTAAGTTTCAAAACAATTTCACAGGGGCACAGCTGATCTTCGTTAGGGCGCAGACTTTTAGAATATCCTGATGTCCACAAAAAAAAAATACTGATACCCTGATATAGTTTTAAAAAAGGTATTCCGAGTATAATATCCATACAGGAATCAGGAAACATTGTAAAGTCAATTTCTTTATACTCGCAACCATTGAAGATAATGTTGAAGTAGACAGCTTCATTGTTTTAACAATACGAGCACTGATAAAGTTATCAGAAGTGCCGCTGTCTATGAGGGCAGTTATTTTTTTCCCCTTTTAATTCAACAATTTTAGTAATGGAAGGGCACCTATCACCCCTTTTAGCATGAGCTACTATAATAGCAGAAGTAGAACGTGAAGGTTTCAGCATAGTAGAACGGCAAACTTTGGAGAAATGACCGAGTTTACCACAGTTTCGACATACCTTATCGCGGGCAAGACAATGACGGCGATCATCCTTAAAGTGACGTCTCCTTCCACGGTTGTAACACTTGTCATGAGCAGGAAGGGCAGCAGAAAATTGTACAGAGTCACACTCCATACGAGAACCAATAGAATAAGAAATTTTAGTAATAGTGGCCCCCTCGGCAGGATCAGTAGACACATTGTTAGTTCTAATAGAAGTAGTAGTAGTAGTAGTAGCAGCGGCTACTCCAATCGGGGAAGCGTATGATTGCACGAAAGTAAGCTTGTTCTAAAGCCCTAGCTAGTAGCCTCTTTGAGAGTTAGCGTATCAGTTTCAAGTAGTCTAGAACGTATTACTGAGGAGCAGAGACCACGTATAAACGTATCACTAACAGATTCATGCCGGTAAGTAGTAGCAGTAATGTCTTTAAAGTAACTGTCAGGGGCAAGTCGATTCAAGACCTGAAGATATTGGTCGACAGACTCGTTTTCTTGTTGCAGACGCGTCGAAGCAGATGTCTAGCATGAATAACGCTTGGAGACTTGTCGTAAACACCTTTCAGTAATTCGACAGCGTGTTCAAATCCTGAACAACCCTCGATTACGTCAGCAACGGTGTTTAAATAAAGAACTTCTGTTTATCATGGTTTAAAAACGCAATAGTTGATATATAGTAATTAAAGTTGCGATACCACAATCTCCAAAGCTTGTTAGACTAAGGGTCTGTCGAGGATACGTCAAATTTGTTCAGACGAATGATCTTCTCTATGAGGGAAATAAAATCTTGTTCAATAAAACAAAACCTCTTTCAAAGGCTTTATTGAACAAAAGTCACACCTACTAAAGCAAGAGAGAAAGAGTCTTTTAAAAAAGAAACACGTGCAAAATCACGTGGCAAGAAACTGAATTTGCATTTTTTTTTTAAATAGTAAGAAAAAAACAATTTAAGTAAAAATATTTTAAACAGTAAGAACGAAACAATTTTAATGAAAATATAACACACACACACACACACACACGCATATATATATATATATATATATATATATATATATATATATATATATATATATATAAAAATCATTATATATATAGCATAATTATAAAACTCAAATGACCTTGTACCGGGTGTTGTAACCCACATCCGATTTACGACTTCTGGCAGTGTATGCGTACATAAACATAAACCCATAACAGCGTAAACAAATAAACACAAATAGATACTTTTGCAGAATTTGACCTGCGCACTAAAATATTAACGTTATTATTTAGAAATTATTATTTAACATAGGAAAGGTGGGGATGTTTTGCAACTATTCTGCATTACAATAACCCCGAAAATATTTTTTTAAATTGCGTTAAAATAAATAATCAATGCGACAACAAAACGTATTGTTTTACTGTGTACGTTTTGAACGTCCAAATTGCTTTTTTTTCTGCGTTTAAATTATCCAAATAACAATTGTTAATACTTTCTGCATTTTTTTACATCGTTCATTTTTGTACTATTTTTAATTATTTTAACGCAAATTCCTTACAAATAAATCTACTTTAACCCGTTGAAAACCATAAGAGCATTTTACAACGGCGATTTACCCACCGCCTTCCCTATTTTTAATTTATTCTCCATTTTTATATGCAACTTCCTTAAAAAACATTCATACATTTTCTTCTACACTACCAACATAAATAAATAACCCTGAAAATATGTTTTTTTTTAATTTGCGTTACAAATACAATAAAACATATTGTTTTACTGTGTACGTTATCAGCGTCCCAATTGTTTTTTTGTTTTCGCGTTTTAATAAACAGATATATCAAAATCTGATTTAACTTTAAGTATTATGGTATCTGTTCAGTGCACATTTACCTATAAGTATGGTAAACCACTTATAATTCAATCGCTGTAAGTTTTTTTTTCAAGGAATAAACAGAACAACTCATAGAAATCTATTTATATTCTTTTTTCAGTATAATATACTTTCATAGAAACGTTTCTGTTATGTCACAAAAAACTATTTTCTTTACGTGACAAGTGTCACGCTCATACATTAATTCCATAGCTAATATAACATACTGACCACACGGGTCACGGGTAGTTTAATGTGTGTATATATATATATATATATATATATATATATATATATATATATATATATATATATATATATAACTCATTATGTATCTACTTGTCTATCTATCCATCCCACTTTGTATCAATCTATCTAGGTCATACTGTATCCTACCCACTCTCTCTCTCACACACTGTATATATATATATATATATATATATATATATATACATCGTTGAGCTTGACCAGTACCAGATATGTACCCATTTCGGAAGGGTAGGCGCTGTATATACCGCGCCGAGTCATAGAAATTTCCAGGTTGGTATCTGGGGGCGCATTAATTCAATGGAAGTGATCTACCCCCGGTCTTCATTAAGACACGTATCTAGGAGAAGGAAACTCTGATGTAAAAACCTGCGGTCTATTGTATACTTTTTCCTGTGGCAGATATCTGTATCGACAAAAGTTAGCAGTTGTTCCAAAATGTGTGGTTGGTTCTGCCCAAAGCCTTCACCACTATAAACAAATCATCTGTGTGGATTTCCGAGCAACTTAGTTGTTGTGGCGGAAGCTTATAGGTCGAAATCGACAGGAGAGGCCATCATATATATATCTATATCTGTCTAGCTGTCTATCTATATATCTATCTCTTTATCGCTATGTATCCCCCCTCTCTCTCTACACATATATATATATATATATATATATATCTCCCTCTCTCTCTGTCTCTTTCTCTCTCTCTCTCTATCTATCTGTCTGTCTCTGTCTCTGTCCGTCTGTCTGTCTGTCTCTCTCTCTTCCTCTCTCTCTCTCTATCTATCTCTCTCTCTATCTATCTCTCTCTCTCTCTCTCTCTCTCTCTATATATATATATATATATATATATATATATATAGTCTGTCTGCCTATCTGTCTATCTTCCTTAGTACATTAATCAATTCCATTTTTCTGCATTTTGAGAAATTCTGAAAAACTATCGAGAAAAACGTTCCACTTGAAAAAATGTAAACGATTAATCACTTAGAGCAATTGGACGTACAGTTTAGATTTTCATTTCTTGTTAAAAAAAAATCCTCGTCTGTTGAAACCTGTCACTGCTGGTATCTGTAAACTATATACATTTGATCCACAGACTGTTTCGTTGCATTACAGTATTTCATTATGTGTTTGCATCTTCTTTTTGATCGCATCCTTGCAATTACACGAGCACCTACTCCACTCTGTGATCCACTGGATCACAGGTTGGATGTCTTTCTCTCTCTCTCTCTCTCTCTCTCTCTCTCTCTATATATATATATATATATATATATATATATATATATATATATAAAAGCGAAAATGTGTGTATGTATGTATGCATGTATGTTCGTATGTATGTATGTGTGTTTGTGTGTCCGCTAAAAACTTTCGACAGACAGTACAAAAATACAGAAACTCGGTATCATACTGAAGCTCCATCCTTCGCCCGAAAAATATCGAAGAAATAGCCCAAAACGTTAATTTTTTCACCCCGAAATCGACAATTTTCTAAAGGGGGGGTCAACAAAAAACGCCCTCTCATGACGACGACCGGTCCTACACATGCATCAGATGACATCATGACCTGATTTAGTTTAAATAGTTGAAGAACTGACTGAATTTAATGTACGTCGTGTTAGCTCAGTTGCTTAGCTCGTTGGTTCATTATCTAAACGTTTTGGGTTCGAATCGTGGTGTTAGATGTCTTTTTTTTCGATTTTTTAAATTTAAATATTGAACCAGTGTTATTTAAGCCATTTTTCACGTAACGTTCGTTTTTCTGTTTTTTTTTTTACTTCGCTTATTCTTAGGTTTTCATTAACACTACAGACCACACACCCGGGTACGCACCGATTTTTTAAATTTTAATATCGAAACAGGCTTATGTAAGCCATTTTTCACGTGTTTTCTTTTTTAACGTTCGTTCTTCTGTTTTCTTTTTTGTTTTTGTTTTTTCGATTTTTACATTTAACATCGTTCGTTTGCCTTACATTAGTTTTTTGTGTTTTTTTTCCATGTTTTGATTACCGGGTTCGTTTTTCAGTTTTCTTTTTTTACTTCGCTTAATCTTAGGTTTTCATTAACACTCCCACCCCTCCAAACACTCGGGCAACGCCGAGTCCCCCCCCCACGCTAAGCAGGGTTTTTTAACGTTCCTTTTCCCGACCACACACACCGAAAAACATCCGGGCAACGCCGGGTACCCCTCGTTAGTCTATATATATATAAAAGCGAAAATGTGTTTGTTTGTATGTATGTATGTGTGTTTGTATGTCTCGTAAAAGCTTTCCACACAGGTCACGGATTTTCACCAGATCGGCATAATTTTAAACTTCCAACCTTCGCCCGACAAATATCGAAAAATTGGCCAAAAACGTTAATTCCTTCACCCCAAAAGCAGCAGTTTTCTACACGGGGGGGGGGGGTCAGCAAAAAACGCCCTCTCATCATACGACTTCGGAATATGATTTACTTTAGATATTTGAAAAAGCGACTCAATTTCGTCGACGTCGTCTTAGCTCAGTTACTTAGAGCGCGGCCTCATTATGTAAAGGGTTTTGGGTTCAAATCGTGTTGTAAGATATCTTTTTCTTTTCGATTTTTTAAATTTTAATATTGAAACAGGGTTATTTAAGCCAGTGTTTTTTTGTTTTTATTTTTCAGATTTTTTAAAGAAGTTTTAACGTTCGTTTTTCTATTTTCTTTTCTGTTTTTCCGATTTTTACATTTAACATCGTTCGTCTACCTTACGTTAGTTTTTTTTACTTTGCTTAGTCTTATGTTTTGATTAACACCCACACCCACACCCGAGCACACACATCTACAAACACCCGGGCAATGCCGGGTACCCCCTGCTAGTTAATTAATAATTGCTAAATAAAATAAAAAAGTAATACGACCTTAAATGTGGGCGAAGAAAAATGTAAACAAAGGGCAAATAACTCTTTTCTTATAATAAACGAAAACGCTCAGAGAGCGAAAATAAATAAATAAATTAATCGCTAATAAAAAAATAAATAAAAATTCAACAATCTTATATATATATATATATATATATATATATATATATATATATATATATATATATATATATATATATATATGAGAGAGAGACAGAGGGATATAGAGACAGAGACACAAAGTGAGAGGGGGGAAACACAGTATTAGATAGATAGATTGATACAAAATGGGATGGATAGATAGACAAGCAAGAATAAAAAATGGATAGTATAGGTTTAGGGAACTTCTGTCATTACTAACCAGCAGAGCGTCATCATTGTTAACATAGGAAGAGTATATCAGGCATGTGTATGCAGCATGATGACATATGGAAGTGAAGCCTGGCCACTGAGGGTGAGGACATGTGTTGCATGAAAAGAAATGATATGAAAATGATACAATGGATGTGTAATGTGAGCCTTAAATGCTGGCTCAGTTCAGAGGATGATGAAATGTTTTATGCTTTATATCTTCAAATATTTATTCATGATGTTTGGTTACGTGGGTTTCACATTTCAAGCTGTATGTGAGCTTGCAGTGAAGCAGTAGAGAGCAGACAAGGCAGTATTGTATCGTAGTGTCATCCTCTCCACATTTCCAGATGGTTGGGTCAGTTTTGTAACCCCATCCGGTCATAGCGACTTTTGATCGGCCTATTCCTATTCTAAGGTGATCGAGTGTTTTTCACTGGAGCTAGAATGTTTCTGAACCGTGAAGGCGGGCCGTAGAAAGGGAAATTTCCACGTCTGTAGGAGGAGAACCATTTTCTAGTTGTCTAGTATAAAAGCTGTAGTTTGTTCTTTTTCTGAGATGTTGTTGGGGATTTGATATGGTTGAGAAAGCTTATTGATTTCAGTCATTTGACCGTTAGTTCACGTCCATGAAGAAGATGATGCTCATCAGTGATAGCTTTTGTGATCTTTACTCGATTGACATCTGAAGGGGTGTGACATAGCGTGCATAGCACGCGCGAGAAAATAAATATTAGTGAACAAGTGCATTTTGTCTATGTTGGTAGACTTCAGGCAGAAAATAATCAAACGGCAAATGTTGTTTGGTGCTGTGTTTAGTTTTTAGCGTTGATATCTCTTTCAAACATACTCTGCATTGAAATAGCATAGGGTCGAGCTTGTACATCTTAATTTATGTGCTGTGGAATTGGTTAGTTTCTATATGATGCTGTTCCTGGAGTTGACTTTCATTTCTGTCTTCTTTATATGTTCCTTGAATAAGATGGTGCAGTCCAGGGGTACGCCAAGGTAGACAAGGTTGATGAGATTCTCAATTTGTAGTTCATGTTTCTTAATTTATGTGCTGTGACTTCATATTTGGTTGGTTGGTTGGTTGTTTTTGTTTTACGGCGTATCAATTCTTTTCAGGTTATTTAATGGCGAATCCAAAGATTTTGAACAAAAACTTTTTAATAGAATATTTATTTGTTTTTTCTTTCAAGTCAGTTTCTATTTAACCCATAGTTGGGACCCTAACAGGTACTGATCCTGTAAAAATCCGCCGTCTCTGTCGAATATTTTAGGCAGACATGCAAACATACACACATACATACATTTATATATTGGCAACTAAAAATTTTCGACCCAAACCGATTAAAAATCTTGCCCTATCTCTGAATACTCTTTATGTAAAATTTCAAATGTTTAGACAAGAAATTGTCTGAGTAATTTGGTAGAGACCACAGCGGTCAAATTGTTTTAAACTTTGACGCCTATTATGACCCTTAAGATTAATCGTTTTAGGCTCAAGTCAAGTTATTAAGTTAGATCCGTGTCCAAGGAACCTATACCTATAATTTCAATAGTTTATACCCAAAACTGGAGGAGGAGATTGGTAGAGATCTCAAAGGTCAAATCGTTGAACTTTGACCCCTAAACAGCCAAATTTCTGCCCGAAAACGGATTATCTCATATACAAATCTCAGTACCCTATATATCAAATTTCGAATCTGTAAACTGAAAATTGACAGAGTTATTGCGTAAGGGAAATTTACACAGACAGACACACAGACACACACACTGAGGGACAGACAGACAGACAGACAGATTCCGAATTTCATGAAGTTGGGTTGACCATCTTATATTTATATTCCTTTAATTCAGTTGATATTTACACGTCTTAAAGGAACACATTGTAAGATGGTCAACATCATGAAACTTGGAGCATAGACCCTCGTCATTTATTCATTATATGCTCTATAATTCTATTGAGCTTCTTAAATAAGGATTGGTATATATAAAAAGGAAATATAAGTGAATCAAAATATTTCCACAGAAATATAGGTATATATATATATATACACACACACACACACACACACACACATATATATATATATATATATATATATATATATATATACATACTAGCATTTCAACCCGGCGTTGCCCGGGTGTTTGGATGAGTATGTTGAGCAAAAAAGTGGTAGTAGGAAGGCAGGCTTGAACCCGTACCGCGAAGGAGGAGAAGAATCTGACTTCTTTACTGTTACTACCACCGCCAAACCGGAAGTGACTTTTGTTTAAATGAAGGCTAGACAATCGAAAGGAGAGGATGACTTTAAAAAATATCGGCTTACAAAGCGACCCCCTGTAGAAAAGTGCCTAGTTGAAGGTGAAGATATTAATGTTTTAGCCAAGTTTTCAATATTTGTCGTCTGAAAGGTCGAACTTAAGAACGATACTGATCTTAGTAAAATCCGTCGCCTCTGTAGAAAGTTTTAGGCAGATATGCAAACATACACACATACATTATTTTAATTCGAATTCGTTATTGAGATGAGCATTATTTATATTACTTTATTTATTGCGGACTATTATTCTCATCTTTATTAGTTGTTGTTTCACGATGTTTTGGCCAACTATTCCTCTGGCCATCGTCAGATGGTAACTGCGACGGATAGTAACTTCGAATCTCCTAATTGCATTCTCAGCAATCACTGCCATCCGTAGTTGTTGTCGTCTCACCGCGTTTTAGCCAAGTAAACCTCTGGCCGGCTTTGGGTAGGATTGAAACCGCTACCTTCAGACAATGCTAATCTGGAACCAGGCCCTGAAGGGCGATCAAGGTTGGATTATTTGAGCTTATAAATCCACGTTTATTATCTGATCTTCCATGGTCTGATCCGTACCGAATGGTATATAATTTTAATTGGAATTCATTATTGACGAAACGTTGCGAAACAACAACCAATAAAGATGAGAATAATAGTCCACAATAAATAAATTAATATACATACATACATACATACATACATACATACATTTATATATTGATAACTAAACATTTTCGACCCAAAGCGATTAAAAAGCTTGCCCTAAAAATTTCAAATGTTTATACCAGAAATTGCCTGAGTAATTTGGTAGAGACCGCAGAGGTCAATTCTTTTTTATCTTTAACCCCGATTATGACTCTTTAAAATTTATTGTTTTGGGCTCAAATGAAGTTATTAAGTTAGATCCATATCGAAGGAACCTATATCTAAAATTTCAAGTGTTTAGACCCAAAATTGTCGGAGGAGTTTGGTAGAGTTCTCAAAGGTCAAATCGTTGAATTTGGACCCCTTAATAGCAAACCTTCTGGCCGGAAACTATTTACAAAGATTTTTGCAAATATCAGTACCCTGTATATCAAATTTAGAGTTTATAGACTAAAAATTGACAGAGTTATTGCGTAGGGAAATGTACACATACAGACATACAGACAGACAGACGAACACATTCACTTTTATACGTATACTAGCATTTCATCCCAGCGTTGCTCGGGTGTTGTGATGTATCTGTTGAGCAAAAAAAAAAAAAAAATTGGTAGTAGTAATCCAGGCTCGAACCCGTACCGCGAAGGAGGAAAAGAGCGGGAAAACCTGACATCTATGCTGTTACGCCCACCGCCAAACCGGAAGTGACATTTTTTAAAATAAAGCCTAGAAAATCGAAAGGAGAGGATGACTTTCAAAATTATCAGCGAAAAAAGCGACCCCCCCCCCGTAGAAAAGTTCCCAGTTGAAGGTGAAGATATTAATGTTTTTAGCCAATTTTTCGATATTTGTGATCTGAAAAGTTGGACTTTAAAACGATACTGATCTTGGTAAAATCGGTCGCCTCTGTCGAAGTTTTTAGGCAGACATGCAAACATACACACATACATACATTTATATATTGGCAACTAAAAATTTTCGACCCAAACCGAAGAAAAAGCTTGCCCTATCTCTGAATACCCTTCATGTAAAATTTCAAATGTTTAGACCAGAAATTGTCTGAGTAATTTGGTAGAGACCGCAGAGGTCAATTCGTTTTTAACTTTGACCCCTATTATGACTCCTTAACATTTGGTTTTTGGGCTCAAATCAAGTTATTAAGTTAGATCCATGTCCAAGGAACCTATATCTAAAATTGCAAGTGTTTAGACTCAAAATTGTCAGAGGAGTTTGATAGAGTTCTCAAACGTCAAATCGTTGAACTTTGACCCCTTAACAACCAAATTTCTGGCCGAAAACCCATCGCAAAGATTTTCCCAAATCTTATTACCCTGTATATCAAATTTCGAGTGCGTAGACTAAAAATTAACAGAGTTATTGCGTAGAGAAATGTACACACACAGACACACAGATACACATATACGCAGACACGTTCACTTTTATAGATAGATAGATAGATAGATAGATAGATAGATTTTAAATATATATATACGTATACATAAATATATATGGAAACAAATTTGTGTTTACTATAAACTTTTTATGCAAATATTATGCAAGTGCAAATTAAGTAGAATATCTGCATGAATATAATTACACGTAATAGTTAACTAAAGAGTATCATCCCATAAGAAAACCGAAAAAAACTAATAGGGAATTAATTAAAATGAATGTTTAAAAGAATATGCAAATTAGCTAGATCTTTTGCAGATGAATGCAATTCATCGGCCCATATATAAGAAAATTGTATTTTCTGTTTAAATAAATAGAAAAATGTGTTTTAACATGAATATCAATACACACAAAAGAAAAACGAATTTATAGGAGTATATATATATATATATATATATATATAGTGAATTTTCGACAAATGAGTGATATCATCTTGAGCTATCATCTTGTGCCAATGCATCATCCTTAAATATGTAGAATCTTGCCTTAAATTTTTGTTGGCATGCAGTTCCTGGCACCCTCACCTGCCGCACATTTTTCCCTGCTTCATATCTCTATCCACACCTGCCATCTGCTACTGTCAAGCGATTCTCCACAAGTACACCGACATTTGTGTTTGCAAAAGCGCATCTGCCATCTCCCATCTATTTCTACGATTACGAGCACCAGATCTGCTTCTATCTATCAACAACTCATCCGATGGAACCAATTGCTTCTTGTTGAGAGAAAAGCAGTTATGTATTTCATTTAAATCAATGGAAAAGAGGTAAAAGTTCTGTAAAAAACAAGAAAAAGAAAAGAACGTATATAAAACATATAGACGCGTGTTTCGTTGTCTGTAAGATTCATCAGTGTTGGTAGAGATAATAATTGTCTTTTGTTGAGAGAAAATCAGTTATTTATTTATTTCATTTAAATCAACGGAGAAGGAATAAATGTTCTGAAAAAAAAACGTATATAAAATATATAGACACGTATTTCGTCATTTGTAAGATCCATCAGGTTTGGTAGATATAATAATTGTCCACTTTTGAGAGAAAAGCAGTTATTTATTATAGTTAAATCAACAGAAAAGGGATAAAAGTTCTGTATAAATAAAAACGTATATAAAATATATAGACACGTTTTTCATCGTCTGTAGGATTCATCAGTGTTGGTAGACATAGTAATTGCCTCTTGTGGAGAGGAAAGCAATTATTTATTTTATTTAAATCAACAGAGAAGTGGTATACATTCTGTAAAAATAAGAACGTATATAAATTGGTGTAAGACTGTTTTTGCCCCCCCCCAGGACGGTCGTAAGATTTGCCGCCCTCCACTCTGCTGTTAACCTTCAAAAAATCCAAAAAGGCATCAAAATATTTATTTTCATAGAACTACAATCAAGGGTATAATTTAAGATTGTTGCTACTAGTCCTAGGCTTTTATCTTATTACAATACTCCTATGCATATACAGTCGTCGTTAAGGAAAATAAAAGATTTTTCAAAACAAAAACGTATTATTAAAATTATTGAAAAAAAAATGTTTCATTAAATTAACTGGCTACGTAAACAAGTAAATACAGGCTGGATACACAAAGAAATGTAACCAAATATTTTACAAAACAAAAACGTATAATTTAACTTATAAAAAATTGTTAAATTAAATTAATTGGCTACACAAACAAATATAATAATAAATTTAAATGACAGCATGAAAATGTTATGAAATTATAAAATAATTTTTATTTACTTTTTTATTGTTGTTAAAGTCCGAATTTTCGCCTTTATCAAAGAGAGAATAATCCGATGTAGTGCTTTTTCTTCATAATGGTGATATTAAGAGGTCGAGCCTCCCGAAGACAAAAAAAACGTCTTGTATCGGTGCTGTTTGAAATCTGTGTGTGTAATCGATCGGTTTAAGCGTGCAATTTAAGAAATTGGGAGTCACATATTTTAGAAAACATTTTGTTTGATAAATTTAAATGAGAACAATGACGACTTCCAATAATTTTTTATCACAACATTTACAGGTCTTCTCCACTACTTCATTTAGTTTCTGCAAAAATATAACAGATTGGACCGATAGAGAAGCTGCATATACACAAGCCACATTTAGTGAATGGTTTGTGCACAGCATGAATAGAGCTTGTGGGTTGATTTCGAAGATGCATTTCTACTCATCCAATCGGTGACCTGCCATACCAGTGGCATAGTCAAATTTCTGGCCAATACAGTCACCAATCTGAATCCCATTGTTCTCCAGTTCTCTCAAAATCAGTTCAGAAATTTCCTCCGCGTTTTTAAACCTTTGTATCGGTGAAGCGGAGAAACGACATCACGACCTTCACTTAATTTTCATCAATTTTTCCAAAGCGCAACACCTCATTCATCTTGTTCTTATGACATACATCAGGAACACTATCAAAAATTATGCAAAAATATTTGCTTTCCTTAGATCTGATCGATGATTTTCTTTCTTATTTGCTTTGCCAAAACCTCACAAATTCATTTTGAATTTCTGTGAAGAGATAAAAAGTAGCGATTTTCTTTCCCATGTTAATTTTCACCAAATGTTCACGGAGCACAGGGTCATATTGGGCAATAAATTTACCAATTCTAAAATATTTCCTTTGTTTTCTTGACCTCTATCATCATCATGGATGTCTTCCTGGTAACCTCATAGTGCCAAGTTCTGGTTGGCGAGAAACTTGATGATGTCCAACAATGCATCTAGGATTTCCCTCCACTTCTTAATTTCCTTCTCACTAAGATTTTGCTCTACTTTGTCAATTACCTTTCCTTCAGCAAGTCGGACCTCTAGCTCCTTTTAGTTGAGGAACGCCTTAGCATGAGATGTGCTAGCTTCATATTCATATACTTTTGGATTTAATTTCCACAAATTCATAAAATCCACATCAGCAGAAAAAAAACTTGACAGTCCTGTTGAAAACAGTCTGCAGCAGAAGCAAAATAAGGCTTCTCTGGAAGAGAATACACCATCCATGTTCGCAAACTTTTTTCGTCGTTTTGCAAAACCCGATACAACCAGTTTTTTCTTAGCTTTCTACCGTCGCCTTTTTTTTTTTTTCGTTCCTGGTCACACTACTTCCTTGAATTCATGATCGAGATGCTGCACGGCAGCGGATCCCTGCCGGACAAGCATAGCGCGAATTTCATGGTTAATCGCAACAGGCCACAGACCAACATCTGTAAAATTGGTTGCAGTGTGTTTTCTCGCCAACTATTGATTACCTTTCAAATTCTACAACTTCACGCGCATCATCATTGCCAGTTTTTAATGTATCAACGCTGCCAATGCCGACTTCTGAAGTAAGAGTATCAACGTTAGCAATATCAATTTTATCTTCGGTCTCAACATGATTTTTGCCTTTCGTTTCTGCCATTTCGACCGTAGAAGTCTTTTCGATGAATTTCAACAGCGCGCCTTCATTATTTTTTTTTGCTTCCTCTTCTGTTGTGTTTCGCTTTTTACGGAATGCCACACCGCTCTCCCTCACTCTCTTAATTACGGTACCGTCTTTAAAAATTCACAAATATCCTGAAAAGATTAAAAACACTATTTAAAAAAAAGCACGGCATAAGTACCTTCTTGTGCTGTTCCGTACTAGTACCACAAAAGGTGAGATATCCCTTCAAATCAGTTTTCTGACATACCTATCCCTAAAAATATATATATATATACGTAGAGAGAGAGAGAGAGAGAGAGAGAGAGAGAGAGAGAGAGAGAGAGAGAGAGAGCCGTCACTACCCTCTCCAAAAAATAAATAAATAAAAAAAAAAACTTACGGGGAACGAGTCTTTCATTTTATTTTCTATTTTAAATGTTATTTATTTATTTTTGACCACTTTTCTATTCTGTTGATTATTTGGTTTTCTATTTTTGCGCGATTCAGTCTTCAAAAATGCGCGCGAAAACAAATCTGAAAACGAGGCTTCTCGCTCTTTCTTCAAGAAGAAGAAGGAGAGACCATTTTCCGCCATCTTGAAAAAAAAGTTAATATTTGAGATGAAATAAAGAGCGTTTAAAGCAATATAAAAGACCAATAAATGATTCAGGTAGGTTGCAAAATAACTTTTATAATCAATGGTAACATTTATTTCTTGTATATTCTATTTTTTCACACTTTTTTTGAATCTCTGTGTATTGTAAACCAATCCCCCAAAATAATTAAAATAATAATTAAATACTTTGAAAAGTATTTAATTCCCTTATTTAGAAAAATATTATAGAAAACTACAAGGAATGGGTAATCTTGACTTAAGTCGTACACAAAATGGCGGCCGCGAACAGATGTAAAAAATTGAACGGAACGCAAATTATATCGAAACGAAATTAGCGTGTTGACAGCACAGCCAAGCAAGAAATAACAACAACAACAACAAAAACAACATCTCGACTCTTGATAACAACAACTAATAATAAGTGTGTTTTAATTTTTAACGACTCTGTACTTGTTATGAATTTATTAATAATGAAATGAATAAACAAAGAAATGTTTTTTTTTGTTGTTGTTTGAACTAGACTGTAGTTTTAATAACATTTTAATAAACAGCCAGGCTAAGGTGCAAAAATAGTCGGAAATAGAATAAATTTATCATATATTATGTAATTTTTAAGTTTTTAATTTTACAAAAAAAGGCTTATACGCATAAACCTGAAGAGTCCTAGAGTGGATGAACCGCTGAATATTCAGTGTAGCTTAATTGCCATATATATTTTATAACTTACTAACTAGCTCTACCTACGAATTGAGCACTTTTGAAGTAAATACTCATAAATTAATACTTTCGGATATTAATTTTATGTGAGTAAATGAAGTAATTATATATATATATATATATATATATATATATATATATGTATAATGTTTGTTAGTTTTTTCATTTATATATATATATATATATATATATATATATATAGATAGATAGATAGATAGTATAACTCGGATATAAGAGACTTCTTCTCCAATTACTAAAACTCTCTTATATCCGGATCACACTTATATCAAGATTTCTTATATCCGAGTTACACTGTAAATTAACATAGGCTCTTATTTGGGACCAGAGAAAATCTCTCTTACATCAGTTTTTCCTGTATTCGAGTCTCTTATATCAGGGTTACACTGTATATACATACACACATATATGTATATATACATATATGTGTGTGTTTGCATGTGTGTGTAATTTGATTGCAATAACTTAACTTAGTTATCTTCCTTTCAGAAATCTTTGATCACTTGAAATTAAAGGGAGATAACGGTGATCAAGTGGTTAACGACACTGACTGACGACCTGGTTGTTCCAAGTTCGAATCCTGTTCGTTCCACAAAAAAAACGTAACCTTCACTTCGAATGTGGCAAAACTCACATGGTCCCTCCCAGAATGTCCTTCTAGAAAGAATTCTGACTAGAAAAATATCGGGAGAACCAATGCCAACAATAGAATCTTCGGATTCGTACGATATGATGATGATGACTTGAAATTAATGCTTGCGTGGAAAACTCGTTCCCATGTATGTGCATTCTTGGATTTTTTCTTTGGATTCTTTTGCAAATAACATCCTGTACATTTTATGCATTGAACGACTATACCGACTTTGGTAGTGAATGATGAATGTACGAGATGCCTTCGATAAGTTTCCAGACTTTTTCGTATGGGCACTTATACTGATAGTGCACGCATGAAACTCTAGTCCCCTTCGAAGTAATCTCCTCCGACTGTAATGCACTTGTTGTACTGTTCCAACAACTTCTGGAAGACCCCAT
Source organism: Euprymna scolopes (assembly GCF_053919585.1). Lineage (NCBI taxonomy): Eukaryota > Metazoa > Mollusca > Cephalopoda > Sepiida > Sepiolidae > Euprymna > Euprymna scolopes. Next base: position 26,666,822 of record NC_136505.1, on the reverse strand, counting down.
GGAAATCCTCTTGTGTGAGCGTGTCAATGACGTTTGTCACAGCCTCTTTCATTAACTCAGTTGTCTCATAAAGACAGGTTTTCCTTGGGCTTAGGGAATCACCAAAAGTCACAGGGAGTAAGACCTAGACTATAGGGAAGGTGAGGAACTGTCTTGATGCTCATCTTGATCAAATAATCTGTGACATGGGTGGAGTTGTGGACTAGAGCATTTGCGCAAATCTTCCGTATTTTCAGTTCCTTGCGAATAATTGTGTGAACAGTTCCCACACTGACATCAAACTGTGCATTTATTGTCTCTATAGACATGCGACGGTCCTTATCTATAAAATTCTTTATTTAGCCAATCAACTCTTTTTTTTGTAAATCAATCACAAATTTATATTTGCATACAGAAAAAAAAAACTGTTGTGAGGGTACAAATCGCTCCTATTTGAGAACTAAGTGGAATCATCCAATCCTATGAATACCACTGGTTTCAGAGACTAATTGGAGACATTCATACCATATTTAACCGCATGCTACGAACACGTCCCTCTTTCATACCACTTTAGTGGCTCCTGTATTCTTTATGATAAATACATATTATATTTATACACTTTACACGACTTGTGGTTTCTTTCATTTCTGACCTCAAGCCGGGTTCTACTGTTGCATAGTTGGGGTCTTTTAAAGAGATAGGATGAGGACATTCATATTTACTAGAGACGGCGAACATGTATATTGATGAGGGGAAGAAGAGAGAGGAGTGAGAGAGACATTTATACCTTTTACAGTTTGTGGACTTATTACATCTACCTGTCTGTCCAACACTCTTTCAACTCTAGCTCACTATATTGAGAATTCATTTCTGCCATGACGTCATGTGTAGCTACTTTTATGAGGGTAACTATTGTCTATTGAAACTGAATAGAGACATCGATATATAACAATTAAAATAAATAATATTAGTAGATACTTTATGAAGCTTGCAATAACAGATACAAACATGGATAGCTGCTCATAGTTATCTACGCAGTAAAACGTTCTAAAGCAGAAGAAATAATCTCCAAACAAGGGAGGTAAGTTATGACATTTCTATAATGCTATCAGTTGGAGAAGATCAGCGAATGTTTTCTTTTACCGAATACTTTTTACGTTTATTTTAATAAGTTGTAACAAAGAGGTAGTCAGTCAGCTTGATCTGATAATTAGGATTTACAAAAAAAAAAAAAAAAAACAGAACATAGAAGTCAATAAGGGAAACCTTAATAATCACATTGTAATTAGAGAGAGAGAAAAAAGTTTGTTTTTTTTTTTAAAAAAAGAAGTCGAAAAACATGAAAGGAATGAAACAAAAGAAAGATGACAGATTGAATAGCCCATTCATTTGTAAATTAGATATTTGTCGATTTAAGATTTACACAAACGTAGATAATATCTTTTGGCTGCTGTGCGGGATTTATTTTACGAATCAAGAAAATTGGATGAAACAAAAGTGACATATATATATATATATATATATATATATATATATATATATATATATATATATATATATAGGGGAATCAAGACGATTTTATAAATTAAAATGGCAACAAGAAAAATAAGCGTGCATGGCTTAAATAAATTAATAGCCAAACAATAGCTAAGAAGATCATTTTGACAAAGTTCAGCTAATGAAGATTTCAAGATAAAAGACTTTCTGATTCCATTCCGTTACCAATTTTATTCAGGAAGCAAGGCTTTATTTTGTAAGACAAGGGGAAAACTAAAACATTTACGCATAAAAAAGAAAAAATATATATATATAAAGGTGGTTGAGAAATAAATGAAAATTGAAACCAAAGGCACAAATAAATAAAAAGAATGCATATATATATATATATATATATATATATATATATATATATATATATATATATATATATATATATATATATATATACTTATATATATATATATATATATATATGTGTGTGTGTGTGTGTGTGTGTGTGTGTGTGTGTCCGCGCGCGCGTGTGAAAACAGAAATAGAAAGAGGAATCTAAAATCGCATCAAAAAATCAGATAAAAGTTAAACTAATTATATTTGCTTAAGAAATTAAATTCCTTTCTTATTGATTGTAAATAAACACAGCAGATATGACCGAATACCGAGAGACGTGATTAGTGCTTATTATCGCGATTCAATCCGTTTAGTGAAATAATTAGTTGAACAAACAAGTTGAATAGAAAAAAACAAAACAAAACATAACATGTACAACAACAACAAAAACAACAACAACAACAACAACAAAAAATGAAAAATAAATAAATAAATAAAAAAATGAAAAAAAAAAAAAAAAACACTGATAGAATCTGATTTTCTCCTTGCAGTAAAATAGATTGAATCGTTCAAACTCTTCGAGGTCTTCAGTTCTCCATATTCTTAATCCAGCAAACCGTTTCTTTATCAAAAATGAAACATTTTATCATGTCAGTCAAGGAAGAATCGAGGGTGAAAAATGAACCGAGAAAATGCCCAAAATAATCTACTATTGTTACCATCGGAAGTGCTCGACAGAGCTCCAATCTCTAATTCCATATTGTATGACAGCTGTAGCAAGAATTCATCTTTCCATCATCACCGCAAAGAATTTTCGTTTCTTCTTCTGCATATCGAAAACCAAGTAGAATTCGCATACACAGAATTTATTTCCAGGAACTTCCTATCTTTGGAACGCATTACCCCGTGACTACTTCCTTGTAGACTACAACAGGGTACCAGACTGTATCAGTATGCAAAAATTAAAATCCAACATAAACATACATCTTGCTGCGTAACCTCCCACTTAGGATGCCCTTATAAATCTGATCCTCCTAATCATAGTAGCTATTTATACCTCAGTAACAATATTTTTTGTTTGGGAGAAAACAAACGTTTTTTTTTTTTTAAGTCAACTTTTGTTTATTCCATTCATCACTTTAAATCCTCTCATGGTACTGTTTATTGTCCGATTGGCACTTATTTTTGAGCAGCTATTAGCTTTGGGAAATATATATAAAAAGAAGGGTTTAGTGGGGAAACCAGTTCCCCTAAACAGGAGTCTCTGGATGATATTTATTTTCCTTCCTTGGCAATAAGATGTGGCACAAGGCCAAAGGGTGGAAAAAGAAAAGCCAAAATACAAAATGAAGCGCACTCTGGTTCCACAAACGATGAGTTAGCACCATCAGCATTCCCCGGTAGGAGCGCCATAAACGATTGGTGATAAACTAAAAGAGAAAAAACGCCCACAACCAAACGTAATTTCCATGAACAGAGTTTCTTTCCAAAATCTTCCTATTTGTAGAAGACATTACTATGGGAATGTTTCCCTGCAGACTACAACACGGTTGTCTTCAAGTCTCATATTAACAAATACTTGTAAATCATCTCATAATATTGTTCATTATCAAACTAATAATCTCATTAATCTTATACTAGCGGAACCTGTGAAAATTCCTTTCATGTGTAATAGATTGATGTTGGCATTCTGTGGATGTTCAACGTAAATAGAGACGCCCTGATATTATTGTAGATCTTTTGTTAAAACCGCAGAAGTATTTTTCTTAGCTAGCAGGGACGCCTGACGTAGCATGGACATAAAATACGCTTAAATATGATATTTTAATTTATGCAGATTTCGTATGTATTATTATAGAGTCAATTTTCTATCGATTCTTATATATTATAAAGTTGTGATTTCAAAATTATAAAAAGGACTTGGATGCATCAGCTTTAATCGAAACCGAAACCAAAACTTATGAAGAATTCTTGGTAAAATTATTTATTATCAGAAATGGAAGATCATAACAATCAAACGACAGTCACCCAGAAGAAAAAAGATGTAATCGCGACACACAAAATAACAATGGCTTTTATTCTGTGTAAGTGTTGACTCATGAGCATAAAAACCATGGTTCTCATATAACTTCTTTGAAAAACTATGTCCTCACAAGCATTTCAAGAACCGAATTACTTGGAGTGACATGGATGCTAACTTTAATTTCCAGATTAGATCTACAGTTTAAACATATTTTAATTTCCGCTTTAACTGGAAGCAACAAACAATGATACATATTGCTTGTTCACCAATAAGACATAAAACCACAGCCTACAAACACTATAAAAGTGGCACACTTTAAGCTCTTAGATTGAGTTTGAACCTCCTTTGGGTTCTTCAGTAAGACTCATCTGAATACAGGGTTCGAAACCCGAGTCATTTGTATGTAAGATGGATACTCTATTTTCTTGAGGAAATACACCTTAAAATATCATAGAAGGTATCTAAAGCTGTACGTCTCCGGTAAACAGATACTGCCTTCTGGCTGACTATAACATTGTCGTTTTCAAGTCCAATGTAAACAAATTCTTGCCGAGCCGTCCTCTTAAGCAATCTATTTCTTTACCAATTACAACCATCGTTATACATCCCTTTGATATTTCACTGTTCACCTCTCAAATTCAGTTAAGTCTTATCCTCGAGTAGGATTTAGGCTTTGATAAGGAATGATGAGCCTGGCCAGTGCCAAATAGGTGACCATTTGGGAAGGTTAGGTGCTTTATGCACCGCGCCGAGTCATAAGAATTTTCCAGGTTGGTATTTGGATTAATTCACTGGGAGAGATGCATCTTTAGTCTTAGTTAAGACGCATCTAGGAGAAGATAACTCTGATGTCGTCGGCAGCAGGACCGTTGGGTGGCTATGGAAGAGGATGAATTTCTAGCAGATCAAAGGTTTTATGTCATTAAGAGCTTGTATTTATTTGCTTCCTCACTGAGCAAATTAGGCACAAGAGCGTTTTTTAATGTGGAGAGATTGGGGAAATGGGGACCAGCTACCCGGGGAGTAGGGGAGCTGGATAGTGACAATTGGTATGAAGGGTTTCCCCTTCATTGACCAATAACTGATTGCTATAAGAGCAATGGTCTTATATGTGGGGTTGCCCCAACATATGGTCTTTGCTCGCAGTATCTGCCGGAACAGATGCAACACTTTTGAACTTTGATCTTGGCCCGAAGGCCAAGCAATACCTTATGGTATTAAGAGATGTTTTTTTTTATTTGCAGCTGTGGGGATGATCTAAGGACAACGGATAGGTGCGAACAGGCGAGGCAGATGCCACTGCGCTGGGGAAGATAATGAAAACCCACTATATGTATTCTGCAAAGTTCAAATCATGTGATGTCTTCAAAAAAGAATCGGACCAACAATGGACAGAGGCCTATGGAGAACACTAATAATGATTACATCTACGGCATGAACATACAAGAAGAAGAAGAAGAAGAAGAAGAAGAAGAAGAAGAAGATATTTGTATGAATGAGTAACTATGAGGATGACCCTATTCTTATCAAGCAAGGATGTAGTTTGAGTTATTTTTAGTTGTATGTTCTGTGGTGATGCTTCGACAGAAAGAACATGGCAGCATTGCAGAAACTCACTCAACATGACAATCAGGAGGAGCATTGCTTTGGTTATCAGATAATTATAATACATCTGTAGTAGTGACACACAAAGATGTTAGCCATTGAAAGATTGAAATAACAATTCTTGAAAATCGCTTCAGACAAAGCGTGAAGCTACTTGATGTACAGAGCTAACGAGAATGAAGATGCTTGTCGCAAATACAGGAGAGCAAGACTATGCGTCGGAAAAGGGTTGCATAAGCTTGCAGTTCTTTGAAAGAAGCTACTGGAATAAGAAGCTATATTAGAATGATGTAGCAAAACAGTGAATCGATGGAGACCACTAGACTAATGAGTCAAACGAGCTGGAACAAAGGAAGCAAGGAATAGACAAGACAATTCTGAAGAATACATGCCATAGTAGTATGTATATTAAAAAAAGGCTGTGACTAGCAACATCACGTTTGTAAAAGAGAAGTTACAGAGATATAGAAAGAGTAGGAAGGGCCAATTAAATTACAGATGCGTTTCTGCATCTTATCAAGAATCCTGAAAGTGGACAGAGATTCACCATCCCCAAATATGACATCAGTACTCCATACAAGATTATTTATGACTTATTGATTAAGTGTCAATTATTGCGCCAGAAGCTAGAATTACTCATAATGATAGGAGTTTTATTGAGTTTTTACTCCTCTAGATCCGCCGTGTCCTCTCTATGCCCATTTATACTAACAGGGTTGCGTCAGAAAGGGTGTGGCTCCTTTCCACGCGCAGATATTTATTCACTATAGCGAGGCTAGCTGCAAACTGTAGTCATACAAGAATACTTAGAGATGGGTCATATATAGTGCTGGGTGCATGTAGACCAGTCAAGGATGCCATATAGGCCATCTCGAAAAGGTAGTACTCCCCTGCATGGACTTGCTGAAACCCAATATTGAAAATCAAGGTGGCACAATTAATTAGTCATCTTATGCGACCTTTCTTTAGATTGACCTGCATGTACCACCATGCTTTTGGGATGTAATGCTGACTATGTAAGAAGCTGGTTCAACCCCACTAGGATGAATAGCGTTGCAACAACAACTTTGATTGATTGATTATTGATTGACTGATTATTGATTGATTGATTATTAGGGTTAAAAATATAATTAAAATTTTACTACCAAATCAAAAAATGGACTAAAAAAAAATCTTCCAATACATTATTGAATTTAGATATTTCGCCCCCTCCCCATCGGCCCCCCTCACCCTCAAACAGAAAAGTTATTTAAAACAGTGTGAAAAGAATATTAAGACATACACATTAAGATACCCATACAAATATGACCTTATTAATAATAACCTTAACCTTTGGATTATTTAATAGGTACAAAGAGAGCAAACACCAAACTATTTTTATTTTCATTTTGTCCTTATATTTCTTAAACGATGTTTTATATTTATTTAACAATGCTTTGTATATGTTTTATATTAATTTAACAATGTTTAACATGTTTTATATTTATTTAACAATGTTTAACATATGTTTTATATTTCTTAAACGATGTTTTATATATGTTTTATATTTATTTAACAATGCTTTGTATATGTTTTATATTTATTTAACAATGCTTTGTATATGTTTTATATTTATTTAACGATGTTTTACATATGTTTTATATTTATTTAATGATGTTTTATATATGTTTCATATTTCTTTAACGATGTTTTATATATGTTTTATATTTATTTAACAATGCTTTGTATATGTTTTATATTTATTTAATAATGCTTTGTATATGTTTTATATTTATTTAACGATGTTTTACATATGTTTTATATTTATTTAATGATGTTTTATATATGTTTCATATTTCTTTAACGATGTTTTATATATGTTTTATATTTATTTAACAATGCTTTGTATATGTTTTATATTTATTTAACAATGCTTTGTATATGTTTTATATTTATTTAACAATGTTTTATATATGCTTTCTATTTATTTAACAATGTTTAACATATGTTTTATATTTCTTTAACGATGTTTTATATATGTCTTGTATTTCTTTAACGATGTTTTACATATGTTTTACATTTTTTAACGATGTTTTACATATGTTTTATATTCTTAAACGATGTTTTATATATGTTTTATATTTCATTAACGATGTTTTATATATGTTTTATATTCATTAACGATGTTTCGCATATGTTTTATAGTACTTTAACGATGTTTTATATATGTTTTATATTTTTTAACGATGGTTCTGACAAAGGAAAAACAATTGATATTTGCTGACCTAGTTGTTGTTTGGAGTGGATGGTAAGTGGAGTTTTTCAATTTTCTTATAATCTTCATTATCATTCAACTTTTAATCTATCCATTTTATTAATCCTTATCCTCGCATGTTGTTTGGCCTTAATAAGTGGTCATCATTATTATATTGTATGAATCCGAGATTCTATTGTTGGCATTGGTTTCCCCGATATTTTTTCTAGTCAGAATTATTTCTGAAAAACAGCGGGAATTGCAGGAGGGATTCTGTAAAGATCGTCAACATCCTAACTGAAAGTGATTTTTTATGGAACGAACTGGATTCGAACTTGGAACACCGAGGTTGTTAGCCTATGTCGGTAATAAGTAGTTACTCCCAAGTTAAAACAAAAAGCAGGCAAAACTTTGTGGAAATCTTGAGGAGGTTACAGGCTAAGACAAAGAACGCAGGAAGAAAACCAGAGAGTACATCGGCCGGAAAATTTGTTCAGATTGCAACAAATCAAACGAGAAATTCAGCCTGTACTGTCCGAATAAGGGAAATAAGCATACATGTATTTCAGAAAACGTGTCAAATAATTAACTTACTTCTAACTATTTCATATATGCCCTCTCTCCTAAACGCGACACTGTTCACCCAAATCAAAGTATCTCCCATTACTCTCTAACAAAATGGCGAGAAAAAAAAAATAACCATTTTTACTTAAAAAAAAAAAACACCCATTTAAAAAAAAAGAAACCCGTAAAAGAAAACAAAAATATAAGAATAAAAAATCAAAATTAAAAAACAAACTTAAAAATGAAACAAAATAAGCAAATTATAAGAAAACGAAACTTCAATGCTGTACAGGATAAATAATCCTCCTTGACAACCTGTTTAATCTTCACGGTTGAGGATGTGCTGTTCATCTATATGCATGCTTTGCAATTTTTGTGGCCGAACGGAATGAATGGCTGGAAGTCTGTTTCTTCTCCCAGAATACAAATCTCACATCTGACGCCAGAAAACACTGAGGAATAATGATAGTGTTGAGATTCATGATAGTTCGATCAAAGGTTTCTACGCTTTTATTGATTGCGAACAGCATCTCCTTCAAAGCCAGTTTCTCGACACTCGGTAAACGTGTGAAATACAAATGAAATAGTTTGTTTTTTCTTTTTTTTTCATTTTTTTTGTTTTTTTTTTTCGTTTTTTTTTGTGCATCGTTTTTATTTAGACTATTATCCTTATGCACATTGGCATCTATAATTTTAATACGTTTCGGCCGACATGCTCTCCAACCTTCTTCAGAAGTATTGCTCGTCTGCATTGATTCTTTTCACATATTCAATGTTGTTGATTATTTACTAAAGTGTCTGTTTATTGGGATGCAGTGATGCAACCAGCCAATGTATATATATATTATATATGTATATTATATATATATATATATATATATATATATATATATATATATATATATATATAATGTGTGTGTATATATATAATGTGTGTATATATATGTATATATTTGTATATATATATGTATATTTGTGCATATATATGTATATATTTGTATATATATATATATGTGTGTGTGTGTGTGTATATATATATGTAAATGTATGTGTTAATCGTGAACCCTGCACTAATGATTCCCAAACGGTGAAACACTAGTGTCTGTAGGTATTTAATAATTATTATTATTATAAATAATTATATCCATATATATATTTATATATATATATATATATATATATATATATAAATAAATATTTGTGTGTATATATAAATATATATATACTTATATATTTATATATATATAAGTATATATATATAAATATATGTATATTTATATATATAGTAGTGTTATATATATATATTTATGTATATATATATATATATATACGTATATATATATACGTATATATATATATATAGTATTAGTGTTGGGACGATGAATCGGAATCAGGAATCGGAAAAATCAGAACGTTTGTGAGTATTGAAATCGGTATCGAAATCGGAAACATGTTGCGATGCCAAAAACGATTGGTTTAATTATCTTTAATTATTTAATTTCGTTTAAAACAAAATCTGCCACTGCTAGTAGTAATAAAATAATAAATATTTATAATAATAATAGTAATAATGAAATAATAAATATTTATTGATTTTAAACAACCAGTAAAACTAAAATGTATAGATCACCCCTAATCACACCCACACACGTGTGTTTTTATCTTTGGGAAAATTTTGCACATTTTACGGTAATCGCGAAAATTAATAACAATTTTATAGTAAAATATTTAGAGATTTATAAGAATCGGTATTTGTATCGGAATCGCGAATTTAGGACGAAATCTGTAATTATATCGGAGTCGAGAAAAATATTGGAATTGTCTCATCACTAATATGTAGTTACAATTTTCTTATAGAATTTCTTATTCAATTTCTTGTGTTAATCTACTTTCCTGGGCAACGCCGAAATACGGGTCAACTAGTGTGCAACATTGTCTGAGAAAATGTGAAGCACTCTGTATATGTGTGAGCGTAAAGCAAAATTCCCAACCGATTGTCGCATCTATCTATCTCTCTCCCTCAAATAAATATATATATATATATATATATATATATATATATATATATATATATATATATATATATATATATATATATATAATAAATTCCACAGCCAAACAACGTCGCAGCCCACAAGAGCCATGACAGTCAAAGAACCGGAAGTCCAAGACTCGAAGGGCGAAACTCGAGTCTTGGACTTCCGGTTCTTTGACTGTCATGGCTCTTGTGGGCTGCGACGTTGTTTGGCTGTGGAATTTATTATATACAATCTCTCACATTCTGAAAATCATATATATATATATATATATATATATATATATATATATATATATATCACAACGCTATTACAAGTTTCTTATAGAGCGCAATCAAAACAAGAGGCAAGGGATATAACTGAATCACAGAGCATATTTTGCTGGCCATTACTCTGTTTTGTGTTGTATTTAAAAGCATTTTCCTATCTATCTTAGGAATCTACATCAACTCACGTCAGCACCTAACCGACCCCGACCCGCGGGGTCAGTTCAAACAATTCTGCTCTGTCAATATTTACAAGCTTGTCTACATGCGTTGATATACATGCGTCTTTTGTTGGCGTTGTTGTCTTCTTTAACTCACGCATCCTGGATTCCCCTCTGTTCAAATAATTTGTTTTGAGGACAGCAACATATTCATATCGGAAGGCACATATGTATTCGTTTATGTCTACATGAATCTTGATCAGTAATAAACACGGCGATGCATGGGTTAGGGTTAGGGTAAGGGTGGCGCGTTTTCCTTACGTGCTGATTAATTTAAAACGTAAGATATAAGATTTTGTAAAGCATCAGGCGACATTATGGAATTTTTCGCGCCCTTTTTTTTTTTTTTTTTTTGATAAGGAAGGATTTTTTTATATATATCATCAAGATTCACCCCCCCCCCCTCCCCGCCAAAAGAAACTAAACAAAAAAGACCCTCCTTATTTATCACCTTATGTCTTTCAGTTTACACACACACACACACACACACACACACACACACACACATATATATATATATATATATATATATATATATATATATGTATACCTTGCCACCACGGTGTGAGAGGGAAAACATCACATAAGGTTTGAGATTTTAATGGGCTCAGCAACATGTAAATATAGACTAGGTACAGATAGGGGTCAAAACAGTTTTAGGGTTGGGGTTGGGAGGAGGGTGTCCATCAAATTAAAACGTGATGCCCTTACTGTCGTGTTTACTACTTCTTGGCATCTTGATACAAGTTTTAACTCCAAATCTAGTATATCTGCTATTATATAAAAGCGTGTCCGTGTGTGTGTGTGTGTGTGTGTGTGTGTGTGTGTGTGTGTGTGTGAGAGAGAGAGAGAGAGAGAGAGAGAGAGAGAGAGAGAGAGAGAGAGAATGAGTTCTTCATAGGCCCCAAAACGGCTGAGCCTATCCTTTGCAAATTTCATACAAGGTAATTCATATGTTGGGCAGTGTTCTTCAAAATCTTTTGTACAGAAATTCATCCGATAAGTATCGTAAATCGAAAAAATCCGATCCTGAAAATAGTCTTTCTTATAAATAAAAAAAAGGATAATTTTTACGTAATATTTTGTTATACGGGCCAAGGGAGTTCATAAAAGTTCAGCAAATCATTTCTTCTCAAAAAAAAAAAGCAAAAAAAAAAAAAAGCATATTTATTACCATCTAGAGGTATAGCTCAGTGGTAGCGCATTCGATTACAGATCGAATGATCCCTTGTTCAAGCCCAGGTGTCCCTCGCCACTTTACTTTAATTTTTCTTATTAATGAGTTCAATTTACGGTAAAAGAAGAGGTACCATTTAAAATCGCCGCAAATAATTTCTTCATTTGCATATTTTAAAACTAAAAATTAATCAGAAGTGACTTTTCCAGAGCATTCCTCATCAAGCTCAAATATCAGTAAATATAAAAAAAAACATACGGAATTTGATGAACGACATTGACATCATCATCATCATTATAATTATTTTATTTTATTTTATTTTATTTATTTATTTATTTTGCGAATTAGTCTACGGGGAAAATTATTCCTAGTTATATATAATACTAGTAGGCCGCCCAGCATTGCCCGGTCGTAAAATACGCTTAAATATTATATTTTGATTAATACAGATTTCGTATTGATTATTATATTATGTTGGGCCAAATATATAATAATGATTTAAAAAGTTAAAAAAAAAAAAGACTCGTGCGCCACCACCGAAAATCGAAACAAAAACGTTTAGCTTACGATTTACTTTTTCCTTTGACGTTAATGCCTGAGCTATGAAGACCTGTTTGCTGCAAGGCTAAAAATTTTAACATGAACGAATAGCTATTACGTCACGCATGCATATTAGTAATGCTGTCGTTCGATCTTTACTTAGCAAATTCCATTTTTTTTTAATTTTCACACTTTGCACCTACTAGCGGAGGGGGGGGCGGCTTTACCTGGGCGTAAAATACGCTTAAATATGATATTTTAATTTGTCCAGATTTTGTAAATATTATTATAGAGTCGTGATTTCAAAAGTAAAAGTAAAAAAAAAAGAAGACATTTGGTTACCATCAGCTAAGAATCAAAACCGAAGCTATAGTATTCAAACCTAGTGACGTTACCACTGTACCAATATGACATACACATGAACTGATTAAAAATTAAAACTCATGAATAAACTAAAATGAATGTACAAAAGTATAACGATTTTTCAATTTTTACCTATTTTTGACCCCTTAAAAACTATTTTCACTGGCTTAAGACCCATAAAAGAGAACAGTCCGTAAAAAACAAAATCCAATCATTTAGGCCCCTATTGAGGAAAATATGGGGACAGACAGACATATAGCTTTTTATATATTAGATTTTCCCTAAATATAAAGTCTCGCATGGGTTCGAATACTCTATATATTAAGTTTCATGTATGTAGACCAAAAACTAAAGGAGGAGTTTGCTAAGCAAAATTTTTTAAAACAAATATACATACGTATACATAAATATATATGGAAACAATTTCGTGTTTACTATAAACTTTTACGCAATGAGTGTTTAAAAGAATATGCAAATTAGCTAGATCTTTTGCAGATCAACGCAATTCCACGACCCATATAACCAAGTTGTATTTTCTTTTTAAATAAATAGAAAAAAAAGGCTTGCTGTTGTTCTTGGCCTTCGGGCCGGGATCAAAGTGTAGTATCTGTTTCAGCAGATACTACTTGGCCTTCGGGCCAAGAACAAAGTGTAGTATCTGTTCCGGCAGATACTGCACTTAAGATGATTTGTACCAGTCAATGGAGGGGAAACCCTCTATACTGGGACAATTATTATTTTTGGTAACCAGAGTGCCCCCTTTTTGCCTACTTTTAGGGGAGCTGGTTTTTACCTCACATTAAAAACGGCCTTGTGCCTAATTTGCTCAGTGGGGGAGCAAATAAATACCATCTGTTTCAGCAGATACTGCACTTAAGATAATTTGTACCAGTCAATGGAGGGGAAACCCTCTATACTGGGACAATTATTATTTTTGGTAACCAGAGTGCCCCCTTTTTGCCTACTTTTAGGGGAGCTGGTTTTTACCTCACATTAAAAACGGCCTTGTGCCTAATTTGCTCAGTGGGGGAGCAAATAAATACCATCTGTTTCAGCAGATACTGCAAGCAAAGATAACATGTGGGGGCAGCCCCACATATAAGACCTTGGTCAATGTAAGGGCAACCCTTCATACCAATTGTCACTATCCAGCTCCCCTACTCCCCGGGGAGTTGGTCCCCATTTCCCTTTCACTCCTCACATTAAAAATCGGCTTTGTGCCTAATTTGCTCAGTGGGGGAGCAAATAAATACCATCTGTTTCAGCAGATACTGCAAGCAAAGATAACATGTGGGGGCAGCCCCACATATAAGACCTTGGTCAATGGAAGGGCAACCCTTCATACCAATTGTCACTATCCAGCTCCCCTACTCCCCGGGGAGTTGGTCCCCATTTCCCTTTCACTCCTCACATTAAAAATCGGCTTTGTGCCTAATTTGCTCGGTGGGGGAGCAAATAAATACCCTGTTGTTCTTGGCCTTCGGGCCAGGATCAAAGTGTAGTATCTGTTCTGATGCTTCACTTAAGTTAAGTGGTCCTTGGTCAATATAGGGGAAAGCCTTCATACTGAGACAATTACTATTTTTGGATACTACCAGAATGCCCCCTTTTTGTCTTACTTTTAGGGGAGCTGGTTTTCCCCCCATATTAAAAACGACCTTGTGTCGCTTTTGCTTTCGTGGGGAAGCAAATTAATACGTAAATAGAAAAAAGGATATTCAATATGAGTATCAATACATGCACAAAAAAATTATCTACGGTTCCACCGGTAAAACATTCAGAACACACACTCGTCTAGCTACAACTACTATCAACAATTCCCCTTACTTTCTATCTGTGCCTAAAACTAAATGAAAATTCTGCAAGCAATTTTTTTTCTAGAACGATCCTTCTGTCGAACACAAAACCGCGGTGTTGCTTTCTAACCAACTATAACATGGTTGTATTGAAGTCTAATGTAAACAAGTTCTTGTTAAGCAGTCCTCTTAAATAATCAAACCCTACCCAAGTTCCACCATTACTGATCATCATGGCATTATCTCTCCTGCTACACGACACTCACTATAGCACTATCCCGTGATCGGGACGCTTGGTGATACAAAATTTAAAGAGGGTAATGAGACGGAAAATTTCAAAAGACTCAAAAGACCCAAGACGCCATAGTTTTGACCTCTACAGTATTGTCGGTTACAACTGACGCTTGCAAAAGAGAACAGAGGAAGGGCCATGACACTCACTAACTCCCTTATTTTCGAGTGGCTTTTGGACTTTGATATGCAGTAATCCCCCCAAGTAAAAAAAGAGTAGTAAAATTAATTCCCCGAAGAGAACACTTTTGCACCATTATAATGTCCCATATATGAAGATTAAAATCTAGATATAAACATTATGCTAAGAATCTTTATTCCAATTTGGATCAAAATCCATTACATGCTTTTGATTCAAGGAAATGTCTAAGGCGAACTGCATTCTAAGGTTTCGAAGTTTTGAATCTGTTTGAAATTAAGTTTACACGAATCATATAGATAATTTAATTATCAGGAAACCCTAGGGGTATAATTTTTAACTTATCATAATTAAATTTTTAATTAAATCCATCAATCAATTGTAATTTCTTAGAAACATAATATTTACGAAACTAAGAGGTAGCTGGTTTCAGTATCGTTAATCGTGTGTTACCTCTCCATCGTACAGTGTATCGATATTCTATGGCTGACTGGGATAGCTTCCGTACATTTATATCAGACCTGCCTCTTCGTTCCATGTTTAAAAAGGATGTGTCCTCAATAGTATCAGACATGACGGAATGGTTAACTGTAGGTATTGACAGTTTCATACCCTCGAAGAAGTTCCAACAAAAACCTAATAGCCAGCCATGGTTCTCCCCAGAATGTGCTGCTGCCATTGCGCACAGAAATCACTTTTTCCATTGCTTCCAACGTAATAGATGTATGGAAACTAAAGCCGCCTTTAGGACTGCCAGCAACCACTGTAAAAAAGTAATAAAGAGAGCAAGAGAGTTATATGCTCAGTCTGTCAAGTCCAAGGTAGCTGAGCAGCGGCTTGGTTCCCATCAGTTCTGGCAAATATCAAACAGAATCCTCAACAGAAGTGTGAGCTCTATCCCAACTATCATCAATGGACCTGAGTTAATATCGTCAGCATCAGACAAAACCAATCTCTTTGCCAAGAACTTTGCAGCTAATTCTACCCTTTACGACGAAGGCCGCTAACCCCCAGTATTCCCTTGTATATCAGAAAACATGCTAAGTGACATCCAAATATCCATATGCGATGTTGCCAAGCTAATCAAAAACCTTGATTCCAGTAAAGCAACTAGTCCTGACGGCATTCCAGTTATAGTGCTTAAAAGGCTTCAATCGGAACTAGCGCCCATACTTACCAAGTTATTTAAGTGTTATCTTAACGAGAAATGCTTCCCAACACCTTGGAAAATCTCATCAGAATGCCCAGTCTTGCCAGTCGGTTTGCCTCAAACTCCACACTGAACTCGGTACACCACTCACTCCCTGATTTTCCTCTGCGAACAGACGCCTCACTAGACGATTTGAAAATCACCCCTTCTCAGGTACATGCTATTATAAAAAACCTAGACACCTCAAAAGCATGTGGACCAGATCTCATCCCGGCTGTGCTATTAAAAAAATGCTCTGCCGAGATTGCTCTAGTTCTGTTCAAACTTTACAATAAATGCCTTAACGAATCTTGTTTTCCCGACTGCTGGAAAACCGCCTCTGTGGTACCAGTCTTCAAGAATTCTGGTGAAAGAACTGACCCACTAAATTATCGCCCCATTAGCCTCCTCCCGCTTTTCGCCAAAATATTTGAGTCCTTAGTTAATCAAGCCCTAGTCCAGCACCTAACAGCTGCTAAACTCCTGACTGACAAAAAATATGGATTCAGGCAAGCCCGTTCAACAGCAGATATCTTAACTGTAGTTTCTGAACGTATATACCGTTCATTGGATAAAACAGGGGAGGGTAGAGCAGTGGCCCTCGATATATCTAAGGCTTTTGACAGGGTATGGCACGATGGTCTTCTAAGGAAAATTAGATCATATGGAATCACTGGAAGAATTCATAATGTACTTAAATCCTTCTTAAGTAATAGAAAAATCAAAGTTGTCCTCGATGGTCGTACATCCAAACAATATGACATAAATGCAGGAGTACCTCAGGGGTCTATCCTTGGACCTCTATTATTCCTGATATTCATAAACGACCTCCCTGATAAAATTGTTTCGGAGATGGGTATATTTGCCGATGACACCACTCTCTATAACAGATATGAGGGGAAAACAAATGAACACATATCCAATGAAATGGCAGAAACGCTAGAGGATGACCTCCAATCCGTAGTGGAATGGGGACAAAAATGGTTGGTCACATTCAATGCTGCTAAGACTAAGCTTGTTTCCTTCAATAACTACAAGAAACCTTCTCTGCCACCAATAGCAATGGCCAAGAACACATTACCTGAAAGTACTTCTTTTAAACTCCTCGGCCCAACGTTTACAGGGAATATGAACTGGAATAGATACATTGAGAGCATTGCCAAGGCTGCTGCAAGGAAGGTTGGCTCCCTCTACCGTGCTAGAAAACTACTTACGCCTGACAGTATCCTATACCTCTATAAGGCAACCATTCGCCCATGTATGGAGTACTGTTGTCACATCTGGGCTGGTGCATCTGCTTCTTGTCTCTCGCTCCTGGACAGGGTTCAAAAGAGAGTCGCCAACCTGATAGGTCCTGAACTGTCATCTAGGCTTCAGCCTCTGTCCCATCGACGAGATGTTGCATCCCTCTGCCCGTTCTACAAATACTTCAATGGTGAATGCTCTGACGAACTGCAAACACTTGTACCTCCCCGACGTAACTACCCCCGACAAACCCGACAAGCTACTAAGTCTCATCCCTTTACAGTAGAGATCCCTAGGTGCAAGAAAGCATTTTACTCCAATAGTTTCTTCCCCAAAACTGCGGGTCTTTGGAACTCCTTTCCGGGATTCTGCTTTCCCAACTGCAATGATATGCAGAAGTTCAAGTGTAATGTTAACAAACATCTTTCTACGCATCTCCCTTCATAATGACCCCGCTAATTAAGTCCCTGATAGTAGCCCCCTGCTTCAAAGTGGCACTGTGCCTTGTTTGGGGTGAAAATTGAATAATAAAAAAAAAAACTCATGTGACCGCTCATCTCTCTCTCAGTACAGATCAATAAGTCTCCTATGCCTCATGAGTAAGCTGCTAGAATCTGTGCTGAACAAGGAAGTAGTCAATCATCTCAGCAAAAATAACCTTCTTAGTGACATGCAATATGGTTTCCGTTCTGCTAGATCCACAGCAGACGTACTTACAGTTATATCTCATAGGATTAGCAAATCCCTCGATGGAGGCTTCCTCTCTAGGGCAATTGCTCTTGACATATCAAAGGCCTTTGATAAGGTATGGCATAAAGGCCTACTTCATAACATCCCCAGTCATGGTATAGCTGGAAATGTCTTCTCAACTATTACATCATTTCTTTCTGATAGGTTCTTAAGAGTAGTGGTTGATGGGCAGAAATCAGAGGCTCTCAGTATTAATGCTGGAGTCCCTCAGGCGTCCATCCTGGGTCCAACTCTCTTCCTGATCTACACCAATGATCTTCCAGACCACATCCTTAGATCATTCGTAGACATTTATGCTGATGACACTACCATCTATGGAAGCACTTCGAAGACCGTAAATGACCAAGTTCTCTCTGACTCTCTCTCCTCTGATCTTGAGCACGTGGTACAATGGGGAAAGAAGTGGCTGGTTACTTTTAATGCATCTAAAACCAAGCTTCTATCTTTACATCATCAACGCTCTGCTGCCCAGCTGCCATCAATCGAAATGAATGGCTCTCATCTTGGGGAGACTTCATGTTTTGACAAGCTTCTAGGCTTGATCTTTACTCCCAATCTGAAATGGAACACGTATATCAAATCAATTGCCGAAGTCGCTGGAAAGATGTTGGGATCCTTCTACCACTTCAGTAGATATCTCACTCCTGATGCAATTCTCTACCTATATAAAAGCCAGGTTCGGTCAACGATGGAGTACTGTTGTCACATCTGACAATTCACTTCTTTACTTATCATAATTAAATTTTTAATTAAATCCATTATATAATTGTAAGTTCTTAAAAACATAATATTTACAAAACTTAGATTTGGTGGTTGAAAAATTAAAATTATAGTGATAGTGTCCTTTTTACAGTACCTCTTCAATTTTAATTTTTACAGTACCTCTTCAATTTTAATTTTTAATTTTTGCGCTAATAAGAAAAATCTATGATCAATCACATCTATTTTTCTAATAAGATTTCCTCCGATGAGATGAGCCATTTACTGAAAGTCCTTGGCCCAAGGAAAAAATTTAACAATTATTTTTACTTGTTTGTCAAACAATAAATTTTGTTTTAATTTAACTCAGAATTTCCATATATATTGCCCGGGTGTTTGGAGGTGTATGTTGAGCAAAAAAAAAAAAAGCGGTAAATTTATTTTATCTTTGACCCTATTATGACCCCTTAACATTTATTGTTTTGGGCTCAAATAAAGTTATTAAGTTAGATACATGTCCAAGGAACCTATATCTAAAATTTCAAGTGTTTAGACTCAAAATTGTCGGAGGAGTTTGGTATAGTTCTCAAAGGTCAAATCGTTGAACTTTGACCCCTTAAAAGCCAAATTTCCGGTCGAAAACGTATCACAAAGATTTTTCCAAATCTTAGCACCCTGTATATCAAATTTTGAGTCTGTAGATTTCAAAATTGAAAGAGTTATTGCGTAGAGAAATTTACACACGCACAGACAGGCACATAGACATGTTCACTTTTATAGATATATATAGATAGATAGAATAATAGATTAAACAAAAATATATACGTATACATAAATATATATGGAAACAATTTTTTGTTTGTTGTAAAGATTTTATGCAAATATTATGCAAGTATAAATCATGTAGAATATCTGCATTAATATAATTACACGTAATAGTTAACTAAAGATGATCATCCCATGAGAAAATCAAAAAAACTAATAGGGAATTAATTAAAATGAATGTTTAAAAGAATATGCAAATTAGCTAGATCTTTTGCTAGTGGATGCATATATAAGAAAATTGTATTTTCTTTTTAAATAAATAGAAAAGAGGGTTTTAATATGAATATCAATACACAAAAAAAGAAAAACGAATTTATAGGAGTATAGATGTCACAGATTAAAGATCAAGTGAATTATCCTGTCAGATATTACATTGATGATAATATACTGATGATGTGAGTCATTATTGAAACTCCATGGATTAAGGAAATAAACATAATTTTTTTCTATATATTCCTTGTTTTAAACAATAAATTCTTAACTTAAATATATGTGTATATATTTTGATTTACAGAATTTATCTTTAGTCATTAAACTGATATATATATATATATATATGTGTGTGTGTGTGTGTGTGTGTGTGTGTGTGTGTGTGTATATATATATATAAAATAAAAAGAAATAAAAATTACAATAAGTTTACCAAGGTAATCAAAATGGTAAACTTAAAATATGTTATAAATATTAAAGAGTTAATATTTACAAGTAAAGTAATCTCAACCAGATGTAAAAGCTCAATAAAACTGAAAAGGAAATAGAGCTTATAATATGAACAAATGATTAATAAAACATGTTAAAAAACATCTTGAAAAAGAGT
>NC_136505.1:26451237-26638737 GCF_053919585.1 Euprymna scolopes | reverse complement strand
CTTGCGACCCTAAAAGATGGCATCATAAAAAAAAAGATGCGTGTTTTGAATTCCAATATCGGTCACTTCGAGATTATTTAAGTTAACTTCTTCAAAGAAAGTTTTATTTAAATAAAATTATAAAACATAAAAACGTTATCATGTTCCTATTAACAATATATATATATATATATATATATATATATATATATATATATATATATATATATATATATATATATATATACTGGCATTTCAGCCCGACGTTGCCCGGGTTTTTAGATGTGTCTGTTGAGCAAAAAAAAAAAAAAAAAGTGTTAGTAGAAAGGCAAGCTCGAACCCGTACCGCGAAGGAGGAAAAGAACGGGGCAAATACCCTGACGTCCTTGCGGTTACGACCACCGCCAAACCTGAAGTGACTTATGTTAACATTAAGGCTAGACAATCGAAAGGAGAGGATGACTTCCAAAAATATCGGCGAAAAAAGTTACCCCCCTGTAGAAAAGTGCCTAGTTGAAGGGGAGGATATTAATGTTTTTAGCAATTTTTCGGTATTTGTCGTATGAAATGTCGAACTTAAAAACGATACTGATCTTGTTAAAATCCGTCGCCTGTGTCGATAGTTTTAGACAGACATGCGAACATACATACATACATTTATATATTGGTAGCTAAAAATTTTCGATCCAAACCGATGAAAAAGCTTGCCCTATCTCTGAATACCCTTTATATAAAATTTAAAATGTTTAGACCAAAAATTGTCTGAGTAATTTGGTAGAGACCGCAGAGGTCAATTTTTTCTTAACTTTGATCCCTATTATGAACCCTAAACATTTATTGTTTTGGGCTCAAATAAAGTTATTAAGTTAGATCCATGTCCAAGAAACCTATATCTAAAATTTCAAGTGTGTAGCCCCAAAATTGTCGGAGGAGTTTGGTAGAGTTCTCAAAAGTCAAATCGTTAAACTTTGTCCCCTTAATCGCCAAATTCCTAGCCGAAACCCGATCACGAAGATTTTCCCAAATCTCAGTACCCTGTATATCAAATTTCGAGTCTGTAGACTTAAAATTGACAAAGTTATTGCGGATGAAAATGTACCCAAACACATACACGTACAGACACACAGACACGTTCACTTTTATAGATATACTAGCATAGATGCCCGGCGTTGCCCGGGTTTGAGGTGTATGCTGAGCAAAAAACAAAAAAAAAAGTGGTAAATTTTTTTAACTTTGACCCCTATTATGACCCCCTTAACCTTTATTGTTTAGGGTTCTAATCAAGTTATTAAGTTAGACACATGTCAAGGGAACCTATATCTAAAATTACAAGTGTTAAAACCCAAAATTCCAGGAGGAGTTTGGTAGAGTTCTCAAAAGTCACATCGTTGAACTTTGACCCCTTAAAAGCCAAATTTCTGGCCGAAAACTGATCACATAGACTTTTCCAAATCTCAGTACCCTGTATATCAAATTTCGAGTGTGTAGACTAAAAATTGACAGAGTTATTGCGTAGGGAAATGTACACAGAAAGACACACTGACAGACACACCGAAAGATAAGCAAACACTTTCACTTTTATAGATATACTGGCATGGGTGCCCGGCGTTGCCCGGGTATTGTGATATGTATGTTGAGGAAAAAAAAAGTGGTCAATTTTTTAAACTTTGACCCCTATTATGATCCCTTAAAATTTATTGTTTTAGGCTCAAATCAAGTTATTAAGTTAGATCCATGACCAATAACCCTATATCTAAAATTTGAGTTTGTAGATTAAAATTGACAGAGTTATTGCGTAGGGAAATGTACACACACAGACACGCAGATACACACACAGACAGACAGGCAGACACTTTCACTTTTATAGATATACTAGCATGGGTTCCCGGCGTTGCCCGGGTATTTGGAGGTGTATGCTGAGCAAAAAAAAAAACCCAATAAACTGTCAATTTTTATTAACTTTGACCCCTATTATGCCCCCTTAAAATTTATTGTTTTGGGCTCAAATTAAGTTATTAAGTTAGATCCATGTCCAACTGTTACTTGGTCGGTGTTATTATTAGTAGGTACTAAATATTAATATGTTTTATACTGGTGGTATTAACATGACGTATATTCTGTATTGTTGTTGTTGTTGTTGTTGTTGTTCGTCTTAGGAGAGTCTTAGTGAGAGATTAGAGTCTTAGGAGTGTTCATAAGTTTAAGATGTTCATGTTGTAAGAGATAGCATATTGGAGACATTAACAGGTATATATAAAGAGAGAGACAGTTTTGTATGAACGGGAGTGTTTCTATAAATATTGATATATATTTCTTACCTATTTTTGAGATGATGACTTTCACAAAGTTCTTATAATATAAATGGACAATACCTTTTCTGCTAAATCACAACACGAAGACGCAGATACAAAGACACATGTTGACGTCCTTTATTTCATCTTTGACCTGTCGGACATGATTTTATCTCAGGGATTCAAAGTTGTTACATGGTTATTTTTAAAACCCTCTCACTTCTAGAGGGTGCCTTGATTCTAACGGAGAATCGGTCTGAACCTCTCTGCTTCTCCCCGACTGCATCTAAAACTCTACCTATATTGAGAACTCGTCAAGTCATCGCATAATTAAACATGTGCTCATAAAGCACGTTGGCTGACATACGTCACGTTGCCAAACTTGACATGACCCCGAGTTAAGTAACCTATTTTTAAATTAACCTCTTTACAAAATATGTTTACAATTTCAATTGACGATTAAATTCCTTATTTAAATTTTCATTTTTATAACAGAACAAGTTTCATCATTACATTTCTGTCCCAATAAACAGATATGTAAGCTAAACAATTGCACTTCCACATTCTTTGTTTCAATAACATTCTGTATTTATTTTAACTTATGATCGGAATTTTCAATTCCAAACCTAGCTTAGCAAGTTCGAATCTTTGACTATCTTATTTCATATTTACATTTAAATAATTCCCTATTTTTTACTTACATGAAAAGGGGACATCCCTTATCATGTAACACAAGGAACCTATATCTAAAATTTCAAGTGCTTAGACTCCAAATTGTCGGAGGAGTTTGGTAAAGTTCGCAAAAGTCAAATCGTTGAACTTTGACCCCTTAACAGCCAAATTTCTGGCCGAAAACTGATCACATAGATTTTTCCAAATCTCAGTACCCTGTATATCAAATTTCGAGTGTGTAGACTAAAAATTGACAGAGTTATTGCGTATGGAAATTTACACAGACACACAGACAGACAGACAGACAGACAGACACGTTCACTTTTATAGATATACTAGCATGGGTGCCCGGCGTTGCCCGGGCATTTGGAGATGTATGTTGAGCAAAAAAAAAAGTGGTCAATTTTTATTAACTTTGACCCCTATTATGACCCCTTAACATTTATTGTTTTGGGCTCAAATCAAGTTATTACATTAAATCCATGTCCAAGGAACCTATATCTAACATTTCAAGTGTTTTGCCCCAAAATTGTCGAAGGAGTTTGATAGAGTTCTCAAAGGTCAAATCGTTGAAATTTGACCCCTTAATCGCCATATTCCTGACCGAAAACCGATCACATAGATTTTTCAAATCTCAGTAACCTGTATATCAAATGTTGAGTCTGTAGACTTAAATTGACAAAGTTATTGTGTAGGGAAATGTACACACAGAGACACGCATATACACAGATACACAGACAGAAAGACAGACACTTTCACTTTTATAGATATACTAGCATGGGTGCCCGGCGTTGCCCGGGTGTTTGGAGGTGTATGGAGAGCAAAAAAAAAACAAAAGAAACTGTCAATTTTTATTAACTTTGACCCCTATTATGACCCCTTAATATTTATTGTTTTTAGCTCAAATTAAGTTATTAAGTTACATCCATGTCCAAGGAACCTTTATCTAAAATTTCAAGAGATTTAGACCCAAAATTGTCGAAGGAGTTTGGTAAAGTTCTCAAAAGTCAAATCATTGAACTTTGACCCCTTTACTCGCCAAATTTCTGGCCGAAAACTGATCACATAGAATTTTCCAAATCTCAGTACCCTGTATATCAAATTTCGAGTGTGTAGACTAAAAATTGACAGAGTTATTGCGTAGGGAAATGTACACAGACACACAGACAGAAAGACAGACAGACAGACACGTTCACTTTTATAGATATACGAGATGCCTTCATAAAATTTCCAGCCATTTTTCACATGGGCACTTTTATTGATAGTCCACACATGAAACCCTAGTCCCTTTCGAAGTATTCTCCTCCGGCTACAATGCACATGTTGTACCGTTCCAACAATTTCCAGAAGGCCCCAAGGAAGTCCTTTTGTGTGAACGCGTTAATGACTCTCCTTACGTCATCTTTCATCTTAATTGTCTGTTATCGACAGTCTCTCTGGGTCATAGCAGGTCAACAGAACATCAAAAACTGTATGGTCTGAACTAATCAGTTCGACTATCTCCCTGCTGTCATGACAACGTCTTTCTTTCTGATTTTCTTTGGGCATCATTATGACAAACTTTGTGTAAATCTTCTTCATCTTCAGTTCCTCGCGAATAATTGTGTGTACATTTCCCATATTGATATCGAACTTTGAACTTATTGTCTCTATAGATACATGGCGGTTCTTATCCACAAAATTATTTATTTGGTCAATCAACTCTGGTGTTCTGACTTCCTTACTCCTCCCACATTTCTCATCATCCCTCTCAGACTCCCTGCCTTCCTTGAATCTCTTATGTCACTAAAAAAACTGGTGCTCAATTCATGCAAAATGGTCCAAAAGCACGCTGAAGCACTTCATACTTTTCTGTGACATTTTTCCAAGTTTAAAACAGGCTTTTATCGCATATTGTTCTTTTAAAGTGTATCAACGTTCGGATTGCGTTTTTGAAATTCACCAGCTGTGAGAATCAGGCTTTAGTAGGCTGTATTCCAATTCTTGCTGTAGCTTATTCATTTGAACCTGAAATCATAAAAATTGGTCAGCCGTCTCATGAGATTTATCGTAATAATATACTGAAATTTCAAGACTCTACGACATTTTTTTTACGTCTATACAAAAAAAGTCTAGAAACTTATTAAAGTCACCGCGTATATATATTTTCAAATAAATATTAAGAGTTCTTTTCATGCGTACATACATTGTTGTTTCATGCTTATACAATCATCAGTGTAGAAAGTGTAGAAAATTACTACTGCTCGAGAGATTCGAACTCAATCACTAAGAATCCGTGACTTCATAATCTAGCATCTTTCCTCTGTCAATGGCAATTGACACATAGATTGAAGGAAATCAAGTACCTATGAATGCCATTTCGGCGGGCATTCATAATAGTAAACAGAGCGTGTATTGAATGACCGGAAGTTGGAATGTTGCTTTTGTCCTAGACTGATGACTTTTTTCTTAATTATCTAAGGAGTTCTCTCTCTCCCTCCTCCCTCTCTCTCTCTCTCTCTCTCTCTCTCTCTCTCTCTCTCTATATATATATATATATATATATATATATATATATATATATATATACGAGGACGAAGACAGTGGGCTTCTTCATACTCGCTCTGGTGGAGAACTTTTTAACTTGGGTCGCCTACGCGCCAAAACCAAGATTCGAGAAGTCCTAATACTTGAGCTGCTGTTTGCAGACGATGCTGCATGGGTCTCGCACTCTGCAAGTGGACTCCAGCAGCTGCTTGACAAATTGAGCGCTGCTAGTGCGGAGTTCGCACTGGTAATCAGTGTGAAGAAGACAGTTGTGATGCACCAGGGTGACGCATCACCAATCACCATCAATTGCCATGAACTAGAGACTGCCGAGAACTTTGCGTATCTTGGATCCAACATCAACAAGGGAGTATCCATTGAACAGGAGCTACAAACGTGCATAGGTAGAGCAGCGTCTACTTTCAACCGACTACGTGAAAGAGCATGGTTCAATAAATATCTCACTTCTCGCACAAAATGCCGCATCTACGAATCCTGTGTTCTCAGTAGCTTACTGTATGGAGCAGAAACTTGGACCACGTATACTCGTCACAAGAAAAGACTGAACGTCTACCATCTCCGATGCTTGCGACATATCATGGGCATCAATTGGTGGGATAGAATCACCAACAAAGAGGTGCTAAGACGTGCCGGCAGCCGCTCCTTGTTCCAGACACTCAAGATACGATGAGCTCACTAGCTCGGACACCTGTACAGAATGCCCGATGGCCGTCTCCCTAAGGATATCCTCTACAGCGGACTGTCAAATGGATCAAGAAGCCGCGGTCGCCCAGTGCTGCACTTTAAAGACGGGGCCAAACAGGAACTGATCACTCTTGGCATCGATGTGAATGTGTGGGAGGAGCTAGCCGAAGATAGACCAGCATGGAGGCATGCCTTGAGTAAGGGTGGCGAAGGACTTGAGAACCTTTGGTTCGAGAGGCTGGCATAGAGAAGACAAAACTGGTGACTACGTTTACTGTTGCTTGCATTAATCTTTCGTAGATTGCTTGCCATTACATATACATATATATATATATATATATATATATATATATATATATATATATATATATATGTGTGTGTGTGTGTGTGTGTGTGTGTATGTGTGTGTGTGTATATATACACGTATGTATGTATGTATGTATATACACGTATGGGCGAATGAACTCTTTTTCTGGGTCAAGGGCCAACTAGCACCGTGTATATTTGTGCGTGTGTATATGTGTATTGGGGTGGAGAGGGCTCCCGTAAGCCGTGGTGAAGGCAACCTTTCTAGGAGAAGCAAATCTCTGATTTAAAAAACCATAAAGCGGGAGACCAGTACCCGCATTAAGCTGGTCTGCAGTTTAATTTGTTGCTGGCTATCATGCTCTTGCTTGTTGCTGGATCTCAACATTTTGAACCGAGAGAGAGACTTAGCTGTCGTACAAAGCTAAGACTCTGTAACATCATCTTTGTATAGATACTCCCTCAGGCATTTGGGCTCATGGATTTTAAATGTCTGAGGGAGTGTCACTCGTCTGACAAGACGTTGCAATCATCACACGTATGTATGTATGTATGTATGTATGTATGTATGTATTTTTTTAGTGACTGAGGGAGTGGCTCTCGTCTGACAAGACGTTGCAATCATCATGTATGTAGATATATATATATATATTAGTGGCATGGCAAGGCCACAGAGAAGACAACCAAGCATAAAATCCGAAGCAAAATTCATCCCAAAGCAGCACAATTAAAGCTGGCTTGCTAGATTACTATATATATATATATATATATATATATATATATATATATATATATATATATATACTAGCAATGGGTGCCCGGCGTTGCCCGGGTGTTTGAAGGTGTATTCTGGGCAAAAAAAAAGATAAATTTTTTAAAACTTTGACCCTATTATGACCCCTTAAAATTTATTGCTTTGGGTTCAACGTAATTTATTAAGTTAGATCCATGTTCAAGAAAC
Organism: Euprymna scolopes; assembly: GCF_053919585.1. Lineage (NCBI taxonomy): Eukaryota > Metazoa > Mollusca > Cephalopoda > Sepiida > Sepiolidae > Euprymna > Euprymna scolopes. The sequence goes on along the minus strand of NC_136505.1, from coordinate 26,631,297 downwards.
CTATATCTAAAATTTCCAGTGCGTAGACCCAAAATTGTCGGAGGAGTTTGGTAGAGTTTTCAAAAGTCAAATCGTTGAACTTTGACCCTTTAATCGCCAAATTTCTGGCCAAAAACCGAGCACATCGATTTTCCCAAATCTCAGTAACCTGTATATCAAATTTCGAGTGTGTAGACTAACAATTGACAGAGTTATTGCATAGGGAAATGTACACAGATACACAGACACACAGACACAGATACACAGATACACAGACACGTTCATTTATATATATATATATATATATATATATATATATATATATATATATATATATATATATATATATATATATAAATGTATGCTAATTTGAGCATAATTTATTAGTTTAAAAATATAGGTTCTTTTTTACCAATTGTCATAAAATTTTATTATAGAATGGTATTATAATTTTCTAAAAGCCTGCAAATTTCCATGTAGTTTCAACCCCTAGAACCAAAGATATGAGCATTTAAATATTCGATTACGGGACCCGTATACATATATCCATATATAGATATAACACTTTTATAAGTTCGAAATCTCGGCAACTACGGATCAGAATTTAACAAATGAAGACTCGTTGGAAAGCTAATGTCCTAAATTGTATAGTGAGCTATGTGCTATTTGCCCTTAAGGTGGCACATTACTGTTTCAAGAAGTGAGGATCACTTTTCTATATTAATTTAACATAAAATGAGCACCCATTTTGTGTCCACCTTGGCTATAAAGTTCATTTATCGTTAAATTAATATAAGAAAATGATCTCCCACTTCATAATTTCTTCATATCTTGAAAACTACTCGTTTCCTGGGATTTTTACTATTATTTTCGTTTTTAGCATCCTCGAAAACCTTTGATAGTTGTAATTTTAAAAGATTTGTTGTGGGTGGAAAAATACTGCACCTTTACCAATACTTAAATCATAGTCATCTGTTTTATTAGTTTTGCATATGAATTACAAAATATATGATACTTCCCCAAAACCTCTGGCCTTGATGATATTTGATACTGGAGATATTCATAATCGTTCCCTATTTCCAAAAGATGGGAGATATAGCATATGACAAAAAATTGGAAACCCCCTCCTGTTATTTCAGATCATTTGAAACTATACTAGTATGGTTTTGTCTTCCCTCCATTAATGCCAGAGGTTTTGGGAATATATATATATATATATATATATATATAGTAGAACACCCATGATCCGTTGGATCCAATAAATATTTAATTTATTTAACTCCTCTGTATAATAACAATTTAATAAATAAATAAATAAAAATGACTACCAAGGTTTTATATATATATATATATATATATATATATATATATATATATATATATATATATATATATATATATATATATATATATATGTATAACGCAAACCAATTTAATCCTTTTTATAATTAATTTTAACGTCTTTAAACTGTCAATTACAGAATATATATATATATATATATATATATATATGTATATATATACTTTAAAATAGTTTAAACAGCAAGCATATGTGTTTTGTTTTTGTTTGAAAACAATTCTAACTTGCAATGAAAAATAGAAATAATGTAATCGTTTTAAACAATTTGTAACGCGAAAAACATACAATGTTATTTTTTTATAAAGTTCTAAATTTCTAGAAAATATTTAAAATATATATGTAAATTGATTAAGTAATTTTATTTTGTTTTTTTGTTTTATTTTTCACCTTAGAAAACATTTGTTTTTGTTTTGTTTTTTGAAAACGATTCCAAGAACCAATCGTAAAATTCCGATTTAAAATAAAGCAAAAGGCATTTGCAGTTTTGTTTTTATTTGCGTATTTTAAGACGTGAAAACTTCCAGGTTGATATCCGAGGGCGCATTAATTCACTAGGAGAGATGCACTCCCAGTCTTCGTTAAGACAACATCTGAGAGAAGGAAAACTGATGTAAAACCTTAGGTCTACTTTATGGTCTGCCTTGTGGCAGTCATTGCACCGACTGAGAATAGCAGTTGTACAAAAAAGTGTGGTTGGTTCTGCACAAAGCCTTCACTACTATAAACAAATCATCTGTGTGGATTTCCGAACAACTTTTTGTGGCGGAGCTCATACTTTGAAATCGACGAGAGGGTCCATCATATATATGTATATATATATATATATATACGTGAGAGAGAGAGAGAGAGAGAGAGAGAGAGAGAGAGAGAGAGAGAGAAAGATTAAAAAAAAACTACAGTTTACAAACAGAATAATTCTGTATAAATATTAATACCTATAGGACATATAGACTGACTGACATGTCTCAATAAAAAAAGTTACTTTGAGTTTGTACAATGTCAATAGGAGGCGGCCTTACACTTTCTGAGTCAGGTCAGTGTTTCTGGCTGAGCAGGTATGATGTAAAACCCGAAATAGGTAGTGAGGGCAGTGCATCACTGAAGACTACCTTTCTATATTTATATCTATATTTATATCTTTACAAGTTTACAAAATGATATGTACCAGACAGTTTATCTCATCTTGCTTATATTTCAATTTTTTTTGTGATGTTTAGGTCCTTCGATTCTCTTTTGTAAGAATCAATAACCTTCTGAATAAACTCTTTATTTAACCCACATTCCATGTTTTTAGATGTTCAATATCGGTGATAGAAATAGAAAATGTGCAGTTATTGATAAGTGTTACCTATTAAAAAGGTCTAGAATATGCCAGATACTCTGATTGGTTGAATACGATCACATGTGAAAGAGAGGGATCAATGGAAACAGTTCTTGATGATTATAACAGGCTGTGTCTAACAGTGGTAGTAATCTAAGAGCCTGTAACTTTGTTAAATTTGAACTCAACTCCAAAATCCAACTCCAAAATTCAACTCCAAAATCCAACTCCAAAATCCAACTCCAAAATCCAACTCCAAAATCCAACTCCAAAATCCAACTCCAAAATCCAACTCCAAAACCCAACTCCAAAATTCAACTCCAAAATTCAACTCCAAAATCCAACTCCAAAATTCAACTCCAAAATCCAACTCCAAAATCCAACTCCAAAACCCAACTCCAAAATCCAACTCCAAAATCCAACTCCAAAACCCAACTCCAAAATCCAACTCTAAAATCCAACTCCAAAACCCAACTCCAAAATCCAACTCCAAAATCCAACTCCAAAATCCAACACCAAAATCCAACTCCAAAATCCAACTCCAAAATACAACTCCAAAACCCAACTCCAAAATCCAACTCCAAAATCCAACTCCAAAACCCAACTCCAAAATCCAACTCCAAAATCCAACTCCAAAATCCAACACCAAAATCCAACTCCAAAATCCAACTCCAAAACCCAACTCCAAAATCCAACTCCAAAACCCAACTGTTCTCTTCTCTCTGCACTTTCCACACTGACGCCCAAAATAAAGAAGACGGCACTTTTATAGAGAGACCCAAGCACATCTCATTTGCATACCCCTCCCCCTCTCCTCACATCACGTGATCATCAGTCCATAAATACCAGGGGACGGCCATTTTTATTTTCTCTTTTTTTCTTTCCTAACACTGGCCGCACGATGCATGAGGTAAGGTTCTTTACTTTTAACCACAGTCAATTACTTTATTGACCTCCTCTCAAGGAAGTTAGACACAAGGTCAGATATGGGTTTGGTGATAATGTTTTTAGATTCAAATTTGGCACACACAGGTTTTCGGTACGTGTCGCTAATTATTAGAGCTATGACAACAGCATATTCTTTTCATTGTTTTGACTCTCGAGTATATATCCGACACAGTTAGACACAATTAATCAACCGAGAACCTCATCACTCTACATAAAAACATATAAGATATCAATGGATTTATACCTGAGAATGAAAACAAGGAAAAGAATATGCTGTTGCCATAGCTCTACTAATTATTTAGCTATTATCATCCCAATCAGTATCAGCAAGTGAATCAAAGACAACAGAAATGGTCAGAGGTATAAGGAAAGAAAACAAAACACGCAACTTCAGAGACGAGTAAGGATTGGAAGAATTTAAAGTTTACAGAGGTGTTGATTGGTTCTAAAGTTGCTGGAGAAATGGTTGGATCCGTCCAAGAAAGTACATGACTTCTGATGCAATCTTCTACCTGTATAAAAGAGAAAATGAGTATGTGAGTGAAACAGAGAGAATGAGAAAGCGAGAGAGAGAGAGAGAGAGAGAGAGAGAGAGAGAGAGAGAGAGAAAATACAGAGAGAGAATGAAAGAGAAAGAGACAGAAGAGAATGGGGCTTGAGAGAAAGAGAAAAGGAAAAAGAGATAAAATGAGTATGTGAAAAAGAGAGAATGGGGATGTGTGTGTGTGTGAGAGAGAGAGAAAGAGAGAGAAAGAAGTAGAAAGAAGGAGAGAGAAAAGAGAATGCGGGCGTGAGAGAGAGAAAGAAAGAAAAGGACAGGCAGAGATAGAGAGAGAAAACGAAAACGTGAGAGAAAGAGATGACGAAATATCAAAATAAGAGAACTTGCTTATTAATAACATCTTAATTCTGTTTTCTGTAATCGCTTTTCATGATTTCACTCAAAGGACGAGAGGGTACATCATATATATGTATATATATACGTGTGTGTGTGTGTGTGTGAGAAGGAGAGCTCGTATCAATCATATGTTTTACTAATATCAGTGCTGACAGATTCATGTACGACATAAAAATATATATACGAGTACTGTCTAAAAAGTAATGGGACTAGTCTCACAAGTAATCTATTTCAATTCCAAACAATAAGTACATGATTTTCCCTCCAAATTAAATCCATCACTCAAATCTAATCATTCTCTACCATGTTTCCATGCGCTGCTGGGGTATTCTACCGGGATTCCCTTCACTTCTATAAATCCAAGCCAAGTTGTCGAAAACTATTCATATTATGATACTATTGAGTTTGACAAAGAAAGTCACATGGATAAAAATCAGATAAGTATGGAGGTTGTTACAACGCAGAGATGTTCTGTTGTTAGATATTGATCGGGAAATGTCGGATAACCAGGTCGAGTATTATTTTTAGAAAAATAAAACAATTACATTTTTGAAAATGTGTATTTACAGCTCGGAATGTTTAGTCAGGAATTTATAAGCAGAAATAAAATAAACAAAGTCGAATTAGGAATTTTAAAGTAGATTTTGAATTTGGCTAGAAGTAAACATATTTTAGCTTACATGAATGTGATTTGGTCTGCTTTGTTAGCAGAGAAAACTGAGGAGTTGACGAGAAACATGTTAGCGAACAGACGACTCTGTTGAAAGCGGACAAGGTAACAAGTGAACATGTAGAAAGATACTCTGCGTGCCAAACAAGGGAATCTATGAGACGAATAAAACCCATGTAAAATATATATCGTTGTTATATCGTTCCTGTGAGAGTTTAAACTAATAAGAAGGTATGTGATTCTTTTGGCTTGAGACAGCAGGCATATTATTATCATTTGATTGTAAAAAGCTGTCTATGAAAGTTTGTGTCACGTTTGTTAACTACGTGCATTTGTAAGGAAGCAGCTGCACACACAATGAGCATTTCACACACAACAATAGAAGAATATTTTATACCACTAGACAATACATGAATTCAGACACATAAATATAAAAAACACACGTATATATATTATACACGCACCGGCTACATAACAGTATTTTTTCTTCATTCGCCAGTACTAATGACCGTAAATCAAACACAGGTAGAAAAAGAAATTCCATGGCTGCAATAATCTAATTATTTTATGACCCCCCCTTCTCTAACAGGTTAGCCACGAGGTCAGGTGCGGGTTGGATGAAAGTGTTTCTGTGGAACGAACTGGATTTGAACTTAACGCATTCAGGTTTGCAATCAGTGTCGTTAACCACTTATTCGCAATCACCCCAATTAAGATGCTAAGATTATTGTTATATATAGATAAAATATATATATAGATAAAATATAGATAAAATAGCATTTTCTAATACCTATTTCGTCTACTACTCACACGACTTTACTGTTTATCTATGTGTATATATATATATATATATATATATATATATATATATATATATATATATATATATATATATATATTAGTGATAAGACGCTTCCAATATTTTCCCTGATTCCGAGACAATTACCGATTCCGTGCAAAATTTCTGATTCCAATACAATTACCGATTCCAATTCTTTATAAATCTCTAATTATTTAACTATAAGATTGTTATTTTCTCGGATTTTCGTAAAAAAAAAACACATGTTAAATATGCAGATATTTTCCTAAACGTCAAAATACACTTGTGGAGGATGATCTATCGATTTTAGCATATGGTATTTAAAAATCAATGAATTTATTTTATCCTTATTACCAGCATTGGAAGATTTTACTTTAAAACAAAATCAAATAAAAAAGACAATTAAAAGAATCGTTTTGGCATCGGAAAATAGGCATCAATTTTTCCGATTCCGATACCGATATCCCCAAATCTTCCAATTTTCTGATTCCTGATTCCAATTCTGATTAATCCCTCCAACACTAATATATATATATATATATATATATATATATATATATATATATATATATATATATATATATATATATATACACGTGTGTGTGTAAATATGTGTGTGAGTATATATATATATATATATATATATATATACTCACACACATATTTACACACACACGCGTATATATATATTTATATATATATATATATATAAATATATATATATACGCGTGTGTGTGTAAATATGTGTGTGAGTATATATATATATATATATATATATATATATATATATATATATATATATATTGTTATGGACGGCTGTGACATGGCGTACACTTTTTTATGTGTTCAAATAGAAAAATAAATTTTAAAATGGTGATTCAGTCTTGAGCCCCGGTTTGCGTTTCATCGTGAAAAATATCAATAAACCCAACATGCTGAAGAAACAACAATAACACAACAGATTGCATAGTGTATATAATTTATTTACTGATATAATAATAAAAACAGGCACGCAAGGTTAGAAAAGAACAGACAAGGCATTGACAAGGGAAAATAACAATCTTCTGGCTCAGGGAAATGAGATATGTTTAATAAACGAATTACAATATGTTGGCATAAAAAAGAATAATGCTTTGGCTAGGAATAGAAAAAGCCAAAAAAAAAAAATCTAAGCGTACCCTTATTTTATTTTATTTTATTTTTGGCTTTTATTTTTTAAGAAAATTGATGAAATGTTCAATCCCGTTGAGCATATTGAGAAGTGATACTCGAATTACCATTAGCGTATAAAGTGATGCTCTGGGTGTAAAGAAATCAAGCTTAGGTATTTCGGACGATGTCAAAACATCGTTAATTCACGACTTGCACAGCAGCCGCCAATTAGCGTAATGGTTAGGAGCCTTGACTGTCGTACAGGCGGTCGGGTTTCTCTCCTGGCTTGAGGTAGTTGCTGGTCTAGCCACACTGATGAACTACAAAACAGTACTGTATGTCAATGACTATATATATATATATATATATATATATATATATATATATATATATATATATTATTTAAAAATTATTATAGTAAATAATTATATATATAATTTAATAATTATTATAGTAAATAATTATATATTATTCAATAATTATATATATATATATATAATTATTATAGTAAATAATTATCACACACACACACATATATATATATATATATATATATATATATATATATATATATATATATATATATATATATGTCATGAGATTTCCAAAATGAATGATTTTCAGGATAAGAAGTTGCATGTAGTCTTTTGATTAAAAATTGGATTTACTGACATTCCACAATTCAATATATGGCAATGCTTTTTTTCAAAGATTGATTTCAACTCCGGGTTTAGACGATGTTGAAACCGTTTGAGTCTATGCCTCTGGGAATGCCGTTTCTTGGCCAACTGTATTTCCTCATATTAAAAACCGGCCTTGTGTCTAACTCTGCATTTGTGGAGAGACAAACAAATATGGATTACATCCAATCTGTTGCTAAGGTTGCTGGGAAAATGATTGGACCGTTCTGTACATTTAAAAACTTCTGATGCAATCCCCTACTTGCATGATAGTCAGATTCAACCTAAGATGGAGCACTACTGACACATTTGGGGAAGAACCGTTCAGAGCATTTTTCTTGCCCTGACAAAGAACATAAGCAAGTTTACAATATAGGGTGCAATGGTCTCTTTGTATCTACTTTTTTCACAGAAGATGTTGTTAATCATTCTCTATTATATTCTTATGTCAATAAAAGACACTCGACTGAGCTCCAGTCTCTAGTTCCTCCATGTAACGCATTCACAGCAAGAACGCATATTCTACAACAATTAGAAAGGATTCTTTTCTTTCTTTATGTGTCTAACATCAAACGGAATTTCCAGAACTTTATATTTTTTAAACATATTACCACACAACTATTTTGCTGCAGACTTCATCATGGTCATCTCCGAATTCAATATTAACAAATACTTGTCACAAACCGTCACTATAATCAAATTTTGCAAATTCCATTCGTCATTTACAATTCTCTGTGAATCAACTAAAAATCTATTCATCTCATTAATCCTTATCCGCGAGTAGTTTTTAGCCTTGATAATTGGTGACTCATTAATTTAAGAAAACCTTCTCACAATATTCTTCATCAATCAGCTGATAATCCATCCATCTCATTAACCTTTATCCTCGAATGGTTTTAAACCTTGGTAAGTGGTGACTTGTTAGTATAAAACTGACAATTTATCCATCTTACCGTTATCCTCGAGTAGCTTTAGATCCTGATAAATGTTGACTTATTAGTATAAAAGAGCAGAAAAAAAACAATAATCTCTACAGTCTAATTCAACGACATTCAAGGATAGCTTTAACATACAAAACATCTTTTCTTTTCGAGTGAATGGCATTTCTATAGCTGAAAAGAAAAAGAGGCTTAAAACAATGTTTACCTTTTTCTAAGGCATGATATTAAAATATGATATTATTGGAACAAGGATGACGTTATTATTACGTTGCAAAATGCAAACTTTATAATCCAATCCTGATTTCCATATTCACGTGTTTAATTAATCTATTTATTGTAATTTCATTAGAATCTTTTCCATTCCGAAATAAGGTATCTTTTACGTTTCTCAATTTTGGGTATTTTGTCAGAATTGTCTGTTACATTTTTACCCCCAAACGAGGCACAGTGCCACTTTGATGTAGGGGACTACTATCATCAGTTGTAAGGATACTATGTAGGGAGTTATATCTCTTCCAACTCATGTTCCCTGTGGACGTTAAGCCGAGGAGTTTGAACGAAGTACTTTCAGGTAATATATCTTTAGCCATAGCTATTGGTGGTTGGTAAGGTTTCATGTAATTATTAAAGGAAATAAGCTAAATCTTGACAGCATTGAATGTTGCTGTCCATTTTTGACCCCATTTCACTACAGACTGGAGGTCTTCCTCTAGGGTTTCTGCCTTGAATATGTGTTCATTTGTCTTCTCCTCGTGCCTGTTGTCGTCAGCAAATATACTCATCTCAGAGACTATTTTATCAGGGAGGTCACTTTTGAATATCAGGAATAATAAAGGTCCAAGGATCAACCTCTGAGGTACACCCGCATTTATATCATATTGTTTAGACTACGACCATCGAGTACAACCTGGATTATTCTTTTACGATTTAAGGATTTAATTATGTTAAGTATTCGTACATGAATACCATAGGATATGATTTTTCTGAGATCATCGTGCCATACCTTGTCAAAAGCCTTAGTTATATCTAGGGCTATTGCCCTCCTCTCCTCTGCCTTATCTAGTGCATGGTATATACATTCAGAGATTACAGTTAGAATATCTGCAGTAGAACGGGCTTGCCTAAATCCATATTGATGGTCAGACAGAAGTTTAGCAACTGCAAGGTGTTGGACTGAAGTTTGATTAATTATGGACTCAAATATTTTGGTGAAAAGAAGAAGGCTTATGGGGTGATAATTTAATGAGTCAGTTCTTTCGCCAGAATTCTTGTAAAATAATACCATAGAAGCAGTTTTCCAGCAGTCAGGAAAGCATGATTTGTTGAAGAGTTTAGAGAGAACTGGAACAACCTCAGCAGAGCAATTTTTAATAATACAGCCGGGTTGAGATCAGGTCCACATGCTTTTAAGGTGTCTAAGTTTTTTTATTATATCATATAATTGAGAAGGGGTGATTTTCAGATCATGTAGTGTGGTTTCTGTCCACAAAAGAAAAATCAGGGAAGGAGTGGTTTGCTGGATCTAAAGTAGAGTTTGAGGTTAACTGATGGGCAAGCATGTTAGCCGTGCAAACAACCTCATGATTGTTGGATAATGGGGGAATTGTCGATTGCCCATTATTTACTACACTGTTGTTGATTTTCCAGAAATCACGAGTTCCTAATTTCTGCGCTTCAATGCATTTTCTGGGGGGTTCAGTATATTCTCTCTTAGATGTCACTATTTCTTTCTTACAATTACTTCTAGCTTCTATAAACTTTTGTCTGTTTGTATTGGATTTATGCTGAATATTTCCGCATAGGGCATCTCTGATATGATCTCTGATGGCAGTCCAGTCAACCTTTTTGTAGTACGTTGTCGTTTTGAGCAATGGCTCTTCAACTAGGGGTCAAGAGTTTAGAGTGATGTCTATATCATTATCACCGCATGATCAGAAGATTCGATTGTAAACGTTACAGGCTGAAGTGTGGGCAACTGAAAATACAATTGTGAATTACTCAGCACTTCTATTCAGTCATGGCTGATGGAACGAGAGCATGCTACCCCCGTGGATTAAATAAAGGGTTTCATTTAAAATGAGTTTGACAGAAAGATTCCTAAATTTGACAGAAGGATTCCCGAGTTTAACAGAAAGATTCCTAAATTTGACAGAAGGATTCCCGAGTTTAACAGAAAGATTCACAAGTTCAACAAGATACGCTTGAAGAAGATCAGAGATTATATTGACTAAAACCTCATGAAAATAACACTAAAGACGAGAACAATAGTCCATAGAATCCAAATAATATGATTTTTAAGGAAATTTAAAAATTGAGATAATGTATTGTTGGTATCATAAAAGGGGTAACGTTGTATGGTCGTCTAATGTTCTGTCTATTTGTGATATATTCATATCTAATTGTTCATATGCAGTTGTGTATGTGTGTGTGTGTGTATGTGTGTGTGTGTGTGTGTGTGTGTGTGTGTGTGTGGTACATGTATTTTGGACATATCTTCTTCATGCGTCGTTGATCTTGTCCACCTGGAATTCATCTCATTCTTGGAGGGGAGACTGGAAACCTGTTTTGGACAAATATTCATTCACTCCAAGACGATGAATGGTTTTATATAGTTTTTTATTCATTTTCCAGATGTCGATCACAGAAGAATGGAAAGTGAATGTCTTTGCTTGCATAGGTCTTATTTTCACACACGTCAGCGCCCCCCCCCTCCCAGTGAAGCGGAGGGGACGACCTGTTAAGCCGTCCACTGTTCTCTACGTCCAAACTCAAACTCACTGACTCCAGTTAATCTGATCATTTGACACACGCAGATCCGATCAGCTGACCCTCACTTCCGGTAAAACGTGTCTACAATATGATTTAACATATTTCTTTCTCATTTTCGATCTATTTCCTAACAATAATATTTTTTGGAATTTCTTGATGATAATGCACAAAGAACTTGAAAGTACTTGGACAATCATGTTAAAGAAATTATAGTTATGAGTCAGCACTTACTAAATACTAGAGATAAGGAATGATGACTTACAATATTTGAATTATTCGGACTACTGTTATTCACGCAACGCTTTGGTCAGTATAACCTCCAGCCTTCTTCAGGTATATCTTGTCGAACTATGGAATCTTTCCGTTGAACTAAGAAATCTGAATGGAATTTTTAATGGAATCCTCTATTTAATACATGGTGGAAGTCTGCTTTCATTCCGTCAGGTAGAAGACTTGAGCAATTTGCAATTGTTTTATTTTGTATCGTCCGAGTATTATTCGCATGATGACAAATTAATCTTTTTTTGAGATGTTTTGAAATCATCCATTCTATACTCCTTCTAAACATTAAGTGTAAACAATAAATTGAAAACACTTCTCATCTTGAGTGTGATTCACACTACATTTCAGTCGACCTTATTCAAGTGTATCTTGTTAAACTCGGGAATCTTTCTGTTGTGCTGCAGAATATGCATGGAATTTCAGATGGAATCCTTTATTTATTCCACACCTTGCAGCATGCTCTCATTCTGTAAGCGATGACTGGTAGAGGTTTTCAGTAATTCACAATTGACTCTGAATTAAACCTGAATTTTTGAGATGAGAATTGGGCATTTTTTTTTTTACAAGAGGCCACTCGAGGATAAGGATTAAAGAGTGTACAGTAATCGTTAGTATTGTAAATTTGGTAAATTGGATTACTTAAGGGGAACTGCTTATCAAGAACTTGTTTGTGTTGGACTTGAAGACAGCCATATTGTAGTCAGCTGGAAAGCAGGGAAATGGAAGACAATTCCACAGGTGTTCAGTTCTAGGAAAGAAACTTTGTTCATGGAATCTACGTTTAGGTTTAGGCACAGATAAAGAGTAGGGGAAATTATTGATACTGTTTTCAGCCAGACGAGTGTTTCTCATGAATGTTTGGTGGAGGGGGTCCATAAATTGGAGCTCAGACGAGCACTTGCCATGAAAATAATGATAAGACAGAGACAGGCTCGCAACGTCTCTTCTGTAAGAAAGAGGTTGCAGGGAAGAAAAAAGGGCATCCCCCACTAAGCTACGAAGTCTATTTTGAACTCTGTCAAGAGGATAAGGTATTCCTAGCATCTCCTGCCTAGATGTGGCAGCAATACTCCATTCTTGGACATACCTGGCTCTTATATCGGTAGAGAATTGCATCAGCAGGTGAATATCTACTGAATTGATAGAAAAATCCCACCATTTTTCTAGCGACCTTGGTAACGGATTGGATGTATGTGTTCCATTTCAAATCAGGAGTAAAAGTCAAGCCCAGAAGCTTGTCAAAACATGGAGCCTCGCCAATACGAAAGCCATTCATTTCAATTGATGCCAGATGGGGATCAGAACGTTGATGATGCAAAAATAAAAGCTTGGTTTTAGATGCATTAAAAAGTAACAAGCCACTTTTTTCCCCATTGTACCACGTGCGGTATTCGTATTATTTAATTCACCAGACTACTGTTCTCATCTTGAGTGTCATTTCACATTTTCGATGTAACCTCAGATGGAATTAACCCATTACTTACTTTACTTTATGCCATTATTATTTGTTCCATCAGTCATGACTTATGGAAGTCCCTAGTAATTTGCAATTGTATTTTTCGATTGCCCACACTGATTTTTCTAAGTAGTCTAACCACTGCATCACGGGTCCTTGCATCATCATCATCATCATGCAGTCCGTCATCCATGACGATGACTAGTCGGGGCCTCAGTGCTTTATCCTTCGGTACAGGAGTTTCCACCTTGTCTCCTAACTTACTAGCACAGTTTAGGTGTAGTATCTGTTGTGCATCAGATAAACACCCTGTGAACCTCCAATACTTATTTCCAGTGGAGCGAACCCGCGATGACTGGCAGTAGAGGAGGCGGCAGCTTCTGGCCGAAAGTAATCTCAGTGAGGTAGAGAGTTGCCCTATGGTGTCCGTTACTACTCCTTTTCTTTCTGGATGAGGTTTCATAATCTTCTAAGGAAAACTGCAAAGCAGCAGTAGAATTTGAAGTCAGAGTTCCCATCTCTTAGCCTTTTGTTGTGACAAGGCCCACAAGGCAGTGGTGTTTAATTTTGGGGTTGGTTCCCCTAGTATTCACTTAACCAAGGGCACCCACAAGACAGTGGGGTAGAGGTTGGTAGTGTGTCAGGGCATGCCCACACATCGGTGCGCCATAATGCACTACCTCTGGGGTCCCCTACTATTCCGAGATCTCCTACAGGTTAAGCCTGGGGCCGCAAGGCACCCAGTTACCATGTGTGGCTAATGTGGAGGCACTGTAGGGGTCTTGATGATGGAGAGGCTATGTACTGACAGGGAAGACTTATGCATAGCTGCTCCCTTTTCACCGTGAGGTTAGCCAGTGGTGTTAGCTATAAGCGAGAAGGCATGCAAGTATGAACTTAACACTCACATACCTAACACACTAGACGCATCACAGTCCCCTGCCGGATTAAGAATCCAAGTACACACACCACACTATGGGTCTTGCAAACAGTTATTTTATTTTATTTCTAGTTTTAAATATTACTTTTTATTACTAATTATTATTACAATATATTACTATATATATATATATATATATATATATATATATATATATATATATATATATATATAATATAAAGCTGAATGTGTGTGTGTGTGTGTGTGTGTGTGGTCAGGAATAGGCTCCTATATGGTTGACTATTTTAAAAAACTATTTTAAAAAACTGATTACATATGATAGAAGATGTATCGAGACACAGGAATGAGTATGTTTGATCTGGCAGAATGGTGGTTCATTAAAATTGTGGGGTCTGCGTTCGCGTCTGGTCCACAAAGTATGGAAATAAAAAATGTAAAAATTAAAAAAAAAACGTTTACAAGTGTTTTTGATATAGATGAACATAAGAATACTTTGATAAGTATATTTTAACTTAAATAGGGATGATATAATAAAATTGTGGAGTCTGCGTTCGCGCCTGGCCGCCATAAAATGGAAATAGGCACACACTTTAATAAAGACTTTTCATATCTATCTGCGTAAGTAGTGATAATTATGTTTCAGTTTGAATAAATATGGTATAATAAAATTATGGGGTGTTCGTTCGCACCTGACCTCCATAGAATTGAAATATGTCACAAAGTTTAACAAGGTTTTTTAATATAGATCCACAGAATATTGTGATAAGTGTTTCAGTGTGAACAGGTATGATATAATAAATTATGGGGTTTATCTATTTTATTTTTACTTTCATCATATTTTGCTTTGGTTTTGATACCCCCAAATTTGAAGCTATATCTTTACAACCCTTCCTTTTCATAACCTATCATACTTTCATAAATCAGAGTCCATTTCCTGTAGACTGTTTTTGACCCCAGTCAACGACGGGTACTTTTGCTAGTGTATACATATATATATATATATATATATATATATATATATATATAATTTTTTTTACTTATTACTGTATATATTCTCTTTTATACACCTGAAGAAGGTCGAAGGTTACATTGACCGAAAGGTTGTGAAAATGACACTCAAGAATCCAAATAATACGAGTTATTCACAATTGTATTCTTCATATCGTCTGTATTGAACATTAAACCTTTAACCTCCAGAAGAGTGTCAATTGAAGTACCTAGTACTTTATCCATTGCGCCATGGTTACATCTGAAAAAAACGCTGTATGAATAACATCCAAGATGAGAACAGTCCTCCGAATAATCCCAATAATACAAATGCAACACTGTGATCGTCAAATCTAATGTCAACAAATATATGTATAAAAACCATCCTCATAAGTAAATTTTGTCCATTTCATTCATTGTTTTCAATCTTCTCATAATTCTCTTTATCATTCAACTGACAATCCATCGGCATTTTTTACTAATAAGTCACCACTTACCAAAGCCAAAAACCACTGTATAATGGGGAAAGGAGTGGCTGGTTACTTTTAATGCATCTAAAACCAAGCTTCTATCTTTACATCATCAACGTTCTGATCCCCATCTGGCGTCAATTAAAATGAATGGCTCCCGTCTTGGGGAGGCCTCAAGTTTTGACAGGCTTCTGGGCTTGACCTTTACTCCTGATCTTAAATGGAATACGTACATCAAATCTGTTGCCAAGGCCACTGGAAAAATGGTCGGATCCTTCTATCGATCCAGTAGATATCTCACTGCTGATGCAATTCTCTATCTATATAAGAGCCAGATACGTCCAAGGATGGAATACTGTTGCCACATATGGGCAGGAGCTGCTAGAAAAGACTTATCCTGCCTTGATAGGGTTCAAAATAGACTTTGTGGCCTGGTGGGAGATGTCCTTTTCTCTTCGCTGCAACCTCTATCTCACAGAAGAGATGTTGCGAGTTTGTCTCTGCTTTATCGTTATTTTCATGGAAAGTGCTCGACTGAGCTTCAATCTATAGTTCCCCCTCGCCAAACTTTTACAAGAAACACTAGACTAGCTGAAAACATTATCAATAATTTTCCCCACTCTTTATCTGTGCCTAAACCTAAACATAGATTCCATGATCAAAGCTTTTTTCTTAGAACTGCACGCCTGTGGAATTGTCTTCTGTTTTCCTGCTTTCCAGCTGTCTATGATATGGCTGTCTTCAAGTCAAACGTGAACAAGTTTCTGATGAGCCGTTCCACTTAAGTTAACAAATTTATCGAACTTCCATCACTATCGATTACTATATTGTCCTTTTGACTACACTACACTCTTTAACCCTTATCCTTCAGTGGCCGAAAAAAAAAACTTGAGGATAAGTTTTAATGAAATTGTCAATTGCATGATGAAGGTATGACAGGATTGAAACCGATGAATGGGATGGACAAAATTTGATTACTTTAGAGCAGGGTTTCCCAAACTTCAGGACAGCATGGAGCCTCTGAGCAGGACAAAGGTTTTTTTTATGGATCACTTACAAGATAATTTCAAAAAGATAATTTTCTAAAAAAGAAATGTGAAAAACATTAATTTCAAATTTTAACACTAACTAATTTTCAACCATTTTTTTGTTTTTGATTAATCAAAAATTGTTGCATTTTTTTGTTAATTTATTTTTTCTTTTCTTTTTCATGAACCATCCTGAAACTCTTTACACCTGTAGTTGTGTATCATATCTCTTTCTAGTAAAAAAAATCAATAATTAAATGTCTGCAGTCATTTAATTTTCCATATAAAGCATTTGGTCCCCTTTAAGAAAGGGCTTCCAGAGCCTCTCACCGTCACTCATGGAACCCCAGTTCTCTGTGGAGCCGACTTTGAGAAAGCCTGCTTTAGAGAACCGCTTGACAAATATATGTTCACGTTGGACTTAAATACGACTATGTTGTAGTGTGCAAGGAAGCAGTCCTGCACTGTGCTTATGAGTTCTGCATTTGCAAAAGTATTGGAAAGAAAGTGTTGGCATGATGTCAGTTTTGGGGAGTGTTGAGCCACATCTAAGTTGCCATTACTCTCAGGTCCATTCTGACGTCATAGATCATATTACTGAAAAATAAAGTTGTTTCTCTTTGCGTTTAAATAAAAAAAAGAGTTGTGTTCTTTTTGTTAAGTTCTCAGAGTGATCTCCCTTGCTTGTTGTTGTGGATGGTTGACTGGAAAATAAAGATGGAGGTTTTGATCAACAGGTGTATGTCTGTGATTGAAGTTATGTGAAGAGTAAATCAACTCAAATTGGGGAGTTTTGTGGGGTTGTTGAGTCATTTCTCAGTTGCCATTATTCCCAGATCTACTCTTAAGCGATGTGATAGTCAAGGTTCCATCTGAAAATAGAATTCAACATTATAGAATTCTACAAAATAGAATGCCACAAAATAGAATTCTAAAAAATAGAATTACACAAAATAGAATTATACAAAATAGAATTACACATAAAAAGATTTATGCAAAATAGATTCCACAAAATAGAATTCCACAAAACAGAATTATGCAAAATAGAATTCCACAAAATAGAATTACACAAAAGAGAATTACACAAAATATAATTACACAAAATAGAATCACACAAAATATGATTACGCAAAATATAATTACGCAAAATAGAATTATGCAAAACAGAATTAAGCTGAATAGAATTACACATGATAGAATTACATAAAATATAATTACGTAAAATATAATTACGTAGAATATAATTACACAAAATAGAATTATGCAAAATAGAATTACACAAAATAAAATTATGCAAAATAAAATTACACAAAACAGAATTACACAAAATAGAATTATGCAAAATAGAATTATACAAAATAGTATTACACAGAATATAATTATGCAAAATAGAATTTCATCAAATAGAATTACACAAAATAAAATTATGCAAAATATAATTACACAAAACAAAATTACACAAAATAGAATAATGCAAAATAGAATTATAAAAAATAGAATTACGCAAAATAGAATTACGCAAAATAGATTTGTGCAAAATAGAATCACGTAAAATAGAATTCAGCAAAATAGAATTCAACAAAATTGAATTAAATAAAATAGAATTACACAAAATAGAATTATGCAAAATAGTATTATGCAAAATAGAATTACACAAAAAAATTACGCAAAAATGGATCTACCGTTTATAGACTGTTTATTTACAAAATATATGACTACAAAATAAATTATTCTGGAAAAATTTTGCACATAAAATATATATGTGGTTTGAAGAGACCAACGATTTTGTGTTTCTTGCTCTGTGGTTCCAGGAACTCACTTTGACATTATCAGAGGAATAGGCATCACAATGTATGCATTTTGATGTCTAAAAGAAAAGGTATGGAAGAGAATGGACATTTCTTTTAAGCTTTCAAGGATGGAGCACTGCTGCCACATCTGGGCAAGAGCTGCTAAAAATAGCCTATCCTGCCTTGACAGAGTACAAAATAGGCTTCGTGGCTTAGTGGGGATGCCCTTTTCTCTTCTCTGTAATCTCTCTCTCACAGGAGAGACGTTGCGAGCCTGTCTTTGTTTTATTGTTACTTCCATGGCAAGTGCTCGTCTGAGTTCCAATCTCTAGACCCCATCTAGCTGAAACCACTGTCAAAAATTTTCCCCACTCTTTATCTGTGCCAAAACCAAAACGTAGATTCCATGAGCAAAACTTCTTTCTTAGAAGTGCACGCCTGTGGAACTCTCTTCCGTTTGCCTGTTTCCCATCTGACTACAATCTGGATCTTCAAGTCCAACATAAACAAATTCCTGATGAACCGCCCCCTTAAGTAAGACACTTTATCAAATCTCCAATACTAACGATTACTACGATACTATCCCATTGATTACTGTACCCACAATAGCCCTTATCCCTGAGTGGCTTCCGGGCCTTAATAAGTTGTGACTACCTTGTAAAAAAAAAAAAAAAAAGCTAAAGACTTTAAAATGCATCGATAGATCCTATGGCGGCATATGTAAGTGAAAAATAGTCCATTTTTTACTAAAGTGTTGCCACATATCACGGCTCAAAGGCCACTCGAGGATATGAGTTAACTGAGTGTCAGTTAGATGGTGAGACAACGCACTGATGATTATAATAGTAGTGGTGATGAGGCAGAGTTTGATTGTTTAACAATTCGTAACAAGAATTTGTTTACACTAGACTTGAAAACGATCACTTTGTAATCAACTGGGATTGGCAGGGTATGAAAGGAAGCTCAAAGTCTTCGTAATGACATGTTTAAGAACCATTCGTGAAGTAACTTTGCAACTAAACACTACAAGGAAAGATATAGAGCATGAAAACCATATCAATGGCTTTGAAGTTAAAGACTTAATAATGCATGAATAGTTATGCAAGTGAAACGTGAACAATATTGACAGAATATGTGAGAAATCTCAATGTCTTTGAAATGAAAAGTTTTAAGAACTATTCTGAGAGTAAGTTTACAAGATAAACTAAGAAATGTAGATATCACAAAAAAAAAACCCCTCAAAATTAACAATTAACATCAATAACGTTATTTAGAAAAAGATATTAACACGGTCTGAACATGTTTCCCTGGCTACCAAATTCCGACTCTGTAAAGAAACCATGTCAAGGAGATTTCATTCTAGAAAAATCAAGAGGATGACCACCAAAGAGATGGACTGATCAAATAAGGGTTGAGATCGGCATCACATTCCTGATGAGTGGTAGAATTTTACTTTAAGCCGACATACGCCTGCAAAGTTCTAATTTTGCTTTAAGCCGACATACGCCTGCGAAGTTCTAATTTTACTTTAAGCCGACATACGCCTGCGAAGTTCTAATTTTGCAGTTTTGCTCTCTTAGCAGTTATTTTACCGGCTAAAAACCAAATCGAATTAAGCAAAGTTACAAGATAGACTAAAAACGACAATTAAAGAAAATGTTTGAAAGATAGAAAAACTAAAAAAAAAAAAAATATATAACAACGCACAATAATTCTGTATGCAAGACTTTTTTGATTTTGGGGGCATTAAAAGAACGGATGAGAGTGTTTGGGTTCGTAGATATAGTACAATTCAGGTAGCAAGGCCAGTTGGTAGGGCAGTGGAGGGACGATGGAAAAATGTGAGGAAGTGACGAGGATGGATTTGAAAGAAAGAGAAACAAGGACCTGGACAGAGATAGATTAGTTTGGAAGTCAATTTCTAAAAGCTGTCCAACATATGCCAACATTCAAAACTGAGGTTAAACCGATGATGACGACGACGATGATGACGATGGTGGTGATGGTGGTGGTTGTTGTTGTTGTTGTTGAGCATCATTCATACATGTATTTTATATGAATCAGATGATTTCCCTGATATCTTTCTAGTCAGAATTCTTTCTAGAAAGACACTGAGTACTTATAAAAGGAACTAAATGAAGGTTGCCAACATCCCAAAGTGAAAGTGTTTCTGTGGTACGAATTGGACTCGACCTTGGCACACCCAAGTTATCAGTCTGTGTCGTTGACCATTTAGCCACTGTCATTTTCATGATGATGATGATGATGATGATGATGATGTTTCCTTTTCTTAAGAAGAACGATTGAGAGAAACTAATCCTGCTTCATTGTCTTTCTTTTCATTCATTGTCAAAATTTATGCGAATTGATATGTCTTTTGGTGCCAAAACAACAAAAATATGCCACTCATGTTTCCCATAAATTGACCCCGGAGATAAATTAAATTTAATTTTCCACCCATTTCTATAGATTTTAATGGGTTTTGTCTGTAGTTTAAATTTCATTAAAAGTTTCTAACCATTTAGAGCAAAATCTTATTAATAACCAAAATTTGCAGACAAAAAAAAAAAATAATAATTTTTGTCATTTGCCTAAATCAAATACCAAAGAAAAAAAATGGTGGACTGTTACAATATTTTTTATTGTAATGGGGTACGATCCTGCACAGTCGGGAGATTCTATTTATAAACGATGCTGCTAGGAACTGACGAATCGAATTAATTCACGTTCTGCTACCAACCAATCAGAAACCAGAATTGCTCCATTAATATTAAACCTTTCTGTAGCAATTTCGCATATGTTTTCTTTGTGTCAACACAGGAAGAATCTTTTGCTCTGTGGATTCCAACTCGAGAACTGTCTACTGCGAACCAGTCACCTCCCAGGACTTGTGTAGAACAACGAACCATCAGAAACTGTTCTGTTTACTGCGAACCAGTCACCTCCCAGGACTTGTGTAGAACAACGAACCATCAGAAACTGTTCTGTTTACTGAGAACCAGTCACCTCCCAGGACTTGTGTAGAACAACAAACCATCAGAAACTGTTCTGTTTACTGCGAACCAGTCACCTCCCAGGACTTGTGTAGAACAACGAACCATCGGAACCTATTCTGTCTACTGAGAACCAGTCACCTCCCAGGACTTGTGTAGAACAACGAGCCATCAGAAACTGTTTTGAAACTAAACATGGCTTACACTTCATGAAAAAGCCTAAAGAAATAACTTGCAGATCTGAAAGAAGTAGTTTGGTATGCATAATGGAAAAGGAACAATGGTTCCAACCAAAAAAACTGTAGATAGGATCATAACACTCATTCTAGAAAACTGTTGTGGTTCCGTACAGATCTGATATTTTGGAGCAGAAAAGCAAATGCAACAAAGAAAGCATGTGATTATACGTCAGTCCGACTACCAAGTGCACATGGCTTATGCATAACTTGTGTGCTGAGGAAGAGAGACATATTCTCCTGGTCTTTATAATAGGTGAAAGAGTTCATTATTATTCGTATGGTGGCCACATCATAACATATCAAACAGCTTCATATTATATATATATAATATCCAGCTTACACACGTATTATTTTTAATTTTCCACATTTATGATCGTCAATATTCTGCATCCGTTCCATTAATGTATAGCTAATATTGTTTTCAATTTTTCATCTTTATAATTGTCAGGATTCTACTTTTCTTTCATAAATTTAAAAATCGATTTCTTATTTTCTTTTTCAGATACGTTCAAACTTTTCGAGCGTACCAAGGTTGTATCAAAAACAAAACGGAAGAAAAAAAAAAAACGGTGTCTGTTATCTGAACAAACTAAACGGTATTACAAGCACGATTTATTTTTTAATGTGATTAAAGTTCACCAGAGAATAAGGTAGGAGAATTCCTTCAATTTTTTCATGGTTTTTTATTGGTCGGTTCATTCATTAACAACAAATATTTTTTTTTTTTAGCATTTTGTACACCACAACAAAAACCATCCACAGTAGAATCTTGGAAACGTTATTCCTAATCAGCCTTGTCTAAGATTTGGTTTAAATATATAAGAAATGGAAATTATACTGGTATACCACGAAAAAAAAAACCAGAGCGCCAGAATAGAGCGTCTTTAAAGGGTCAACGCAGAAAGATGCTCAAGCATCAGAATCGAGAGATACTAACAGCAGTAAGCTAGTAAGGTAAGAAATTACCATCCCAAAACAGGGTGTCTCAACAAAAATGCACTCACACTTTATTAACAGCGTTTTCTGAACAATAATGGTTATGGTTTTGGACATTTGTGAACATGGCTCTTCAAATTACATTTGTCTTCTGTATTCAGAGCTGTTCGATTTCACTCTATGTTCATAAAGATTTTTTTTATACACAGGCATCACCACTTATCAATGCCCAGAGGCCACTCGAGAACAAGGGTTAAAGAGTGTACAGAAGTCAATTGAACAGTATAGTAATCGTTATTAATGGAAATTCGGTAAATTTGTTAACTTAAGTGGAACGGCTCATCAAGAACTTGTTTGACTTAAAGACAACAATATTGTAGTTCGCTGGAAAGCAGGCAAATGGAAGATAGTTTTACAATCAATCAGTACGAGAACATTTTTGGAGACACCCTGTATGTTAAGTCTTTTTTTTTTTTTTTTTTTGAAAGTCTTATAATTCGATTTAACTTAATAAAATGTCAATGATTATTACATATTTAAGCCTCGATAGAGTTTACAAAGGGTGCAGCGAAATTTCTTTCTTTTATACATTATTTGAACCTTGTAATTTGAGTTGCAGTCGGACAATCTCAATGAGATACTGATCACTCAAATAGAGAGAAAAAAATAACTTTAATTTATATATAAATTAATAATAGATGAGAAAAAATAACAAATAAATATATAATTTACTAGCAGGGAGACCCGACGTTGCCCGGTATTGAATGATGATCAATGAATGTTTCATATTCGCATATTTTTATTGTCATTGAAATTAGTGAAATCGCTCATTTTTTTCAATCAAATCGATAAGTCACTTGCTCTAGTTGGGGATCCATCGTTGTGCACCAACAGGAAGTTTCACACGCCTTCCTACAGTGACTCAGTTTGTAATACATTGCAGTCTACATTGCACTGTAGAGAATCTACCGTTAATTTTATAAAATTATTTTTTATTTACAGGGTGGAACGATAAAACTATCGCCCTAGAACGACATGATTCCATTTCCGTTTGATGAAAACCGGTTTTCTTTTTTTGTTGCAGACCATCTACTAGTTGGCCAATTGTGTACAAATCTCAAGAGCGATAGGAGCCTTCTATGATATCTGAAAGTGACACCATGTTCAACAAGTGAGATCAGAGATGCACTGCTGAACAACTCATGCTCTCTACCGATCCAAGTTATGACAACAGGACCATTGCCAGCACCCTAAATGCAAATCCAGATAGTTTAACACTTGAAGGTGCAGCTCAATGAAGTTTTTGGCCATGGTTATGGTCTTTGGTGTGGTTTCAAGTAAGAGCCACATCACCTCACCTCACATCTTCAAAGTTGACTTGAAAGTCAACACCATAGTATACCTGGATGTGTTGATGTGAATGATCCCCTGGTGCAATCAGGTGGCCGCTTGCAGACCCTGGGTGTGGCAGCAGGACTTGGCGCCAACCCACAAGTCCAAAGAGACCCAGGCTTGGCTTCAGAAGGAGTGCTACGATTTTATACCCTTTGCTCGCTGCCCCCTTCCTCCTCCGACCTGAATCTGCTGGACTACTTCGTTTGGTCATATGTTTTGAACATCACCAACATGACCTCCCACAACACCAAATCCAATTGCCGCCATCTGCCGAGTGTTCACCAAGCTCATGCTGGCGCTTGTGGAAAAGGTATGCTCCCTAATTCTGGACCTGTATCGGGGCGGTGACTGAGGCTGAAGGCGGCTACATTGAATAGATAGTTTTACTATATAATCAAGTTACCTGAACTGATTCTTTCAATAAAAGTTTAAAATCAAAGCTGTAGTGTTGTTTTCTTTAGGGCAACAATTTTAGCATCCCACCTTGTATAATCGCTTGAATAAAAGTTTAAAATGCAAAAGTCAAGTATCATGCTTCAATTGTGCTCTAAACAGAAACATTTATTTCGAACGCGCTCCTGTCATATCATGAACCTGATTTTGATTTCATATGTCTGGCCTTACTGCTTGTGCGATAATATTGGCTTGCATATAAGTTTAAAATGAAAAGCCAAGTATCATCGTGCAATTGTGCTTTAAACATAAACATTCATTTCAAACACGCCCATATCATATCGAAGAATCTAATGTTGATATTATATGTCGGTCCTTTCGGCTTATGCTGTAATAAAACTTCTCAAATGCACTTGTGATGTTAGGCTGTGTAAGATGTTAAAGCATGTTCATTCTATCATCACATTATTTCGATTATCAATCATCGATACTTATCAAAGACATTCTGATATGAAACCTATTTAAGAACACTGCCAGGAACATAAAGTACCTTTGTGTGAAATTTCATAAAAATCGGGCCAGCCGTTTTCGAGTCCATAGGTAATTAACTCTCTCTCTCTCTCTCTCTCTCTCTCTCACACACATACACACAAAGTTCATTTTATATAATAGAAAATGGAGGTATTAATAAAACAGTAGATGTATGTATGTGTGTGTAAATATTTAACCGATAAACTCTTACACTGAAATTTATAAAGGGTAAAATCTTTGTTTGGGTGAATAATGCGTACATAAATATGTCGGCAAGTTGAAATGCAATATGTTCATTTCAACTTGCCGACATATTTCTGTTACTTCTGCACATGCACAGATTCCAAAGTAGCTTGAAGTGATTTAGTTTTAAATCTTTCTTATTTATCTGGTGATAGCTCAAACAGTAGGGAATACGGCTGGAGGGCTAAGCGTTTTGGTTTCGATTCTAGCTAATCGCACCCAAGCCATTTCTTTTTTTTTTTAACTTTGGAAATTCGTAATATATATTAGGTACAAAATAATATTCAATAGAGAATTGGTTCTGTAATAATAAATACGAAATCTGCATCTATTAAAATATATTTATTTTAGCATATTTTACGACCGGGCAAGGCCGGGCGCTCCTCACTAGTAAATAATAATAATAATAATAATAATAATCTGAAATATTAAGGAAAATCCTTGAATGTGGAGACTAACCCAAACGAACCACACGCACAGACCAGACAAACTGCTGCAGAGACAAAACATGAAGCGCTACATGGAACCAAGAAGATTGAAGCTGCATACCTATAAGTTCTCTAACCCAGCTCCCATCTCCCCATTACCACATCACTACCCTCCCCAAAGAGAGACCGAATAGCCAAGTAGTCAAGGAGGAAGGAAAGACCGAGAAGTGAGCACTGACCAGACCTCTGCTGCATAAGTGCAAAGAGAACTGGGACCTTGGGGAGGCTTATTGCCACTCAAATTCCGGCAAAGACCAATGGCCACTTCCAACGAGAAATCGATGGCAAGAAGCTGTTGCGATAATGCAAATTTATTTGTAAATGTTATCGAAAGAGATGGAGAGTACTGGAAAATCTAGGGGGACTTGTTGTCACTCAGCTTCCAGGGAACACCACAGGGTGCGATCTCTGATGACCTGTGTGAAAGCTCCTTGTGAGCCAAGAAGAAGAAGAAGAAGAACTATGGACGGATTAAAAATGATGAGTTTGCTAAAGAAGTTTAATAAGTATATGTTGATATCTTGAAGCCGACTTGTTGAAGTCAGCACGAAAGCAAATGTGGCATTCTTAGAAAGAAACTGTTCATGGAAAATCCGTAAGTTTTAAGCTTTAAGCACACAGAGGAAGGAATGAAAGTCCTTTGCAGTGATGGAAGCGAAAAGCGATCTTGCTGTGAATAATTTAATAAGAGAAAACCAGGGATTAGAACCCAGTCGAGCACCTGCTATCCTACTACTAAAATAACGATAGAGTGGAGAAAGACTAGCAACATTGCTTCTATGAGGAAGAGAAGAAATAATCCTCTACTAGATTGCGAAGTCAAATTTTTTTTTTTGACAATGCAAGAACGAGTACTCTTATTGCCCCTCTCCATATGTTGCAGAAATATTTACTCCATCTCTACTTATTCTATTTTATCATCATTGGTTTCCTTGATATAAACAGGTGCTCACGAGAGAGATCAGATTAAGGTTGTCAAGAAGTTATATATTGGCACCCTATTCTAGTAAGAAGAGACTATGTTAACTAGTATGGATTTTGGTGTGGGTTACATTAAGTACATGTCAGGATAACCTGGAGGTAAACAGAAATAGACCCAGTGCAGCTGGCGTGATTACAGTGGGGGAGATCAAGGGTTACTTCTGTAGATAAAACACGCTAGAAATGCAGGTGTCAAATGATATTGCATAGAAATGACGTCACGTGTTTAGGGGATAGAACAGGGTTTCAAGGCAGTCGAAATCTGTTATGGCTCGCAAGTAGCGACAAAGAAGAACAAAACAACAGATAACAGTTTGAAACATGTATTACATGAAAACAACATAAAGGTTACAAACGAAAAGTGCAGGTAAGTCACATGGCATGCGAGAGTCGCTCTGGAATTAAATCCCCGCCTGGGATCGCCATGAGTAAAGTTTATATGGACGATGGATTAGTCTATTTGGAGGGTGGTTCCCCCACAACAGAATCAGAAAGCAAGAAAGGTGAGGTTTGTCTAAAATGTAGAGACAATCCAAATGAATATTGCCCCGAGACTCTGCCCGTATGCTAAGTAACAAAAATTAACAAGAAGTAAGTTATGGTGGTCGCGTCATCAAAGAGCAAACTCTCTGAATAAAACCTTTGAAGAACCTCAGCAAGTCTCCAATGTGATTCCATTCTTTTGAGTTAAACAAAAGATCACAATCACACATGGAGAAATGGCAATAAGAATGAAACACCAGCGATCGTGCACGTATGTAAAAATAGCTGCAAAGTTCTTGGCAAAGAGTTTGGCTTGGTTTGATGCTAACAAGATTACCTCAGGTCCATTGATGATAGTTGGGATGCTATTTGCCAAAACTGGTGCGTACCAAGCCGCTGCTCAGCTACTTTGGACTTGACGGACTGAGCATAAAACTCTCTTGCGTTCTTTATTGCCTTTTTACAGTGGTTGCTGGCAGTCCTGAAAGCGGCTTTAGTCTCAATACATCTATTACGTTGGAAGCCATGGAAAAAGTGATTTCTGTGCGCAATAGCAGCAGCACATTCTGGAAAAACACATGGCTGGCTGTTATGTTTTTGTTGGAACTTTTTTGAGGGTATGAAACGGTCTATACCTACAATTAACCATTCCGTCAGGTCTGATTCTATAGAGGACACATCCTTTTTAAACAAGGAACGCAGAGGTAGATCTGATATAAATGTACTGAAGCTATCCCAGTCAGCCAACGTGTATCGATATACTGTGCGATGGAGAGGTACGTCTGAGGACTTATTACATTTCATTTTTATCTTAATTGATACAACAGAGTCGCCGGAAGATCCAAGTGGAGACAGAACGGAAACTGAACATAGTTCAGGGCAAGTTCTGAGAAAAAGGTCTAGGAGACTTGCAGACTGGCCGTCAGTGTCGGACACATGGGTGGGTTTGTGAACAATCTGAGTGAGGTTATAAGCAATGAATAAATCATGACAGAACATCCCGTCATCATCAGTCTTGTTTGAGTGGGTTAACCATTCCATATTGTGAATATTGAAGTCTCCACATGCGTAAATGTTAGCTGAAGGATAAGCAGATAGGATGCGGTCAATTTTCTCAGATATGCTTTTAAAGATAGTAACTGCTGTTATGGGGGGGGGGGCGATAAAGAGTAAATATAAATACAGTAGTGTGAGCAAATGCAACCCGGAAGTACACATAGGGTAAGTTAGGATCTTCTCTGGAGATTTCCGTTCCACATGGAAAGCCGTCTTTAATGTAGGCACATATTCCATGCCCATGGCGATCTTAGGGGTCAGACTCGGAAGTTAGAGTATCCTTTAATTACGAACTCATCTAGGGAAATAGTTTGTCTAATGTCAATTTCACTTAGAAATAATAGGTCTGGTTTAGTCTCCTGTAATTGGGTTTCAACCTCTGGAAGGTTAGAACATAGACCCCTGATGTTGGAGAAGGAGACATGGTAGTGGGGATCTATGTTGGAAGTTGGAGATCCAGGTTTAATCGGGTATTTTTTCTTGAAACTTGTCATGACCGAGTTCTGGGATTTGTGGACTAGGTCGACAGACTTGTCTAGAGCAGGACAGAAGGGAAACTAAGAGAGAAAAAGAAACAAATAAATTTTTTTGTAGCACATGATAAGGTAAAGCCGTAACAATTACCCACTAATATGGCATCGAGAGGCCCCACCAGAAGCTATTGCATGGTCCAGAATCCATTCACCAGATGGTAATACAGCAACCCCAGTACTTTGCACCTGCTGATAGGACAGCATCCTCAGTGGTTAATCCAAGGTTCGGGTCCCTGACTATCAGGTAGGTAATGTCAGCCCAGATAAAAAGTTTACCTCCAGCACCCTTACTAGTGGCATTCCTACAAGGATAGACACAGAAGCAGAAACTTTCCGACAACTCTGGTGACTATTCACGCAAAATACTGCCAACTTAGAATACAGCTTTTTCTTCTTCCTTTGTCAGAAAAATCACTCATTAAAAACTGAGGACGGAGGGACAAATAAAGAGAAGCGAGAGTAACGGGAGCTGCCGATAACGCATCCACAATGCGTTCTTTACTCTTCATTAAAAAAGAAATTATTTTATTAAGTGTTGTACTTAATAAAAGTTGATGTCACAGTGAAGGAAGAGAAGGAAAAGAAGAGTGGAAAGAGATTTGGAACCATGTAGGCGGCGACAGTGAGGTGAAGCATGTGCTAGCGAGAGAGATTTGAAAACCCTGGTGGACTTGAACAGATGAGGAAAAATATGTGCTTGACACGGCAGAGTTTTGTTAGCCACACAGTGAGCAAAGAGGTTTGAAAACTCAAGATGCTGGCATAGTTTGGAAAGTACCACGAATAAATGCCTTTTATTTCAACTAAAACAAATCTGTGTCAAATTTCTTTTCTTTTCTTTTTTTTTTTGTTCCTTTGCGATTGACTCTGCATGCAACGTACTGGATCCGAGTGAAAATGTAACGGCCACGTTAAACTCCTAACAATTTCAACAAAGGTCTTAAAACAGATCAGCGAATAATAAAGAAATTGATCCGTGTAAAGTAATGAATAACGCAATTGTCTCCCTTGTTAAATATAGTAATTTCAAACAAGATTTAAACTCACCTTGTTGGCTTCTAACATAATTTCACGAGCAGTTGTCAAAGAATTTGCTCGAGAATACTTACCGATCTCAGAGTAGAATTTGTTTAGAGAGGGGGGAGGGAGGGAGATGCTCTGAATGACGAAATTAAATTCAAACCGAGCTAAAAGAAAGTGATCTCGTTAAAAGGTCTTATTTAATTACATAAAGGAAATATTGACGAATACGAGAGAAGAATTTCTGTGTTCCGACAATCCTCTGAAGTGCAAGATAATTATGACTAACACTAATGTTCTAATTTCTAACAGTTTAACTAGATTTAGATGAACAATCAAAAAGCTACTTACTGCGCAACTCGGCAGATCTTTCAATCAAATATTTTAAGAAGAGGGCAAATATTTTAAAGGAAACTGTTCCGGCGAATTCTAAGCACTTGTTCTCCTAATGCGTAAATATCTCCGACTAACCCGACAAGCACAAACTCCCACCCCTACACTGTAGAGATCCCTAGATACCGTAATGTCTTTCCCTGAACTGCTAGACTTTGAAATTCCCTCTTGGGTCACTGACAGGCGCTCGTTGGTTTAGAATGAGATTTATGCTAAATTGATGGTTGAATATGTTTAACTTTGTGCTCATCTTTATAACAAATACTTATGCCTAAATGCATATGTAATGGATACCATAATACTTCGTTCACTAGACCTTATCATAACAAAGGTTCATACAAAATTTCAAACAGGTTAGCCCAGTAACGAAACAGACAGAAAAAACAAATCAAATATAATTTTGTATATCTATAATATAAAGCTAAATGTGTGTGTGTGTCTGGTCACGAATAGGCTCCTATATGGTTGACTATTTCGAAAAACTGATTATATATAATGATAGAAGATGTATCGAGACACAGGAATGAGTATGTTTGATCCTGCAGAACGTTGGTTCATTAAAATTGTGGGGTCTGCGTTCGCGCCTGGTCCACAAAGTATGGAAATAAAAAATGTAAAAATTAAAAAAAAAACGTTTACAAGTGTTTTTGATATAGATGAACATAAGAATACTTTGATAAGTATGTTTTAACTTAAATAGGGATGGTATAATAAAATTGTGGGGTCTGCGTTCGCGCCTGGCCTCCATAGAATGGAAATAGACACAAACTTTAATAAAGACTTTTCATATCTATCTGCATAAGTATAATTTGATAATTATGTTTCAGTTTGAATAAATATGGTATAATAAAATTATGGTGTGTTCGTTCGCGCCTGACCTCCATAGAATGGAAATATGTCACAAAGTTTAACAAGGTTTTTTAATATAGATCCATAGAATATTGTGATAAGTGTTTCAGTGTAAACAGGTATGATATAATAAATTATGGGGTTTATCTATTTTATTTTTACTTTCATCATATTTTGCTTTGGTTTTGATACCCCACAGTTCGAAGTTATTTCTTTGCAACCCTTCCTTTTCATAACCTATCATACTTTCATAAATCAGAGTCCATTTTCTGTAGACTGTTTTTGAACCCAGTCAACGCCAGGTACTTTTGCTAGTATATATATATATATATATATATATTCAGAATGGAGAGATTATATAATTATTTCCACAGCCAAACAACGTCGCAGCATAGAAGAGCCATGACAGCCAACAAACCGGAAGTCGAAGACTCGAGTTTTGCCCTCATTTGAGCTCATCAGTTAGACATATCTGAACCCGGGTTTGAAACTCAGGTCTCTTGCATGCGAAGCAAGCAGTCTAATTCAAGGAATTCCCAAATGATTGCAGGCTGTCAAATTGCCAAAGGGCTATGCTACTAAATATTAACTAGTTCATTGTGTTCCTGTTGTATTTGTGTTGCATTAATGTCCTAAAGTTACATTTAAATAAGAATTTTCCATTGTGCGGACTTTCTTTTTGCCTCCTCAATTCGAAGTTATTTTTTTAGATTGTTGTGAACACTAGAACATTTCCATTTCCATTAAAAGTCAAATAGGAGCAGGTAAAATCATAGAAAAATAAAAAGCCAATCAAATGAGGTATAGTTTGTTTAAACAGATGTATTAAATTTAGCTTAAATTTGCAGTTTTTGAAAAATTACAAGTGCGGACTTTCTTTTTGCCGGCTATATATATATATATATATATATATATATATATATATACATATATATATATATATATATATGTGTGTGTGTGTGTGTGAATATTCACATAACGTCTAAAGCATCGTTTATATCTTGCTTTATTTTATTCATATATATATATATATATATATATATATATATATATATATATATATATATATATATATATATATAATGCATGTATATAGATGACTTACTTTTATTCACGTAATAATTATTAATAATAATATTTAAAAAAAAAATAGTAATACGTCCTAAAAAATGTGGGCGTAAAAAAATATAAACAAAGGGCAAATAACTCCTTTCTCATAATAAACGCATAGGGAGCGAAAAAGAAAGAAATTAGTACGGCATCGCTAATAAAAAAATAAATAAAAATTCAACAATTTTTCATATATATATATTGTACTTAATACATAGTAGTGATTTTAAAAGTAATAAACAAAGACTTATGCGCCATAAGCTAGAATCGAAACATAAACATATAGCTCACCAGCCTTATTCGTTAGTGTATGCATATGCAAATCCATATGAAGAAGAACCTGAAGTCCTACCTAACTAATATTCCTGGTGAACCAAGTGCAAAAGAGATTCAGGCAATTGCACTTAAGGGAACAGCGAGGATACTAAAAATAGCTCTCGGTTGGTTTCAATAAAAAAGCGGGGCAATGTTGGCAGCTGGTTTGGCTGCCCCATACCCAGCATTACAATCTTCAAAGGAAGAAGAAAAAAAAAAAAATTTCAAAAATGACGTTGTTTAACCTATAACTTTCAATTAGCGGAAGCGTATAAAAAAAGGCGGGTATAGTCGATGTACGCCAGTACAATGTTAATGGTTTTTTTTGTTTGTTTGTTTTTTTCAATTTTGACACTATAACAGCTATTTTACCGGCTAGAAAACAAAATCGAAAGTATACTACAGGTACAAAATACCCAACATATTGAATTTCAACTCTGTAGACCAAATATTCAGAGGTGTTGGTAAAGATTTTTCCCACAGACACCGACAAGGTCAGTTTTATATATACATATATATAAAAATATTTCAGTGTGTTAAAACGCTTTATCTAAAATTTTGTGCAATTATATAGAATGTAAAAACTATGCATAAATAGAATTCAGCGTAATAATAACATGAAACCAATAATGTAATAAGAAACCATAAAAGTAATTAATTAACGCTTGTTTTTTAAAGGAATATGCAAATTAATTAAACCTCTAGTAATTGCTCACATATCCATGATTGATTATATTAGAAAGTCCGTTTAAATGATTTTTAAATAGAAAAAAAGTAGGTTTGTACTATCTATGTGAGAGCGAGAGAAAAAAAAAATCAACTTTATATGTATTCTTACGATATATATATATATATATATATATATATATATATATATATATATATATATATATATATATATATATATTATTAAATACCTACAGACACTAGAGTTTCATCCTTTCGGGAATCATAAGTGCAGGGTGTCACAATTAACACTGGTCAATAGATTCGAACCCGGCAACAGAAGCATTCTCTGGCTTCATTAGCAAGGACCTTATCTATCCTGAAACCGTTAACTGCAAGAAATACTGTTGAAATTTAAACATTTATTTTTTTTAAATGTTTTTTTTAACATCTGTCAGAGTGATCTAATCATTATATGATGATCTGCACATAAGAGCTAAATTGACCGACTTTTTATTTCAACTGAAAGTTCTCAACGATAAGAAACTAGTTTCTTAAAGGGGCTTACATAATTATTTACTATGATAATTGTTAAATACCTACAGAAACTAGTGTTTCAGCCTTCCGGGAATCATCAGTGCAGGGTGTTACGATTAACACCAATCGATATATATATATATAGTGAGTTTATTATACAAACATTATTGGTTGCATATGTGCATACATTTTTCAGTGGAATCTCAATTTAGAGAGACCCACCTCATCAGACCGAAAAAAGAAACGACACTTTAAATTGAGATTCCACCGAAACATGTATGCACATATGCAACCAATAATGTTGTATAATAAACATATTATATACCAGCTCTGTCCTCCATTGAGCACTCTTTAATAATCACACGGATTTCAGTGGATCTACATCTAGGAAACCAAACTATAAAACCATTATATATGTATATATCGCATAATCGCATTGACACACCAGTTCTCGTCAAATCACCGAAGTTAAGAAACGTTGAGTCTGGTTAGTACCAGATGGGTGACTATTTGGGAATTCTAAGCACTGTATGTGCTCTCCGCTTATCTCGGTATTTGTTTCCAGTCTTCCTGTACATGTACTTCACTTGTCACTGGTATTTAACAATGTCGACTCAGAAGAAGTGTGGTTGGATATTGCGTACCTCCTGACGCAAAAATTTCATACGCAGGCACCCCTTCGTGGGTAGCTATATCCTTTCAAAGACTGAAGGAGCCCCTTCATATATATACTAGCAAAAGTACCCGTCGTTGACTGGATTACAAAACAGCCTACAGAAAATAGACTCTGATTTATGAAAGTATGATAGGTTATGAAAAGGAATGGTTGTAAAGAGGTAGCTTCGAATTTGGGGGTATCAAAATCAAAGCAAAATATGATGAAAGTAAAAATAAAATAGATAAACCCCATAATTTATTATACCATACCTGTTCACGCTGAAACACTTATCACAATATTCTGTAGATCTATATTAAAAAACCTTGTTAAACTTTGTGATATATTTCCATTCTATGGAGGTCAGGTGCGAACGAACACCCCATAATTTTATTATACCATATTTATTAAAACCGAAACATAATTATCACTACTTACACAGATAGATATGAAAAGTCTTTATAAAAGTTTGTGCCTATTTCCAGTCTATGGAGGCCAGGTGCGAACGTAGACCCCACCATTTTATTATATCATCCTCATTTAAGTTAAAACATACTTATCAAAGTATTATTACGTACATCTATATCAAAAACACTTGTAAAAGTTTTTTTTAATTTTTACATTTTTTATTTCCATACTTTGTGAACCAAGCGCGTACTCAGACCCCACAATTTTAATGAATCATCATTATGCCAGATCAAACATACCCATTCCTGTGTCTCGATACATCTTCTATCATTATATGTGATCAGTTTTCTATAATAGTCAACCATATAGGAGCCTATTCGTGACAGAAGTTCAGCTTTATATTATAGATATATCTGCGTTCCGTTTAAATAGAAAAAGTAGGCTTTTACTATCAATGTCAGCGCAAGAAAAAAAAACTCAACTTTATCTCTCTCTCTCTCTCTCTCTCTCTCTCTCTCTATATATATATATATATATATATATATATATATATATAATGTTAACGCAAACGAGACAATAGAAATGGCAGACACGTGTTTTTTCTTGTTTTTCTTGTTTTTTTTTTTTTTTTTTTTTTTTGTAAGTTACATTAACTATCCCAAACCTTGTGTTTTATCCAAGATAGATGTGTATCTCCTTACTCGTTTGAAATATTGGTTTTTACTTGGTATGATAAATTTGAAAATTGCGCCTCTGTGCCGAAATCCTCACTCATTAAACATACTTTGCTGTGAGACGTTTAGTAGATTAAGGGATTTCGCCATTTCTCATAAAAGACCTCCAAGTGTTTTGATGGGCCGCTCGACACGGCAGCCACAGATGTTAGTCTCGTAATCAACGTTGGTTGGCACTTAAATTCAGATCAGCGTGATGATAAAGCCTATGAGAAATGTGTAGACACATGTGTTAAAGCATTTAGGCGGTTTGGTTATTCGACACAAGGCAAGCATTTGTCACCCCCCCCCCCGAGATAGTTTTCTGGCGGCTTTACGATGACGCAACCGCTTGATGAATTGCACCACTGTTTTCTGAAAATCAGCGTGTGACACGAGGTGTGACAGAAAGCTTTACCCGATGCCTTCGGAGCCAACGTAACGGATAGCAACGACCTATGAAAAATCGTTTTCTTCTGAGACATTTTTTTTTTATGGATCATTTAAAAGAGGAATTGCATGATCATCTTAAGAGGAAACGTCCACGATAAGCTTTTCTTCAAGTTATCCAAATACAATGAAAGAAAAGTAATTCATGCTAAGACAAACAAAATGTGGTTAATGGCGCAGCCTGATAACCTAGATGTGCCAAGATCGAATCTGGTTCGTTACTCAGAAACACTTTGATCAAAACCACACTTGACCTTGTGTCTCATCTCCTGGAAATGAGGTTAATAAAATCTATATCTACATATCTATAAAAGTGAAAGTGTCTGTCTGTTGTCTGTCTGTCTGTTTGTGTGTCTGTGTGTCTGTCTGCGTACATTTCCCTATGCAATAACAATATAATATGTCAAGGTTCAGTCTACAGACTCGAAATTTGATATACAGGGTACCGAGACTTGTGAAAATCTTTGTAATCAGTTTTCGGCCAGAAATTTGGCTTTTAAGGGGTCAAAGTTCAATGATTTGACCTTTGAGAACTCTACTAAACTCCTCCGCCAATTTTTGGTTGAAACACTTGAAATTTTAGATATAGGTTCTTTGGACATGGATCTAACTTAATAACTGGATTTGAGCCTAAAACAATAAATTCTCTAACTTAACTTCCTGTTATAAATTGAACAATCATTTAAGAACATGCTTAAATCTGATATTTTAATTAATGCAGATTTCTAAAACCACTATCAATGATTTCCCCCACTCTTTATCTGTGCCTAAACCTAAACGTGGATTCCATGAACAGAGTTTCTTTCTTAGAACTGCCTGCATGTGGAACTCTATTCTGTTAGACTGCTTTCCAACTAACTACAGTATGATCGTCTTCAATTCAACATGAACAAGCTCTTGTGTGAGCCGTCCCCTTAAGTAATCCAATTTACCAAATTTCCATGACTAACGATTGCTATGCTATTGTCCCGATGACTACTGTACACTAATTTACCCCTATCCTCGAGTGGCCTCTGAGCCTTGATAAGAGGTGACTTCTTTGTAAAAAAAAAAATACTTTTTATTATTATAGAGCCAATTCCGTACTTTATATTGTACCCAATATATAGTAGTTTCCCTCCCTTCTTGGCATAGCCCAATATTTTTTTATTTTTTTTTTTATTACATTTTCACCCCAAACAAGGCACATTGCCACTTTGGTGTAGGGGGCTACTATCAGGGGCAGCAACTACTGGGGCACTATGTTGGGATTTGGGCAGCAAGGTGTCGGTTCATGTTACACTTGAACTTCTGCGTGTCAGTACAGTTAGGGAAGCAGGGATCTGGAATGGAATTCCAGAGTCTAGCGGTTCTGGGGAAGAAACTACTGGAGTAGAAAGTTTTTTTACATCTAGAGATCTCTACTGTGTGGGGGTGAGATTTAGCTGCCTGTCGGGTTTGTTGATGGTGTCTACGTTGTGGGGGCACAAGTGTCTGCAGTTCATCAGAGCATTCACCATTAAAATACTTGTAGAACAGCCAGAGGGATGCAACATTTCGTCGATGGGATAGAGGCTGAAGCTTAGATGCCAGTTCAGGGCCTATCAGATTGGCGAATCTCTTTTGAACCTTGTCTAGAAGCGAGAGACTAGCAGCAGATGCACCAGCCTAAATGTGACAACAATACTCCATACATGGGCGAATGGTGGTCTTATAGAGGTACAGGATACTTTCAGGTGTCAGTAGTTTTCCAGCACGGTAGAGAGGGCCTAACTTTTTCGCAGCGGCCCTGGCAATGTTTTCAATATAATGGCTCCAACTCATGTTTCCTGTGAACGGTAGGCCAAGCAGTTTGAAAGATGTACTCTTAGACAGGGAGTCACTGGCCATTTCTATTGGTGGCAGAGAAGGTTTCTTGTAATTATTGAAGGAAACCAGTTTAGTCTTGGCAGCATTGAATGTGACCATCCATTTATGTCCCCATTCCACTACAGATTGGAGGTCATCCTCTAGTGTTTTTGCCATTTCTTTAGTTATGTGTTTATTTGTTTTCCCGTCATGCCTGTTATAGAGTGTGGTGTCATCAGCATATATACCCATCTCAGAGGCAGTTTTGTCTGGGAGGTCATTCATAAATATTAGGAACAATAGAGGTCCAAGGATAGAACCCTGAGGCACTCCTGCATTTATATCGTACTGTTTAGATGTACGACCGTTAAGGAGTAGATAGGCTCTGTCTTTAAGGAGTAGATAGGCTCTGTCTATCGCCGGTTTCCATACTCCTTCTTTGCCTATTAGTCAGGCGCAGAGACACTATCACAAGTGAATCGACAAAACACTTCGTGGTAGATCTTGTTTCTTGCCTAGGGCAATGAATGCCGTTCCCCCACTCCCGATACATCCCACCCCTCAAAACTGGGCACTTGGGAGTGCTTGAGTACCACACATGACTGTGCCATTTGATTGGGGTGATCTTCTTCTGATGGGCTGAGGGTACCAGATTGACAGTTTCTGGCTGCTGTTTCCGACTGGTAGTACAGGTGCCCTAACTCTTTGGTAGCGCTTAGAGCTGCTGCTCCATCAACAGTTGTATAATATTGGGATATTTGCAGTGCCATGTCGCGCATGGAAAGGGACCCTGCACTCATCTCCGATGGGCTTTCCTGAGGCCACAGTCCTAGTTGAAGAAAGGTCAGCTAAGTGTCTACTTGTGTTGCATGTCTGATACCCTGCATAACCTCTTGTTCAGCTCTCCCTCACCTAACTGAAACTCTTTAAAAACATGATGACAGTACAATCAAAAAATAAGCTTAAACCAGGCCTAGGGACAAACAAATCCAACTTGCCTCCTCCCTTGAGGCTTGCATGCACTGGGCTTAGAACTAATTTAGCTGATGTTAAAAAATATGCTTAAATATGATATTTTAATTCATGTAGATTCCATATTTATTATCATAGACCCAATAATCTATTGATTATTATATTGTACCCAATATATAGTAGTCATTTCAAAAGTTTTAAAAATGGCTTTTGTGCCATCAGATAGAATCGAAACCTAAACATGTAGCGCTCCAGCCTTAGTTGTTATCGTTTGAGCTATTGTCAGATAAATAAAAGAACGTTAACATTTAATCGAATATAACATATATAAACGTATATTTGCGCATGGATACAAGAGCTCTTTAAGTCGACTTACGCCTATCAAGTTTGAATTTTTTTTCAATTTTGACACCTTGACAGCTGTTTTAACCGGCTAAAAACGAAATTGAAATAGTTCCACAGGTCTAAATCCTCTACATATCAAAGTTCAAGTTTGTAGATCAAAAATTGACAACAGAGTTTGATAGAGACTGTTTCTCAGACAGACAATATCACTTATATATATATATATATATATATATTGCATTTTGTGTACAGAAAGTTGTTAGATAGGACAAGTCATTGGTACCGTCGGTTTCAAGCCTGATAGTTAGGAGCGTTTAAGATATCCATATCAAACTCTCTTCAGCCAATACTAGTCTTCCTTCTTTTCGATTGACTAGCCTTAATTTAAACCTGCGCCACTTCTGGTTTGGTGATTGATGCAACAGCAAAGACGTCATTTTTTTTTCATGTTCTTTTCCTCCTTCACGGTACAGGTTTGAGCCTGCCTGCTACTACCACTTTTTTCTTTTTTTTTTTTTTTGCTCAACACTCACCTCCGAACACTCGGGCAACGCCAGGCAGCCAAGCTAGTACAATATAAAAAAAAATTAATTCATCTAAATATTTTACAAAAAAGTGGTTAATGATACGACCTAAAAACCTGGGTATTCCATTTTCAAATCCAGTTCATTCCACACAAACTCTTTCATCAAACCTGCACTGGAGCTTATGGCCTAACTTTCTGAATTTTTTTTTTTTTACAAATGCGTTACTACATATCAAGACCCGAGGGACACTCGAGGATAAGGGTTAATGTGGATATTGTAGCCATTGGGACAGTAGCGTAGTAATCGTTTGTGATGGAAATTTGGTATAACCAGATTATTTACAAGGGCGGTTCAGTAAGAACTTGTTTATGCTGGACTTGAAGACAACGATGTGTTATATATTGGGTTATATAGGAGAGATAGTCTTTGAGATAAAGTAAGAGTCTTATTATAAGTGATGCTTTTTCTTGTGAGAGAGAGAGGCTTAGAAAGAGTCTTATTACAGTGAGAGAGTCTTATTACAGTGAGGGATGTTGTAAGACTCTTTAAGAGAGAGAGAGAGAGAGAGAGAGAGATTTTGTTGTATTGTAGACTTAGAGAGATTGTTCATATTATTATTCTTATATATTAAAATGTTCATTCCTTAATTTTGTTTATGGAAGAAGAAGGGGAAGAAGCTCTTTGGGTGAAGACATGATGATGTTGAGACGTGTATGTAAAGACATATATTAACACAAATACATAATACAATTTCACTTTACCTTTTTGTAAGAATCATAAGACAAGACGAGCTTTACAAAAAACACTTGATGGTTTATTTCGTCACACGGCCGTGTTTCCAGCACCAAGAATTCAAAGTCTCACATTTTTTCTTGAAGTGACGTCTCGCTCCTAGACGCCTGACTGTCTCTCTCCGAGTTTCTTCACTCACTGTCTAACTCTAAAGTTTTTTCTCTATTCCAAGAACTTTCTATTTTCCGTGACGTCATGACGTGTTCTGGACATACGTGTCCAAAACTTTTCCTATTTCTCAGTAACCTATTTATCCAATATGTTAAAAACATTATCTTATAAGCTGCATTCTTTCAATTAAAAATTTCATAACAAACTTGATAGTTAACATTCTTTCCTTGAAATACTTATCTATATTCTAAACAAATGTTTGTTTTACATTTTTAAATTCTCATACGTAATCTATTTCTAAACTAAATTACGAGGTTCGAATTTGTCTATTGCTATTTCATTTTCATTTTAAACTAAATTCTCCATTTTTATACTTACATGAAAAGGGGACAGCCCTTATCATGTAACAGATGTTGTAGTCAGTTGGAAAGCAGACCAGCGAAACAGAGTTCCACAGGCAGGCAGTTCTAGGAAAAAAATTTGTTGGTGGAATCCCCATTTAGGTTTAGGCACTGATAGAGAGTGGGGGAATTTATTGATAGTGATTTTGGCTAAATGGGTGCTTTCTGTGAAAGATTGGCGAGGTGGGACATTAGAGTGGGGCTCAACCAATGTGGGAAAGAGGTTGCAGAGAAGAGAAAAGGGCATCATGTACTAGACTATGAAGTCTGCTTTGAACTTTGTCAAGGCAGGATAGGCTGCTCTCAGCAGCTCTTACCCAGATGTGGCAACATTACTCCATCCTAGGACGTACTTGACTCTTATACTGGTAGAGCCATTCATTTCAAAGGGGGAAATAAAATAACTGGGCATGACTTCATTTGTTGCGTAATATAAAGTGAAATAATAGTCTTGATTTGCACTACCAACTAGAGTTTTGGCTTGCAATTTTTGGTTAATGACGTAAACTGTAAGCCTTAACGACCCAAGTTCTAATCCAGCTCTTTACACAGAAACACTGTCGTCAAACTATACTTGACCTTGTGTCTAACTTCTTGGAAACCAAGTAAATAGAGTAAGTCAGCCAACAAAAAAAAGAAGAGAAATGGTGTATTTATAGGATGAGGTATCGCCTAAAATTTTAAATCAATATGAAAAGATAACATGTTCTTGGGTTTGTCATATTCATATTGATCGAAATTACATAAAATACTTAGCAAAAGTACATGATAGTTATCATTTACGAACTCATAAACCAAAAACCAACAACACATAATTTATTAAAAAAAAAAACGCATTAGAATAAAATTCTCTCCTAAACAGGCCTAGTTTTAACATGTGAAATGATTTGAAGGATTTTTTTTCAAATGGTAAAAGTTCAGAATAGTTAACACCCGAGAATTCATAAAACAAACAAACAAAAAAAACTGTCCGAACCCTCCATATTTTAACGTGTGAAAATAGTTAATTATGATGTATTTTATATAAATTATCTGTTTTTTTTGGGGGGGTGGGGGGTATGAATTTTCGATTGTTAACTATTCTGAACTTTTATCAAATCGTTTCTCTTTACTTATTGCCCTCCAAACAAGAGCAGAAGTAGACCAAAGGTCGATTCTTATTGTGGGTAAAATCTAGATCCCGAATAAGGAACACTTTAGGTTTGAACAGAATATTTAATTTGCTCCAGTCTAGAAGGATTTCTCTTTTACTCATCGAGGACAAAAAAGATGAAGTGTAGTATCAGAACAGACTTTGTTTAGGACAATGTTGGAAATCCCCAGGGAAAATAGGTAAGAAGAGCTTAAATCTAATGACCTTCCAGCCAGCCACTTCACGTCCACCATTCCTAAAAAGTTCAAAGACTGAGAACCATTTCCTCCAGCACTCTGCAATCAAAATAAGCATGGAGAAGCATTTTTAATAAATGATGAAGAAAATGAAAAAGGCAGAGCTTCACCTGCTGATCGAAACCTTTCTTATCTCTTTATTGCCGCCATAGTCTACACAAATGGGGGAGATATTTATGCCACGGCTTGTACATAGAAAGACTTTTAAATCAAATATTTTGTTTACTATATAGTTATGTAAGGATGTTTACCTTTATCTAAGATGAAATACTGTTGGGAACGTGCCAAGTAGAGCACTCTTTCTTGTCTCTCAAAAAGTTTCAAATCAACTTCTCAATCTAGTGAGAAATTATATCATTTGTTCTCTAGAACACATTTTCACAGAAGAGAGGTTGCTAGTTTTTTAGAACAGCAACTAAAACAACAGTAACAACAAGGAAAACAATAGCAACAACAATAACAACAACAATAACAATAACAGTAACAACATTAACAACATCAGCAGCAATAAAAGAACAGCAAAAACAGAAACAACAACAGTAACAACAATTACAATAACAGCAACAACAATAATATCAGAAAGAAAACAACAACAACAAAAACAAAAACAACAAGAACAACAATAACAACAGTAACAACAACAGCAGTAACAACAACAACAATGGCGACGTCAATTGCAATAACAAAGACGGGAACAATAACAACAGTTACATTAACAATAAAATAGTAACAACAAAAGCATAAACAACAGCAACATCAACTGCAACAAAAAAACAACAATGACTACATAATAAAAACAATAATAAAAACACAAAAAACAATAACAAAAACAAAAACAATAACAAAAACAATAACAAAAACAAAGAAATAACAAAAACAATAAAAAAACAAAAACAATAACAAAAACAATAACAAAAACAAAAACAATAACAAAAACAATAACAAAAACAAAGAAATAACAAAAACAATAAAAAAACAAAAACAATAATAAAAAACAATAACAAAAACAAAAACAAAAACAATAACAATAACAAAAACAATAACAAAGACAAAAACAAGAACAATAATAAAAACAAAAACAATAATAAAAACAAAAAAAAACAAAAACAATAACGAAAACAATAATAAAAACAAAAACAATAACAAAAACCAAAACATTAATAAAAACAAAAACAAAAACAATAATAAAAACAAAAACAACAACAATAATAAAAACAAAAACAATAACAAAAACAAAAACAATAATAAAACCAAAACCAAAAACAATAATAAAAACAAAAACAAAAACTATAATAAAATCAAAAACAATAACAAAAACTATAATAAAAACAAAAACAATAACAAAAACAAAAACAATAATAAAACAAAAACAATAATAAAAATCAAAAACAATAACAAAAACAAAAACAATAATAAAAACAAAAACAAAAAAAATAATAAAAACAAAAACAAAAACTATAATAAAATCAAAAACAATAACAAAAACTATAATAAAAACAAAAACAATAACAAGAACAAAAACAATAATAAAAAAACAATAACCAAAACAATAATAAAGACAAAAACAATAACAAAAACAAAAACAATAATAAAACCAAAACCAAAAACAATAATAAAAACAAAAGCAAAAATTATAATAAAAACAAAAACAATAACAAAAACTATAATAAAAACAAAAACAATAACAAAAACAAAAACAATAATAAAAACAAAAACAAAAACTATAAAATAAAAAACAATAACAAAAACTATAATAAAAATAAAAACAATAACAAGAACAAAAACAATAATAAAAAAAACAATAACAAAAACAATAATAAAGACAAAAACAATAACAAAAACGAAAACAATAATAAAAGCAAAAACAATAATAAAAACAATAACAATAATAAAAACAAAAACAATACCAAAAAAAAACAATAACAAAAACAGTAATAATCAAAAAGTTTCAAATCAACTTCAAAACAATAATAAAAAACAAAAACAATAACAAAAACAAAAACAATAATAAAAACAAAAACAATAACAAAAACAGCAACAGCAGCAACAGTGTTCCTATATAACAAAAGATTTAAAGCTCTATCAAATAAAAAAAATCTGAAATCATAAACACATTGGAAAGTTACTGCATTAAATGAATTATACATTAAAAACCCTAAAAAGGTTTGACATGCCGTAAAATTATAAAATAAATCAAATGTAAACCACGTGAATAAATATGTAAAGGTATTAAGCATAAAATCATTTGCTAAGATGATTAGATTCGGCACAGAAACCAACTCTCAAATGCTATGTTTTTATTAGTACTCCTCCTCTCTTACGATTACTGTTTTCTGTTGCCATATC
Source organism: Euprymna scolopes (assembly GCF_053919585.1). Lineage (NCBI taxonomy): Eukaryota > Metazoa > Mollusca > Cephalopoda > Sepiida > Sepiolidae > Euprymna > Euprymna scolopes. The sequence goes on along the minus strand of NC_136505.1, from coordinate 26,586,748 downwards.
TGTCCTATGCATCTACGACTAGTCTCTTCCTACGAGTCACTACAATGTTGTATCCCTGTGCCTGTTTTATAAGTACTTTAATGGGATGTACTTGAGGAACTCATAGTAACAACATGCTTACTTCCCATTAACATGACAAGCAGCAAAATCCCACCCCTTTATTGTTGAAGTCCTTAGATGCAGGAAAGCCTTCTACTCTAATAGTTTCTTCCCTCAGACTACTACACTTTGGAATTCCTTCTCTGTTTTCTGCTTCCTTGACTGAACTAACATGCAGAAGTTTAAATGTAATTTGAAGAAACATCTTGCTGCCCATCGTAGTCCCCTGTAGATAGGACTCTTACTCCGAGTGACAATAAGCCTTAATTGGGGTGAAAACGCGTTTAAAAATAGACAAAATCTAGCCTGATAAATTCCTCAATTATAACCAGTTTTATTAGCAGTTTTATCTATTTTGCCTTTTATCTTAGCATTATTGATCGATATTTTTTATTACTTTGTTTTTTTTTATCTCTGATACACATTCACGTAGAAATCGCGATCAATACAGCATCGATTTTTACTTTGATTTCATTGATAGTTTTATTTTTATCATAGAACTGTGGATTAATACAGTTTTCATGGTTATTTTATCAGCGTACCCAATGAAGGCATTCTTCTAAGTGTTTAAACAAAATGTAAGTAGTGTCGATGGTAGGAACTCTTCTCCATCACATACCTATGATACAGGTTCCCTACTATTATTTGTGATAATCACCATAAATCAAAGAGTTATTAAATTTCAATGGATTAATAAGTACATTTTCTCAAAACGTTTAAAAATACTAGTACTCTTCAGCATTACTCAGGAATTAAAGTGGATCCCTATATATTCCAACTCCTAGTCATAAACCCTATCTTACTATCTTAATTTCTATCATTTTCAATCAAATATATAAAATCGATATTTGATTTTTTCTAGCAAGTCATTAATGTAAATTTTCAGTCTCTGTTAGTCGCATTAAAAAAAAGAAATTCCAATCAATTTCATTGATTACATATTCTATCTGGATCCATAATTCTTTCAACAGCATAAACTACATGAGATTCGCTACTTATTTTCATTAGATAAGCAACAGAAATTATTAGTGAATCATATTGCTCCGCTTGCAACAAGTATATATTTTGTAAATGGCTCCCAAATAGAATCCCTATCCTTATTTACATATTTCATTTAATGCAAATTGATACTTCTACTATTACAACTAATACAACTGAATTGAGTGAGTACTTAATTTCCGTTTACAGTTGATACAAATATTGAAAAAATAAACAGTATTATTAATGTTGTAGCCATAGAAAGGTCACTAGGGAAAACACTTACACGGAAATGAGTTAGAAAAGGTAAAATATATTAAAACAAAAAAAAAAAACAGCATATACAAAGTGGCGAACTACGAAAGTACACTGACCACTCCGAGGGTCGTACCTTTCAGTCTATTTCTTCAGTTTGGAAGAGTTCATCTTTAGAGCATGGCTCAGTTTCTGCAACAATTACACATGTATGTGTATGCATATGTACGTTATAAGTTAAATAAAAAAATGAAAGAGGAATTAAAAGTGAATATTTCTGAACAGATTTTTATTTCTTTTTGAAAGCTTTTCATTTTCATTTTCATTATTTATTTTTTAAGAAACTAGCAGTTCAGCTCAGCTTTGCTCGGGCCCTATGTACTGTTCATAACTTTTTGCGCATATGTATATATATATATTCAAAAGTTTGACTCATGTCCAGGTACCCTAAATCTAAAATTGGAGGACAGATGGAGACTTTAATCCTAGGTGCTCAGTTTCAATGCTACAAGGTGGTGGAAATTCAGTTTTGGTGTGGGGCATTATTAGTACCAATGGCCCAGGGCCTATAGTCCGCTTAATTCGACCAAGTACATTAATATGTCGACTGAGTATTTTCTACCCTACTTTGGTCGGAATTTGGATGATAATCTCATCTTCATGCAGGATAATGCTCCCATTCATACAGCTGACAATGTCAAGAGGTTCCTGGAAGAGCATGATATTTCGTGTTTGGATTGGCCTGCACAATCTCATGACCTCAATCCTATTGAAAACGTATGGTATTACATCAAGCAATAGCTACGCAATGATAAAATTTCAAATTTGGAAGAACTTTGGACAAAAATTAAAGAAAAGTGGGATTCCCTTTCCCCAGAGTATTGCTGCAGTCTAATTCAAGGAATTCCCAAAAGATTGCAGGCTGTCAAATTTCAGAAGGGCTATGCTACTAAATATTAACTAGTTCATTGTGTTCCTGTTGTATTTATGTTGCATTAATGTCCTAAAGTTACATTTAAATAAAAATTTTCCATTGTGCGGACTTTCTTTTTGCCTCCTCAAATTTGAAGTTATTTTTTTTTAATTGACGTGAACACTAGAATATTTCAATCAAAAGTTAAATATGAACAAGTAAAATTATAGAAGAATAAAAGGCCAATCAAATGGGGTACAGCTTTTTTAAACAGTTACATTAAATTTAGCTTAAATTTTCAGTTTAAAAACAAATTACAAGTGCGGACTTTCTTTTTGCCGACTGTGTATATAGATTGGCTTCATTTTCCAGATTTCTAAGAAAAATGTACATATTACAAAATTAAAATAAAAACAAAAACTTATTCAAACGACAAACTCTTTTATGTGTGTATGCTTGTGTGTGCTTGTGTGTGTATGTGTGTGCATGTGTGTATATGTGAGCATACGTTACCAGTTACCATATGCAATTTGTAACTAAATTATCCTCACTTTTTACTTTCATCACTGATTTCAAAGGGAGCATGTGTGTGTGTAAGAGTGTGCGTGTGTGGGTGGGAGTGTGTGTGTGCGTGAGTGAGTTTGTACATGTATGAGAGAGAGGGTGTGGGAGAGAGAGAACAAAAAATAGTCGCTATTTTATGAGTGGCTATTTTTAATCCAATTTGCTTTGTATACAAAAAAATCACATTTTATTTTGTGTATTTAACTTTAAAAAACTGTAACAGAGCGCGGACGCGCATATGATAGCTGTAGGCAAATGATTGAGCCGTGTGCGAGACGACGTCACAGCAAGGAAGAAGGAAAACGGTCATAAATAGAAGCATTCTGCACAGATCGATGGTCACGATAGAGAAATGGACAGAGAGGGATGACGTTGAAGAGGTAGAAATAAATGTCTGTTGTTCCAAGGGAAAAAAGTGAGTCGAGTTATTCCTTTGTTATGTTCTTTGCGACGGAGTCTACAACGTGTTGGATCTCCATGTTAACACGTGTGTAAACGTGTATAACGTCACAAAACAACAAAATGTTGAATTAAAAGTAACGAGTCCCGGGAAATAAAGTCAAAATTTTCTCTTTGCTACTTATGAATGTCCAGCTCGAATGCAGACACTCATAAAATTATTGTAAAATCCCTTAATACAAACGAAATACCACCATTAGATACCCCATAAAATTTAACTTGAGAAAATGTTGTCTTCGATCGTGGTATAGAGATTTCAGCAAAGTTACTAAATCGTGGCATGAGTTTATTTCGAGTTATCTAAGTTATCCAAAATGGCCGCCTATTTGGGCCATATTCGATAACTTTACTCAATGTTTACTTATTTAAAGTGTGTATTTCTCAATAGATTTTATCTCGAAAACATCCCTCATATAATATTTAATAAAAACAAAACAAAAAATGTTAATGCCTTCACAGAATTTCCTTTTTTCACAATAAACTCCGTTATTTAGTAAATTTGCGGAGATTTCTTTTGATTACATTTCAGAACAGAAAGCCAAAAAGACAGAAATATAGACAGATATACTGCATTCATGTTATCGTAGAGGTAAGCAGTGCCGGTGCTAATGGTTCTTGTGTCCCTCCACAAATTTGGGGGAACAGACTAGAAAACTCTTTTCGCCCAAAAGGTTAATTTTCTATTTACAATCTAAAGAATACGTGTTACTAGAACATGCCAATCAAATGAAAATAGTTATTGAATTAGAATAACACATACTAAATTAATTAAATGTCCTTTTGCAAATAAATATGCAAATTAGTTAGCTCTAACACATCCAACACATACGAGTATGTAAAAGAGACGTTAAATCAAATACGATTCATTTACATCTCTCCAACCACCGATATTCATGATAACATCCTACCTGAGAATTCTTCCTTCAAACTCCTTGGCTTAACATTCACAGGCAATATGAACTAGAACAAATACATTAAGGACATTGCAAAGGCAAATAAGGTGGGTTCCCTTTATCGAGCTAGAAAACTACTCACACTTGAGAGTATCCTGTACCTCTACAAGGCCACCACTCGCTCATGCATGGAGCATTGTTGCCACATCTGGGTTGGTGCATCTAACACTAGCCCCTCTCTCTCTCTTGAACAGAGTCCAAAAAAGAGTTTTCAATCTAATTGGTCCCAATTTGTCAACTAAGCTCCAACCCCTGAACCATCGCTGCAATGTTGCCTGTTTTAGAAGTATTTTAATGGAATATGCTCTGATGAACTCGTTGCACTTGTGCCCCCTCTACGTACATATCCCAATAAACCTGCTTATCAACAAAATCTCACCATTTCACTACTGAAGTCCCCAAATGCCAGAAAGCTTTCTACTCTGATAGTTTCTTTCCTCGAACAGCTAGACTTTGGAATTCCCTTCCTGCTACCTGATTATCTGACTGTACTGATATGCAGAAATTTAAATGTAATGTAAACTAACATCTTGTTAATCTTTCCTAGGCATGGTACCAAATAGTAACCCCTTACGTTCAAGTTGCAATATGCTTTGTTAAGGGTGAACGGGAATAAAAAAAAAATACCCAGAATTCCTTTTGCCCCAACTGTTATAGTTTTATCCACAATTATAAATAGAACTGTATTGATAAGGTGTAATAATAAAATGAAAATCGTCATTGAATTAGAAAACAATAATATTTAATACTAAATTAATGAGATGTCATTTTGCAAATATATATGCAAATGAATTAACTCTAACACATTCCAGCATGTAAAGGAGACGTTAAATCAAATACGATGACAACGTCGATTGCTCGGTATATTTAGAACCTGAACTTCGCAGAATGCATTGTTTACCATTTACAATGTTGAACCGAATCGCAATACCCAGAATTCCTTTCGCCCCAAAATGCTAATTATTTTATCCACAATCTTAAATATTAGCAAAAATAGAATTGTATGTAATAATAAAATGAAAACTGTCATTGAATTAGAAAACACTATTTATTACTAAATTAATGAGATGTCATTTTGCAAATATATATGCAAATGAGTTAGCGCTAACACATCACAGTTTGTAAAAGAGACGTTAAAATCAAATACGATAACAATGATGACGGCATCGATTGCTCGGTATATTTGAAGCTAAACTTCTCATATTTTGTATATGTAATTTGGATTTAAATATCGCTGTCCACATGATAAACTTCCCAATTTTATAAATAGAGATAAGCGGAAAGAATAGAAAAAAGGTAAATAAAAAAAAGGAAATAAATAAAGAAAAATAAGTAGGAAAGATCAGTGCCAACACCAGGGTCTCATGCACATCCAAATATATTTCTCCTCACACTAAGAGATTATTCTTTATAAACAAACCAATGCGTTCATTTTTATTATCATCATAAGACATCAAATAATTGTACAATTTGAATAAAATTATACAATTGTATTTATTGAAAAGCTTTTATACCTTACAAAGGTTACAGATGGTATTTTTTCAATGAGTTAAGTGTTAAAACCATTGTCTTGTGAACAGTCGTGGCACAGTGGTTAGAGTACTTGGAAAAATCAATTATAAAAGTGATATTCTCTTGAAGGTTCGATTCTCGGTGTGGCTGACTGAAAAATACAATTACGAATTACTTAGGACCTCTATCCAGTCAGGGCTGATGGAACGAGAGCATGCTACTCCCGCAAAGCAAATAAAGGGTTTCATTTGAAATTCCGTCCAAATTCCCGAGTTGGACAAAAATATTCTTGAGTTTGACAAGATACACCTGAAGAAGATTGGAGGTTACATCGACCAAAATGCTGTAAAAATAACACTCAAGATGAGATCAGTGGTCTGATAAATCCAAATAATACGAATAACCAATGTTCATCTAAAAATTTCAGAAAAGTCAATTCAATTCGGCAAAAAAAATAAAACAAGCATACCTGTAGGAAAAAATAAGCGAACCAATATTACCTGATGTGGTATTAGCGCTGGTTGGGCTATGCTAGCTTCCTCTGGAGGAGGACGTTTACAGGGAATATAAAATTCTCAAGCGCTCCCTAGCCGCATTCATATTCCGGTCATAGGAAGGTGACATTCGGCGCCTGGTGTTCCTGAATACTTATTCATCGCTTAACTTCGATGATCTAACAAAAATCCGTGTGTCAATGCAATCATGTAGGAACGAGTACACAAGAAATGTACACAAGAAATATACAAAAGAAATGTACACAAAAGAAATGTACACACAAGAAATGTACACGAAAGAAATGTACACGAAAGAAATGCACACACAAGAAATGTACACACAAGAAATGTACACAAGAAATATACACAAGAAATGTACACAAAAGAAATGTACACGAAAGAAATGTACACACAAGAAATGTACACGAAAGAAATGTACACAAAAGAAATGTACACACAAGAAATGTACACGAAAGAAATGTACTCAAAAGAAATGTGCACACAAGAAATGTACATGAAAGAAATGTACACAAAAGAAATGTACACACAAGAAATGTACACAAAAGAAATGTACACAAAAGAAATGTACACACAAGAAGATACAATGACCAAGCAATTGCTGCATCGTTGGTACATTCATTGCATATCTTCAAAGTCAATTCCTAGGTCAAGGGATCCTGACTGAGAAAATATTGGAGCTCAGTTGAACTCTTTCCATGAAAATAATATACATATATTGCATTACCTTGTGCCAAACTCAGCCAATCTGAGGCTTGAATAGGACATTGAAAGTTGAGTGCTATGAAAGGTAGAAAAATGAAATGGACAGACTAGGAATAACTCCTGTACCATCACTGCAAGGTTGCATCCCTGTGCCTGTTTTAGAAGTATTTTAATGGAATGTGTTCTGATTAACTCATTGCATTTGTGACCCCTCGGCGTACATATCCCTGACAAACCCACTTAGCAACAAAATCACACCCCTTTCACTGTTGAGATCCTTAAATGCCAGAATGCTTTCTACTCTAATTAATAGCTTCTTCCCTTGAACAGCTAGACTTAGGAATTACCTTCTTGCTACCTGATTCTCTGACTGTACTGATATGCAGAAGTTCAAATGTAACTTGAACCAACATCTTGTGTATCTTTCTTAGTAATGGTCCCAATTAGTAGCCCCTTAGGTCCAAGGGGTGATATACCTTGCTTGGGGTGAAAGTGAGTAAAAGAAAAATATGAGAATTCATTTTGTGGGTGGCATTAGTTATAAAAGAGTCAACAGATTAATACATAAGAGAGAGAGAGAGAGAGAGAGAGAGACAGACAGACAGACAGACAGACAGACAGACAGAGACAGAGAGAAGAAGAAGAAAAAAAAGAGTGAACAAAGTAGAGACTTGACATTGGAGATAAAAAAATATCAATCCTGCTGAATTGCTAACACCTTATCAACACTTCATCCATTCAGTATCAGTTTTAAGCTGTAGTATTTCAGCGATTAACAGACTTATGACTTACTAGTCTGAGTGGCCGGCGTTGCCAGGGTGTTTGGAGGTGTGTGTGTTGATCAAAAAAAAAGTGGTAGTAGGCAGGCAGGCTCGAACCCATACCGCAAATGAGGCAAAGAATGTGAAAAAAAAATAAACATGACGTCTTTGCTGTTTCGCCCATCGCCAAACCGAAAGCGACATAGGTTTTAATTAAGGCTAGGCAATCGAAAAGAGGAGATGACTTTCAAAAATATCGGCGAAAAAATCGACCCCTCCCTGTAGAAAAGTGCCCAGTTGAGGGTGAAGGAATCAATGTTTTGGGCCAATTTTTCGCTATTTGTCGTCCAAAGGTCATGCTTCAAAATGATACTGATCTTTTGAAATCCGTCGCCTCTGTCGAAAATTTTAGGCAGACATACATACATACATACATACATACATACATACATTTAAACTGACAGGCGAGGTTTATATTATAGAAGATGATATAACTTTAACTTTAGCATTTGTCTAAAAGATAATAAGAATGAAACACTAAGTGATTTCCCCCCCCCAAAAAAAAATTAAGGACTTAATTATTGAAAACAATTCATTATCATCAACTGATGTAAAAACTAAATTCCAGATTCCAATTATAAACGGCTTATTTTTTAAAACAGTCGCAAGCATTTCCTTCCAACACGTGGTTCCAATTTGTCTGAGCTTTACTCTCTGCAGAAGATGCAGTCACTTTAACCTAGTCGACAGGATGCTTGCAGCTTCTTGAGGAATTTGATACAGTTGAAGTTGGGTTTTTATTATTCTCATTTTTTCTTGCCTTTGAATCCAGTTAACCATCACAAACTCTTACATTGGATGGTTCCAACAGTCTCTTGAACATAATTCAGCCATTTATTTGTCATCTGATCTCCCTGTAGAACTTGCACGGTTAATTGGTTACATGAGGTTTAATAAATGTGCCTGTCACTCTAGAATCCAAGACTTATCAGAATACCATTGCGATAACATAATGTGGAACCTTTCATCTTCTCTTTGCTCTTTTCAAACTGTTAAAACGCTTGGAGAACCAGGATTCTTTGGTATTATCTACGGAATTTTAAGTTCAACATGACTGTTTCACCCATATCTTTATAAGCTTCTATTGTGGCATCATCAAAACCTCAGAGTAAGCGAAATGCTGTCCCTATTTAAAAAAAATTTTTAAAAAAAAAAGCAGTTTTATAAAACTAAATATAATTGTTTCGTTATTATCTACTAACATTCCACTCGGCGTTGCCCGGTCGTAAAATGTGCATAAATATTATATTTTAATTCACACAGAAACTGAGAAAAACCTAAAGACAGTGAGTCAAATACGATAACCATAAGGCCAGCTTAACACGTATTTGAAAAGAGTTCTAAAACCTACTACTTCTTAACATAAGCAATCTGTCATGAGAACGATTCACGCATGCACATTCATGAAACAATTAGCAAGCAGATAAACATCTGATAACCCCACATAGCAATTTTTTTTTAATTTTGAACCCTTAGCTGCTCTTTTTTCTGGATGGAGACCGATTAAAAAGTTTTTCACATGTCTTAATATTCTAAATACGAAATTTCAAGTCTGTAGATCAAAAATTCGTCGAGTACATAGGTTGAAAAGTTTCCTCACACACACATATTCTCACTTTTATAGATATATAGATTAAATAAATGCTAGGGTTAAATTTCTGTCATAAGTCTGCTGTCTTCATTGCCACCGAAAAACTGCTGCATACGTATGTATATACACATAGTTTTGTGCTTACTATGTTCGGGTTTGTTTTACACATAGATTCGAAAATAACTTTTCTACATGACTGGATAAGTTTTTAGTGTTTTTATTTAACGTAAAATGTTTATTAAATTCGAAAAAACGAGTAATGTTGAAGGTTGCTGACGGGCAAGAAAAAATGGCCACAATGTCTTTGAATACTTGATAATCACTTCAAAATAAGAAATAAAACAAAATGGTGGCAGGAACCCACCTAGTAAATGTTAGTGACATGGGTTGCGTTTCTGACATTTTGTTTTATTTTTGTATAAAAATAAAATTCATAAAATTGCTTTAAAAAAAAATACATAAAAATACATAATTATTTTTATATATAGAAAGTACAATTGTTGATTTTATTTCTATTAACTTTCGGGTTATATTGGCGCATGCGCAATTTAAAAAAAGATTAAAACGGAACGAAATTTAAATTTCCGTTCCATTTTTAAAACAACCCAAAACAGAGCGATCTCGACAAGTTTTACAAATCAATAAAATGTTATATTTTGATATTTTCCTGATGAAACAAATTTCAAATGTTTTTCTGTCAATATTTTCTTGTAAATTTCATTAAGATATTTTAGATTTATCGTCTTCCGATATAAAATCAACTTTTTACGATGTCATCATCTTCACAAGGAGCAAACATTTTTTTAAATTATTGGATATTTTTTTTTAGAAAAAACGGAATATTTTGATAAAACGTAACTAAAAAAATGAAAATTATTCGCTTTTTTTTTTTTTAATAAGTTTTACAATTGAATCATAATCTGAACCTTTTTTAAAAATACATTTCAATCCATTAAAAAACATCAAAATCAATGAAATTATTTTTAAAGATCGACTAATATATTAATTAGATTAAAAATATCTCATTTCGCGACTCTTTTGTGATTTTTGAATTCTGTATTTGATTTTGGCTTAAAATTAAAGTTTTATATCGAGTATTTACAGTTGTACCAAGAACTGAAAAGATGCTGTGGACAAAAGCTTCCGAGTAAAATGCTCGTCTGAGTTCTAATTTCTCATTTCTCTTTGTAAGACATTCACAGCAAGAACTCGTTATTCTACCAGAACTAAAAAAAAAACCTTTCCTTTTTTCTTTTGTGTCATCAAGCAGAATTTCCATGAACATGTGTTTTATTTAAAAGAACTTCCGATGAGTGGAATACATTACTATGGGATTGCTTCCCTGGAGATTACAACAAAGCCTTTTTCAAATTTAATGTAAACACGTACTTGTCATACACTGTCTTTATAAGTAATTAAACATTGTACATTCAATTTTCAATCCTCTCATAATATTCATTTTCAATCCTCTCATATTTTACATTATTTAACTCATAATCCATCCATTTTTGTGCTTGTACTTGAGTAGATTTTTGGCCTTGATAAGTGATGGCTGATAAGTAAAAAAAAAAAAAAGCTACAGCAATCTGAATTGCGGGAAAATCACACGGTACTTATGCAAAGAATGAACCGTAAGAAATATTGTTGAAATTTAAACATTTATTTTTAAATGATTTTAACGTCTGTCAAAGTGATCTAATCATTATATGAGGATCTACGCATGCGAACTAAAGTGACCGACTATATATATATATATATATATATATATATATATATATATATATATATATAAGATAAAAATTACAATTAAATTTACCAAAATGATCGAAGATGGTAAAATTAAAGTATATTATAAATATTAAAGAATTAATATTTATAAAGTTATCCCAGCCAGATGTAAAAGCTAGATAAAATCAAATAGGAGATAGAGCTTATAATATAATATTTTACCGTCACTGGATTATTTATCTTCCACCAGACTATCCATTCACGTGTAATCACCTTTTTCTTCACCCTATTCCCTCTGCTTCACTTTTTTTTGTTATCAAGTAAGATCTTTGACTTACTTGTTGCTTCATCAAATACTTTTGTATGCAAAATCCGATCCCGCATTTTACTAATTCCTACCATCTGAGAAGAAGGAAAGTATTTCTTCGAAACTCCGCGGGTTAAGGACTATCCACTTATCTAGTGTTTCCTTTTCAGATTAAATATGTTTTTAACTCATTTCAAAGTGTTTTTTTAACATGTTTTATTAACTGTTTGCTCGTATATATATATATATATATATATATATATATATATATATATATATATATATATATATATATATATTCGAGCATTTATAAGCTACATTCAACATCCAAATGAATGCTTTGACGATAATTACGGTTTTCAAAAGGCGAACAATTAGAAGATACATCTGCCTTAATTAAAAAATGCTAGGTTTATTTATGGTGTCTTTTATTAAAAATATAAAAAGCCACCAAATATTTTTGCTGACGAGAAGACGTTGTTTAAAAAAAAACTATATGTAAAAATTATTGTCCATGACTTAATGTCTATCGCAATAAAAACATCGTTTCCGAAACGATCGTACAAATTATTGGTTTTGTTGTGTTCCTTCTTATGAAACAGCTTTTTAAGTTTTAATTTGAATTTGAATTTGAAATTATCAATCACCTTAGTATATATATATATATATATATATATATATATATATATATATATATACTTGTTTTAGTCAGTATCATTCATAATATCCTCATATTAGTACTGGGACAATTAATCAGAATCGGAATCGAGAATCGGAAAAATCAGAGCTTTTGTGGGTATCGGAATCAGTATCAGAATCAGAAAAATTGAGACTATTTTCCGATGCCAAAACCGATTCCTATAATTATCTATTTTATTTATTTTTTTATGAAACATCTTTCACTGCTTGTAGTAATAATAAAATAATAAATATTTATTGATTTAAACTTCTAGTAAGACTAAAGATCTCTAGATCACACCCATCACAATGTGTTTGTAAGTTTGAGAAAATATATGCACATTTAAGATGTTTTCTTACAGTAATCGGGACAAAATAACAACTTTATGGTAAAATATTTAGAGATTTATAAAGAATCGGAATCAGTAATTGTATCGGAATCAGGAACAATATTGGAATCGTTCCATCCCTACCTCATAGAGTATGAACTTATATAATATCATTGCAGTATGATATATTTATAAAGTGTCTTTTCTATGAGAATCCTGTAGTATTCTTATATAGCATGAATTTAATTATGAATGGCAAAAAGTAATGCCTCCTATTTTTATTCTGCCCAAGTGGATCAGAGAGGATTGCAAATTGCATTATGATTACAGAACTTATTCATTCATGACCTGAAATTTTCATCTCTTTGTTGGCAATATTGACGGTTTAAGACTCTAAGAAAGCAACCCCTGTCATAGACATGCGTCAGAAGCAGACATGTGTCATTGAATTTCTCACAAAATTTCATAGAGAATGGTTGTCACTATGTAGAAAAATAAATCATGCAGCACAAAAGGTCGCTCGTTTTAATGGTATAACTCTTGTCTTCGTAGCTTTTCAACTTTTTGAGTTAAAAAATAGGAGACTTTACTTTTGGAACGGCCATGCACAGCCATCATCCATCACTGGCAAAAGTGCATTGAGAACGGTGGTGAATATGTAGAAAAATAAGGAACAAAAAGTTTATCGTTTTAATAGTAGGACTCCGTAGCTTTTCAATATTTTTGAGTAAAAAAAAAAAATAGGAGGTTTTACCTTTAGAATGACCCTCGTATAAAATTATGGGAGTGATCACTCTAGCTAGGCTTCAATGCCTCATTTTCTTCGGACACCCATCATTGATAAACTTGTTTTGAGATGAATGGAATGAAAAAAAAAGGAACCCAAGGTTTCTGATTCTGATCTCAAACTGCTGCCCTTTCGATTCACTCAATTACTGAGAGACGCAGCATCTTTTTTTTTTTTTTTTAAATTCATTGGCCACATCATTATAATACAAAACATAAAAAAAGATATTCGCAGGTTTCGGTTCTCAGAATATAATAATAATGATGATTCTTCTGCGGGAAGTTAATTGTCTAACAAGTGCCCACTGACATTCAAATATTTCTTTTCCACCTCTGATATTGAATTGACATTTATCCGTACAAACAGACAAACAAAAGGTAATCATGGAAAATATAGTAATAACAAACATTGTAAAAAAAAAAAAAAATGAAAATAACAATAGAATAATCTTAAGATGCCCCAATTCGATCTGCATATTTAGCAAGAAAAATATTTTTTTGCAACCTTAAGCATGACATACCAAAAGAAATATTTCAAACTTAAACATGACAAACAGAAAAACGTTATTTCAAACTTAAGCACAGCACTCTGAAGAAAATGCTATTTCAGACTTAAGCTTGGCAGACAAAAGAAAAACCTATGATTTCTTTGAGAAACCAAAGAAAAACAATTCTCAAACCAAACAAAAGAAAATGTTATTTAAAATTAAAGCATTGGCAACCAAAGAGCATGATATTTCAAACTTAAGCTTCATAGACCAAAGAAAATGTCATTTAAACTCTAAGCATGGCAAACAAAACGAAATGTTATTTTCAAACTTATGCATGACAGACCAAAGAAAACGCCATTTCAGCCATAAACATGACAGACCAAAGAAAATGCCATTTCAACTATAAATATGACAGACCAAAGAAAATGCCATATCAACCATAAACACGAAAGACCATAGAAAATGCCATTTATGCCATAAACGTGACAGACCAAAGAAAATGCCATGTCAGCCATAAACATGACAGACCAAAGAAAATGCCATATCAACAATAAACATGACAGACCAAAGAAAATGCCATTTCATCCATAAACATGACAGACCAAAGAAAATGCCATTTCAGCCATAAACATGACAGACCAAAGAAAATGCCATCTCAACCATAAACATGACAGACTAAAGAAAATACCTTTTCAACCATAAACATGACAGACCAAAGGAAATTCCATTTCAACCATAAACATAAGAGACTAAAAAAAATGTTATTTCAAACTTAAGCATAGAAGACCTAAGGCAATTCTATCTTAGACTTTATGTTATTTAAAACTTAAATGTGACAGGTGCTCACAGACCAAAGAAAATGCTATTTCAAATTTTAGCATGACAGACCGAAGAAATGCTATTTTAAAATCAATTTTGATAGATGAAAGAAAATACTATTTCAAATTTTATAATGATATATCTAAAAAATGCTATTTTAAAATTAATTTTGATAGACTAATGAAAATGCTATTTCAAATTTAAGCATGGCAGACCAAAAAATGATATTTCAAAGGCAAGCCGGTTCTTAACTCGTTTAAGGTAGGATTGGATGCTCTGAGCAACTCCTGCCCAGATGTCGCAACAGTACTTCATCTTAGGATGTATCTGGTTCTTGTACAGGTAGGGAATTACGTCTGGAGTGAGATATCTTCTGGAGCGGTAGAATTATGCAACCACTTTTCCCGTGACCTTAGCAACGGATTTGATGCAAGTCTTCCATTTCAGATCAGGAGTGATGGTAAAACCCAGAAGCTTGTCAAAGTAGGGAGCTTCTTTAAGATGAGAGACATTCATGTCAATTGGGGTCAAATGAGGATCAGAGCATTTATGGTGTAAAGATAGCAGCTTCGTTTTGGGTGTGCTACAATTAACCAGCCATCTTTTTCCCCATTACACCATGTGCTCAAGGGTGGAGGAAAGAGATTCAGAGAGATATTGGTTGTTGGCCCTTGAAGTGTTGCCATAGATGGTAGTATCGTCTGCATATATGTCGATGAACGAACTTAGAATGTGATTTGGGTGAGATCATGGATGAAAACAAAGAAGAGAGTTGGACCCATAAATCAATTAATAAATAAAATTCGATTATTTAAGAAAAATTGATTTAGAAAAGGTATCAATAAGCCAGAATTGTGAATCAATCAATAAATACAAGTTATAGATCCTATTTAATGAAACGTTCTTATCCCCTTGACTTTGTTTGGTGCTAGAATATCCATTAGCAACCAAAGCTTAGGATTCTACGACAATTCCCATTTTCTTCATCTTGCTTTTAAAAACCATTTCTATTATTCCATTCAAAGAAGTCTTGATGTTTTCAGCTTGTGACATCTTTTCCTTTTTCATCCCTGTTCCTTGTTGCAGACATTCCAGCACTTCACCATCTAATGTACACATTTGTCAATGAAGAATCTTCTTCGATTCCAACAAGGCAGACCCCCCCTTCCCGTTTTTGACATTTCTAAATCTTTTTGAAAAGCGAAGTGAATTTCTTTCTCTCGTCACCGTTATTGATCTCATCATACCCTCCCCATCGCCAGACACGGAAGACTTAATCTCCGAACTAAAACCTTTCTCCCCCCCCCCACTCTTCTTCTTGCACCGAAGCAAATGTCCAGAAATTGATAATGGCAAAGAGAGTAGCGTCTCTATCCAGCCGATTGTTAGAAATTTCTCTCAAAGTTAAAAGAGGATTTCGCTTTTTCACCTGAGAGCGCCGACACGGCTAAAATCTTAGCGTTGTTCCAGGAATCCTGATTCTATGTGTTATTCCTGAAAGTTAAAAGAGAAACAAATAAAGAAATGTAGAGAAAGAGTGAAAAATACTTGAAGATAATGGGACAAGAATTAAATCTTCAAAATCAAAAAGGAATATATATATATATATATATATATATATATATATATATATATATGAAAAAAAAATAATCCAAGAGTGCCAGACTTAGCAATAATACTTGAATCGAATCTTGAATGAAGTCTGATATTATTTGGTATTAGAATTTTGCTTGAGGGCATTAAAACAAAGTGTCTCCAGCATCAACAGAACCAACTTTGGTGCCAAACATATATTTGGTATATGAAGATTTAAGAATGGCCACCAGAAACAACTTGTCTTTTTTTCTTTTTTACTTTAATTTTGTGTTAGTTTTCATTCCTTTTTATTTACTTTTCTGATTTTCTCTGTGAACAAGTGGAAATAGTATTTGTACCTTCAGTTGGTTATAGACAAAAATAACTAATCGTATTAGTTGGATTCACTGGACTACTGTTCTCATCTCGAGTGTTATTTCGGTTGATGTAACCTCTGACCTTCTTCAAGTCTATCTCGTCAAACACAGGAATCTTTTTGTCAAACTCAGAAATCTGGACAGAATTTCAGGGGATCACTTATTTAATCCATGGCGTAGCATGCTCCCATTCTGTTAGCAATAACTGGATTGAAGTCGTCAGAAATTTGCAATTGTATTTTTTTAATGTTGCCGGCATGGAGCATAGAACCTTCAATCTCTAGAAAAGTGTAACTTTCAACTAAATTTTAACAAGTACTTTATCCACTACGCCATGGGTTCTTAATAACTATAATAGTATCAAGATTTGGCTCAGCACCGGTACGAGCTATCTATGAACACCACAATTGACACTGGGATCAAAGTGTAGTCCTTTGTTCTTTCTATGATCGTTTTTTATATGGGAAAAATCTAGTGCCATCAAAAAAGCACTCTGGATTGAAATAACCATAAAAATTGTCTTAATATAAAAAAGCAACAACTTTTCCTTTACCGACCGAGGACAAAATAGTGAAAATGTCAAAGATTTTTGCCCAATTATTTTTTTCTTCAATTCATTTCCCAAAAATATTTTGTAAATTCAATATTATTTCATATTAAAATTAATTTTAAAAAATTTACTTAATAGAACAGAACATTCATCTATACTATACATAAAAAGTAGGTTGGTTATAAGAACTATTTGCAAATATTTTTTATTTGAATAATAGATGAAACTAATCGTATCATTTTATTATAAATTTTCACATTATATAGAACACGGAGACAATCATTGTTGCAATTATATATCAGACAATAGGTGTAATATTTGAAAACAATCTTTATGATTAGCTATAGATATCTCTGGAAGGTACTGATGTTGCTAAGATATAATTCGTTTGTAGTGTTGCTCTCGGCTACATATAGTGTATTGTGGTAATAGTATGTCTCTGGAAAATGCCAAGAACAGCGCTAACAATTAATAAATGCATAGTTAAATTGGCGAATAACTGCACGCTTGTGGAACTCTCTTCCATTTGCCTGCTTTCCAGCTGATTGTCTTCAAGTCCAACATAAACAAATTCTGGATGAACCGCCCCCTTAAGTAATCCAATTTACCAAATTTCCATTATTAACGATTACTACAATATTATCTCATTGACTACTGTACACTCTATAACCCTTATCCTCGAGTGGCCTCCGGACCTTCATAAGTGGTGACTCCTATGTAAAAAAACAAAACGATGACTAAAAACATGAATTGATTACCACTTAGAAAGTGCTAATTCAACAAACGGGATTTTAAGAAAGAAATGGGAAAACATGATTTAATAAACAACATATATTTATGTATCAACAATTATACAGAAATGTAAAATATATGTTGAAAGGACAAAGTTTGTAGAAATTTTAAAGTTTTTGAATAAAGGAGTAGACAAAAGTTTGTTTCACACTTCCTTTGTGGATATGTGTGCATGTATGTATGTGTGTGAGTTTACCTTCTGGGTAGCAGATGTTCATTGGTGATAGAGCCACTGGCTTAAAGGGATTTTAGTGTCAAGTCACATTCCAGTTGTCTAGGATGGGCTTGAAGACTTGAGGTAGGTGGGTTTTTGAATTTGTGTTCACCAAGCGTGCATAAACACATTGACACACCGGTTCCCGCTGAATCACCAAAGTTAAGCAACGTTGAACCTGGTCAGTACTGAATGGGTGACCATTTGGAATTTCCAGGTGTTGTATGTGCTCTTCGCTTATCTCAGCATTGTTTCCAGTCATTCGGAACTTTTCCTTTCCACTGGACTCAAACAGTGCCGATTCAGAAGAGGTGTGGTTAGGGATTGCGCAACTCTTGCCTCACAATTACATGGGCATCTGTCCCTACAAGGGGTATCCTTTGTCTTTCGAGACTGAACGGAGGCATCAACATCATTCACCAAGCTGCTGTTTTATAGGCATGTAGGTAGGTTTTTGAATTCACCAACAATTGCTAGTTTTGGAGTTTGAAACGATTCTGATTGGTTGGAAAATGCTTTCACTTCACATGTTCCTATGAAAATTTCTTGCTTTTTGAGAGTGATGAAGAAAGCAAATCCCAATGAAGCGTAAAAAAAGGGTAGCAATTAAAGACATTTACTTTTTGGTATTAACCTGAATCGCATCTGTAAAAACCTGTTACTCCTAGACACGAATGAATAAAAAGAGAAAAAACGAAGAGTAAACCAATCGAAGAAAGAACGAAAAGGAGTAGCTTATGATGCTCATTCGTCTCACATAGAAAGGATTTCTCCTTCATAGCTGTACCCTGCCACGCGTTGCTGTGGCTTAATTTCGTGTAATGGAAAATTCTAATAAAAAGAGAAAATGCATGTTTCTTATATTCTGAGTACAGCAATCCACTCCAAAAAGTAAAAAAAAAAGGCGAAAATGAAAAAAAATATGGTACTCTTGCAGAATTGGATCCGGATCCTCGGGAGTTACCATCAATCATGGCTTGGGCTCGACCAACATTCAGTGGATTAAGCCGAAAGTTGCTAAACCATTGAAACGCTAAATAGTTTTCTTTTTATTGTATTCAAAAATGTGAGTTTTTAATTAATATTTGGGTAAGGGGGGGGTTACTATACACAGATTCGAAAAAGTTGTTCAAAAACGAATAAATGAAAGCAAAGGTAAGGTAAATTACGTTTCTATCTTACTGGATAATTTTTTTAGTGTTTTTATTTAATGTAAAATGTTTAATCGGCTCAAAAACGCAGTGTTTATCTATGTATTTGAAAAAGACGAATGGTCGCGGACTCTGTTGAATATGTTAAGTTTGGGAAAATCAGTTAAAAACTATACAAAACAATGTCAGACACCTACTGATTATATGTTATTGTGACATAGGCTGACATATTCGGTGGGTTTCTGATAGTATTTTGTTTAGTTTTTTAGTTTTAAATCATTTTCTCAAACTTAACATCATCAATAGTGTCCATCACCGTTTGTATTTTTCAAATTTCCAAGTTTAATTAAAGTTTTATGATATGTTTTTTTATTCAATTGTAAGGTTAAAGTACAGAATAGATACAAAACACCCTCCCCTCCCCATGTTAAGAATGGCTTTTTAAATAACGTTATTATTTCAGCACGGATCACTCTCTACATGAGTACCTAATATTTTTTTTCAGCCATTCTTACCATAGAGAGGGGATGGTGTTTTGTAACTATTCTGTGATTTTTTAACTAACAATTTATTATTAAAAAAAGATATTGTGAAATTATAAAAAAATAAAAAGATATTGTGAAAGTTGAATTTAATTTGAAAAAAAAACAAAAAACAATGTGAACGGCGCGTTCAACATTGTAGCCGGACCTTATTTGGCAATAAGGTCACGTGAGTCGATTAATGGGTACTAATGCACTTACTGATCCGCGCTATTTTTTTAAATCGTATTTCCAAGCTTAATTAAAGGTTTATGTTTTTTTTGGTATTTTTTTTAGATTAGGTCCACCTCCACAACTTTCTTTTAAATGACGACTTTTAAAGGTTTCCGACTATGCTGAATACAGAAATCGCATTGAAATTTTGCAGAAATAAGTAGTTATCGAGATATAGATAGTTGTTTTATGCATTGTATTATTTGGCGGCCATCTTTGTTACGTGCGTATATTTGTTTATTACGCACGCAAGCGTGTAAAAAAGATGGCTGCCAGAGATTACAATGCATTATACAAATTTTAAAATATCTCGATAACTACTTATTTCTGCAAAATTTCAATGCGATTTCCGTATTCAGCATAGTCGAAAACCTACAAAAGTCGTCATTTAAAAGAAAATTGTGGAGGTGGACCTAATCTAAAAATTTACCGTTTTTTTCATTCAATTGTAAGGTTAAAGTATAGAATAGGTACAAAACACCCTCTTCTCCCAATGTTAAGAATGGCTTTTTAAATAATAACGTTATTATTTCAGCACGGATCAATAAGTGCAAGAGTACCCAATTTCTTTAAAAGCATTCATATTTTCTTATATAAAAACAATTTCTGTAAAAAAAAAAGAAAAAACGTGAACTTTCAATCTTTGTTAAAAAAGGTTTTCTTGAAAAAAACAAAACAAAAAAATACGGTAAAAAAAGCAAAGAACAAAACGTTAATCAGTATTCATGCAGAGAGTGATCCGTGCTGAAATAATAACGTTATTATTTAAAAAGCCATTCTTAACATGGGGAGGGGGTTTTACCTAATCTGTACTTTAACCTTACAATTGAATAAAAAACATATCATAAAACTTTAATTAAACGTGAAAATGCGATTTAAAAAATAGCGCAGACTCTCTGCATTAGCACAGAATAGTCAGAAAAAATCTCTGCATTAGTACAGAATAGTCAGAAAAAATCCTCTCTCCCCATGTTAAGAATGGCTTTCTAAATAATGTTAATGATTCAGTACTGTTCCTTGTCTGCTTAAATTTAACTTTTGTTTATTAAATTGTTAGGTGAAAGTCCAGAATAGTTACAAAACACCCCCTATCCCCATGTTAAGAATGGCTTTCTAAATAATAACGTCATTATTTCAGCGGGGTAGCTTCTCTGCATAAGTACCATGTTTTGTTTTTAAATTGTTAGGTGAAAGGACAGAATAGTAAGAAAATACCATTCCCATGTTAAGAATGTCTTTCTAAATAACATTATTTCAGCACGGTATTTTCTATGCATACGTAGTATCTATTTTTGTTTATTAAATTGTTAGGTGAAAGTATAGAATGGATGCAAAACTCCCTCCCCATGTTAAGAATAGCTTTCTAAATAACGGTATTATTTCAGCACGGTACCTTCTCTGCATAAGTACTATCTTTTGTTGGTTATCCTGACGTTGTGCACTTCTTTATTTACATTGGAAGTGACGTCACACAAATCTTATAATACGGATGGCTACAATTGTAAAAATAATTTGTTTTATTTTTCTTTCATTTTGAGCTCCTTTTTTCTCCCGTTTGTTTTTGTTTTCTACAATTAATAAACTAGTTTACAAGTAAAAAATAATTTGTTTTAGCGAATTTAATTTTTTTCCCTCCCATTTGTTATATTGGTATTTGAGCGGAGAATCTAACATTTCTTTTCATTTTGAGAATTTGTTTTAGTTTTTAATTACTAACACAGCGGAGAATTTAACTCCCCCCCCCATTTCTTATTATGAGCGGAGAATTTATTTTATTTTTATTTTGAGCTCTTTTTCCGATCCGACGTTACCTTTTATAGGTACTCGTGGCCACAAAGTGGGTGATCATTTTACGTTAAATTATTATAGAAAAGTGATCCCCCACTTTTTAAAACTGACATTTCTTCATATCTTGGAAACCACTCGTTAGCCGTAATTTTAAACGTTATTTTCGTTTTCAGCGACCCCGAAAACTTTTAAGAGTGGTAATTTTAAAGGAATTTTCGAGGGTGGAGTAATTCTTCATATTTACCTTTTTTTTTAATTGAATTGTTAGGTGAAAGTACAGAATAGTTACAATACACCCTCCCTTCCCCATGTTAAATAATAGGTTTCTAAATAATAGCGTTAAAAACTAGCTCGGGTCGTAAAGTGCAGGAATACCTCTAAAAGGTAACGTCGGATCGGAAAAAGAGCTCAAAATGAAAATAAAATAAATTCTCCGCTCAAAATAAGAAATGGGGGGGGAGTTAAATTCTCCGCGGTGTTAGTAATTAAAAACTAAAACAAATTCTCAAAATGAAAAGAAATGTTAGATTCTCCGCTCAAATAAAAATATAACAAATGGGAGAGAAAAATAAAACAAATTATTTTTACCATTGTAGCCATCCGTATTATAAGATTTGTGTGACGTCACTTCCAATGTAAATAAAGAAGTGCACAGCGTCAGGATAACCCTTTTGTTTATTAAATTGTTAGGTGAAAATATAAAATAGTTACAGAATACTCTCCCTTTCCCATGTTAAGAATGGCTTTCTTAATAGGGTTATTTCAGCACGGTACCTTCTCTGCATAAGTACCATCTTTTGTTTATTAAATTGTTAGGTGAAAGTATACAATAGTAATAAAACGTCCTCCCCATGTTAAGAATGGCTTTCTAAACGTTATTATTCTATTATTATATTATTATGGTACTTTCTCTGCATAAGTACCATGTTTTGTTTATTAAATTGTTAGGTGAAAGTACAGTACTCATGCAGAGAGTGATCCGTGTTGAAATAATAACATTATTATTTAAAAAGCCATTCTTAACATGGGGAGGGGAGGGTGTTTTGTACCTAATCTGTATTTTAACCTTACAATTGAATAAAAAAACATATAATAAAACTTTAATTAAACATGGAAATACGATTTAAAAAGTAGCGCGGACCACTCTTTGCATTAGCACTACCAACCAATCTTATATCGAAAAACAAAAAAACAAAAACAAAAGAAAACTCAAAAAGCAAGCGACAAACTTTTTGTTTGCCTTATATAATACAGAAAAAATGTTTAAATTAAAAAATTTGGAAGATAAACAAATGAATTATGTTTTTTTGTTGTTTTTTTTTACTTATCGAGTAAACAGAAAATGAAATCTACTTCCTCTCGTGGCTGTGAAATGAATCGAACCGGAAGTTCAGTTTCATCAACAGAACAGTTTCGTACTAACGGTTACGAAAATATATTTATTTTATTTAATATTTTAATAATTCGCGAGGAAAATTTATTTTAATAACATAAAAACATCCCTTGACTCTAAAGATGGATTGTCTGCAAATTTCAAATAAATTGGTAACGTAGAAATATGATTTTATTCACTTGTAACGAACCAAATTTACATTTTTATATATATAGATATATATATTATATATATATATATATACTTCCACAATAACCAAGGCAACCATATATCACGATATTAAACGATGTATCTCTTTGGTGTTGCAGTTGTTTCATAACTATTCAAACAAGCTTCAACTGTATCTCGTTTAATATATTCCAAAATGGCTAATCTTCAGACATAAAATACAAATGTAATACACATATAAAAGCACACAGCATCTGTTATTTAGCGAAACTCACCTCTCATGTCACTGATCCATCTATTTATCTCATGCTTTTATTTAATCTCATATTAACTTCCTTAGGGACAATTTTATTTTTATTATTTTTATAACCTTAAAATTAAGTATCCATTCTTCACTATACTATGAAAAATACTTAAGAAGTTCGCCAATTTGGTGTCAGTAAACACAGTTAACTTCTAAGGCGGTCAATAATTCTAAACGGCCACCTAATAGGAACAAGACGATATTTCCGATTTTTACACATGAATATTTCGAAAGTATACATATACGCAAATACACATGGATGCACACATTTAGTATATTTCTTCATACGTATGCATACATATAAAAATATAAAAAATATAAGGATACAAAATATAGCAATACAGCATATACATGTATAGATATATACACATGCATACATCTGCGTACATATGCATCCAAATATAAACACATACATATACACACATCTACATATACACATCTATATATTTACACAAAACACACGCACTTCTCTAGATAAGTTTGTAATTAAAGGATACTCTAACTTAACCTCTAAATCTGACCCCCAAGATCGCCACGCGCATGGAGTATGTGACTACATTAAAGACGACTTTCCATATGGGAGAGACATCACCAGAGAAGATCCTAATTTTACCTGTATGTGCTTGCGGGTTGCATTTGCTCACACTACCGCGTTCATATTTGCATTCTATCGCCCCGACAACAGTTGCTGGAGTTGCTATCTTTAAAAGCCTATCTAAGAAAATTGACCACGTCCTGTTTGCGTACCCCTCAGCAAACATTCACGTCTGTGGAGACTTGAATGTTCACAATGTGGAAGGGTTAACCCAGTCAAACAAGACCGATGACGAGGAGAGGTTTTGTCACGATTTCTCCATTGCTTATGACCTTCTGATTATTCATGAACTCATCCGTGTCCCCGACACTGACGGACAGTATGCAAGTCTCCTAGACCTTTTTCTCACAATTTTCCCTGAGGTATGTTCATCTTCCGTTCTGTCTCCACTGGAATCTTCCGACCACTCTGTTGTATCAGTTAAGATAAAAATGAAATGTAATAGACGTACCCCTACCTTGTACAATATATCGATACATTATGGCTGACTGGGATAGCTTCTGCACATTTATATCAGATCTACCTCTGTGTTCCATGTTTAAAAAGGATGCGTCTTCTAAAGTATCAGATCTGATGGAATGGTTAATTGTAGGTATAGACTGTTTCATACCCTCGAAAAAGTCCAAGCAAAAACCTAACAGTCAGCCATGGTTCTCTCGAGAATGTGCTGCTGCCATTGTACATAGAAATCACTTTTCTCTGTTGCTTCCAACGTAATAGATGTACTGAGACTAAAGCCGCCTTCAGGATCGCCAGCAACCACTCTAAAAAGTAATAAAGAATGCGAGACGGTGGTTTGCTCAGCCCGTCAAGTCAAAAGTAGCTGAGCAGCGGCTTGGTTCTCATCAGTTTTGGCAAATAGCAAACAGAATCCTAAACAGAAGTGTGTGCTCTATCCCAATTATCATCAATGGACCTGAGATAATTTCGTCAGCATCAGACAAAGTCAAACTATTTGCCAAAGATTTTTGCAGCTACTTTTACCCTTTGCGACTAAGGCTGCCAACTCCCAGTATTTCCTTGTGTATCTGAAAACATGCTATGCGACATAAAAATATCTATACGTGATGTTGCCAAGCTAATCAAAAACCTTGATTCCAGTAAAGCAACTGGTCCTGATGGTATTCCAATTATAGTTCTCAAAAAGCTTCAACCAAAACTAGCGCTCATACTTACAAAGTTATTTAAGCATTGTCTTAAGGAGAAATGTTTCCTAACACCTTGGAAAATCTAACCAGTATGTCCTGTATTGACAAATTAAGGTGATCACTCATCTCCCTCTCAGTACAGACCAATAAGTCTCCTGTGTGTCATGAGTAAGTTGCTGGAATCTGTGTTAAATAAATAAGTAGTCAACCATCTCAGCAAAAACAACCTTTTTAGTGACGTGCAATATGGTTTTCGTTCTGCTAGATCTACAGCAGACGTACTCACAGGTATATCTCATAGGATTAGCGAATTTCTCGACGGAGGCTTCCTCTATAGGGCAATAGCTCTTGACATATCAAAGACCTTTAATAAGGAATGACATAAAGGGCTAATTCACAAGATCTCCAGCTATGGTATAGTTGGAAATGTCTTCTCAATGATTAAATCATTTCTCTCTCATAGGTTCATAAGAGTAGTCGTTGATGGACAGAAATCAGAAGCTCTCAGTATTAATGCTGGAGTCCCTCAGGGGTCCATCCTGTGCCCAACTCTCTTCCTGATCTACATTAATGATCCTCCAAATCACATCCTTGCATCATTGGTAGACAGTATGCTGACAACACTATAATCTATGGTAGCACATCAAAAACCGTAAATGACCAAATTCTCCCCGATTCTCTCGCCTCTGATCTTGAGCACGTGGTACAATAGGGAAAGAGGTGGCTGGTTACTTTTAGTGCATCTAAAACCAAGCTTTCATCTTTACAACGATCTGGTGCCCATCTGGCATCAATTGAAATGAATGGCTCTCATCTTAGGGGAGACTTCATGTTTTGATGAGCTTCTGGGCTTGACATTTACTCCCGATCTGAAATGGAACACACATATTAAATCCATTGCCAAGGTTGCTGATAAAATGGTGGGATCCTTATACCGCTCCAGTAGATATCTCACTCCTGATGCAATTCTCTATCTATATAAAAGCCAGGTACGACCAATGATGGAGTACTGTTGCTCCATCTGGGCAGGAGCTGCTAGAAGCAGCTTATCCTGTCTTGACAGAGTTCAAAATAGACTTTGTAGCTTAGTGGGGGGGTGCCCTTTTCTCTTCCCTGTAACCTCTTTCCCAGACAAGAGACGTTGCGAGCTTGTCTCTGCTTTATCGTTATTTTCATGGCAAGTGCTCGACTGAGCTTCAATCTATGCGCTCCCCTCGCCAAACTACCACAAAAAACACTTGTCTAGCCCAAACCATTATCAATAATTTCCCCCACTCTTTATCTGTGCCTAATCCTAAATGTAGATTCCATAAACAAAGCTTCTTTCTTAGAACTGCACACCTGTGGAACTCTCTTTGATTGCCTGCTTACCAGCTGACTACAATATGGTTGTCTTCAAGTCCAATGAACCGCCCCCCTAAGTAATCCAATTTACAAAATTCCCACTACTTATGTTTACTACGCTATAATCACATTGACTAATGTATACCCGTTAATCCTTATCCTCGAGTTGCCTCCGAGCCTTGATGTGGTGATTCCTGTGTAATAAAATGTGCACATACATACACACATATACTATATATAAGCATATATACACATACAAATATATACATATCCACAAAATATATACACTTATACATACATATACACATACATATATAATACATAACACACTCACACATACACACATATATACACAAAATAGAAGCAAAGCTATGATTTCATTTTTATAGATAATTAAGTTATTTAGCATAACATTTCCCCTAAGTTATTACATATATAGCAGGAACACACATACGCTCGTACATAAAGTCCCATCCATGCGTAGAACACCTACGTACATCCCCAACGCACGAAATTTACATATAAATATATATATAAACACATACATATATATAAACATATATACAATATATATATATATATATATATATACCTACATGCATACATATATATATACACATACACATAAATAAATATACACACATATATACATACATAAGCATTTTAGAAATATATATACACACATACAAACACACATATATATTATGCGCATGTGTGCGCGTTAATTTCTTTCTCTCTGAAGACATTGTCTCTCCTTAGTTTCTCTCATTCTCTCTCTCGCTATATATATATATATATATATATATATATATATATTTCACTTGTTTCAAGTCCCTTACTTTCTGTTGATATCTACTACTAACATGATGGTCTTCCGCTCTCCTACCAAACCAACCTTACTCACACTCACAAACTGTGTTCCACTCTTTAAACGGATGGATGAACAGACAGGCGATTTGAAGAGCCCCATACACCAAGTGCGTTGTGTCCAACAAGCCGTTAAAACAAGCCCTTGTTCACACCAAAACCCCCTTTTATCCACCAACAACCCTATCGAACATTGTTATATTCCCCCTTCCATTGAATAGGAAAAGCCTTGCTCCAACTGCGTCCGGCTACTGAAAGCACAGTTTTACCGCCATACACCTCATACCCCATTTGCAGGCTATACAAATAAGAACCACAGAAGACCGACATAATTATTCTACAAACCAACCCAGCGGCTAAAAACCCCAAAAGAGAGCAAAGCAACACATTAACAACCTTCTCATAAACGATATAACATCATGGTTATCAACTACATATATATATATATATATATATATATATATATATATATATATATATATATATATATATATATATATATATATATATATATCAAGATATATATATATATATATCAATATCAATATATATATATATGTATATATATATATATATATGTATATATATATATATGTGTGTAAATGCAGTCATATCTTGCTACGATGTGCAGAACGTTTCAATCATATTAGATATCATCAGACAAGTAAAATTAAGGTACAAAAACTGTCAACACCTTTTCAAATTTTGAGGAGAGAAAATTCGCCATGAGTGGCGATGGGCGAATTCGTCCATCGCCACTCATGGCGAATTTTATATTTTATATATAGTAAGTTTTAAACTTATAACTTACTACCTAGCTCTACCTACGTATTGAGCACTGTTAGAGTAAATACTTAAAGTTTACGCATAAATTTATACTTTCGTATATTAATTTATGTGACTTTTTAATATATATTATTGATATATTGATATCAACAATATATATATATATATATATATATATATATATATATATATATATATATAGTCATTCCCAGACAACCCGTTTCGCTGTATCACAGCTCGTCAGTACGGCTAGACTAACAGCTACTTCAGGATTGAAACTCGAGCGTCTTTGCTATACTCAGCCCTTCTAACCGTTACGTTATTTGGCTGCTCTTAAGATGGGTATGTGATATTAAAATTATTAAGCATTTTCAAACGACCGGATCTCAATTTGTTTATACAACAAGCATTGCTTTATACGTTAGTACCAGCTTGTTTCTTAGTTTCCCAATATTCTCAACTAAAAGTAGGTAGCATATATATATATATATATATATATATATATATATATATATATATATATATATGTGTGTGTGTGTGTGTGTGTGTGCACTAGAAGGCGCACGGAGTTGCCCGGTCGTAAAATACGCTTATATATATGATATTTTAATTTATACAGATTTCATATTTATTATGATAGAGTCAATCCTCTATTGATTATTATATTATACTGAATATCCAGTAGTGATTTCCACAGTTAAAAAATATAAAATATATAAATGTATATTTACGCATGCGTAAATAATGCACATTAGCTCGATGTACGCCTGCCAAGTTTCAATCTTTCAAGTTTGACTCCTTAGCAGCTTTTTTTCCGGCTAAAAAAACAAATCTAATTTGTTCCCCCATGTATCAAGTTTCAAGTCAGTAGACTAAAAATTTACAGGGTAGTTTGATAAAGACCGTTCCACACACACACACACACACACACACACACACACACACACACACACACACACACACAAGGTCATATATATATATATATATATATATATATATATATATATATATATATATATATATATGTGGGGGGTGTTTACTCGGCGTTTTTTCATTAGGAAAACATAATAGAAAGCGTCTTTTTTTTTCGATTTCTTTGATGATTTTTTTTAGTTATAATAAAAAATAATAATATAAGTTTCATATGTATCACGAACGGTTTCGATTATTCGTCGAACCATCATTTAGGTGAAAAAAAAAGTGAGTAAAAAAGCGGGAGAAAAGTTAAGAATTTCTAAACGTATCTATGAAACGGGTGCTTGAAGTCAAACGCCGAGAGTGCGGTTTTATGCTGTCCCAGGAGCGTCGTTAACAATTTAAATAGACTGATGCCAGAATTACAGTCACGTTATAAGATTGTATTACATTAAGTATTTTAAAATATTGTGACTGGTTCCATAGATAATATTATTAATTGAAGGTCGTTGAGTTAAAGGCATAATTAAATAGAAACTTTCTGTTATTTTTTAACAATGTTTATATATGTTTTCTTAAGTTTGGCACATCCAAATTCCCCCGTAGCGCTCTTTAATTTCGCCAATAATATTATTTTGTATGCTATCGATTTTTTCCTGAAGACATGATAGCCGAAAGAGCTCGCGAGAAATTTCCGCACATATTATTTAAATCTATTTATAACTTTTGTACCTCCAAACATTTATTTAAATATTTACGGAAGAGGTACAGTCAACATCGGATTGATAAATTAAATAATATTATTCGGTTAAGGAGTAAAATTAGATCTATCAACCTCTCCATAGTTTTTTTTTTTTGCGTTCTTGTCTGAAACAAGATGTGGACCCACTCTTTATTAGTAAACGCATTGCAGCATCTAAGGTTACATCCAGTTTTCTATGGAGCGGGCATTTATACGAGACGATATTAACAAGATGACAGAGAAGCTAGAATTTTATATTAGTACCCGTCATCATGTCTGGTCCGTAGTGAAGGTCTTCTTGTCCTTTATTGACTTTTTTTCGTTTTTTGCACGTATTCATCTATCGGTGATGAATATGCTAATCAACGTGCTTCCAGTGATAATACTAAACAACCCGCTCTTCTGTTTCGAGGAAGATATGGCTGTGAACCTAATAATGGAAGCAAATATATTTTTAATTTTCCGAAAACTGTTCTCACAGACATCGCAAATAGAGTTTTATCTAAGAGGTTAGATGTTGTACCCCCACCCCGACCCACTAGCTTAAATAAAGAGAAAACATTCGCTTCAGTTGAAGTTTTGTTTTCTCAGCTTGTACATAAGACCCGGAAACTGGAAAGAATTTCTGGGATGAAATCGAGTTTGGTTGACTTAGCACACCGATATATATGTTGATCACAGTGACTTTGGAAGAAGACGCAACTAAAAACGATCAAAGCGTTGAAGTCAAATGCCGACATATACATGTGTAAACCAGACAAAGGTGCAGGAGTTGTTGTTATCGATAAATCCGATTACGTTGAGAAAATGTCATTTATTCTTAATGATTTCTCCAATTTTCGGAAACTTGGTCCTGTCGAGTTGACGGATGATAGTTGCAAGAACGAGGCCAAAATGCAAAGACGTCTTCGTGCATTATTTAAAAAGAATGTCTTTTGCAAGGAGGTTTATGACAAGATTATACCTTCTGGGTCACAACGTCCTAGATTGTATGGCACCCCTAAAATCCATAAGCAAGGTGTTCCACTGAGACCTATTTTATCTATGCTCGGCATTCTTTAGCTCAGTGGCTTGTCGAAATTTTGCTACCTGTGCGTGAATTATATAGCACGCCCTGCATTCCTGACTCTTTTCAGTTTGTTGAGTGTCTACGTGGGTTGGATTCGAATGCAGAGACATCATTTATGTGTTCATTTGATGTCTCTAGTCTCTTTACTAACATAACGTTAGATGAGACTATACGTATTGGTACCAACACGCTTTATGGCGGTCGCCTGATTGTTCCACGCTTTTCCGAAGAGATATTTATTGAACTTGTTTTAATGTGCTTTAATGTGCACAAGATCTGCGGAGTTTAGCTTTTGTGACATTATGTACTGTCCGGTCGGCGGGGTTTCAATGGGGAGTCCGCTGGACCCAACTTCAGCTGATATTTTTGTCGGTTGTTACGAATCCGTTCTGTTTAATTCTGGAACAATACCCACTGGTTTAATAGATAATTGAAGATCGTTGAGTTAAAGGCAGAATTAAATAGAAGCTTTCTGTTATTTTTAACAATGTTTATATATGTTTTCTTAAGTTTGGCACATCCAAATTCCCCCGTAGTGCGCTTTAATTTCGCCAATAATATTATTTTGTATGCTATCGAGTTTTTCCTGAAGAGATGATAGCCGAAAGAGCTCTTGAGAAATTTCCGCAAATATTATTTAAATCTATTTATAAATTTTGTACCTCCAAACAGCTATTTAAATGTTTATATATATATATATATATATATATATATATATATATATATATATATATATATATATATATATATATATATATATATATGTATATGTATATGTATATATATATATATATATATATATATATATATATATATATATATATATATACACGAGCAAAAATACCCGTCGTTGACTGGGTTCAAAAACAGCCTACAGAAAATGGACGTATGAAAGTATGATAGGTTATGAAAAGGAAGGGTTGTAATGAGATAGCTTCGAATTTGAGGGTATCAAAACCAAAGCAAAATATGATGAAAGTAAAAATAAAATAGATAAACCCCATAATTTATTATACCATACCTGTTCACACTGAAACACTTATCACAATATTCTGTGGATCTATATTAAAAAACCTTGTTAAACTTTGTGACATATTTCCATTCTATGGAGGTCAGGCGCGAACGAACACCCCATAATTTTATTATACCATATTTCTTCAAACTGAAACATAATTATCTAAGTCTACTTACGCAGATAGATATGAAAAGTCTTTATTAAAGTTTGTGACTATTTCCATTCTATGGAGGCCAGGCGCGAACACAGAATCCACAATTTTATTATACCACCCCTATTTAAGATAAAACATATCAAAGTATTCTTATGTACATATATATCAAAAACACTTGTAAACTTTTTTTTATTAATTTTTAAATTTTTTATTTCCATACTTTGTGGACCAGGCGCGAACGCAGACCCCACAATTTTTTATGAACCACCGTTCTGCCAGATCAAACATACCCATTCCTGTGTCTCGATACATTTTCTATCATTATATCTAATCAGTTTTTTTAAAATAGTCAACCATATATAGGAGCCTTTTCGTGACCAGACACACATACACACACACATACACACACACACATACAGACACAGACATTCAGCTTTATATTATATATATATATATAATTATTTCAAGTTAAAGATATTCAAAGATAAAAACATATGAATTTAAGGTTTTTATAATGATGCTAAAAAAGAGCAAGATATTCTTTTATTTATACTCAGATGAACACTTTACATCGTCATTACACAATTATGAGTATGTTTCGCCTAGTCACTTATAACCAATAATCTTTCCAAGTAACACGAGTTCCTTCTTTTTGAAACATCTAGTCCATGAATTTAGTAAATTCAACGTCTAAATCTTTTGAAAAGAAGGAACTCGCGTCATCTGAAAGGTCATTAGTAATTTATAACTGACTGACAGAAACATTATCATGATTCTGTAGTGACCATGTAAAATATTTATTTGAATATATATATATATATGTATATATATATATATATATATATATACATATGTGTATATATATATATATACATATGTGTATATATATATATATATATATATATATATATATATATATATATATATATATATATACATATGTATGGAGTACTGTTGTCACATTTGGGCTGGTGCATCTGCTGCTTGTCTTTCACTCCTGGACAGGGTTCAAAAGAGAGTCACCAACCTGATAGGTCCTGAATTCCCTTCCGGGTCCCTGCTTCCCCAAGTGTACTGACATGCAGAAGTTCAAGTGTAACGTGAACTGACATCTTGCTGCCCAACTCCCTACATTGTACCCTTGTAGCTTATGTTCCTGATAGTATACATCAAAGTGGCAACGCGCCTTGTTTGGGGTGAAAATTTAAATAAATAAAAAAAATGATATGACGAATGATATGATCAATAATATGATTGATTATATCATAGATTATAGATGGCTGATATGATCAATAATATGATGGAGGATATGACAAACAGTATGATGAATGAAATGATGAATGCTATGATTGATGCTATGACTGAAATCTGGACAGTGTAGGGTGATGTTTGCCGAACAGGAGACTTTGTATGGTAATGTTGAAAGAATTGATGATAATTTTTGAGATGGCATAATCGCGTCGACACATCATCAGATCACCGACGTTAAGCAACGTTGAACCTGGTTAGTACCAGACGGGTGACCATTTGGGAATTCTAGGTGCTGTATGTGCTCTCTGCTTATCTTGACATTTGTTTCCAGTCGTCCTGAACTTCACTTAACTTGGCACTGGTATTAAATCAGTCGACTCAGGAGAGGTGTGGCAAGAGATTGAGCATCTCTTGCCACAAAATTTCATGCACAGGCACCCCTACTAGTCTGTCAAAGAATGAAGGAGCCTTTACATAGTTAACAGGTTTAATTCATGGGGGAGGATCAAGGAAGACATGGGAGGAAGTGATAAAAACGAGACCTGAGAATCGAGCGTAACTGTATACCTGGGCAGAGACAGGTTATTTTGGAATTCAAAACCGTCCAACACATGCCAGCAGGCAAAACAAGCGTTAAACCAATGATGATAATGATTATGATGATCTACCAAAACTGCTTCAGGCAACACGTTTTTGTTGTGGATGACATTGCTGCCACTCTTCTCCAATCCCCTCATTTCAACATAATTAACGATATACTATCTCTTTTGTTTCTTCCTTTCTCTTAGGTTCACTGTACGAAAAAAAAATATATATATATATATCCAAATAAAAATTGCTATGGATAATTATTACTCAATCTTGAATTAACTAATTATAAACGGTTCTTGTGTGCGAAATAATGGTTTTAATCATATCTCGTAATAGAAGTTGTTAATAAGGATCCAATTATACAAGAACAGTCAATTTTATAATGAGAAAAATATGGAAGATAACAATGACGATATCGACCATGGTTTTCAGAAGAAGAAAAAAGGGGAGATAATAGAAAAGGAGAGAATTTAAACGATTCTTACATGACAGCGGCATAAATGACGTCAGTGTTTACCTATTTCTATCGTGCGAGACAATGGATACCCTATGAAATGATGCCCGTGTTATGATTAGTTTAGTGAAGCAATGGTTATACAACCCTCAGCCGTATTGCCTCCTAGCCCAAAAGGATAAGGCGCCAAAACTGGCTGGCACAGTATCCTCTTGATGATGTCACCATTCTCATGGGTCTGGATGCTGGCGATGAAGCACTGTATCATGTGTTAATTCCTCTAATAGTAAAGATATGTATGCAAGAAAACACCAACAAAAACAAAAACAAAGATGGCATCCGTATGAAACATGAGGGTAGTAGTAGTGGTAAGGGCCAGATTCATATGAGGGAGTTGTGCAGCAAGATGTTTGTTCATGTTACATTTAAATTTCTGTATGAGGGGGACATTCGGAGAAATTGAGAACGGAGAGGGAATTCCCTAACTAAAGTGTCCGAATGAAGTAAGCTATTAGCATAGAAATTTTTCCAAGTCTGGTAATCGTTACAGTGAATCGTTACAGTGAATCGTTACAGTGAATGGGGGGGGTTACTGTTAGTAATATGGTCAACAACAGTTAACTTATCCGATTCCAATGTCTGCCATAGTATCCATTACACCATGCATGACCCTTTAATGAATGTGTTTTACTCAATAATAAATACCAATGTGTATTTATTTTATCTCCATGTAAAGTTACACATATGTGTATATATTTTTTATACATTTGTACGTGCAGGATGCACTCTTACACCGATCATAATGAATTTTAGAATACAGTTGCTAGGCATACAGATGGGTAATGTGGGCTTAGTTTTTATCTAGTTTTATGCAAAAGAGTTAAAAAAAAAAGGGTGAAAGTCCATAAGAATTCTGATATCTCTGATTTTGGTTTCAACTTTTGCAACAGGTATTCGGCATCTATGAATAAATATTCCTCAAACTTGGTTTCTCCGGGGTATTTTAAAGAGATTGGAGGGGGGCGGCAAAATAATGGAACAAACTCCTATTTGATGATTCAAATATTTCAGATTTGCATTAAATCGGATCCATAGTAATTTGACATCAATTAATCAAGATTCATTGAATTTCAATACCTTCTTATGACCTCTTAAACTTAATTAAGCCTTGTATTTCAGATATTTTCTAGAATAAACATTATGTGATATACTTTAACCAACATTTTAATAAAAATGCTAGATATAAGGTTTAATATCAGTATATCTTGATTTTAATCTTCATGATAGAAACATGAATGAGATGTAAACTATTCTTTTATGGGAATTATTTTTCCTCATCTTGAGATGTGTATTATTCTAGTACTTATAGGGTAATATATATATATATATATATATATATATATATATATATATATATATATATATATATATATATATATATATATATATATTACGCTTCACCAGACTATCCATTCACGTGAAATCACATTTTTCTTCCCCCTATTCCCTCTGCTTCACTATTTTTTACCAAGTAAGATCTAACAGCCAGCCATGGTTCTCCCCTGAATGTGCTGCTGCCATTGCGCACAGAAATCACTTTTTCCATAACTACCAATGTAATAGATGCACTGAGACTAAAGCTGCTTTCAGGACTGCCAGCAACCACTGTAAAAGAGTAATAAAAAATGCAAGAGAGCTATATGCTCAATCCGTTAAATCCAAAGTAGCTGAGCAGTGGCTTGGTTCCCACCAGTTTTGGCAAATAGCAAATAGGATCCTGAACAGAAGCGTGCGTTCTATCCCAACCATTATCAATGGACCAGAGGTCATCTCGTCAGCATCTAAGGACAAACTATTTGCAAAGAACTTTGCAGCAAATTCTACCCTATGTGACGAAGGCCATCAACTCCCTGTATTTCCTCCTACAACACACAACACGCTAGGTAACATACAAATATCTGTGCGTGAGGTCGCCAAGCTAATCAAGAACCTTGATTCCTGTAAAGTAACTGGCCCTGACGGTATTCCAATTATAGTGTTAAAAAAGCTAAAACCAGAACTTGCCCCCATACTTACAAAACTGTTTAAGCGTTGCCTTAAGGAGAAGTGCTTTCCAACACCCTGGAAAACCTCATCAGTATGCCCTGTATTTAAGAATTCAGGTGATAAGTCATCTCCCTCTCAGTACAGACCAATAAGTCTCCTGTGTGTCATGAGTAAGTTGCTGGAATCCATATTAAATAGAGAAGTAGTCAACCACCTCAGCAGAAATAATCTTCTTTGTGACACGCAATATGGTTTCCATTCTGCTAGATCTACAGCAGACGTGCTAACGGTTATATCTCATAGAATTAGCGACACGGGCTTCATTTCTAGGGCAATTGTTCTTGACATATCAAAGGCCTTCGATAAGGTATGGCATAAAGGCCTACTTCACAAGATCTCTAGCTACGGTATTACTGGAAATGTTTTCTCAATTATTAAATCATTTCTCTCTGATAGGCTCATAAGAGTAGTGGTTGATGGGCAGAAAATCAGAGGCCCACAGTATTAATGCTGGAGTCCCTCAGGGGCCCATCCTGGGCCCAACTCTCTTCTTGATCTACATCAATGATCTCTCAAAACACATACTAAAATCATTTGTTGACATCTATGCTGATGACACGACTATCTATGGCAACACATGAAAGGCCGTAAATGACAATGTTCTCTCTGATTCTCTCTCCTCAGATCTTGAGTGCATCGTACAGTGGGGGAAGAGGTGGCTGGTTACCTTTAATGCATCTAAGACCAAGCTCCTATCATTACATCATAAACGCTCTGATCCCCATCTGGCATCGATTGAAATGAATGGCTCTCGTCTAGGGGAGGCCCCATTTTTTGATAAGCTTCTGGGTTTGACCTTTACTCCTGATCTGAAATGGAACACATACATCAAGTGTGTGGCCAAGGTCACTGGAAAAATCCATCTACCGCTCCAGAAAATATCACACTAATGATGCAATTCTCTATCTATATAAAAGCCAAGTGCGTCCAAGGATGGAGTACATCTGGGCAGGAGCTGCTAAAGACTGCCTATCCTGCCTTGACAAAGTACAAAATAGACTTCATGGCTTGGTGGGGGATGCCTTTTTCTCTTCCCTGACTTCATGGCTTGGTGGGGGATGCCCTTTTCTCTTTCTCCCACAGAAGAGATGTTGCGAGCCTATCTCTGTTTTATCATTATTTCCATGGCAAGTGCTCGTCTGAGCTCTATTCTCTGGTCCCCTCTTGCCAATCTTTCCTGAAAAACACCCGACTAGCTGAAACCACTGTCAATAATTTTCCCCAATCTTTATCCGTGCCTAAATAAAAACGTAGATTCCATGAACAACGCGTCTTTCTTAGAACTGCACGTTTGTGAAACTCTCTGCCGCTTGCCTGTCCCCCCTCCCCCCAACTTCAACTTGGATGTCTTCAAGTCCAACACAAAGAAATTCCTGATGAACCGCCCCCTTAAGTAATGACACTTTATCAAATCTCCAATACTAACTATTACTACGATACTATCCTATAGATTACTATACACACAATAACCCTTATCCTCGAGTGGCTTCTGGGCCTTGATAAGTGGTGACCTCCATGCAAAAAAAAAAAAAATCTAGATAAATAACGAATGCAAACAATGGCAAAGCATGTTCTACGCTGGATTTTCCTCGCATCAAAAACCGACCTTGTGTATTACACTGCCTTCGTGGAGAGGTAAACAAACAGGAACTACTCCGTCGATTAACTAATGGCAGGATTTCTTTTAGGTTTAAAAATCGATTTTACTTCTGTGACTCTTACATTCTTACCAATAGTCTTTAAAATTAACAAAAATAAAGATGTAAATAAAAAATGGTTCCGGAATTTTTTAGATGAGGATTGATTTTTCGTATTATTTGGATTCTTCCGACTACTGTTCTCATCTTTAGCATCATTTTCACGACATTTCGATCGATTTAACCTCTAACCTTCTTCAGGTGTATCTTGGCGAACCCGGGAATATTTCTTTTAACAAAATCACTGTGCTACAGGCATGCAAGAACCTGTGGTGCAGTGGTTAGAGTACTTGGAAAAATCAATTATAAAGGTGATAAGGTTGAAGGTTCAATTCTCATATGGGCGACCAAAAAGTGTGACTAAAACATACTAATTGCGAATTACTTACGACCGATATTCATTCATGCCTGACGGAACAAGAACATGCTACCCCCATGAAGTAAATAAAGGGTTCCGTTCGAAATTCCGTTCAAATTCCTGAGTTCCACAGTAACATTTCCGAGTTCAACAAGATACACCTGAAGAAGCTCGGAGGTTACATCAACCGAAACGTTGTGAAAATTGCACTGAAGATGAGAACAGTAGTTCAAATAATACAAATAAAAGGATATTCGATTTTTCAACTCTGACCTTATCCTGGTATATTTTCCGAAGAATAAAAAAAAAAAACAAAAAAAAAACAGTTCTGTTATGGCACCACAAGACTATCTGTGTCATTGATAAACTTATTTCTGAAGAAAAAAAAAAAAAAAAATCAGAAATCCCGAATTTCGGATTCTTTGAATTTTGATTACTCTCTAGTCCTTTCTATTCACTTTTGTTACTCTTTTGCGAAAAAAAAAAGCATCCAAACCCTCTTCTCCGTCTCCCCCTTCTGTACCACTAGCGCCGGATATGACCGGCTTTAATATCACTTCTTGACTAATGTCTATAATTTCGAATGATAACTGTTTGGGTTATTACAGGCACTGAAGGTGCTCATCGAGGGGTGCCCAGGTGATTACTGCAAAATTCGCACTGATTTTGCAATTAGCAAACGATGTTTTAAGGCACTTCGTTCGCTGCATCCAGACAAACATGGTGATCTTGTCACTTTCCCCAATTGTCATAAGCTATGATTTTATTTATTCATTATTTTTTTCCTCCTTTTCTTATTTTGTTTTTTTATTTTCTTGATTGAATATGATTTCCGCGGCTGTATTTCATATTATTTACATCCTTTTTTTTATTCTTTAGATAATTTTTGGCGACTTTTTTTTTCTTCTCGATCTTGTTTTCTCTTTACTGTTGAGTTGACGCTGTCAGACATTTTTGTTCCTTTCTTCATTTTTTTTTAAACATTTATCTTTTCTTTTTTTTATATTTATCTTTTATTTTTTTTTACATTGTTTTTTTTATCTTTTACTCATTTTTCCTCACGTTGT
Organism: Euprymna scolopes; assembly: GCF_053919585.1. NCBI lineage: Eukaryota > Metazoa > Mollusca > Cephalopoda > Sepiida > Sepiolidae > Euprymna > Euprymna scolopes. The sequence continues at coordinate 26,547,022 of NC_136505.1, read as the reverse complement.
GCTTTTTATTCATTATTGTTTAAAAATGTTCTTTTATCATTTTTACTTATCTTAATCATTTGTCTTATATTTTTGTATGTATTTAGTTGTTCCTTTCTTTTAGAGATCTTTTCTTCCTTAATATTCAACCATTTTATCAGAACTCCTTTTCCCCTACCTATCCTTGTATATATATATATATATACATACATATATATATATATATATATATATATATATATATATATATATATATATATATATATATATATATATATATATGGTAAGTTATAAAATATATATGGCGATTAAGCTACACTGAATATTCCGCGTTTCATCCACTCTAGGACTCTTCAGGCTTATGCGAATAAGCCTGAAGAGTCCTAGAATGGATGAAACGTGGAATATTCAGTGTAGCTTAATCGCCATATATATTTTATAACTTACTAACTAGCTCTACCTACGTATTGAGCACTTTTGAAGTAAATATTTCAAGTTTACGCATAAATTTATACTTTCATATATTAATTTTATGTGAGTAAATGAAGTAGTTATATATATATATACATACATATATATATATATATATTCATACATATACATATAAATATATTCATATATATATATACATATGCATATACATATATATATTCATATATATACATATTCATATATATACATTCATATATATACATATGCATATACATACACTCATATATATACATATGCATATACATATAATTATATTCATATATATACATATATATACATATATATATATATTCACATATATACATATATATAGGCATATACCACTTATTACAATATACATACACATACACATATATATATACAAATATACACACACATATATATATACATATATACAATATACATACACATATATGTATATATACAAATATGCACATATATATGCATATCCATATATATACGTATATATACATATACATAACATACATACATATATATACCCATATGTATGCATACATGCATATATATATTTATAAAAATATATGTATATATACATATATAAATATATACATACAATATACATATATATATATATACACACATACATATATACACAGATATATATATACATATATATACACACATACATATATATATGTATGCATGTATATACATATATAAACACAGATATATATATATATATATATATATATATATATATATATATATATATTAAAGGAGGAAGGATGGTATTTATTTCTTAATTGGATGCTCTTTGCAGTTACCATCTTCATCAATCTGAAGGAATCTCATCATTATTATTAGATAAGGCAGCATCCACCTAGCATCTATCTACATTTTTAGAGTCCGCACAGCTCATAAGGCGGGCTTTGGCTTAAGAACAAGGCAATCGCAGCATCTTGCATTTTTCTCTCGCCTGCGCAGATAAGCATGCACCCCGAAAGATACAAATTGGAAAAAATCGATAATTTTATTGAAACTACGAGTGTTACAACTCTCATTATTGACAAGACGAATGCTAAAGTCTCTCTGAATGAAAATACACTTGACTAAGCATTGCAATAAACCTGACATTCTTAAGAAAGATAACCAAGTCGGAAGATATAAAATTCGACATTCTGTTTTATTTTACATTTCTTTTTTTATTTTCTCAAAATAAAAACAACAGAAATGTCTTTTCTATACTTAAGAATTTCAAAACAATTCCAGCATATTGACGCATTGAAGTTTACTTAAAACCGAAAGGGTTACTGGGCATTGCCGGGGTTGGAGTAATCGTATCTTGAAACTGAAACCCCGGTTACTGACGTCGGGTGTTCTTTAAACTGAGCTGAGAAACTGCTAGTGGCACCAGAAAGGGTATATTGCCTTATAGATGTTGTTGTTGTTGTTGTTATTATTATTATTATTATTATTATTATTATTATTATTATTATTATTATTATTGTTATTATTATTATTTTTATTATTATTATTTTTATTATTGTTATTATTATTATTATTATTATTATTATTATTATTATTAGCATCATTATTATTATTATTATTATTATTATTATTATTGTTATTATTATTGGCTCACGAGGAGCTTTCACACCGGTCTTCAGAGATCTTTCCCTGAAAACAGCCTGTGGTGTTCCCTGGAAGCTGAGTGACAACAAGTCTCTCCAGGTTTCCAGTACTCTCCACCTCTTTCGATAACATTTGCAAATAAATTTGCATTATCGCAACAGCAGCTATTGTTCTTTGCTGGTATTTGTGTGGCAATAAGCCTCACCAAGATCCCAGTTCTCTTCGCACTTATTAAGCTGAGGTCTGGTCTGTTCATCGGTTTTTCCTTCCTCCTTGACTCTACTTGGTTATTTTGTCTCGCTCTTTTTATTTGGGGGGGGGGGGCAGTGATGTGGCAATGGGGGTAGGTTTGGGTTAGAGGACTTTTAGATATGCGGTTTCAGTGGTCTTAGTTCCATCTAGTGTTTCATGTTTTGCCTTAGCAGCAGTTTCTCTGGCCCGCATTTGTTGCTTAGATGCTAAAATGGTCACTTTATTCAAGAAAAGAGACAAAGGAGATTGCACTAACTACCGTGGTATATCTTTACTCAGTATCACTGGCAAAATCGTTGCCAGAATGCTCCTTCCAAGGCTTCAGTAGACTGCAAATCGCATTTATCCAGAATTGCAATGCGCTCAACCACAGACATGATATTTTCAGTGCGTCAAATCCAGGAAAAATGCAGAGAACAACGTAGACCTCTCCATATCGCATTTGTGGACCTCATGAAAGCTTTTGACATGGTCAGTAGAGATGGTCTGTTTGCCATCCTACAAAAGTTGGACTGTCCTCCAACTCTTCTTAGTTTGATAAGATCGCTCCATGACATGACAGCCGCAGTCTTCTTTGAGGATGACATGTCTGACAACTTCCCCATGTGCAGTGGAATCAAGCAAGGTTGTGTGTTGGCTCCCACACTGTTTGGCATCTTCTTTTCAGTTCTTCTGCATCACGCTTTTGGAAATCACGAAGACGAAGACAGTGTGTTCCTTCATACTCGCTCTGACGGAGAACTTTTTAACTTGGCTCGCCTACGTGCCAAAACCAAGATTTGAAAAGTCATAATACTTGAGCTGCTGTTTGCAGACCATGCTGCATTGGTTCCGCACTCTGCAAGTGGATTCCAGCGGCTGCTTGAAAAATTGAGCGCTGCTTATGCAGAGTTCGCACCATTAATGATTTGTATCGTTTATATGTTTTGTGTTGTTTATATGTTTTGTGTTGTTTATGTTTTGTATTGTTCCTATGTTTTGTGTTGTTTATTTGTTTTGTGTTGTTTATGTTTTGTATTGTTTATGTTTTGTATTGTTCCTATGTTTTGTATCGTTTATATGTTTTGTGTTGTTTATATGTTTTGTGTTGTTTATGTTTTGTATCGTTTATATGTTTTGTGTTGTTTATATGTTTTGTGTTGTTTATATGATTTGTATCGTTTATAGTTTCGTGCTGTTTATATGCTTTGTGTTGTTTATGTTTTGTGTTGTTTATATGCTTTGTGTTGTTTATATGTTTTGTGTTGTTTATGTTTTGCATCATCTATATGTTTTGTGCTGTTTATATGCTTTGTGTTGTTTATGTTTTGTGTTGTTTATATGCTTTGTGTTGTTTATGTTTTGTGTTGTTTATATGCTTTGTGTTGTTTATGTTTTGTGTTGTTTATATGCTTTGTGTTGTTTATATGCTTTGTGTTGTTTATGTGTTTTGTGCTTTTTATATGCTTTGTGTTGTTTATGTTTTGTGTTGTTTATATGCTTTGTGTTGTTTATGTTTTGTGTTGTTTATATGCTTTGTGTTGTTTATCTTTTGTGTTGTTTATATGCTTTGTGTTATTCATATGCTTTGTGTTTTTTATGTGTTTTGTGCTGTTTATATGCTTTGTGTTGTTTATGTTTTGTGTTGTTTATATGCTTTGTGTTGTTTATATGTTTTGTGTTGTTTATGTTTTGTGTTGTTTATATGCTTTGTGTTGTTTATATGCTTTGTGTTGTTTATATGCTTTGTGTTGTTTATATGCTTTGTGTTGTTTATGTTTTGTGTTGTTTATATGCTTTGTGTTGTTTATATGCTTTGTGTTGTTTATGTTTTGTGTTGTTTATATGCTTTGTGTTGTTTATATGCTTTGTGTTGTTTATATGCTTTGTGTTGTTTATGTTTTGTGTTGTTTATATGTTTTGTGTTGTTTATGTTTTGTGTTGTTTATATGCTTTTTGTTTTTTATGTTTTGTGTTGTTTATATGCTTTGTGTTGTTTATTTTTTGTCTTGTTTATATGCTTTGTGTTGTTTATATGCTTTGTGTTGTTTATGTGTTTTGTGCTGTTTATGTTTTGTGTTGTTTATATGCTTTGTGTTGTTTATGTTTTGTGTTGTTTATATGCTTTGTGTTGTTTATGTTTTGTGTTGTTTATATGCTTTGTGTTGTTTATATGCTTTGTGTTGTTTATGTTTTGTGTTGTTTATATGCTTTGTGTTGTTTATGTTTTGTGTTGTTTATATGCTTTGTGTTGTTTATTTTTTGTCTTGTTTATATGCTTTGTGTTGTTTATATGCTTTGTGTTGTTTATGTGTTTTGTGCTGTTTATGTTTTGTGTTGTTTATATGCTTTGTGTTGTTTATGTGTTTTGTGCTGTTTATATGCTTTGTGTTGTTTATGTTTTGTGTTGTTTATATGCTTTGTGTTGTTTATGTTTTGTGTTGTTTATATGCTTTGTGTTGTTTATATGCTTTGTGTTGTTTATGTGTTTTGTGCTGTTTATATGCTTTGTGTTGTTTATGTTTTGTGTTGTTTATATGCTTTGTGTTGTTTATGTTTTGTGTTGTTTATATGCTTTGTGTTGTTTATATGCTTTGTGTTGTTTATGTGTTTTGTGCTGTTTATATGCTTTGTGTTGTTTATGTTTTGTGTTGTTTATATGTTTTGTGTTGTTTATGTTTGGCATCGTTTTTATGTATTGTGTTGTTTATATGTTTTGTGTTGTTTATGTGTTTTGTATTTTTATGTTTTATATTGTTTATATGGTAAGCGTTGTTTACACATTTTTCATACTTTATATGTATTGTGTTGTTTATATGTTTTGTGTTGTTTATATGCATTTTATTTTTTATGTGTTTTGCAGTCTTGTGTTTTTAATGTTTTGCATTGTTCATATTTTTGTGTTGTTTTCATGTTTTTAATTCTTTATATATTTTGTAATTATTTGTATGTTAGTAATTGTTTTCTGTTGGTGATATGTTTTTATTATTTATATGTTTTGTGTTGTTTATATGTTTTGTCTTGTTTGTGTTGTATTGCTTATATGTTTTGTCTTGTTTATATGTTTTGTGTTGTTTGTGTTTTGTATTGTTTGTTTTTATTGTTTATATGTTTTGTGCTGTGTATATGTTTTGTTTTGTTTATGTTTTGTGCTGTTTGTGTTGTATTGTTTATATGTTTTGTGTTGTTTATATGTTTTGTGTTGTTCGTGCTGTATTGTTTATATGTTTTGTATTGTTTATATGTTTTTTATTCTTTATATGTTTTTTATTGTTTATATCTTTTGTGTTGTTTGTGTTTTGTGTTGTTTGCGTCGTATTGTTTATATGTTTTGTGTTGTTCATATGTTTTGTGTTGTTTATAATTTTTGTGTTGTTTGTGTTGTATTGTTTATGTGTTTAGTGTTGTTTATATGTCTTGTGTTGTTTATATGTTTTGTGTTGTTTTTGTTTTGTGTTGTTCGTGTTTTATTGTTTATATGTTTTGTGTTGTTTATATGTTTTGTGTTTTTTATAGGTTTTGTGTTGTTTGTGTTGTATTGGTTATATGTTTTGTGCTGTTTATATGTTTTGTGTTTGTGTTGTTTTTGTTTTGTGTTGTTTGTGTTTTATTGTTTATATGTTTTGTGTTGTTTATATTTTTTGTGTTGTTTGTGTTGTAATTTTTATATGTTTTAGTGTTGTTTATATGTTTTGTGTTGTTTGTGTTGTATTGTTTATACATTTTGTGTTGTTTATATGTTGTGTGTTGTTTGTGTTATATTGTTTATATGTTTTGTGTTGCTTATATGTTTTGTGTTTTTTGTGTTGTATTGTTATATGTTTTGTGTTGTTTATATGTTTTGTGTTGCTTATATGTTTTGTGTTGTTTGTGTTTTATTGTTTATATGTTTTGTGTTGTTTGTGTTGTATTGTTTATACATTTTGTGTTGTTTATATGTTTTCTGTTGTTTATATGTTTTGTGTTGCTTATATGTTTTGTATTCTTTATATGTTTTATGCTGTTCATATATTTTGTGTTGTTTGTGTTGTATTGTTTATATGTTTTGTCTCTCTTTTGTTTTGTGTTGTTTGTGTGTTTATACGTTTTGGGTTGTTTATATGTTTTGTGTTGTTTATATGTTTTGTGTTGTTGATGTTGTATTGTTTTGTGTTGTTGATGTTGTATTGTTTATACATTTTGTGTTGTTTATATGTTGTGTGTTGTTTGTGTTATATTGTTTATATGTTTTGTGTTGCTTATATGTTTTGTGTTGTTTGTGTTGTATTGTTATATGTTTTGTGTTGTTTATATGTTTTGTGTTGCTTATATGTTTTGTGTTGTTTGTGTTTTATTGTTTATATGTTTTGTGTTGTTTGTGTTGTATTGTTTATACATTTTGTGTTGTTTATATGTTTTGTGTTGTTTATATGTTTTGTGTTGCTTATATGTTTTGTATTCTTTATATGTTTTATGCTGTTCATATATTTTGTGTTGTTTGTGTTGTATTGTTTATATGTTTTGTCTCTCTTTTGTTTTGTGTTGTTTGTGTGTTTATACGTTTTGTGTTGTTTATATGTTTTGTGTTGTTTATATGTTTTGTGTTATTGATGTTGTATTGGTTATTTTTTTGTGTTGTTTGTGTTTTATTGTTTATATGTTTTTTATTGTTTATATGTTTTGTGTTGTTTGTGTTGTATTGGTTATTTTTTTGTGTTGTCTGTGTTTTATTGTTTATATGTTTTGTGATGTTTATATGTTGTGTGTTGTTTGTGCTGTATTGTGTATATATTTTGAATGTTTGTATGTTTCCTGTGGTTTGTGTTGTATTGTTTATATGTTTTGTGCTGTTTATATGTTTTGTGTTGTATTGTTCACATGTTTTGTGTTGTTTATATGTTTTGTGTTGTTTATATGTTCTGTATTGTTTATAATTTTTGTGTTGTTTATATGTTTTGTTTTGTTTGTGTTGTATTGTATATATGTTTCGTGTTATTTGTATTTTGTGTTGTTTGTGTTGTATTGTTTATACGTTTTGGGTTGTTTATATGTTTTGTTTTGTTTATATGTTTTGTCTTGTTTGTGTTGTATTGTTTATATGTTTTGTGTTGTTTGTGTTGTATTATTAATATGTTTTGTGTTGTTTGTGTTGTAATGTTTATATGTTTTGTGTTGTTTATATGTTTTGTGTTGTTTGTGCTTTATTTTTTATTTGTTTTGTGTTGTTTGTGTTGTATTGTTTATGCATTTTGTGTTGTTTATATATTTTGTGTTATTTGTGTTGTATTCTTTATATATTTTGTGTTGTTCATATGTTTTGTGTTGCTTGTGTTGTATTGTTTATATGTCTTGTGTTGTTTATATGTTTTGTGTTGTTTGTGTAATATTGTTTATATGTTTTGTGTTGTTTATATGTTTTGTGTTGTTCGTGTTGTATTATTTATATGTTTTGTGTTGTTTGCGTTTTGTCTTGTTTGTTTTGTGTTGTTTATATGTTTTGTGTTGTTTATATGCTTTGTGTTGTTTATATATTTTGTGTTGTTTGTTGTGTGTGTTGTTTGTGTTGTATTATTATATGTTTTTTGTTGTTTATAAGTTTTGTGTTGTTTGTGCTTTGTGTTGTTTGTGTTGTATTGTTTATATGTTTTGTATTCAATATGTATTTTTTGGTGATTTATATGAATCAGACTTAATCAAATTGGATTCTATTTGACCCGATCTTCGTCCTGCACAGATTTCTCAAAATCACTCATGCTACCAGCATCTGGGAGTTAGTTGTTTCATAGATTTATGTGGCTTATGATTCCATCGATTGGATATTTCTTTACAGGGTTATGGTCTCCTTCGTCACTGCTTAATATTTGAAGTCATATTACCTTTTGACATACACTTAAGTTTGCTGCTACAGCAAAGACACAGAATTCTTTGAGGTTCTGCATGTGTGTCGTGGGGGTCCCACCGTTAGTGTCTACATTCAAGCTAAACTCTCATATCTCAAATTCAGGGTCTTAGCTAAGACCACTTACATCATATGACCGTTCTCCTCCAGGCTGTGTAACTAATCTTTTCTTGATTGACTAGATAATTAATCGTGCTTTTACTGCATTTCACAGGGTATTTGTGGGGTTAATCTTTTTAATGATGACGTCACCATCCTGAATGATAAGCATCATGCTGTCCCAGTCATCATTACTCCAATCAATAAATTCGCCCACAAAAATGGGAATGCAAATCAATGTGTCAAACGCAAAGCTCCTTACATCCAATGTTCCTATAGACAACTGTACTCTAGTTTCCTCAATGGACAGAACAACTCTAGTGATGAAACGATTCCAATATTTTTCCCGATTCTGGTACAATTACCGATTCTGTTCTAAATTCCCGATTCCAATACAATTACCGATTCTGATTCTTTGTAGATTTCTGAATATAAAATTATTTTGGTGGGTTGTGGGGTCGGATTACAGTGAAACCCATGAAATATGTGCATATAATTTCGCAAATGTTAAAATGTACTTATGTGTATTTGACTAGTAGATTTTTGTTTTTACTTGTATTTTAAAATCAATGAATATTTCCTCGTTTCATCATTAATGCGAGTACTGAAAAATTAAGTTTTAAACGAAAACAAAGAAATACAAACAATAAAAAAAATCGTTTTAAGTATCGGAAAATAGATCTACATTTTTCAATTCTGATACCCCTAAAAGTTCCGACTTTTTCGATTCCCGATTCCAATTAATCACCCCAACACTAGTCAAAACCTTCAAACATTTGGGAATCACATTCACACCAATAGACCAGGACAAAGATGAAATTCAGCATTGCCATAACCGTATTACTTCAACCTTCTGTTGTTTGCAATCTCATCCTTGTAGTGAAATCCAACAAAACACAAAGGTCTGGCATCCTTCTTTAGATAGCGGAAATTTGGGTAAGACAGACAACATCTTTTCAATCACAATTGATGTTGAGCATAATTCAATGAATTGGATGATTATTGTTGGTATTCGTTTCCCCAATATCTTTCTAGTTAGAATTCTTCAGGTACTTACAAAAGGGACTATGTGAACGTTGCCAACATCCCTAAGTGAAAGTGTTTCTTTAGAACCAACTGAATTCAAACCTAGCACACCCAAGTTATCAGTTTGTGTCGTTAACCATGTAGCCACCATCATCTCCCTGATAGTGTTGACTGGGCCGCATCAGCCCACTGAACAGAATCTTTCATGTCAAAGTCTGACGTTATTTATACACAGATCCTAGTTAGAGATAACTCGTCATCTTTGTTGACTAGTTGAAGAGCAACATAGGGATGATCTTTTGTGGATGCTGAAAATGGGATGTAATTCAGTAGGGATACTTACATCAAGCATCTAACAAAGGACTCACAATGCACCAACAGAAGATCTATCTAGTATTGTCAAGTATAAAGCATGATGGCATGAGAGAGCCAAGAAAACCTGTGACACTACCATGACTAGATAATGATGATGATGACTTTTTGTTGTTGTTGTTGTTGTTGTTGTTGCTGAGCAACGTTCATTCATTTTTTTATGAATCAGATGATTTTTGTTGGCATTTGTTTCCCTGATATCTTTCTAGTTAGATTTCTCTAGGGTATTTACGAGAGAGACCATGTGAAAGTTATCAACATTCCCAAGTGAAAGTGTTTCTGTGAAACTAACTGGATTTGAACTTGGCGCACCAAGGTTCTAAGTCCATGTAATTAACTACTTAACTTCCCTAATGCTGCTGTTGATGCTGATGATGATGATTTTTTTCCATTTTTGGCATAAATTAGACATATTTTTTGACTGTTTATTTTTTATGATTTGTAAATGAACATTTAATTCTTACCTTTCCACAAAGTTATTTGTAAAATATGATGCAACCACGAAGTATAAATGTAGGAGGCAAACTGCTCTTGTTTTGTCAGCCATAGCTTAGAACTTCGATCCAGACAGAACAAGAGCATGTTACCCCTGTGGATTAAATAAAGAGTTCCGTTCGAATTTCCATGCAGATTCCTGACTTCAACAAAAAGATTATTGAGTTCAACAGAAAGAGTCTTCAGTTTGACAAGATACATCTAAAGAAGGTCGGAGGTTACATCGGCTTAAACGTTGTGAAAATAACACTCAAGATGAAAGCAGTAGTCCATAGAATTCAATTAATACAAACTGCTGATTCTTCGTATTATTTGGATTAATCAAAATACTGTTCCCACCTTTAGTGTCATTTTCACAAGGTTTCAAGCAACATCACCTCCGATTTTCTTCAGGTGTATCTTTGTGAATTCGAGAATGTTTCTATTGAACTCGGGAATTTGGACAGAATTTTGAATGGAACCTTTTATTTACTTCAGGGAGATAGCATGCTCTCTTTCCATCAATGTATCGTGTCAAACTTTGGAATCTGCACAGAATGTTGAAAATAACACTTTATTTACTTCACAAGGTAGCATGCTCTTGTTTTGTCAGCCATGACTGGATAAAAAAAATTCACAATTGTATTTTTGGGTGGCCAAACACTGAGGATTGAACCTTCAACCTTTAGGAGAATATCACTTTTACAGCTGATTTTTCCCCAAACTCTAACCACTGCCCCACAGGTTCTTGCAGATTGTTCTAATCTGAAGATTCCAAATAATACGAATAACCAATCCTCATCTCAAAAATTTCGAATCATATGATGCTGATTTTTATATTAAAGTAAAGAAATAAATATAAATCCTAAAGGAAATATTTGTTATACATGACTTTTTTAAACCTGAGAAAAGTAATCCAATAAAGTGTTTAAAATAAATGAACACTTATTGATTTAAAAAAGAGCTTTTAATGTTTTTATAGATATTAGATGAAAAATTAGTCGGTTGAAAACCTTTTAAAAATAGCATTCAATCAGTATTTCAATTGAATCCTTTTTATATATTTACTAGCGGGATTACCTGGCGTCGCCTGGGTGTGTGTAGGTGGTGTAGTAAGGAACTCTGGGGGGGGTAATAAGAAATAATGATAGTGGGGGGGGATCAAGACAACAGTTTGGGTGGAGAGAGGTGTTAAAATAAAAGTGGTAGTAGACAGACAGGTCCGAACCCGTAATGCAAAGGAAGAGGGGGGGGGGGAAGTAACGTCTTGCCGATGCATCCATGGCACAAACAGAAGTTGAGAGCATTGAAATAAAGTGTAGTCATTCCAACGGAGACGATGACTTATGAAAATGTCGATGAAAAAAGCGACCCCGGGCAAGTTGAGGTTGAAGGAATTAATATTTTTGGCCAATTTTTTTTATATTTGCCGTCCGAAGGATCAAGTTTCCAAACGAGGATCTGTTGCAGATGTCAAAAGGTTTTGGCAGACATACAAACACACACACACATTTTGTCTTTTATATATTTGATGAGTCACCGGTTACTAAGGTCAAAAATCACTGGAGGATAAATGTTAATGAGATTGTCAGTTGAATGATGATGAGTATTATGATTGAAAACAGTGGATGATATTGACAAAATTTGGTTACTTAAGGGGATGGATAAACAAATATATATTGACGTTGAACTTGAAAGCAACCATACTGTAGGCTGAAAGGAAGCAGTCATATGGTAAAGTATTCCAGTGTAATTGTTATTCAGAATAAGTATCCCTTTTGCTTACTTATTTACTATTCATATATATATATATATATATATATATATATATATATATATATATATATATATATATATATATATATATATGTTAGATGTGTATATGAAATTAAATGTGTGTTTTTTGTCTTTACTGTTTGATTTTTATTTTATATATATATGCATTATGTGTATATGTGTCTCTGCATACGTATATGTACATATAAGGCTTAGTCGCACTTTCTCATTAGCTACACCTTCTTCTCCTACCACATTCTCTTTGTACACGAACATCCTCTTCATTACACTGAGGAAGACCGAAGTTACAGTCGAAAATATTGTTCTTGAAAGAAAATTTTTTTTAATTCCTACATGTCGCCCAATAAAAACTGAATAAAGAAAAGATATAAACTTTGACAATTTTCGCATAAATTATTTATACTTATATTTATATATAATAAAGCTGAATGTGTGTGTGTGGGTGTGTGGGTGCGTGTGTGTGTGTGCATACACGTATAGGCCTCTATATGGTTTACTATTATACTAAACTGACCACACACAATGATAGAAGGAGCAAAAATTGGTATGTTAAATTTTGAACAGACGTGTTTTATTAAAATTGTGGGGGGGTCTGCGTTCGCGCAACAACTAATTTGTATTTGTTCTAAAAATAGAACGTCTGGCTCATCCTCATAACATTAATTTTCTACTGTTAATATTCAGCATTTTTCATTTAATTTTATTTTCTACAGTTAATGAAAGCATACGGGATTTTTCTCTTGTACCAGGAGGCCAATAATAGACCATTCGCTTAGTGGAAAAACTTTCTACCACAATTTTAGGATGTACCTTTAATTTTGGAATTTATTTGTATTTTCCTCTTGGATTATTATTATTTCTATTGGACTATTTCATGGGTATCTTTATATTTGAAAAATCATATTTTTTACTTTGGATTGTACCATATTTTTTTCTTCATCAAGCCTGGACTTCATATAGACATTTCTGCATTATTATCAACAAATATGATTTCTTGCATAATTTATAGTTTTCAATTTATGTGCTAACTAGTAAAATTGATATCCTGCCTCTGAATATCATTTTGCTAACAACTTTCCTCTGAGGATAAGTGCTATGCTTTGAAAATCCATGAAATAAGGACTATTTTGAAGGTTTTGTATTCTTTGTTGAATAATATTTTTTTGTAATTTCTGATTTACAGAGCTTATTTATATCAATGCTCTATCTTGAATATTGAGCTGTTTTATCAGGTTAGGATTGCCTTATAAATATCAATATTAATAATTATACTTGCTTTAAGTTCACAGAATTATTCTGTTTGTAAACTTGAAAATATTTTTGGAAATATATATATATAATCGGAGAGTTACATACATATATATACATATATATCGGGGGGTGCATATATATATGGAGGGAATCATACCCGCTAATTACATACATTTTTTTTTTTACAAGGAGGTCACCACTTATCAAGGCCCGGAAGCCACTCAGGGATAAGGGTTATTGCATGTACAGTATGTTGTACGTTAGTGTTGAGATTTCATAAGGTGTCTACTTAAGGGGGCGGTTCATCAGGAATTTGTTTACGTTGGATTTGAAGATGTCCAAGTTGTAGTCAGGTGGGAAACAGGCAGATGAACAGAGTTCCACTGGCGTACTGTTCTAAGAAAGAAGCTGTGTTCATGGAATCTACGTTTTGATTTAGGCACAGATAGAGAGTGGAGAAAATTTTGGACAGTGGCTTCAGCTAGACGGGTGTTTTTTGTAAAAGATTGGCGAGAGGGGACCAGAGATTGGAGCTCAGATGAGCACTTGCCATGGAAATAACGATAAAACAAAGACAGGCTTGCAACGTCTCTTCTGTGGGAGAGAGGTTGCGGGGAAGAGAAAAGGGCATCCCCCACTAAGTCACGAAGTCTATTTTGTACTCTGTCAAGGCAGGATAGGCTGTTTTTAGCAGCTCCTGTCCAGATATGGCAGCGGTATTCCATCCTTAGAGGTACTTGGGTTTTATATAGATAGAGAATTGCATCAGTAGTGAGATATCTTCTGGAGCGGTAGAAAGAACCAACCATCTTTCCAGTGACCCTGGCAACAGACTTGATGTATGTGTTCCATTTCATATCAGGAGTAAAGGGCAAGCCCAGAAGCTTGTCAAAACATTGAGCTTCTCCTAGGCGAGAGCCATCCATTACAATTGATGCCAGATGGGGATCAGAGCGTTGATGGTGTAAAGATAGGAGCTTGGTTTTAGATGCAGTAAAGGTAACCAGTCACGTCTTCCCCCACTGAACTACACGCTCGAGATCAGAGGAGAGAGAATCAAAGAGAACTTTGTCATTTACAGCCTTTGATGTGTTGCCGTAGATGGTCGTGTCATCTGCATAGATGTCAACGAATGATTTAAGTATGTGTTTAGGGAGATCATTGATGTAGATCAGGAAGAGAGTTGTTCCTAGGATGGACCCATGAGGGACTTCAGCATTAATACTGCAGGCCTCTGATTTTTTGTCCATCGACCACTACTCTTATGAGCCTATTAGAGAGAAATGATTTAATGATTGAGAAAACATTTCCAGTTATACCGTAGCTGGAAATCTTGTGAAGTAGGCCTTTATGCCATACCTTGTCGAAGGCCTTTCATATGTCAAGAGCAATTGCTCTAGAAAGGTAGCCTTTGTCAAGAGATTCGCTAATCCTATGAGATATAACCGTTAGCACATTTGCGGTAGATCTTGCAGAATGGAAACCATATTGCGTGTCACTAAGAAGGTTATTTCTGCTGAGTTGGTTGACTATTTCTCTATTTAGTATGGATTCCAGCAACTTACTCATGACACACAGGAGACTTATAGGTCTGTACTGAGAGGGAGAGGACTTATCACCTGAATTCTTAAATACAGAGCATACTGATGAGGTTTTCCAGGGTGTTGGAAAGCACTTCTCCTCAAGGCAACAATTAAACAGTTTTGTAAGTATGGGAGTAAGTTCAGGATGAAGCTTTTTTTAACACTATAATTGGGATGCCGTCAGGGCCAGTTGCTTCACTGGAATCAAGGTTCTTGATTAGCTTGGCGACCTCACGCACAGATATTTGTATATTACCTAGCGTGTTTTGTGTTATAGGAGGAAATATGGGGAGTTGATGGCCTTCGTCGCATAGGGTAGAATTAGCTGCAAAGTTCTTTGCAAATAGTTTATAAAAGCCTCTACCATTACCTCCTATCGCTTTCTACTCTCATTTTCTTATGATATGCAATGAACATCTCCATATATGACTAGCCTAGTGGGGGATGTCCTTTCTCTTCCCTGCAAACTCTTCTTTCCAACAAAAGAGTCGTTGTCACCCTGTCTTTGCTTTATCGTGATTTTAATGGCAAATGCTCATTTAAGCTCCAATCTATGGTCCCCGCTAGTCTGACTTTAACAAAAAACACTCACGTAGCTGAAACCACTGTCAATAATTTCGCCCCACTCTTTATCTGTGCCTAAACCTAAACGTAGATTCCATGAACAAAGCTTCTTTCTTAGAACTGCACACCTGTGGAACTCTCTTCTGATTGCCTGCTTTCCAGCTGACTACAATATGGTTGTCATCAAGTTCAATGTGAACAAATTCTTGATGAGCCATCCTCATAAGTAATCCAATTTACCGAATTTCCACTACTAATGGTTACTACGACATGTCTCTCTTGACCACTGTACACTCATTGACTCTTATCCTCCTTATTCTCGAGCGGCTTCTGGGCCTTGATAAGTGGGTATACCATTTGTAAAAACTAAAAATGAGACCCGTATTTAACCCATATTCCCTAACGTACCATGGCAAACCCCCGAAACCAATTAAATACACTTATATCCATTATATGATAATCCCAATTTCATTCTTTGCCACCTTAATCACTGCAATTCTCCTCAATTCACATTTATAGTGTTTACTCCTTTCCTTTATGTTACCTAGCACGTTAACCACTTTTCTGATGAGAAGTATTAGATTTCGCAATACCTGGGTATAAAGCGCATATATATCCAGTACCTCTAATTGATGTAATCTCCCTATCGATTGAACGATTAAATTCATATGCATTAGTAGATATTTTTATATTGTCGTTTTTTCCTTCACACACACACACACACACACACACACACACACACACACACACACACACACACACACACATATATATATATATATCGGGGAGATTGTTTATAACCCATATTGCGTTTTTCTTTAATAAAGCATGGAACTATTTTGAAAGATATATTGAAATAACGCTGCGTTGAGGCAAGGTTGACGGCTGTCGATAGATATAGCGATTTGAGCAGGAGAGGGGTGAGTCTTCTGCAAAAGTCGTCTATTTTACGAAGTAGAATAGAGAGGGGACGAGGGAGGAGAATGGGGTTGGGGCAGGAGTAGAAGGCGGAAGGGGGGGGGGATGGAACAAGAAAGAAAAAGCCTGTGTCTCGAAAGTCATAAATGTCATCGTTTTCGGTCATCAAAAACAAATGCGAGAATGATCAGAAATGATGGAAAAGTAAAAAGCTAGAGAAATTGGGTGAAAATGGAAAAGAATCGTAAAGAAATACAAAACCTATATAACACCATGAATGTAGTTGATGGTGTGTTAACAGCAGCACCTCTGTGTGTGTGTGTGTGTGTCTCTCTCTCTCTCTCTTGACGAGGAGGAAAGTGGTGAAAAAGAAAAAGCAAAATGTGAAGATGACCTACACAAAGGCAACAAGGAAAAAAGAATGAGATAAAGAAGGCGAAGATGAAGTCAAAGAGGAATGTGAGAAATACGAAGAAATGAAGAAGAAATAGGAAGGGAAAACATTTCAGCAAATCTCCTCACTAACGTAATGTACTTGCAATAACCCTTATCCCTGAGTGGCTTCCGGGCCTTGATAAGTGGTGATCACTGTGTAAAAAAAAAAAAAAAAGAAGAAGTAGAAGAAGAAGAAGAAATTAAAAAAAATAAGAGTAGTAGTAGTAGTAGAAGAAGAAGAAGAAGAAGAAGAAGAAAAAGAAGAAGAAGAAGAAGAAGAAGAAGAAGAAATGCTAAAGAAAATAAAGAAGAAGAAAATAAAGTCAAGAAAAGGATGAAGAAGAAATAGGAAAAGGAGAAGGAAGAGAAGAAGAAAAAGAAGAATAAGAATAAGAACAAGAAAAAGAATAAGAATAAGGTTAGTTTGAAAAATAATATCGCGAAGAAGATTCGTGAGGAAAGTGATGAAGTAATGAAGGGATACGAATATGTCCTGCATGTCGGAATGCAATTTCAATTATCCTCTGTACACACGGAAACGGAGATACGGTAGAATATCTCGACGACAGTCACATTTATTTTATTGTATTGTAACAAAAACCCTAAGTGTGACTTTGCGTATGTATATACTCATACATCTCGACAACTTTACATACGTAAACATAAACACACACACACACATACACACACATACTCACGCACAATCATTTTGCTCTCTAACATAACACCGAGACAACGTTTCCAAACTTTTACAAAAACACTCGACTAGCTACAACCACTATATTCAATTTCCCCCTCTCTAACTGTGCCTAAATCTGAACGCAGATTCCATGAACAAAGTTTCTTTCCCAGAACTACCGACTTGTGGAAGACTGTTCCACTGGTCTGTTTCCCGATTGAATACAACATGGTAACCTTCAAATCCAATGTAAACAAGTTCTTGTTCAGCTGTCCCCACAAACAATTAAATTCCACCCAATTTACATAATTAACGATTACTACACTATCACCATTTATCTTCGAGTGGCAATCGTGTCTTGATAAGTTGTGATTCCAAAGTAAATAAAAAGATATGCAAACGTTTTGTTCGTACACACGTGCATAGCATTCACTACATTTCTGGTCCTGTATATGACCTTAAACTATATCCAGTGATGGGGCACCAGCTTGCGGGCTTTGGGGAGTGTGGAGCCACCCTTTAATTGTTATTGCTCCCAGGTCCACTCTGACTTGGAGTGGTATTACCTGTTAGTGTCCCAACTATAGGTTAAATAGAAACCATCTTGAAAACAAATATATTCTATTAAAAAATCGTTCTTCAAAATCTTTGGATTCGGCATTAAATAACCTGAAAAGGGTTGATATGCCGTAAAACAAAAACAACCCACTACATATCTACAAATCGACGCCGAATATTTTTGAATAAAATATATATTCTCAGACTGAAATTGATAAATCATTTCATTTCACGCACCTGCATTATTGCAAATACCACGAATAATAAAGTAAGCAATAAATACACTCGACTAAATATTACACAACGCGATGACTTTTAAGTAGGGTCCTTTTCTCGTACATACTATCAAATCCAACAATCGTTGTTTCTTTCGAACATCCAGGATTAACCTATTGCACGTTGAGTGATAATACCTTGCTTGTCAAATTAGGTAAATGAAGTTGTGCGCAAAGGAATCCAAATGATTTTGTGATAAAATATTTGCCTTTGTTTTTGATTACCTGCGAATTATTGCATTTTGCTAACTGTATCTCTTGCAAGAAAATATAACACTTGTGTGGTTTAAAATACAAAAGAGGATTCAATTTTATATACTGTAATAATGAAGAAGAAAATGACGAGTTACCTGCTTTGAAGCGCGGGAACTGTTTTGCACGATGAACGTTCGATTTTCAGCAGAAAAAAAAAAGAACTTGTGTTTGCAGTTAGATTTTTTTATAGATAATATTCATTTGCATATAAAGAAAACAACTACTTGTTGTGTATCTGCAAACGAAATAAAAGGGCTTACATGCGTTGCTCCATGTGGAAAGAGACGGACAAAATGGCCGACTCATTGATGCACATGGAGTGCATGATGGAAAGGCAGATTTTTTTTCTTTGAAGGAGGGCATAAAAGGAAGTAGGCAGGTAAATAAGACAGTTTTGGAGAAAGAAGGTGTGCCTTTGCGTTGGGTGAGTACTTTTAACCAGCCCACTCTTCCGTTGAGCACGAAGGACGAATTGAGGAAGACAGGCAATTGAATTTTTGACAGCTGAGAGAGAACATTGAAGTGAGATTTGTCGCTGGTCATTACGGTGGTGTTGTTCAAGAAGAGATAAGTTATCACCAGGCACGGCCAAAAAATGGTAGAAAAAAAACAAGTTGTTTTTTTTGTTTGTTTTCAAAAAGAAAAACAAATTAAAATCTATTATTCTTGAGCACATTTTTTCCAGAAAGATAAAAGCCTGAATTTTATCATATGGAAAACAGAATAATATAAAACTTTTTATACTATTTTTAATAGAATTTAAAATTTTAAATTTTCAAAAAAAAAAAAAATAATAAAATAAAATAAATAAATAAAACACCATTCATCACCATTTTTGTCTCGATATATATTTATTATTCATTTATATATTTTAAAAAAGGTTTTTGAATCAATTATTTTTTTGGCTAAATAAGATTTAGGATGATTTGTCATAAAAATATGCAAAAATATTATAACATGAATCCCTGAATTTCAAATAATTCCATCGTTTATCTCAGTCGATTTCACGTGGCAAAATGAAAAAATCCAAACGTTAATGATAGTTTCCAAGCAACTATGGTAGCCTTTACATAAATAAATGAAGCAATTTAGTCCTGTAAATTTCCACGTATTTTTAACGTTTGTTTTGACGATTAAGTGAAGAGTTAACTTTATAAGGATTTAATTCTTTTTTTCAAGAGCGATATATATTTGTTGCCTACATAAACCCTGAAGTTAAGCAACAATGAGGCTGGTGAGTACCAGATGGGGGATCATTTTGGGAATGCTAGGCGCCGTATGTGTTGGAGACAACTCCTGCATCTGGTATCACGCTTGGTCGTCTTGACCCTGTGTTGCCATCAGAAACAAGTGTTTCTGGACGAGAGAGTGTGGTAGATGCAAGTCCCCCAAAGTAAAAAAAAAAAATACTTACTTCCTCCTTCTGTTTTGGCTGTGTCTAGTTATCTCCGAGTTAGAGAGGAATATTCCCGAGTTTAACAAGATACACATGGAGAAGGTCAGGTTACGTCAACCGAAACATTGTGGAAATAACGTTCAAGGTGAGAACAGTAGTCCGAAAAAGACAAATAATATGGATAAGCAATGTTCACCTCCAAAAATCCAGAAACGTCAAAAAAATAAATTGGGTTTACCGGTTTTGCATCAAAATGAAATGTAATCGCCAAATTGGTGCTGGGACGATTACATAAGAATCGGAATCGGTAATCGCAAAAAAATCGGAACATTCTAGGGTATCGAAATCGATATCGGAATCAGAAAAATGTATGTCAAAAACGATTCTTTTAATTGTTGATTTTTTTTTTGTTTTCTTTTATTGTTGTTTAAAACTTCATTATACATGACGCGTATTAATGATGAAATAGAAACTATAGACTTTAAACTACCAATAAAACCAAAATCTATAAATCATCGCACACATATGTATTTTTATACTTGTGAAATTTTATGCGCATGAGTTTTAGTGGTAATTCGCCCCCCCCCGAAAAAAAAAACACACACACACAACTGCATATTTAGAAATTTTAAAAGAACCGAAATCAGGAATTTAAAACAGAATCAGCAATTGTATCGAAATCGGTAAATATATTGGAATCGTCCCATCATTAGAAAAAAAAAAATGTTTGAAATTTATTTTACTTACTTGAGTATTGCTTTAGGGAAGACTTTTCATGGTAGACAACAACGATACGCTCTGCTTTTCCGGTGCTGTCTGCTTCTTTCAATTTCCAACGTGGTTCGGTCCTGGATATGACCTAAAACTATATCCGATGGTGAGGCCCCACCTTGCGGGCCTTGGGGAGTGTGGAGCCACCCTTTAATTGCCATTTCTCCCAGGTCCACTCTAACCCGGAGTGGTAGTACCTGTTAGGCTTCCAACTATGGGTTAAATAGAATCTGACTTAAAAAATAAATATATACTCCATTAAAAATCGTTCCTCAAAATAACTAGATTCGGCATTAAATAAGCTGAAAAAGGTTGATATGCCGTAAAACAAAAACAACCAACCAACGTGGTTCGTTCTGTTGTGATGAAAAGAGGTGGCTGGTTAATTTGAATGCATCGTAAACCAAACTTCTCTCTTTCCATCACCAACGCTCTGACCTACATCTGGCCGCAATTGAATTGAACGACTCTTGTCTTGAGGGCGCTACATATTTACACTAGCTTCTTGGTCTGACCTTCACTCCTGATCTGAAATGGAGCACACTCATCAAATCCGTTACGAAGGTCATTTAAAAAAAAGTGGTTGGATCATTCTACCGCTCCAGTAGATATCTCTCTGTCGATGCAATCACGCAATCTTCTACCTGTATAAGAACCAGATACGTTCTAGAATGGAGTGTAATGGTGTCGTTATAAACAAACGAAAGCAAAAAATAGATAAAAATCTGAGTCGGCATTTTTTTTTCTTTCTCAACAAATGTTTTTATTACTGTAACTTTCGACACCACTAAAAAAAAAAAAAAAGTCTTTCGCTGCCAAATGTCCATTTTAGCTTGGCCGCATTTATATATTTCCGTCCGCACGCTGGTATTAGTAAACCACTTCTCGTCTTCGCACTTACACGTACATTTTCTTCGAGTTCGACTTCGTTTCTGACCGAGCACGTGTTGCATATTTTCTCCTTTTTTTCCTTCCTCTTCTCACGCACACTTTCTAATTGGTATATGCGAGATTTTCTGCAGCTGCTGCTGATCTCTTTGCAAGCAAGCAATCCTTTGCTGCTGCTAATACTTTCCACACATTCATATGCACGATGTTACCGGCTGGGCAGACGTTGCTCGGTTACCCATCCTGCAATGACAGAGTTCAAAACACTGCCAACGAGAAATCAATTGCAAGCCGCTGTTACGATAATGCAAATTCTTTTGCAAAGGTTATCGAAAAAAGTGAAGAGTGTTGGAAATCTTCGGAGACTTGTTGCCACTCGGATTTCAGGGAACACCACACATTGTTCTCAAATAGCAATCTTTAATGATGGCTTGTGTGATTACTCCTAGTGAGTGAATAATAATAATAATAATAATAATAATAATAATAATAATAATAATAATAATAATAATAATAATAATAATAACAACAACAACAACAACAACAACCCTTGAATGCGGAGAATAATAGAAGACATTATAACGAATAAGCGTTACAGGGAATGAAGAACGCCGAAACTGCATATTTACAAGTTCTACGCCCCCCCCATCACGCATTCCCCCCATTGTTTCATGACCGATCCCCCCCCCCCAAAAAATGATACCAAAGCGTCGAGAAGGGTCAATAAGGACTGAAAGACCGAGGAGCGAGCGCCAACCAAACCTCGGCTGGACAAGCGCAAAGAGAACTGGGACTTTGGGGAGGCTGAGTGCCACTCAAATTCCAGTATAAACCAATGGCCACTACATGCGAGAAATCAATGGTAAGCGGCTGTTGCGATGATGCAAATTCATTTGCAAATGCTATCGAAGGAGGTGGAGAGGGCTGGACGTCTGGGGAGACTTGTTGTCACTCAGCTTCCAGAGAATACCACAGGTTTCCAATCAGATCGTTTGTTGACTTGTGTGAAAGCTCCATGTGAGCCAATAATATATGTAAATAAAAATAATCTGAAATTTACTATTATGTTAATACATAGTGGTGTAGCCTCTTGAACTAACGTTTTATCAATCCCGGCATGCACCTTCACAAAAAAAAGGAACGCATACCCCTCTTCTTCAAATTCACTTCGTAAGATTAAAATCAATTAAAAAAAATAATTTTGATATTATCAAAATGTTAGTGCTCAGTTAACAATTAATCAGAATAAATAACTAAAAAATAAACAAAAAGACAGTGTCATAAAACATTCAAACTTATATGTTCTGGAAAGAAAGAAATTTGTTTGAATTAGCTGAGCGATCTTGGCTACTGTAATCGAGTAATACAATCTAGTAAGTCACCTTAATGAACGCGTGTTGGTGTTTGTAGTTAGTAATATGCTTAGTCTTAGGCTTTTGGCGTGTCTTTCAGCGTCCCTCCCGGCTGCTACATCCGTCCGTATTTACGACTTAGACCAGCCAATCATATTCTTGTGGAGAGGAACCCATGTTCATTATATCAAAAACCAAACCATAATTGTTAATCAAAACACTTCCGTTGTTTTTGACGAGTATTACGCAGGTTGCTTATGAATAAATATGAAACAGCCGATCTATCTCCTTTATATCTATTCCGTGGCTGGGGACAGTTGAAGAGCAGGTGCCCGAAACAAAGAAAATTATTCATTTTCCTCTTTATGTGTTTTTGTTGAAAAACGCACTCTTTTCATTTATCTTTTAAATATATGATCACATCGCCTTTACCGTAATATTCGATTAATTTCTTTCGTGTTCACTTGGCAAGCGTTTTCTAAAGCAGGCTGTAAATTAACACGAGTTTTGAGTGTCGCAAATGTAAAATGAAACGGTCAACCCACGGTTAACTCAATTTAAACATAATATATATATTAAAAGCGATCACTGCATCCTTCTCTATAAATCTAATAAGTTTGACAGTAATGCTTTTTTTTTTTTTTTTTTTTTTAATGACTGAACGCGTTGCGATTAATACTAAAAATATGTAGCATCGGCACTTTCAACTCAAAAGGCAGCAATATGTTCATGGAAAATTCAATAGAGGAAACCATGGCGATGCATACCATCTCCCGATTTAAAGTTGCCTTGGAAAATAGTATATAAACTGTTGGTTTTATTTAGATGCTTCTGACTACTGTTCTCAAGTGCTATTTCCGCAACTTTTCGATCGACGTAACCTCCAACTTTATTTGGGTGTATCTGGCCGAACTCGAGAATCTTTTTATCAATCTGGGGAATCTTTTTGTCAAACTCGGGAATCTCTTTGCCAAACTCGGGAATCTTTTTTGTGGAATTCGAGAATCTTTTTTCCAAAGAAGTCAGCCTCTCGCTGGATCAGCTGAAAAAATTTCCGAAGCATCAAGTCACTTCAGTTGTTCAGTGTGCTGTTAATCGTAGATGTGAAATGAAAGCTGTTAAAATCGGTGAAAGGGTTAAACTGGGGCAATGCAGCTATTGGGAATGGTCCGTGGGCAGGGGTCAGATTGGTCGACGTTTTTGAACATGCAGGGTTGGATACCAACAACCCTGATTACAAACACATTCAGTTTGAGAGGCTCGACATTGATCCAACTGGTATGCCTTATGGTGCTTCGATACCTATAGATTTATTTAACTTGATAAAAAATGATATAATTCTCGCTTATGAAATGAATGGCGAAGAAATCACTGCTGACCATGGCTATCCACTACGTGTAATAATTCCTGGAGTGGTCGGAGCTCGGCAAGTAAGTACATGTCAAAGTTCTGAAATTTTTTAGATGAGGACTGATTGTTTATATTACTTGCATTGATCGGACTATTGTTCTCATCTTGAGTGTTATTTGTGCAACGTTGCGGTCAGTTTGGCTTTCGACCGTCCTCAGGGACGTTGCTTGTTGTTTGGAAAAGAAAAAAGTTACTGGCTCCGTCTTTTGCAAACAACAACTAACATGTCTGTGGACGGTCGGTGGATTGACTGATCGGAACGTTGCACAAATAACATTCAAGATGGGAACAATGGTCTGATCAAAACACTTAATATAAGTAAGTATAAGTTTCTGAATTTTTGAGATGAAGATTGATATTTATTTAGATTATTTGGACTACTGTTCTCATCTTGAGGGTTGTACGCACAACGTTTTGCCCGTCTTGTGTCTTGTTGAAGTTAGGAATCTTTCTGACGAAATTAGAGCATGTTACTCCTGTAGATTAAACACAGGGTTCCAATCATATTTCCGTGCAGATGCCAGAGTGCAGCAGAAAGATTATCGAGTTCAACAAGATGCACCTGAGGAGGGTTGGAGGTTGCATCGGCTGAAGCGTTGTGAGAATAATGCTCCAGGTGATAACAGTAGTCTTAGATAGGTATCTACCAGTACTTTGTTTAATTTTCGATTTTTGAGCAATTATCGAGACTACTCAGATGCGTCTCATATCAGCCATTTTGTGCTCGTTCTAACTTAAACGCTTGACATTATTTGTTTCAAAGTAAATAAACGCTTGAAAATAAATGAAAACACATTTAAAAAAAGCCTTATCCAGATAGGTAGAAGAGTAACTTATATTGCCTTTGGTAACATTTACTTGTATATTTGTTTATTGATCACTTTTTCATTTTGTAGTCCGATCCAAACAATTGTTTGTAAATTTCACAGGTGCTTCTTCAGATGGAAATACATATCAGCCTGAATGTTTCCCATTTTGATTTACGTAACAAACTGAAAATATGTGGAGCAGCTAATGATTAAAAGCTACAAAAATAATGGAAGAAGTTTAGATGGCACTAAGTCATACGATTGTAAAACCAAAATAAATTTAACTGCAATGACAACAGCTGTTGAATCGGCCAGAGGGCGGGGGGCAGCCTTCTGACAAAAAACAAAATTGCAACAGATGCAACAGAAATGCACCATTTTGGTTATGTTAATGTTAAACAAATTCCTGATGAACCGCCCCCTTAAGTAAGACACTTTATCAAATCTCAACACTAACGTACTGTACACGCAATAACCCTTAACGCCGAGTGGCTTCCGGGCCGTGATAAGTGGTGACCACCTTGTAAAAAAAATCATCTTTTTGTCAAATTCGGAAATCTTTTTTTCGTCGAACTCGCGAATCATTTTGTCAAATTCGGGAGTTTTTTTTTTTTTTTTTTTTTTTTAAATCAAACTCGGGAATCTTTTTGTCAAGCTCGGGAACCTTTTCATCAAACTCCGGAACCTGCACAGAATTTCAGACGGAACTCTTTTTTTTTTTTTTTCATCAGCGGGGTAGCATGCTCTCATTCTGTCAGTAATAACTGAATGGAAGCCCTCAGTAATTTGCAGTTGGGAATCTTTCTGTTGAACTCGAGAATCTGCACGGAATTTCGAAAAAAAACTATTCATTTAGTCCACGGAGGTAACATACTCTCGTTCCGCTGGCCATGACTGTAATTTGGAATTGTATTTTGAGTATCGCCACACTGAAAATTGAGTCTTCAACCTCCGGAAAATGTAGCTTACAATGAATGTTACCAATTACTTTATCTCGCGGACAAGATGTACATTATTCCTACTCACCACTATAATAGTGATGTGTAGTAATAGTAATAAAGTACTTGGTAAAATTCAGTTGTAAGTTACACTCTTCTGGAGGTTGAAGGTTCCCCAGTGCGAATGACAATTAAGATACAACTGCGAATTACTTAAGACTTCTACCCAGTTATAACTGACGGGACGAGATTATGCTGCCTTCGTGGATTAAACAAAAGGTTTTGTCAGAAATTTCGTGCAAATTCCCGAGTTTGACAAAAACATTGCCAAGTTCGACAAAATAAATCTCAAGATGAGAACAGTAGTCCGAAGAATCTAAATAATACGAATAATCTTTATCTAAAAAAAATTCGGATAGATAATATATAACTGTACATATTTTATAACTGTCTTTTTATATATCTTGTTGGATTTTATTAGCGTTTTGCCAATAAGTTTGATTTCAGTTTTATATTAATGTACAGCAGGACTTATAGGTTCGAGTTTCATTTGACTCATCGATGTCCTCATCCCCGCGAATTTCACATACGCACATGTGTTGACACCGCAAAACAATCCATTCCCTGGATGAAGTTTTGTTCTCAAGCATGTGGTGAAGCCCTTAGGAGTATGCACATCGATAAATAGATAGATTAAACATATTTGTAGAAGTCATGTTTTCAATGTCATTGTGCCGCGATTTTTCAACAATTTGTATCAATTTATTGACGTTGTTATATTGTAACATAATCGCGTTAGCATTTAGGGGCGCGGGTATTAGCACGACATCACGAACTCAAATGCATATATAGGGATTGATATTGGAAGGAAGGGGAGAAAAAGAACATGCGAGTCTTCTCTTCCCTACTACCCCTTCCGGGAGGTGAACTTTGTGAAAACTGTCGACGTGTCAGTGGGATTTACGGCATGAGATTTTACTGGTGTCGTGTACTGACAAGCAGCAGGTTTGGGTGCGTGAAATGAACAAAATAAAAACCTTTTTCTACCAAAATATTGGATTGTGTTGTTGTTTGTTTTTACATACAGTCCAATAACCCACTAGTACATAAACATTTAACCATCTTAGCGCGATTGTTGCAAAATTGCAACAAGAGTGTCACCTCTAACAGTAGATGATACGAAGTGCAAAACTAGTTTTATCTGCAACTAGTGGGGGTATCCGGCGTTGTTCGGATGTTTGGAGGTCTGTGTGTAGGGGGTAAATCAAAACAAAATGGAAAATAAAGAATAAGCGAACGTAATAACCCTGTTTAAATATTATATTAAAAAAATCAAAACAAAAAAACAGCGAACGTGATGCAAAATAAAGAATAAGCGAAAGATGTTAAATCTTTTTTTTTAAATCGAAAAATAAACAAAAAAAAAACAGCGAACGTGATGGAAAAATAAAAAAAAACGAACGAAAAAATGGCATAATAATCCTTTTTCAATATTAAAACTTTAAAAATCGAAAAAAAAATAGCTGATATGTCGGCTTGAACGCGCAATCTTAAGATAACAACGCTGCTACGATATCGACTTGTCTATGGCAGCATGAGCGAAATTAGGCCGTATTTTTTAAAATATTTAAACTAATTCAAGAAAGAACGTTTTTTTTTGCACATGCACGTTTGGCTAAATTGTCATGAAGGAACGATTTTTTTGCTACCCCTCCCTGTAGGAAAATGTCCAGTTGAGGATGAAAGAATTAATGTTTTTGGATAATTTCTCGACATTTGTCGCCCGAAGGGCCAAGCTCTAAAATGATACCAATCTCGTGAAAATCCGTCGCCTCTGTCGAAAGTTTTTTTAACAAGACATACATAGATACATACATAATACATACATACATACATACATACATACATTTAAACAGAATTTTTCCCTTTATATTATAGATATAAGACACAACACAACAAATGCACGCAATAAATTCAGCATTTGACTAATATATACATGAGTAAATGACAATTTTCGTTGATCAACCTTATTACCCACTTTGATCTTGGCCCGAAGGCCAAGAACGTCTGCTAAGAGTTGTTGGTTGGTGCAAAAAATAATGTAGTTTTGGACGTTCAACTCAACATCAAAAAGCGACATCATTTTTGCATCAACCTAATAGTAGATGATGATGATGATGATGATGATGATGATGATGCAAGCAGCCATAAAGAGTATGATCACTGTTGCTAGTTGTAGATATGCACAGCATGATGATGCTTAAGGGTTAGCTCATCGCTTGTTTATGATGTCATCATATTTATGAATACAGTGATTCGTGCAGCGGTGTTTAGCATGTAGCAAATGTTATTGCTTTGGTGTCAGGAACAGAACTGCTGCTGATACTGCTGCATACGCATTGCTGCAGATAAAATAGGAAATGCTGATGATGGCTGTTATCATTGGATTCATGCTGATGAGATGATGATGATAGTGAACAGGATAAAGTGGCTATTGATGCTGATTATGATCAACTGGAAGACAGGATTCGAAAATTGCTTCTGCTCCTACTCGGCCGTGATCGGGGTGCGTTGCCGTCTCGCTCCTCGGAGACGGGATGCAAACCCAGACTATCAAGAACGTGCCTTTCTGATATGGCTTCATCAACTGCTGCTTATAGCATCACTTCGGTATTTCCTGTTTGATCAGCGGAAATGAAGACATGTGCAGAGAAACAAATAACTCTGCTTATGAAAGACCCGGTTTTCTTAGAAGGAAGTCTGAACTGCAAACATGACAAGACCAATGAGACGACGACAACTACGGATGGCAGTGATGGCTGAGAATGCAGTTAGGAGATTCGAAGTTCCTATCCGTCGCGGTTACCACCTGACGAAGGCCAGAGGAAGTTGGCCGAAACGTTGTGAACCAATAAAAACAAACAAACAACAACTAATAAAGATGAGACTAATAGTCCGAAAATAAAAATAAAATTAGCATAAAAATGCTCATCTCAAAATAAAAAAATTCCAATTAAGGAATAATATATATATATGACAAGACCAATTTGAAATTGTATATAAACTAAATTAGTTGCAAGTAGTGTTGACTATCTGATTGTGTGTACCGAAAAGCATTTTGATAAAAGCGTGCACCTGGCGACAAAGGTAATAAACAATAAAATAATTATCAAATGTACCAAAGGTTTATTCGAATAAAAAAATATAAGCCTGCTTAATAGCAAGACCTTATGTGCCAAAAAATCATTTAGATAAACGCACATACCTGCAATAACAATAAAATAATTTTCAAATGTACTAAAAGGTAATTTGAATAAAAAAAAAAAGTATGAACCTAACACGGGCACTTGCGCGAAGAAGCAACAAACTTAATCAATTGTCAAAAAGAAGATTAATTAAAAGTATAATGCTGGAAAAATCATTTTTGGCGAAAGATTACACAGGTGTAATAAAAGGTGAATCCAGTGAAACAACAGTGGTCGAATAAAACGCCTTTGGTGTGTGTCTGTAGTGACAAGACCGTCCCAAAAGGGGCATTCCATGTAGTCACAAGGTTTATACAATAACAACCGAAAACAATATTGTCATTGGTTTCCAATCGCCAACCATCTATAACGGTCTTCGAGAATAACGATGGACTTTTTTATTTTTTACATATAGGTGTATTGTCATTCTTTTAAACACAGCAGAAATACAACACTAGAAAATTGCCACCATCCATAGAAAATTGACGATTTCTTTAGTTTGATTACTTACTGGTTCGGAATAATTAGGAATTTTGGTCACATTTTAAAAAAAAATTATATAAAATTTTTTGTGCACTTGATTTTTTAGGAGTAGATTTGGAGGAAAAACCATAATTTTCCTTTAATAGAATAATTTTGATAAGATGTGACACAAGGTCGGAATGTGAGGAGAGTTAAGTCAGTGCCTTTAAAGGAAGAGAACTTTGGGCTTTTAAAAATTGCCTGGGCAGCTCTGTCGGTCAACCCCAGTAAAATATCAACTAAATATTTTGTATCCGGCCAAGAGTTATCATTTAAGAAGAAGAACTAAATTTCTCTCGACATGTAAAACCGACCTTGTGTCATACTTTGTCCTCGCAAGTAGGCAAATACATTGAAACCGCTCTGAGAGATGATAGATTGATTACCTGTCATTCAAGACGATCGTATTTATGGGAGAATGCCGAAGAACCACCGGCTTTTCAACTGGGGTCAAGGTGTAGTATCTGTTCTCTTATTTGTCAAATGAGCATAAATCCGTATATACTACAGCGATTTTTTTTAGATGAGGGCTGATTGTTTGCATTACTTGTATTGATCGGACTATTGTTCTCATCTGGAATGTTATTAGTGAAATTTTTCGGTCGGATAAGCCTTCGACCTTCGCCAGGCATGTTGGTTGTTGTTAACAACTAATTCGACCGAAACGTTGCACAAATAACGCTCAATATGAGACCAATAGTCCAATCAAAACAAGTAATAAAACAGAGTGCTTTTCTTTTTTTGGGGGAGGTATTTTCCCCACAATAAGGCCCATTAGACATAATAATAAGAGTGTTCGCTAATGGGATAGGAGATTGGGGTTCAATCCTCAGCCAAGTCATGTCAAAAACTTTTTTAATAAATGATACTTTATACCCCTTTGTTAAACACTCAGCCTTATAAGCGAAGGATCAAGAGAAAGCGGAGTAATCATTAGAATGGAGTGACACCTTCCACTTCAGTATGGCGGCTAATGGAAAGGGAGTGTTCGGGTCGCTCTCGACTATAGTTGACCACTTAGCTTAGCTTGCGTTTAACTTAGCTTGTGTTTTTCTTGACCTTCGGGACAAGATCACAGTGTAGTATCTGTTCTTCAGATGCTACACTTCAATTTCTTGTTCTCTGTCAGTGGAGGAGAAATCCTTCACGACTGAGACAATTTTTAGTTTTGTTCCTTTTCTCCACGTTAAAAAACGACCCTGGTGTCTAACTCTGTCCCATGGAGAGGCATTGTAAATAGGAACTTAGCTTGTGTATATTTCCGAGCTATTCTTTGAAAATTGATCGTGTTGGACACTCTCCCCCACCGCAAACTTCACAATATACACGCACACACGCAAAACGACTTTGTGACACCCCTTGCCCTCGTATAGAGGCCAGTATAGTGATACTACTCAATTTGACCAAATGAATTGTTTTCTTTTTTTCTTTGATGAGGTTATCGTTTTGTAATAGATCTTTTTTCTTCTCGGCAGGGTATATTGATTGTAATGCAGGTTTAAAGAGTGTGGTAAATATTTGCCGATACAAAAATATCAATAAATAAATAAATAAATAAGAAGAAAAAGCACAACAAACCAATTTTGAGTCTTTTATAATTTTTTTATTTATTTATTTTCTTTTTTAGTCTTTTATTTATTATTTTGCAGTTTTGGTTTCTTTGGAGACGGTCGGTAAAAATCAACCCCAGTGCCGGAAGTTAACGTTTCAATGTTTCCATTTCGATGGGCCAACTTAAACAGATGTTTCCTTTAAAGAAAAGAAGGGTCGCCATTTTGAGTTTTTTTTTTATTATTAAATGTGTGTATATATATACTTTTTTCTGAGCCGTATATTATTATAGCATTTACTTTTTTTTTCTGCATGTACAGAGAAGGCGATAAAAAAAAAACGAAATAAAATAAAAGTGGGGTAGGGGTTAAAAAGAGAGAAATGAAAACAATAAAAAATAGTTGTAAAAATAAAACAGTTGCAAAAACAGAAAATAAAATAAATACAATCGCCTAATCTAAGATAGGAGAGAGAGAGAGAGAGAGAGAGAGAGAGAGAGAGAGAGAGAGAGAGAGAGAGAGAGAGAGAGAGAGAACAGATATTTCAAAGAAAAAGTGAGATAAAAAAATTAATTAAAAATAAATAAATGATGTAAAAATAAAGCTGAAAAAAAAAAAAATAGACGCTCCCCCTTCCCCCAGAAGAAGAAATAGCAAGTGCGTCGGGAGCGTGTTTACTCCACCCTGCGTTTCCCGTTCTTGCTGAGTTGAGCTCCACTTCCTACAAGGAAAGGAGGGGAACTACGTGAGTCACGCAGACACAACAAACTGACATACCACTGGTTATAGAACGCACAGGAGACTTTACAGAAAAGATAAAAAATAAAATAAATGCGACGTGTTAAAGGGGGAAAAAATAAAATAAAAAATATTAAAAATAAAACAATCTAATTAAAAAATAGGTTGGATTAAATTATTGTTTTCAATTCCTTCCTTATTCCTTAATTCTAAAATTGTCATTAGCAAATAAATGGGCCCTCCGGACGCAAATACCTAATAGTTTTTATGAACAAATAAAATAAATAGATAAATAAATAAACAATGCAATAGCACTAATAAAGAAAGGAATAAGAAACCTAATAAAAATATTAAATTAAACTCATACATTTATTTATCTTCAAACGGCTTATTCATGCTCACACACGGGTTCTCGGTAGATCATCAATGTTAAGCAACGTTGAACCTCGCCAGTATCAAATGTGTGACCATTTGTGCATACCCAGCGCTGTATGAAGGAAGATTGCGACACCTCCATACAAAAACTGCAAAGATCTAACGTCTGCATCCATCTTGACAGAGATATACATGCGACTGGGGACCGCTTGTGAATTTAATATTCCCTAGAAACTTCCTCATCATTGAAGCGACGAAGCAGATAGGTTCTGATCGTCCAAATTTTTAAGCAGCAGTTTAACCGATCTATTAAGATAAGATTATGTGAAACCTACCGACGGACATAGCCTGTTGTAGAGATATGATTTTTTTACTAGTAAGTCGCGACTTATCAAGATCAAAAACCACTCGAGGATAGGCGGTTTAGGAGATGGGTATGTTGATATTATGACAAGATTGAAATCTCAACATAACACCCACTTAAAACAACAGTAGACCTACCTGTAACATAGCGCGTATGGCGCGCATGAGAAAATCATCAGCAGCCGTAGGATAGCTTACTAGCGAAAATATTGGCGACAGCCATCTTAGTGCATATGCAAATTTAGCAAATGTGCACGCGCTGACATCATGGGAAGCTCAAGCGACGACAAAGACACGTGTGTGAAAGAACGTCTCAAAAGGCATATTCGACCCGTGAGCGATATTTTGAAACACAGTGAAGTGCGTTGTGGGAAATTACTGGAATAAATGCTTTTTGTATTCACCTAAAAAAAAAAAAAAATGCTGAGTCATATTTTTTATGCTCTTCCTTGTTGGTTTGTTCTTGCAACGGTCTCAGACAATTTGTAGGCTCGAGTGGTTGAAATGTAACGACGCGGTTAAAATGTCACGGCCGCGTTACGTAACCACCCCTTCCCAAACGGCAATTCTTTCCATTTTGTCAGAAACATCGCTCATTGAATGTGATAACTAAAGGAAAAATAAGATGGGAGTAGTTATGAGGTGGTCAAAGTAAACCCAATGTTAAATTTCAATTCGTTCACATCTAAAGGTCAAGTGTTGCAGCTGCACTATTACGCGAATCCTTTGAAGATGGATTCATTCAAACTGAGGCGTGACAGATCGACAGTTTGATCACTGGAAGTTAGTTCTCTAATTTTGCTATCGATCAGCGTTGGTTAGGTGGAGACATTTCATCGATGTTGGATAACTGAAGCTCAGGTCGAAAAGCAAGTTGTCCCGAGTAGGACGTAACGCAAGTGTAGTTAGTGAGTTGCCCTGAACAGGGCAGGTTGAATCGCAACAAAAAGTAAAGATAAATAGCAAGTTTTCTTTTTCCTGAAACTAACGAAGCGAACGCTGGAACAAAAGACGTTGATCGATTGGTCGATCAGGAGTTGAACAAGCAAGAATTTGGACAGCCAGACACAAATAGATCATATCATAAGAACCATTTGTTTTGTTCTTTGCACGAGTGTAATTATATTTAAAATCAGTCAGTCAGGTTAGTTAATATGAGCTTGTTATATATATATATATATATATATATATATATATATATATATATATATATATATATATATATATATATATATAATAATAAGACGACAAGATTATGAAATGAAGTCACAAAACTATATATTGGTAGGTATAGAGTGGATCATTTATTGAATAATGGAATACAAGCAAAATTTTGGGGATAGAAGGGACTCTTTATGCCAGGGCATTTCGAAGCCTAATGCTTCTCATCAGAGTCAGTAGAGAAGGTGCTAGGTAACATGGGGAAGATGCGGCGTCTAGTGTAGGGTTTATTAGGGACGAAAAAGATTAAGAGGATTTATAGAATGTTGGGGGAAGCTTTATTGAATTCTAAATGAATAAAGAAGAAGGTTGTTATATATAGTATGATATATAAGAATATATATGGTCTTTAACATAGTGTTGAGTTTAAGGGGTATATGTTTTAGGGTTAAAATTTTATTTATTTTTTATTACATTTTCACCCCAAACAAGGCACATTGCCACTTTGGTGTAGGGGGCTACTATCAGGGGCAACAACTACTGGGGTGCTATGTTGGGATTTGGGTAGCAAGATGTCAGTTCACGTTACACTTGAACTTCTACATGTCAGTACAGTAAGGGAAGCAGGGATCTGGAATGGAATTCCAGGGTTTAGCGGTTCTGGGGGAAGAAACTACTGGAGTAGAAAGATATTTTACATCTAGAGATCTCTACTGTGTGGGGGTGGGATTTAGCTGCCTGTCGCGTTTGTCTAGGGCGTCCACGTCCTGGGGGCACATGTGTTTGCAGTTCACCAGAGCATTCACCATTAAAATACTTGTAGAACAGGCAGAGGGATGCGACATTACGTCGGTGGAACAGAGTCTGAAGCTTAGATGCCAGTTCAGGGCCTATCAGATTTGCGACTCTCTTTTGAACCTTGTCTAGGAGCGAGAGACTAGTACCAGATGCACGAGCCCAAATGTGACAGCAATACTCCATACATGGGCGAATGGTGGCCTTGTAGATGTACAGGATACTTTCGGGTGTTAGTAGTTTTCTAGCACGGTAGAGAGAGCATACCTTCTTCGCAGCGGCCCTGGCAACGCTTTCAATGTAATAGTTCTAACTAATGTTTCCTGTGAACGTTAGGCCAAGCAGTTTGAAAGATGTACTCTCAGATAAAGAGTCACTGGCCATTACTATTGGTGGCAGAGAAGGTTTCTTGCAATTATTGAAGGAAACCAGTTTAGTCTTGGCAGCATTGAATGTGACCATCTATTTTTGTCCCCATTAAACTACAGATTGGAGGTCATCCTCTAGTGTTTTTGCCATTTCTTTAGATATGTGTTCATTTGTTTTCCTGTCATGCCTGTTATAGAGTGTGGTGTCATCAGCATATATACCCATCTCAGAGGCAATTTTGTCGGGGAGGTCATTAATAAATATTAGGAACAATAGAGGTCCAAGTATAGATCCCTGAGGCACTCCCACATTTATATCGTACTGTTTAGATGTACGACCGTCGAGGACAACCTGGATTTTTCTCTTATCTAAGAAGGATTTACTTATGTTAAATATTCTACCAGTGATACCGTATGATTTAATTTTCCTGAGGAGACCCTCATGCCACACCCTGTCAAAAGCCTTAGATATATCTAGAGCTACTGCTCTGCCCCCGCCCCGCTTTGTCCAGTGAATGGTATAAACGTTTAGAGATTATAGTTAGGATGTCTGCTGTGGAACGGGCTTGTCTAAATCCATATTGTTTGTCAGTCAGAAGTTTAGCATCTGTAAGGTGATGGAGTAGAGCATGGGAGTGTATTGTTGCTGCGTGGTAAAATTTTAACGGATTGTGGATTGTCTATTATCTATGGAGTGATATTTTTGACAGGTGCAACCTAAACGGCAAATGGCAATATAAAAACGCTTATAATTTTTTTTTTTTTGGGGGGGGGGTATGCAAGGTGGTAATATTGATTAGGTAATATTCGGCAATATTTTTAAGTTTCTTCTGTTATGACATAGGGAGTATGATTATAAGGGGGTGGTCGGAGGATAGGATGGCAATGTCTATGGGTGCGTTTACCTTGATGCAAAAGGTTTAAGGATACATATAGTTCGTAAGGTGAAAGAGTAAGGGGACATTTACTACTTATAAAAGTGGTAGTAATACCAATAATAGTAGGGTAATTATAATAATGAGAATAATGATAATTATAATAATAGTAATAAAATATAATAAAAGTATAAATAAAGATAAAAAGTAAAAAATAAAGGTAAAAAACACATTAAGCTATATATATATATATATATATATATATATATATATATATATATAATCACGCAGTAATTAATCGTTAACTTACAATAATGTAAACTACTTCTTTTAATATTGAGGTTACCACTCATCAAGGCCAAGAGCCACTCGAAGATTAGGATAAGCAAGATGAAAATGATTGCTAGCCGAAAGATAATGGATACTATGAGAGTGCATATTATTTGGATTCATTCGAACTACGGTTCTAATCTTGAGTGTTATTTTCACATTGTTCCGGTCGATGTAACATCCAACCTTCTTCAGCTGTATCTTGTCAAACTCAGGAACGTTTCTGTCGAATTCGGGAATTTAGACGAAATTTCGAACGGAATCCTTTATTTACTTCCTGGGGGAAGCATACTCGTGTTCCTGAGTTCGAGAAGATACGCATGAAGAAGGTCAGAGGTTACACCGTCCGAACAGTTGTAAAAATGATACTGAATATAGGAACAGTATTCCGAAGAATCCAAATAATACGAATAACCAATCCACATCTAAAAATTCAGAAACGTACTATGAGAGTATTAATATCGAACAATGGTATGAACTGTGCTTGATTAGATGTGGGATGGTCAATGACAATTTTTTAAAAATAATTAAGTTGTAATCAGCGAAGAAGAAGTCCCACGGTAATATGTTCCACAGTCTTCGCAATGAAGCTGCGTCCATGGAAAGTTAGAACCATTGAGAGAGAAAGAAAAAGAAAATACATTTTGCGTTCTAGTAATAAGACTGGTTCAGTCTGTGAATGTCTTACAAGGAGAGACCAACGAGGAGTTCAATCGAGCATCTTCCACAGAAATAGAAATAGAAATAGAGTAAAGAGAGAAAGGTGTTGTTGAGAAAAGAGCACCTCATCAGATTTCGAAGTCGATATTTTGTACTCATAAAAGGCAGGAAAAAATACTTTGTACGGTACCCCCTAAGATGTGCCACATTACCTGAATGTATTAAATCAAATAAAAAAGATTTTTATGACTAACTAGCAAGGACACCCGACGTTACCCGGGATAGAATGAGAATCAACGAATTTTTCACACCACACTTTGATTGCCATCGAAATCAGTGAAATTGTCAATTTTAAAATCAAATCGATTGATTGCCTGCTCTAGTCGGGAACTCATTGCGGTGCACCGAGAGAAAACTTCACCTGCCTTCCAGCAGTAACTTAGTCCACAATATACTGTAGTCTCCATTGC
The DNA here is from genome assembly GCF_053919585.1 of Euprymna scolopes. Taxonomy (NCBI): domain Eukaryota; kingdom Metazoa; phylum Mollusca; class Cephalopoda; order Sepiida; family Sepiolidae; genus Euprymna; species Euprymna scolopes. The sequence continues at coordinate 26,509,547 of NC_136505.1, read as the reverse complement.
ACTGTAGAGAACCTACTGTTGATTATATATAAATATTCTTATGTAATGGCTTTAATGAAAATTTAAAATTAAAAAGTCAAGTATCCTGGTCCAATTGTGTTCTAATCAGAAATATTCATTTCGAACGCGCCCCTGTTTATCAAAGAACTTACTGCTTATTTTATACGCCGAGCCCTCCTGCTTTTGCGGTGATAAAACTTCTCAAATCCACATGTGATGTTAGGCTTTATAAGGTGTTAACTTCGTTCAAAATCGGACTGTTCCTTCTTTAATCGGATTTTCGATTATCGATTAACGATTTTCGATAATTGATTAACGATTTTCGATGCTTATCAAAGGCAGTCCGATACAAAGCCTATTTAAAAAAATTTTGAAACACGTAAAGTATATTTGTGTGAAATTTCTTACAAATCGGCCCAGCCGTTCCGGAGTCCATAGGGAATGAATTCACACAGAAACACACACACAAAATGACTTTAATAGATACACAGATATAATTTACTCTAATCGATACACACAGATTTATGTATACTTTTGCGTAATTATATGAAATTCACAGAATTAAATCCAACAGAGTTAAATCCAATAACACCAATCATATAGAAAGCACTACACAAGCATTAAGAAGTATTTAATCCGTAAAGACTCATTCAAACTTGATTAGGATGACTGCTTTTTTTAGAGCTGATACCCCCTCCGTCCACTACTTGGCCTTCACACCTTTGCCTAACAATATAAAAAAAAAAAACATAGCTTTATGTAAAAAAAAAAAAAAAAAAATTCACATAAAAAAATAATAAAATCTATAAATCTATAAATTTGGGATTTTTATGTATTGATATTCATATTAAAAACCCTTATTTCTATTAGTATTTTTTTGCTTCCCAACGGAAGTAAAATGTGACACGAGGTCGTTTTTAATGTAGGGGGAAACCAGCACACCCCACTCAAAAAAAAAAAAAAAAAAAGGCAAAAGGGGCACTCTGGTTGGGACAAAAAATGATAATTATCTCAGTATAGAGGGTTTCTCCTCTATTGACTGAGACAAATTACCTTAAGAGTAGCATCAGAACAGGCACTACACTTTGGGATATTAAATCTTTTATTCAGACAAAAATAAACATGAACAAAAGACTTAGGCACAGGGCCAACTCAAAAGGGGAGAAAATGGGGGTCGTTGGCCACCCTTGTCACTTTAGAACTAAACAAAAGTTTCGCTTAGCTAGAATCTTCTTCTACCATAATACCGCATACAACATTTTCATCTTGTCCCGAAGGCCAATAAGAAAAAAGGCAAGCCTTATTTCTATTTATTTAAAAAGAAAATAGAACATTGTTATATATGGGTCGTAGAATTGCATTCACCTACAAAAAATCTAGCTAATTTGCATATTCTTTTAAACATTCATTTTAATTAATTCTCTACTAGTTTTTTTTCGGTTTTCTTATGAGATGATCATCTTTAGTAAACTATTACGTGTAATTATATTCATGCAGATATTCTATATGATTTATACTTGCGTAATATTTGCGTAAAAACATTATAGTAAACACAAACCTCTTTCTCTCTCTCTCTCTCTCTCTCTCTCTCTCTATATATATATATATATATATATATATATATATATATATGCGTACATATATTTTTTTTTAATATTTTCCTACCAAACTCCTCTGTCTGTTCTTAGTCTACAGACATGAAACTTAATATATAGGGTATTCGAACCCATGCGAAAGATTATATTTAGGTTTTAACCGGGAAAAATCGGGGTAAAAGTGTGAAAATTAAAAAAATGGAATTTGCCAGATGAAGGTCCAACGACAGCATTACGAGTATGCATGTGTAACGTAATAGCTATTTGTTTATGTTTTAATTTTTAGCCTTGCAGCAAACATGTCTTTATAGCTCATGTATTAACGTCAAAGGGAAAAGTAAATCGTAAAGTAAACGTTTTGGTTTCGATTCTCATTGGTGACGCATAAGTCATTTTTTTTAAAACTTTTTAAATCACTACCATATATTGGGTCCAATATAATATGATAATAAATACGAAATATGCATTAATCAAAATATCATATTTAAGCATATTTTACAACCGGGCAATGCTGTGGGGCATTCTAGTCTATACTATTAATAAAATTCTAAATGTTTATTTATGTGTGTGTATGCATATAGATATACATAAAACTTTCAAACGGATGCACGAATTGAAAAATTCTTTTTTCGCCTGAAAGGTGTGAGTCCCTAGATTGTCCTTATCTATATATGGTTCGTAACGAACAACGCTCAATCACATAAAAAGCCTGAAATAAGGGTTTTTGGACCGTTTCATGCAATTGTCGAGAAAGTTACCACCCATGTCAACGGGATTTAGCACTGTCTGTATACAGTCGCGGTAACATCTTTCGGCATATGAACAGGACTTATAGCGAAATGGATAACGCGTCTGACTACAGATCAGAAGATTCCGGATTCGAATCTTGGCAAGTTCGTAATAATTTTATCCATCATTTTATTCAACGTTTACTCATTATCCTTACCCTTAGGGTATTTTTGATTTTTCAGTAATTTTTTTTTTTTTTTGTGCATATGGGAATTTCCCATACTCCGAGTTCACAGGGTAAGAGTTGATGGTAAGACGATGTTGAGTGTACTTGATGTTGAGTGTACTCGATTTTGTGTTTGACTCAGCGTTGTGTATGCCGACGCTAGTATATAATAAATATAATAAATATACAAACATCCCCCAGTGAAAAAGAAAAATAACTTACGAAACCTTTAATAATATTAACAAACAATTGAGAGGTGACAATGGTCTATTGGTTAAAAACGCGAACCGACAACCTGAGTGTCCCAATTTCGAGTCCAGTTAATTCCACTAAAACCACTTTCACTTAGGATGTTGGTAACCTTCACGAGGTCTCTCCCATAAGTATACGGTTTCTTTCTAGAAATAATTCTGACTAGAAAAATATCGGGGAAACCAATGCCAACAATAGAATGTTCAGATGCATACAATGATGATGATGATGATGATGATGAAAACATCGTTAATTCGTAATTTTATTAATCAGCCATATACATATGTACGAGGAGCGTTCCAAAAGCAGTGGCTCCTATTTTTATTCCGCCCGAATGGATCAGAGCGACGGACTGGTCTCATTTTAAATACGGGGTAAAAAGTCAATTTTGAGAGCTTATCAACACAAGGGACTTATTTAAACAGATGGAATAATTGTAGTAGAGGTTACAATTATCGTGAAATGTATATATATATATATATATACATACATATGTATGGAGAGAGAGAGAGAGAGAGAGAGAGAGAGAGAGAGAGAGAGAGAGAGAGAGAGAATGCCAACGTCAATATGTTACATATGAATGAGTCCGCTGTGGAATTTCCACAGGTTCCGCTAATAATAATAATAATAATAATCATAATCATAATAATAATAATGTCGTTCATCAATTTCTGTCTGTATTTATTTACAATTTCACCTCAGCTGATATTTGGGTTTCGCTTCTGATTAATGTTTAGTTTTTAAATATGCAAACGAAAAGATGACTTGCGGCGATTTTTAATGGTGCCTCTTAATTATCTTAAATTGAAGTCATTAAGACAAAAATTAAGAAAAATGGTGAGGTACACGCAGGATTGAACAGGAGACCATTCGATCTGTAGTCGAATACCTCACCACTGACCTACATCTGCTGATAATAACAGCTCTGTTTTTTAAAAAGAACAAATGATTTACTGTGGATTGAATCTCCCTTGATTTTCTGATAATTATCTTCCTTGGCCGGTGAATCGTAAAATATTTCTCTGTAAAAATTCTTTTTTCATCTATAAGAAACAAATACTATTTTTAAGATCGGATTTTTCCGATTTTCGATATTCATCGGATTAATTTTTGTACAAAACATATCTAAGAACACTGCCAGACATAAATTACCTTTGTGTGAAATTTGCAAAAGATAGGCTAAGGCATTTCGGAACCTATTAGGGAGGGACGCACGCACACACACACATGCATACACACACACATGCATACACACACACACCCACACACACGCACACACACACACACACATACAAAATGACTTTTATACAATAGTAGGGATATATTACCTGAAGTAGACTAAAGAGGGTCGAGAAATATTTTTTTTCGTTAGATGTTATGTTATTACGTATGCGAAGTTATATTAAATCTGCAGTTATTAGTGAGAATGCAGAGTTAGGGTTCAAATTACTTTCTACGAGGGACACTCCAAAAGTAATGCCTTCTATTTTTTTATTCTGTTCGAATGGATCAAAGGGATTGCAAATTGCATTGTTACGATGACTTAACTTATACATCCATGACCTTAAAATTTCATCTTTTTGTTGTAGATATTGGCAGTGTAAGACTCGAAGAAAGAACCTCCTGTCATAGACGTGCGTCAAAAGCAGAGGCACGTCATTGAATTCCCGGTAAAAGTGCATTAAGAATGGCGGTGACTATGTAGAAAAAATAAATTCTGGGACAAAAAAAAGTTTGCTTGTTTTAATGGTACTACTCTCGTCTAGGTAGCTCTTCAACTTTTTGAGTTTAAAAAAAAAAGAGGCTTAACTTTTGGAATGACCCTCGTATGGCAAAACGTGCACTGGGCGCCCGTGCATAGCCATCGTTCTTCGCTGACAAAAGTGCATTGAGAAGAGTGGTGACTATATAGAAAATTAAATTCTTAAGCACAAAAGCTTATTAGACAAATTGAAATAAAATGATGTAATTAAGCGTAGGAATTCTGTCATGTTTGCACAGATGTATAAATAAATTTATGAGGAACGTTTCAAAAGTAATGTCATCCATGTTTTTATTGCGCGCAAATGGACCAGAGATGATTGAAACTTGCATTGTTACGTTGTGGCTGAATTATAATTTCATCTCTCTGTTGCAGATATCGACGGTGGGCGACTTCAAGAAAACAACCCCCTGTCATGAACATGCGTTAGAAGCAGAGATACGTCATTGAATTCTTACACGCAGAAAAAATTTAGCCGATCAATATTCACCGGCGCCTGTTGAATACTTCTGAATACCATGCAGCTGATGTCAGCACAGTTAGTAGATGGGTTCATCGATTTCAGGATGGCAACAGAGATGTGAGTGACAAAGCGCGCTCCAGACTTTTACGACTGAGACCTTAAAAGAGGCGGTAAAAATGCATTAAGACTGATGGTGACTATGTAGAAAACTGAATTCAACAGATCGCTCGTTTTAATGCCACCACTGCCGTCTTCGTGGTTCTTCAACGTTCTAACTGTTGAGTTAAACAAAATAAGAGTTCTTTATTTTGGAACTATCCTCGTATATATTGTTTAATTTCTATGATTTTTTTTTACGATCAGCTTAACGTTTCTTAATCACACAATTGTGTGTTTGGTAATAACAATATCTTATACAAAGCAGATATAACATATATAATGTATACGTGTCAATTGATATAATCTATAAAGTGTTAACTCTTTGGTGCACTATTTGTTAATCTCTAGTCATTCAAAGGAGTATTGTGCTTGAGGGGCACTATGAGATTCTGAACCCTCTACACAGACAGTTTCACTGTTCCCATCAGGATGGAGCCCGAAATAATTCTGATGTGGTTGACATCCTTAGTGCCAGGGAGTTTCCGCATCGCCATTGTCGATGTAGGCACATTTCTTGCCAAGATAGAAATCTAGTATATTTATATATTAGCTGGTTTCCCGGCATAGCCCAGGATGTAATATAGATTGACTGAAATACATGTTCTAGCTGGTTTCTAGGCGTTGCCAGGGATGTAATATAGACACATTATGTTGTATATTACCTGTTCTCTTCTCCCTAAGGCAAAACAATTTCATATACATGCTGTAAATTACCTATGCTAGGGATAAAACATGAACAATACCAGTCCTAGAGTAGATAAAACAAATAATACACAGAGATGAAAGATTCCTCTCCCCTAAGAATAAAACATATGTTCAATATCTGCTTTTGTTTTTTCATTGTTTATACGGTCCCGAGCAACGCCGGGTAGCCCTGCTAGTATTTATATAAAACAGCACCAAATTTTCAGGGGAGAAACATGAATACAATATTCCAGGTTCATTTTATCATTTAAGTGCCACGTTTTGAGGACAAACAGACAGACAAACAGAGACAAATAAAGAGCGAGAGAGAGAGAGAGAGAGAGAGAAAGAGAGAGAGAAAGAGGGGGGTAGAGAATGTTATATCTTTATCATAAGGTACTAATTATTACATTAAATAACTATAAAACTATTACTTTTTTTTAAATAGTAAGTTCCTTTGTACGATCTAAATATTTACAACATAAACGATTTCACAATTTCATAGCGATAGAAAAGATCATTTCCGCCAAGTCTTGTAATTCAGTTTATTTATAGGTCAAACAGTCTGACACTTTAGGCCAAGCGATGATGTTTTTTCTTTCTCATCCTTAATCTCTCCCCCTACCTCAAAATTCTTCCCCCCTTTCACTTAGTAAGTAGAAGACTGCGTGTAGTTTTCCTTTCATTTCTCAGTGGGACAACTCTCGACCAGCTCACTCATATAAAAAGGCCTGATTGGGTTGAAATAAATTTATAATAAGATTGTACTACACGTTTGGTTGTTTTTTTCTTTCTTTCTGTTATACTTGGATTAAACACTTTAATAAATGAAATCGCCAACTACCATCAGTAAAAATGTAACGTTTTTAGTGTAAACAAATAAGCACTCTTCGAAAATTTATAGTGTGTATATAAACATTGAGATTTCGCTTTTTCATGGAACGGTGACTGATGGGCGCCGACTTTCGACTAAACGGTCAACTTTTTGTCTCTGATTGTGGCACTTGCTGGTCTAGCCAAATTAAAGAGCTGTAATACAGCGAACAGCCTCTTTGTATATATATATATATATATATATATATATATATATATATATATATATATATATATACACGGAATCGTAAAAGTTCCAGGTTGATATTTAGGGGCGCATTAATTCACTGGGAGAGACGCGCCCCTAGTTTTCACTAAGGCATGTATCTAGGAGAAGGAAACTCTGATGTAAAAAAACCTGTTATCTACTGTATGTTCAGTCTTGTGGCAGCCATTGCACTGACAAAAGTTAGCAGTTGTACCAAAAAGTGTGGTTTGTTCTACACAAAGCCGTCACCACTATAAACAAATCATCTGTGTGGATTTCCGAACAACGTACTTGTTGTGGCGGAACCTCATACGTCGAAATCGACGTGAGAGGAGAATATCTCTCTCTCCCTCTCTCTTTCTCTCTCTCTCTCGCTATATATATATATATATATATATATATATATATATATATATATATATATATATATATATATATATATATACGAGGTGACATCAATAAATTTCCAGACTTTGTTGTGTAGGCATTTAAAATTGTCGTGAACTCTTGAAAATACAGTATATTTTTGCTATACATCTTATAGATGAATGCGGAATTTTTATGATTACGGGTTCAAATGAACAGCTACAACAATAATTAGAATACACCCTACAAAAGCCTGATTGTCTCAGCTGGTGAATTTCAAAAATTCAATCTGGACGTGAGGACATTTTAGAAGAACGATAGGCAAAAAAAATTCTGTCTTAAACTTGAAAAATAAAATGCCACCTATAAACGTATGGAATGCTTCAGACATCTTTTGGACCATCTTGCATGAATCGAGCATCAGTCTTTGAGTGGCATAAGAGATTCAAGGAAGGCAGGAAGTCTGTAACGGATGATCAGAGATGTGGGAGGCGCAAAGAAGTCAGAACACCAGAGTTGATTGGCCAAAGAAAGAATTTCATGGATAAGGACCATCATGTGTGTATAGAGAACATACGTACATAGTTGATGTCAGTGTGGGAAATGTGCTCACAATTATTCACGAGGAACTGAAGATTTGGAAGATTTACTCGAATGCACCAGTCAACAACTCCCTCCTTGTCACAGACTATTTGACCAAGATGGGCATCAGGACAGTTCTTCAACCTCGCTATCATCCAGAACTTGCTCCCTTTGACTTTTGGTTATTCCTTAAGTTCAAGAAAGACCTTAAAGGCTATGGTTATGAAACAACTGAAGAGATGAAAGAGGCTGTGACGAGGGTCATTGACACGCTTACACAAGAGGACTTCCATTGCAACCGGAGGATATTAGTTCGAAGGGAACTAGAGTTTCATGTGTGTACTATCAATAAAAGTGTCAATTCGAAAAAAATCTGGATATATATATATATATATATATATATATATATATATATATATATATATATATATATATATATATATAAGTGAAAGTGTCTGTCTGTCTCTGTGTGTGTCTGTGTGTGTACATTTCCCTACGAAATAACTCTGTCAATTTTAAGATTACAGACTCGAAATTTGATATACAGGGTACTGAGATTTGGGAAAATCTATGTGATCGGTTTTCGGCCAGAAATTTGGCGATTAAGGGGTCAAAGTTCAACGATTTGACCTTTGAGAACTTTACCAAACTCCTCCAACAATTTTTGGTCTAAACACGTGAAATTTTAGATATAGGTTCCTTGGATATTGATCTAACTTAATAACTTGATTTGAGCCCCAAACAATAAATTTTAAGGATCATAATAGGGGTCAAAATTACAAATATTAACCCTTTTGTTCTCAGCATACACCTCCAAGCACCCGGGCAAGGCCGGGCCGAAATGCTAGTATATATATATATATATATATATATATATATATATATATATATATATATATATATATATATATATATGACCACACACATACATTGCAAAATAAAAATGATTTCGGAAAACATTCCAGATTAATTCCGGAGTAATGTGCTCCAATGGCCGTCATGTTTTTGTAAGGGGAAATAACTGTTGCTAACAAGACCAACAGAGACAGCGAATGGTTGTTCGGTATTAATATCCATCTGTTTCTGCTTAGCGGCGAGTGTTGTTTTCTTTAGGCAAAAAAAAAAAAAAGAAAAGTGAATGAGGCCGCCCCAAATAGAGGTCGCTATGTACCACGTTGAAAAACAGTCGTCCTGATTACATAAGAACACTCTCCAAATAACATCCGTTTTTATTTTCTATTGGTTAATTTTTTGTATTTATTTGGCTGCCTTGAAGGCTTGTCCGCTGGATGGTGTGTCTATACCGTTCAAGTGAGAGAGAAAGGTATGTGCACCTGCGTGCGTGCATTCGTGTGTGTGTGTGTGTGTCTGTGTGTGTGTGTGTGTGTGTGGTGTGTGTGTGTGAGTATGAGTGTGAGCGTGAGTGTGTGTATGTGTGTGTGAAGAGAAGCAGGTTTTTCTTAACAGTTCAGTTCCAACGAGGTATTTTTCTTTATAATACTGATATATATGAAAAAGAAAAGCGCTATAAAATAATGGGCTTGAGAAATGTGGACCTAATGATAATTAAAATCAAATGAAAAGTAGATGTGAAAGAGAGAGAGAGAGAGAGAGAGAGAGAGAGAGAGAGAGAGAGAGAGAGAGAATGTGTGTGTGTGTGTGCGTGCGTGCGCGATTGCGCGCGCGCGTGTATGTGTGTGATAGAGAGAGAGAGAGAGAGAGAGAGAGAGAGAGAGAGAGAGAGAGAGAGAGAGAGAGATGACGGAGTGATGGAAAGAAAGGTTAGTAAGACAATGAGAGATAAAGAGAAGAGAGAGAATATGCGACAAAGAAAGCAAAAAGAAAGAGAAAAAAGAACGGCGGAGAAAAAACAGAAAGAGGGAAAGCGATGAGACAGAGAGAGAGGGAGAAAGAAAGGGGGAGAGAGTGAGAGATAGATAGATAGAGAGAGAGAAAGGGAGAGAGAGAGAGAGAGAGAGAGAGAGAGAGAGAGGAAGTTAAAGATAGCACTAAGCATGTAGGAAAGAAAGAAAATATCAAAAAATGGGTAGAGAAAAGAGAAAGATGGGAGGGAGAATGAAAAGCCAAAGCAAGAAATAAATAAAGAATAAAAGAATAAAAGAAAGAAAGAAACTACAATGAGCGAGATAAAAAAAGAGAGAGAAAATGATAAAGTAAGAGATTGATAGAGAAAGTGAGAGGAGAAAGCCCTTTTTTATTTAGAATGACTCCTTATTAAGGCCAAGATACCACTCGAGGATAACCGTTAATAAGTGTTAGGTAAACTGTGAAACAACACTGTGATGATCAGTAATGGTGGCACTGTGATAGGGTTTAATTATATAAGAGGGCAGCTTAACAGGAACTTACGTTAAACTTGCAAACGACCATGTCATATTCAGCTGAGAAGTAGCTCCTAAGGGATGATGTTCAACAGACAATTCTATGAAAGAAACTTTGCTCATGGAATTTTTGTTTAGTTTTAAACACAGATAGAGAATGAGGGAAGTTATTGACAGTTGTTGTAGCTAAACGAGTACTTGTTGCGAAAGTGTTACGGGGGGAGGGTGAGCAAAAAAAACGAAAGTGAGAGTGTGGTAAAAATTATTTGTTTAAAATTGTATGTAGCAAATATTCATATTCGATTTTTGGGAAATCTCTGTTGTGATAATGTTTTACATTAATTTCTGGTTAAGAACTCTTGTTTCGAACGAACTTTGTTATCGGTAACAGTAGCCGATACTCGCTATGATGCAAGTGGACAACAGAAAATATTGTGTTCTAAAAGAAACAGTTTGCCTTGTATATAATCATGTTTATCAGCTGTTTTCACTTGTGTAATATTTCATTTCGGCTTCCAGATAATGTCGGGTCATCAGGAAAGAATACAGACCGTTTCAGGGACTTCCTCTTCTTAGTTATTTCACTTGTAGATTTGTATATAATCGTGGTTAATGGTTGTTTTTACTTGTGGGGCATTTCATTTCGACTTCCAGATAATGTCGGTCATCAGGACAGAGAATTCACAGCGTTTGGGAGTCTTTCTCTCGATGCACTTTTCGCATATCGCCTACTCTCACTGATGTGAGGTTCCATTACCTGATTGGTTGATTGGTTGGTTGTTTTTGTTTTACGGCATATCAACCCTTTTCGGGTTATTTAATGCCGAATCCAAAGATTTTGAAGAAAATTTTTTTTAATAGAATATATTTCATGTTTTCAAGTCGGTTTCTATTTAACCCATAGTTGGAACCCTAACAGGTACTGCCACTCCGGGTCAGAGTGGACCTGGGAGCAATGGTAATTAAAGGGTGGCTCCACACCCCCCAAAGCCCACAAGCTGGGGCCTCACTACTGGATAAAGTTTAAGGTCATATCCAGGACCCCCATTGTGGAACTTTTACCCTCTGCAGGGGGGCAGTCGGTGTATTCTAATGCCCCACCAACAGGGCCTCCATTACCTGAATTTTAGATAAATGAACTATTAAACATAATCAAAACTGGACGTTTAATAATGTAGCGTTTCTCGTCGCAAACAACTGTTTAATATAGGAAACGTGTTCAGACCAGATAATCAGAGACTAACTCTGAACGGCAGCTATGCTTCCTGACTTTCAGAAAATCAGCGTGGCAGTTGAAAGCAGTACCTATTGGGCCTTTAATAGTTTCTTCTCTCAAACTACTAAACTTTGAAATGCACTCGAGGTCTTCTGCTTCCCTGAATGTATTAACACGCAGAAGATTTAATGTAATGTGAACAGACATTTCGCTGCTCAACTCCCTACTAATGTCTCTGTAGATATGGTCTCAAATAGATGCCTTTTACGTCCAAATGGCAATGTGCTTTGTTTGGGCTGGATAAAATATGGCTAAAAATGGATCTATGTGGTTACTTAGAGTTTTCTTTCACTAGTACTTTTGAAATATGCCATATATAATCTATTCTCACGTTTAGGATAAACCGTTTAAGGGACGGAAAAGATTTCCCCTTCTCTCTCTCTCTCTCTCTCTCTCCTTCTCTCTTTTCCTTCTTTTTTTCTTTCTTTCTTTCTTTCTGTACTTCGTATCCCCTCTTTTTTCTTCCCTTCCTTCTTCTCTATTTCTCCTCCCTTTCTTTCGTTATCTTTCCCATCTTCTTTTTACTTATCATGAACTTACTAGTGTTATTATACAATCCACCATTTTTTATATTAAAAAATCACATACTTATTAATTTACAACATGAAATAACTTTTGTACCCAACAAAAGTAAACCAATCTAAAAATCTTGGAGAGATTTTTATTATGGGCTCCCAAAATTTGCAGAGATTAGACCATTCCAGTAATAATCCTTCCCTGTTGATTTTGCGGTGGGAGTTTAGTTCTGTGCAGTTCTAGGAGGTCCACGCTCCCAGGCATTGCCTTCTCTCTTGTAAAATAGGTCAGTTCATCGCTAATCGCCTGAGGCGCCCTTACCTAGGAATGCCGATAGGGTTGCACAGGCACTTTTTACAGGTCAGAGTGCTGACTTCTCAATCCCGCTTTTTGATCATAGTGTCTAAGTTCTTGCAGTGGGAGAGAAGTAAATAACTCCCTTTGTAATCCAACTCGTCTTGAATCTTTGGGGAAAGCATGTCTTACATGTGCTAAAAGTAGACGTCCTATATCTCCTACTTCCGGTCGGAATTAATTCTCAGTCTGGAGTGACTCAGGTTTTCAATGTTTATTGCCTGGTCGGACGACACCGACCAACATTCTACTTATTTTTTTCGCATTCACCTTGAGTGGGCTACAGCTTTCTGGAAATAATTTTTTAAGCATTTATTATATTTGTACTTGCGTTCACTTCAAATTGTTACGTAGTACATTTTTTTAAGTGACACCCGCGCAGGAAATATATGTAACTTTATGCGTCACAACTCGAGGAATGATTTTGTAAAATAAATTCGGTATTTATTAAGAACAAACAAGACTGTTTTAATTTTTATTCCTTTTCTATCGTCTGAGAAATAGTTTTTTTTTTCAAAAACGAGAGAGAGAGAGACAGAGAGAGAGAGAGAGAGAGAGAGAAAGAGAGAGAGAGAGAGAGAAAATGAGCGTGTTCGAGAAGAGAGTGAAAAGGAGAGGGAGAAACTGATAGAAAACATTAGTATAGCGAGGTCAGACATAAAGAGGATAGAGAAAATATTGAAAATGAACCGTAAAAAGGTGAAGGAAAACAAAAAGATATAGAACTACGAGAAAGTAATAATAATAATAATAATAATAATAATAATAATAATAATAATAATAATAATAATACATAATCCCATCAGTTTTTGTCCAAGTTTCAACAAAATAATTTTTAAAAAATGCTAAAAAGTAGGTGTGCATATATATATATATATATATATATATATATATATATATATATATATATACTAACTCCTATAAATTTATTTTTTTCTTGTGTATTAATATGAATATTAAAAACCATTTCTTTCTAGTTATTTAAAAAAAAGAATACAATATTATTATATATGGGTCGTGGAATTGCATTCAAATGCTAACGTGAGGACGGAGAAGAAAAGTCAGCTGGGCGAGATAGACGTGTGTAGACGAAAGACTTTTAAGCTGGTGTCAAGACGGCAGAGTTTTGTTAATATCATGACAGCGAGTAGAAATAACAACAACAACAAAAATTCTTATTTTGTTTATCAACGTCTTCCTGAGAAGAGATTGGATTCATTTCCAAAGGATTTCCTTCAATCCCGCCTCCAAATCAGGAGCTTCAAAGATCAAGGTTTTTCTCTAAAGATGGTGGTACCTACAATAGCAGAGGTCTGACGACCTCCTAAAACATCGGGGATTCGTAGTTTTTTCAATTGTCCTTCCAAACGACTTGATACTATTCCTAGCGTACCAACTACGACCGAGATTATTTGTGTTTTAACCTCGTGTATATGCCTTATGTCAAATAATTGCTCCACTTCTCCTTCTTCTCTCTCACATTCCTGTCCCAGGGTACTGAGAAATCTACATGGCAGTTTTTTTAAACTTTGTCAATGACGACCAAATCTGGACGATTATATTCCAATTGCTTGGTCTTTATGACACTTTTGTCCCACCATATCTTTACATTGCCATCCTCACTTGTTCTCACTTCATCAGGCACCTTCTCAAACCACTTTCCAGCACACTTAACCCCAACCCTCTTACAAAGCTTCCAATATATCCAGAGTCCCATGGGATCATGTCTTTTGCGGTAATCTCCCTGGGCCAATCAGCTACACCCTGCTGCAAGGTGCGCAATTGACTCTGAGGCTTACCACAAATCCAGCATTCTGCAGCAACTTCTTCTCCTAGTTTTTTTTAACAGTCGTGTTCCTAATGTCTGTTCTTGTGCTGCACAAACAAAAGCTTCAGTACTCTTTGCCAGATACCCAGCTCTTAGCCATTGTCGTGAACTTTTACCAGCCACTTTAGCTATATCATGAAAGAACTTTCCATGCATTTTCTTCCTAGCCAGTTCCCCTGCCCTTTCTCTGTCCATACGTTTCACATACTCAGCCTTGGTCTCACATACCTCCACTTTATTGGTCACAACCTCAAACATCCACTCCTCACTTCTAACCACATGCTCCTTCAACGACATCTCCTCAGTTCTAACACAATCTTTTATACTTTTCAATCCTCTCCCACCATCTTTCCTCTTTTGATACAGCCTCGTTACGCTACTTCGAATGTGGAATATACCAAAAGATTGCTAAAACTTTTCTTTTTTTGATATCCATGGCATGCAACTCCTTGTCAGGCCATTCTAAAATTCCCGCACTGTATCTCAAAACACTGGCTGTCCATGCGTTCGCCGCTTTCATTATTTTTCCTCCATACAATTTCGACTACGCAATCAGTTTCACTCTTCTAAGATACTCCTTCCTGACATTCTCTTTCATCTCTCTGTTCATGATGCCTACACCCTCCAGCACTTCCAAATACTTATACCCTATATCTTCTATTTCTTTCATAATTTCTCCATTTGACAGCACTATTCCATTCGAATGAACCTTTACATCACCAGCACCGCACATTTACTAATCTCAAACTCCATCCTAATGTCTTCCGAGTATGTACTTATGAGCTCTACCAGTCTCTCCATTTCCTTCCCATTGCTACCGAATATCTTCAAATAATCCATAAACAGTAGATGGTCAAGGCGTCTGCCACTTGATCCAAAGTTAAACCCCAGCTTCTCTCTCTTCAAGAGGATGCTCAGTGGCATCCTTATCATTACAAAAAGAAGTGGAGATAACGAATCTCCTTGAAATATTCCACATTTAATGCCAACCTGCCCCATCTCCTCTCTGTTTGCTGTCAGCACCGTTTTCTATTGAGCCATACTTGTCTCCAAAAGCCCTACCACATTCTCAGCAACCTTCATCATCAATAGTGTTTCACGGATCCATGAATGGGCAACCATGTCGTAAGCCTTTATGTAATCAATCCATGCTATACGCAGATTCCTCTTCTTCCTCTTTGCATCCCACATTACTGCCATATCAATCATTAATTGCTCCTTGGTATCCTTCGAGCCTTTCCGACATCCTTTCTGTTCACCAGGGAAAACACCATTACTCACAAGGTGGCCATAAACTTTTTCTGCAAAGATTCCGGTTAACAGCTTCCACATTAGTGGTAGACATGTAATTGGTCTGTAATTGCTGGCAGCTGTTCCCTAAATAATAATAACAGATCTCAGCCGAATAAGTGCAGAGAGAACTGGGACCTTGGGGAGGCTTAGTGTCACTCAAATCCCAGCGTAGACCAATATCTGCTGCCAACAAGAAATCCATTGCAAGCAGCTATTGCGATAATGCGAATTTATTTGCAAATTTCATCGGAAGAGTTGGAGAGTACTGGAAACCTGGGGAGACTTGTTGTCACTCAGCTTCCAGAGAACACCACATGCTGTTTTCAGGGAGATTTTGATGACCTGTGTGAAAGATTCTTGTGACCTTGTGAGCCAATAATAATAATAATAATAATAATAATAATAACAATAATAATAATAATAATAATAATAATAATAATAATAATAATAATAATGACTAGCGAGACCTGTGGAAATTCCACAGCGACATTTTTCATATGTAATATATTGTTGCTGGGCATTCTGTGTGCGTTTTGTTCAGCATAAAGAAAGGCACAATCATATTATTCTAGACCTTTTATTAAAACTGTATCACCCCCTTACTAAAATTATAACTTTGATATATTTCCTGGGCTGATTATTCTATTACAAACACACCGGTCAATTAACTCACATTTTATCATTACTAAAATAAAAACATTGATGTATTGTATGGGCTGATTATTTCATAAAATAAAAGAACTATCAATTAACTCACATTTCATCATTTTTCATAATTCTAGGATATGGTACTAATTTCGAAAATAATTTTTAATGATTTAAATTTACCATATAGCACACCTTGCTAAAAGACTAAAAGAATAACTTTGATATATTGTCTAGGCAGATTATTTCATTAAAAACACACTAATCAATTAACTCATATATCATCATTTTTCATCATTCTTAGATATGTTATTAATCTCGACAATCATTTTTTTAGTTAAACACACCTTATAGCTTCAACCCTAATAAATTTTATATATTGTCTTGGCTGATTTTTTTCATTACAACACACCACTCAATTAACTCAACTTTCATCAGTTTTCATAATTCTTTGATATGTTACAGATTTCGACAATCAAATGATTTTTAAAAATCAGCCAAGACCATATATAAAATTAATTAAATTATAATTAAAGCATATAATAACAAAATATTAAATAAAAACAATGTAAACAACAACAAAATAAACAATAAAAAAGTAGACACCATGACAAAAATAAAACTTAAACTAGCAGAAATAATAATAATAATAATAATAATAATAATAATAATAATAATAATAATAATAATAATAATAATAATAATACACCAACCCCGGACAAGAACGATCATACTATACATAAAAATACTAATAACGAACAAGATAAATGCAACTGTAGACACCGCACACTGTGCCCACTTCAAAATAAATGTCTAATCAAAAGCGTAGTTTACCAGGCCATAATATTTGCGAAAGAAAACCCAAATAACAAGAAATATTACATAGGTATGACTTCCTTAGATTTCAAAACTCGATACTATGACCACAAAAGTACATTTAACAATAACAACCACCGTATGAAAACAACACTAGCGAATAAATACTGGGAACTCAAGGAAAGCGGACATTCGCCGGTAATAAGACAAGTTACCACGTGTAGGGACCTAGACGACCCATGTAGATTATGCCTTCATGAAAAATTTGCTATCCTGTACTTTAAAGAACACCAACATCTATTAAACTGTAGAAGAGAAATAGCAAACAACTGTGTTCACAAGATAAAATTTACTCTAGCATAGCGATACAAAATAGTTTTAAAACTAACAAAAACAATAGAAAATAAACAAATAAATTAAATAAACATGAATATACATAAACTATCACACATATGTGTATGTATATATATATATATATATGTGCATATATGTGTGTACACATATATATTTATATATAAACTAACATTAAAAAAACACTAACCTAGATTTAAAACCGACCAAGAAGCTAAATATCCAGCCTAAATAGAGCACACACAAAGGAACAGGTCAACCAGAGGTCAAATAGGCCTTTGTCCGATAAATGCATTCTCATTGGCTGATAGGAAGGGCGCGGTGGATACTAGAAAGCTGATTGGCTAACTAAAACTTCAATAGAAGATGCACATATAAAAACGACAAACAACCACAGAATTCGCGCATAAGCCTGAAGAATCCTAGAGTGGATGAAACGCGGAGTATTCAGTGTAGCTTTATCGCCATATACATTTTATAACTTACTATATATATATATATATATATATATATATATATATATATATATATATATATATATATATATATAATCTTCTTGTTTCTTACGTGTTTGTCTATATATATATATATATGTGTGTGTGTGTGTGTGTGTGTGTGTGTGTGTGTGGATATACTTTTCGAATTGTTTTTATTTAATAAACCCCCCTTCCCCATTCCTTTGTTTATAAAATAACTGCAAATGACTAGCTAAAAAGCAAATATTACAAATCATTAAAAAAAAAATTTTTTTAAAAAAGGAAACCCTAAAAATCAATAATAAAAAAGAAACGCACGATATTTCCATCGATACTTATAATCATAACACATGGTTTATTATGAATTATGATTTCGCAGCAGATATGCCTCGTATTTATTTAAATTATCCTATTTGTGCATTCCATGCTTTTTATTTGCTATGCGTAACGAATTTAATTTATCACTAACCCAATGTTCACGGGCAGTAAATTAAATTACGTTTTAGACTTTGTCTTCTCTGCGTCGCGCTTAATCCACTTATTCTTCCAAACTTAACAACACACACACACACACACACACACACACACACACACACACACACACACACACACACACACACACACACACACACACACACACACACGCGCACACGCACACACACATATATATATATAAATATATATGTATGCATATATATATGTATAAATATATGTATCTCTATATTTATACGTATATATTTATGCATATATATACATATATAGCCATACATATATAAAGTTATATATATGCATACATATATTTCTGCATATATATATATATGTGTGTGTGTGTGTGTGTGTATGTAGATTTATATATATATATAACTACTATATATATATATATATATATATATATATATAAATCTATTATAGAAAAGGCTATATGTCTGTATGTATGCATGTTTGTTAGTCTGTCTCCATATTTTCAAACGCTATCTCTCCCGAAAGTAAAAGTCACAGAGCAGAACTAGATTGATGATTGGAATTTTTAGTGACCGTTTGTTTATGGGCCGTAACTGGTTGAAATTGTTTTTAAGGCGTCAAAAATAAGTCAACATTGAAAAAATCTTTATACATTTTGTACATTCATGTCAGTTTATTTTTAATCTTTAATCAGTTCATATGCGTGTCACGTTGGCAACGTCACCAGTTTTAAATGCTACAGTTTTGCTTTCAGTTTCGATTCTAACTGATGGCAGAGAAATGTTTTTCTAATGAAGGTGGCATCCTAATATCTGCATTGTGCTTGAACCTATATTGAATTAATACTGCACCGCTTTAAAATAATTTCAGAACCCATTTGACATGCATAAATATACAATATTTTTTTTACAAGGTGGTCACCACTTATCAAGGCCCGGAAGCTACTCAGGGATAAGTGTTACTGTAAGTACAGTACGTTAGTGTGGATATTTAATAAAGTGTGTACTTAAGGGGGAGGTTCATTAGGAATTTGTTTACGTTGGACTTGAAGACATCCAGGTTGCAGTCAGGTGGGAGGCAGGCAGACGGAACAGAGTTCCACAGGCGTGCAGTTCTAAGAAAGAAGCTTTGTTCATGGAATCTACATTTTGATTTAGGCATAGATAAAGAGTGGGGAAAGTTTTTGACAGTCGATTCAGCTAGACGGGTGTTTTTCGTAAAAGATTGGCGAGGGGGGACCAGAGATTGGAGTTCAGACGAGCACCTGTCATGGAAATAATGATAAAACAAAGATAGGCTTGCAACGTCTCTTCTGTGGGAGAGAGGTTGCAGTGAAGAGGAAAAGGCATCTCACACTAAGAAGCCACATAGTCTATTTTGTCTATTTTGTAGGCTGTTTTTAGCAGCTCCTGCCCAGATATGGCAGCAGTATTCCATCCTTGGTCGTACTTGGCTTTTATATACATAGAGAATTGCATCAGTAGTGAGATATCTTCTGGAGCGGTAGAAGGATCCCACCATCTTTCCAGTGATCTTGGCAACAGACTTGATGTACGTGTTCCATTTCATATCAGCAGTGAAGGCCAAGCTCAGAAGCTTGTCAAAACATGGGGCTTCTCCTAGACGAGAGCCATCCATTTCAATTGATGCCAGATGGTGATCAGAGCGTTGATTATGTAAAGATAGGAGTTTGGTTTTAGATGCATTAAAGGTAACCAGCCACGTCTTCCCCCACTGAACTACACGCTCGAGATCAGAGGAGAGAGAATCAGAGAGGGCTTTGTCATTTACAGCCTTTGATGTGTTGCCGTAGATGGCCGTGCCATCAGCATAGATGTCAACGAATGATTTAAGTATGTGTTTTGGGTGATCATTGATGTATATCAGGAAGAGAGTTGGGCCCAGCATGGACCCCTGAGAGATTCCTGCATTAATACTGCAGGCCTCTGATTTTTGTCCATCAACCACTACTCATATGAGCATATCAGAGAGAAATGATTTAATGATAGAGAGAACATTTCCAGTTATACCGTAGCTGGAAATCTTGTGAAGTAGGCCTTTATGCCATATATTGTCGAAGACCTTTGATATGTCAAGAGTAATTGCCCTAGAAAGGAAGCCTTTGTCAAGATTCACTAATCCTATGAGATATAACCGTTAGCACATCTACTGTAGATCTTGCAGAACGGAAACCATATTGCGTGTCACTAAGAAGCTTATTTCTGCTTAGGTGGTTGACTATTTCTCTATTTAATATGGATTCCAGCAACTTACTCATAACACACAGGAGACTTATTGGTCTGTATTGAGATGGAGATGACTTATCACCTGAGTTCTTAAATACAGGGCATACTGATGAGGTTTTCCAGGGTGTTGGAAAGCACTTCTTCTTAAGGTAAAGCTTAAACAGTTTCGTAAGTATGGGAGCAAGTTCTGGTTGAAGCTTTTTTAAGACTATAATTGGGATGCCGTCAGGGCCAGTTGCTTTACTGGAATCAAGGTTCTTGATTAGCTTGGCGACCTCATGCACAGATATTTGTATGTTACCTAGCGTGTTCTGTGTTATAGGAGGAAATATGGGGAGTTATATACACTGATACATGTTTCTTTCGTAAGAATCTTCCTATTGAAAAACCCAGGTTTGGATTACTTCTTTGGATTAGTTCTTCAATGCTTTTCTAGGCTGTTTACAGACATTTAAATATTTCCTCGAATGGACTTTCATCTTATTTTATTCTAGATGGATTACTTTCTAAGAATTTTAGTTGATTTACTTTTTCCCCCTTTTTTTAAATTTTTTCCTACTTTATTTATATTTTATAATTTAATTTTTTATCAGAATTTTATTGTAAGTTTTTGTGAATTATTGAATTTTTAAAAAATTTTTAAGTATTAAATTAAAAAAGTTTTTGGAATTTTAAAATATTTTTATAAATTTGCAAGCAAATTTCTTAGTATTTCATTTTCTAGATATTATTTTGTATATTCTTGTAGCTTTTATATTGTTTCGTCTCTTCTCATGTTTATCCTCATTATATCGCCCCCCCGTATAATTTTTTTTTCCGATTCTAATCTCAAAAACTTGTTTTTCATATTTAACGTGAATGTTTTCGAAGTCGGCGTTGTCTTTATAACTTCACATTAGTATAATGATGATGAAATGATATGACACTAGGTGAATGAATCATATCTTTACAACAGAACAGATAATACACTACTGTTCGCCCAAAATAAAAAGAGAAGTAAACATAGGAGGATGGTATCATGTGGAACGCAAATATACTTTACTGCTCCTTCCCTACGACACTAACTCACAAAGGAACAGGTATTGGAGGAATTCACGTATCTACCGAAAAACAGATGGTAATGCCTGGGAGGATGGTACAATGATGAATAAAGATATGCTACACCCCCAATTTAGAAGGTAATACTTTGTAGGTTGGTATCGTAACAAAAATGATACTACATTACTCCTAAAACGATACGAGGTAATACTGTTGCAGATTAGCACGCTCCGGGATATTGCCGAATTATCTGAGGCAGAAAATTATTACTATTATTATTGTGTAGACTGAATTAGATTTGTTTTAAGGAGAGAAATGTAATTGAAGGACAAATATGGTTAAACGACGTTTCAAAGATTCAACTTGACTAGATTCTGTAAACAATAACAAGAAGGAATTTTGAATGAATAAGAACAAATATGTCTTAATAGAAAAGAATGTAGTAGACATAAACAAAATAGGTTTTCAAACCTAGGTATAAAAATAAAATTGGGCCTGAGAAAACGTGACTGATAAGTTACCTGTTAAGTCTTTGTGTAGTCGAATGACGTGAGCATAAAGGATTAGTTTGAACATATACAGGCAGAGTTAGGAGTTAGCAGCAGGTGTCATCAAAGAACGAATTAAACGGGACAGACACGTTCTCAGATGGTTGGAAATCGCCCAGCTATTAAAACATTCAGCTGGACAGGCAGTAATATGTAATCCCTGAAAAAGGAATGGCGTGCAACCCGAGAATAAAAAAAGTCGCAACAGGAATAAATCTAAATGTTGAAAAACAATTTGGTTGTCTGAGTGTGTCGGGGTAGAAAATGACTTACATTTTCAGAAGCGCGTCTGAAACAATACAGCGATGGTTCCGACCAAAAAGGTATGTCCTTCTCTTGTCTAGACAAGCAGACAATGATGCTATTTGTCCCGTTTGTTGACATTTTGCTGAAGGTATTTATATCTGTTTATTTTTGTGTTAAAAACTATACACACACGCAACGCAACGAACATTATATAGACGACAATATAACATGTACACGAATTGGTCCCCTCGTTTATGCATACCTGTTTTGTATATACTCGCTATACACGCTCCATTATATACCGACCACATCCCCAGTATACAACAATACTTGCGAGGATCCGCCCTATAAAAGGAGAAGGTAATGCTTGCAAGTATAGAATCATGGTAACAGAAAAAATATTACACTATCCTTACGCACAAAAAAGGTAGTCCATGAGAAGATGGTCTGATAACATCAGAACGGATATTGCATTTCACCAAAAGGGGATGTATTATCTGGGTGGATTTCTTCAGCTATTTAAGAAAGGAAGATATAATTCCTGGAAGGACATAACCGATATGACATAATACTATTAATTAAGTTCTTTTCTTTAATTCATTTGGAAAGTCCTGGTCATACAAACACTATTTTTTAAACATTCCATGACCTTTTGGCTGAGATCAATATGATTTTTACAAAATTTTTATTTTTACACATAGACTATATATATATATATATATATATATATATATATATATATATATATATATATATCTACTTCATTTACTTACATAAATTTAATATACGGAAGTATAGATTTATGCGTAAACTTTAAGTATTTACTTCAAAAGTGCTCAATACGTAGGTAGAGCTAGTTAGTAATTTATAAAATATATATGGCGCCATATATATTTTATAAATTACTATATATATATATATATATACATATATATATATATATATATATATATATATATATATATATATATATATATATATTAGCAGGTAACCTGGCTTTGCCCAGTCGTAAAAATACGCATAAATATTATATTTTAATTCATACAGAAACTGAGACTTGTGCATGCGATTAATATGTTTTTTCTAAATAGTTCATTTCTTGTAAGTAAAAAAAAAGAAGAAAATATGCGGGCTAAGATTGAAACCAAAACCGAAAGACAGGGCGTCAAACACGATAACCAGTAGGCCGACCCGACACAATTTTTGAAAAGTGTTTTCCAACCTGCTTATTTTTAGCATAAATAATCTGTCACATGAACCATTTACACATACGCATTCGTGGAGCAGTTAGCAAAAAGATATAAATCCGACGACCCTCCTCCACGTATTAATTTTTTAATTAGTAGCTCTTTCTTCCCGGATGAAAACCGATTAGAAAGTTTTGCACATATTTGAATATACTATATACCAAATTTCAAGTTTGTAGGTCAAAATCCGTTGAGTATAGGTTGAGAAGTGTCCTCACACACACACACACACACACACACACACACACACACACACACACACATTCTCACTTTTTATAGATATATAGATAATATGGAAAAAAAATTGATTTGGAAATCTTAAGTAGGACGACCCCTTATGTGCTTATAGTATCTTGATGAGTGAGAACTTAGGATTAGCGTAGACAGTCAAAAGGATGATCATAGCCTCCACCCTCCCCAATTTTTAAAAATTAGTCTTATGCTTAATTTTGTTTTGTTAAATCTGTTTGTCGAAATCTAATATATAAACGGCTATATGTCTGTCCGTCTGTCTGTCTATCGGTCTGTCTGTCTCCATATTTGCAAAATCTATCTACTCCTCGCAGAACGGCGTGGTGGGCCTCAAATGATTGGATTTTTTTATGGGCCTTCAGCCGGTTAAAATTGTTTTTAAAGGGTCAAAAATGGGTCAAAATTGAAAAAATAAATTGTTTAAAATTTTTTTCATTCATCTTAGTTTATTTTTAATTTTTAATCAATACATATGCGTGTCACGATTGTACAGTGGTAACGTCATCAGCTTTGGCTGCTACAGTTTCGATTCTAGCTGATGGCACCTAAATGCATTTTTTATTTACCTTTAAATCACGACTCTATAATAATATATATGAAATCTGGATGAATTAAAATATCATATTTAAGCGTATTTTATGAGAGAGCAAAGCCCCCCCCCGCCCCGTTAGTAAAATATACAAATCAAAGTGTAGCATCTGTGTAGCCTTCCAGCGACATTACCCGTTTTACAATCAACAAAACTGTTATATATTTACATGAAAATATTAGAATGCAAAATACGAATGTACAAAACATAATATTCATTCATTAGAGTCTGTTGAAATATAAATATGCAAATTATAAATTCTTAAAACTGTTGGGGGGGATCTTTACACGTTCATACGAGGGGTGTTCCAAAAGTAATTCCTCCTATTTTGTTTTTCCGCCCGATTGGATCAGAGGGAATTGCATATTGCATTGTTATTATAACTGAACTTATGCATTAATGACCTGAAAGTTTCATCTCTCTGTTGCAGATATTGACGGTGTGAGACTCTAAGAAAGCAACCCCTGTCATGGACGTGCGTCATAATCAAATATGCGTCATTGAATTGCCGGCAAAAGTGCATTAAGTATGCTGGTGACTATATAATAAAAAAAACTTCTGGTGCACAAAAGGTATCTCATTTTAATGGTACCATTCCCGTTTTTGTTGGTGTTCAACTTTGTAAGTAAATAAGAATAGGAGGCTTTGCTTTAGGAATGACCCTCGTAAACTTGCGGTATTACAAAGTCTTATATATCGCAGAAGCAAATGAGAATAACCTGTTTTGATGTTGATATAGTTTTTCCTAATTATTAATTTAAACATATTTCAGACAAATACTTGCCCCAGGACAGATAAAAGTAATTCCAGGAAACGGACAGTTTTTGCACCGCTTTTATATTCACTTACGAAGATTAAAATTAAAACATAATGTGCTAGTAAACCACATGTTTAGAATCCTTATTCCAATTTTAATCGAAATCCATTACATGATGTTGATTCTAGCAAATGTCCACAATTACAAGTTTAAGCTTAAGAAGAAAGTGAAATTTAGGGAATCTTGCTAAACAAAATGAAAAATTCGTAGAACATAAATTGAAAATTAAATTTGAAATGACGGAGTAAAAAGGATATTCCATAGTTGTATGAATGAGGATACCATTAAAACTGTTTTGCTAATAATTTTTCCCGATGAGATGAGCCATTCAACGAAAATCCATGGATTAAGGAAAAAATTAAAAAAAATATTTGTATTCTTCTGTCAAACAATAAATTTTGTTGTAATTCTACCTAATTTAATTCAGAATTTCAATTTATACATACATACACGCACACGCACGCACGCTCACACACACACGCACGCACACACATACACACACACACACACACACACACACATATATATATATATATATATATATATATATATATATATATATATATATATATATATATATATTCTTCTGCATGATCGCCACGATAGTAATTATATAATATTCATAAAACTGAATTATAGAATGAACCGTGAACTGAAATTATTTATGGGAAATTAAAAAGAGTTCAACCGGAAATATATTTAAATTGATATCAATTGATATATATACCTAGATATAGATGATGCTGAATACATATACATATATATATATATATATATATATATATATATATATAGACGGCACAAAGAAAAGCTGCACTTGTAATTTTTTCAAAAGCTGCAAATTTAAGCTAAATTTAATGTAACTGTTTAAAAAAATTATACTCCATTTGATTGACCTTCTATTCTTCTAGAATTTTACCTGTTCATATTTGACTTTTAATTGAAATATTCTAGTGTTCACGTCAATTTAAAAAATAAATTGTCTGAGTAATTTGGTAGAGACTGAAGCTGTCAGAATTTTTTTTAAAAATTTGACCCCTATTATGACCCTACACATTTATTGTTTTGGACTCAAATCTAGTTATTAAGTCAGACCCATGTTCAAGGAACCTATATCTAAAATTTCAAGTGTTTAGACCCCAAATTGACGGAGGAGTTTGGTAGAGTTCTTAAAGGTCAAATCGTTGAACTTTGACCCCTTAACAGCTAAATTTTTGGCTGAAACCGATTACAAAGATTTTCCCAAATCTCAGTATACTGAATATCAAATTTCGAGTCTGTAGACTTAAAATTGACAGAGTTATTGCATAGAGAAATGTACACACACACACACACACACACACACACACGCACACAGACACTTTCACTTTTATAGATATACTAACAGTTCCGCCCGGCTTTGCTCGGGCCCTATGTACTGTTCATAAGGTTATGTGCATCTGTATATATTAAAAAGTGTGAATATATAAAGTAAAGCCTTTCTGTATAATAGTCTTCCTTAACTACCATAGAGAAAAGACAGACAGACATTTTCACTTATATATATATATATATATATATATATATATATATATATATATATATATATATATATATATATAGAGAGAGAGAGAGAGAGAGAGAGAGAGATAGATAGATAGATAGATAGATTGACTGCAATATATAATAATGATTTAAAAAGTATTAAAAAAAAAAAGAATGCATGCGCCACCGAAAATCGAAACCAAAACGTTCAGCTCACGATTTATGACTGGGCTATAAAAACATGTTTACTGCGAGGCAAAAAATTAAAACATGAACCAATAGCTACTATGTTATGCATTCGTAATGCCGGCGTTCGACCTTCACCTGGCAAATTTATTTTTTTTCTAATTTTCACACTTTTGCGCCGATTTTTCCGGGCTAAAACCCAAATATAAAACTTTGCATGGATTCATATACCTTATATAGGAAGTTCCATGTCTGTATACCAAAAACTCTAGGAGGAGTTTGATAGGCAAAATTTGTTAAACAAAAATATATATGTACTAGCATTTCAGCCCGGCGTTGCCCGAGTGTTTATGTTTATGGTGAGCAAAAAAAAAAAAAAAAAAAAGAAAGAAAGTGGTAGTAGGAAGGCAAGCTCGGACCCGTACCGCGAAGGAGGCAAGGAACGGAAAAAAAATACCTGACGTCTTTGCTGTTACTACCACCAACAAACCGCAAGTTACCTATATTAAAATTAAGGCTAGATAATCGAAAGGAGAGGATGACTTTCAAAAATATCGGCGAAAAAAGCGCCCCCCCTGTAGAAAAGTGACCAGTTGAATGTGAAAATATTAATGTTTTTAACCGATTTTTCGATATTTGTCGTCTGCAAGGTCGAACTTCAAAACGATACTGATCTTGGTAAAATCCGTCGCCGCTGTCGAAAGTTTTAGGAAGACATGCACATACATACATACATTTATATATTGGTAAATAAAATTTTTCGACCCAAACTGAGTAAAAAGCTCGCCCTATCTCTGAATACCCTTTATGTAAAATTTCAAATGTTTAGACCAGCAATTGACTGGGTAATTTGATAGAGACCGCAGAGGTATTTTTTTTTAATTGAACCCCTATTATGACCCCTTAACATTTATTGTTTTGGACTCAAATGAAGTTATTAAGTTGGATCCATGTCCAAGGAACCTATATCTAAAAATTCAATTGTTTTAACCCAAAATTGTCGGAGGTGTTTGGTAGAGTTCTCAAAGGTCAAATCATTGACCTTTTAACCCTTAACACCCAAATTTCTGGCCGAAAACTGATTACGAAGATTATCCCAAATCTCACTAGTTATTGCTTAGGAAAATGTACACACACACACACACACACACACACACACACACACACAGACACGTTCACTTTTATAGTTATACTAGCATTTCAGCCCGGCGTTGCCCGGGTGTTTGGATGTGTATGTTGAGCAAAAACAAAGTGGCAGTAGGAAGGCAGGCTCGAACCCGTACCGCAAAGGAGGAAAAGAACGGGGTAAAACCTAACGTTTATGCTGTTACTACCACTGCCAAACCGGAAGCGACATTTTTAAAAAATTAAGACTAGACAATCTAAAGGAGATGATAACTTTAAAAAATATCGGCGAAAAAAGTTACTCCCCCTGTAGAAAAGTGCCTAGTTGAAGGGGAAGATATTAATGTTTTTAGCCAATTTTTCGATATTTGTCGTATGAAAGGTCGAATTTAAAAACGATACTGATCTTGGTAAAATCCGTCGCCTCTATTGAAAGTTTAAGGCAGACATGCAAACAGACATACATACATACATTTATATGTTGGTAACTAAACATTTTCGGCCCAAAGTGATGAAAAAGGTTGCCCTATCTCTGAATACCCTTTATGTAAAATTTCAAATATTTAGACCAGAAATTGTCTGAGTAATTTGGAAGAGACCGCAGAGGTCAATTATATTTAACTTTGACTGCTATTATAGCCCCTTAACATTTATTGTTTTGGGCGCAAATCAAGTTATTAAGTTAGATCCATGTCCAAGGAACCTATATCTAAAATTTCAAGTGCGTAGACCCAAAATTGTCGGAGGAGTTTGGTAGAGTTCTCAAAGGTCAAATCGTTGAACTTTAACCCTTTAATCGCCAAATTCCTGGCCCAAAACCGATCACATCGATTTTCCCAAATTTCAGTACCCCGTATATCAAATTTCGAGTCTGTAGACTAAAAATTGACAGAGTTATTGCGTAGGGAAATGTACATAGACACACACACACATACACACACACACACATACACACACACACACACACACACACAGGTGTTGCTCGAGTGTTTGGAGGTGTATGTTGAATAGAAAAAAGCCGTCAATTTTTTTTTAATTTTCACCCCTATTATGACTCCTTAACATTTATTGTTTTGGGCTCAAATCAAGTTATTAAGTAAGATCCATGTCTAAGGAACCTACATCTAAAATGTAAATTGTTTAGACCCAAAATTAGTGGAGGAGTTTGGTAGAGTTTTCAAATGTGAAATCGTTGAACTTTGACCCCTTGACAGCGAAATTTCTGGCCGAAAACGGATCACGTAGATTTTCCCAAATCTCAGTACCCTGTGTATTCAATTTCGAGTCTGTAGACTAAAAATTGACGGAGTTATTGCGTTGGAAAATGTACACCCCCCACACACACACCACACACACACACTCACACACACACACACACACACACACACACACACACACGTTCACTTTTCTTTTATATATATGATAGATAGATAGAGTAGCATGGGTGCCCGGCGTTGCCCGGTGTTTGGAGGTGTATGCTGAGCATAAAAAAAGAAAACGGTCATTTTTTTTTAACTTTGACTCCTATTATGACCCGTTAACATTTATTGTTTTGGGCTCAAATCAAGTTATTAAGTTAGATCCATGTCCAAGGTACCTATATCTAGAATTTCAAGTGTTTAGATCCCAAATTGGCGGAGGAGTTTGGTATAGTTCTCAAAGGTCAAATCGTTGAACTTTGGCCCCTTAACAGCAAAATTTCTAGCCGAAACGGATCACATCGTTTTCCCCAAATCTCAGTACCCTGTATATCAAATTTCGAGTCTGTAGACTAAAAATTGACAGAGTTATTGCGTAGGGAAATGTACACAGACATACACACACAGACACACACAGACATACAGACACGTTCAAGTTTGTAGATATATCGATAGATATTTTGTTTACAGAAAGTTTTTAGATGAGACAAGTCATTGTTACCGTCGGGTTCAAACTCGATAATTAGGACCGTTTTAGATACCCATATCAAGCTCTCTTCAGCCAATACTCATCTATCTATGAGAGATGATTATTGGTTCAAGTGAGCTTGATATGGGTATCTTAAACGGTCCTAATTATGGGGTTTGAAACCGACAGTACCAATGACTTGTCCCATCTAAAAACTTTCTGTAAACAAAATATAAGTACCCTCTTATTTTCGGATTTTCCTTATAATTGAGCACTCTGCTGAATTTCTTTAAAAAGAAAACAACTAAATATATATATATATATATATATATATATTTATATATATATGTGCGTGCTTGTATATATATATATATATATATATATATATATATAATGCTGAAGCTTTCTTAACAAATGTTTGTTTCCTTGAGACTATTTCCTATATATATATATATATATATATATATATATATATATATATATATATATATATATATATATATATATATATATATTAATCTCATGAAATACATACTAACATTGTTGGTATGGGTTTAGGAATTAAGTTATCTGTGAAAAAAAAATCCATTCTCATTATTCTAATTAGTCGTATTTTATAATTAACTCATCAAGAGATACATTATATACTAAATGTCTCTATTTCCTCCCCAATAATCTTTGCGTGTTCATTACACTCGTCTCTAATAGATTGTATTTCCTGTGCGAGCATTTACGGAAAAAGTAATTGTCTTTTTTCATCTAATTTATATAGTACATTCATATGTACTGTAAATACGTATTCAAATTAGATACCACGGGAATAGATTTTAATTTTTGGTGTGAGCATTTACAAATTGAGTAACTTTCTTTTTACGGCTAATTTTTATATTACATTCATACGTATTGTAAACACGTATTTAAATTCGATAACATAGGAAAGAGAACTCCAAAAATACGTATGCTTCGTTTCGCAGACATAACCCAAGAGACTTGACTATTTCTCCTTCTTTGTTTTTTTTTTTTTTTTTTTTTTTTTTTTTTTTTGACACCTACTTGTTTTCTGGGTCACTTCATATTCGCTACGAGTGCTTTCTAAGCCACATCGTCCCTCCTCCAATATTTCACATATTTAATTCATATATTTATCATTAGTGAAAAAAAGAGTAATTGTTGTTCATTTACCTTTTCAGGTTATTTTTTATCATTTGTAATGAATAAATAGAAATAGAAAGTAAGAGATTCCGAACGCTGTGAGAGGATTATTTGCTGTCATCGCAGTATAACGGGTTTTCGAATAAATGCATTTCAGGTAAAAACATTATTACGTACTTACGTGTCATGCCAAATTAATCTAAATTCCAAAAATTACGCTAAAATCACCTAGTAAAAGAAATAATTATGAGTAAAAAAAGAATTTATCGAATTCTTCCTTTACCACTTATCAAGTCCCGGAAGCCACTCGGGGATAAGGGTTATTGCGTGTACATTAATCAATGGGATAGTATCGTAGTAATCGTTAGTATTGGAGATTTAATAAAGTGGCTTACTTAAGGGCGCGGTTCATCAGGAATTTGTTTATGTTGGACTTGAAGACATCCAAGTTGTAGTCAGGTGGGAAACAAGCAAACGGAAAAGAGAAATATTGAATTTATCGTATGTTTTAATATGGAAGAGTTGGGCGACCAATTCTGAATAAGAAACTGTTTTATCTCCCTTGCTTTACTTGAAATCTGCTATTGAAAAAATAGAAAATGTCTGACCGCCATTGTCCATGATTTTTTTTTCGAAAAATAAATCTAGCACATTCTCTATTAGATCATTTTACGTAATTTCTGGAATTTATTCTAATTTCGACATGACAGGTAAGTACGTGATAGTGTTTATACATGAAATGCATTCAATCGAAAACGTGCTATAATGCACAAGCACCGATTGTTTCCCTCTTTTAAATGAGAGCAAAATTTGGACAAATAAGTTTTAGAAAATATCTCATATGAATTTTAAAACTGCTGATGAGGAAACTGGAATTTGACACAACAATTTTCGACTATACCGATGCAACATTCACTCTAGGCCGGTTGAACAGATTCATTCAGAGGAAAAAGTTTCATGGGATTTCAAATTCACAAACGGTTCCCAGTCGCATGCATATCCCCGTCATGAAATATGACGTTAGGTTCTTAAGTTCTCCTGTGTACATTGACTAGAAATCCCAAATGGTCACCCATCTAACACTGGCTAGGCTCAATATTGCTTAACTTTGGTGATCTCGACTACGCATATACATAACACGAAAATCTGTGAAAAAGACACACAAGCACAACAAAAAATAAATAGAAACAAAGAGATACAAATGCTAAACAACATTTTAAAACGATTAAAAAATAGTCTAGGATAACACAAAGATTATTTTATGCATATTTAAACTAATTTACATCTTTGAAAAATGCATTGTTTTCGTAGTCGCCGAATCACGTACTTAATGCGCTCTTATTAGTTTTAATGTCCTATTTTAGAATTACACGTTACATGTAATGGTTTTATCATCAACAACAACAACATCAACAACAAAAACAAAAAACAACAAAACGTTCCTCTCTTTTTCTTTTTTTTTTTTTCATTTACATCACATACAATAATTCCTTAACATGAATTCTAATTTAGCTCATCTTAAATTCAAAGTAAACAGTAATTGTTTTAATTCTTACAAACGGAAATTTTACGCAAAAAAAGCGTTTCTTTTGATTTTTATGACCAGCATAATTTTGCATTGGAACATTCACACGTTCTAAGAATTTGCTGCCAGAGTTTTGCAACAAGAACCAGACTTCCAAAAACAGAGAAGATTTCGTAATTCGTCTAACTGATACGGGCGTAGACTATGGAATCGATCCATTATTATCGTCACCAGCGTTGTTGCTGTCGTCGTCATCATCGTCATCATCATCAGTATCATCAACATCATCAGCATCAGCAGCAACAGGAAAGTGATGGTAGCTCAGTTGTTAACGATGCAAAGCTATAAATCTGGGTGTGCCAAGTTCGAACCCAGTTCGATTCACCGAAACACTTTCATATAGGACTTTGGCAACCTTCACGTGGTCCCTCCTGTAAGTACTTGACATTCTTCTGGAAAGAATTCTTGGGTTTGTATTACAATTCACAGACATACGAAATTTGGTCAAATTTTTTTTAAATATTAGAAATAAATGTCATCAAAAGCAAGATAAGTTACTCTTCTACCTATCTGGAAAAAGTTTTTAGTGATTTTACTCACTTTAAAATGTTTAATCTGTTCGAAAATCATAAAGTGTTTATTAGTATATGTAAAAAAGACAAATGGCGGCAACTGACTGTTGAATATTTAAGTTAGGAAAATGACTTTAAATTATATGACATACTGTTAAAACCCCACCCAATATATATTAACGTGTTACATATTGAGTCGGGTTCTATTTTGTATAACTTATCTTGCCTTTGATAACATTTGTTATATTTTTAAATTTTGATCACTGCTTCTTTCGTACGTGTGTGGATTGTGATACAAATCCGAATTCTTAATAGAAAGATATCGGAGAAACGAATGCCAACACAAATAAACAAACAAACAATCATCATCATTATCATCATCGATGTAACATCTCTTTTACATGCTGGCATGTGTTAGATGACTTTTAGTAATTGACTTCTAAGCTAATCTGTATCTGGCCAGGTCTTTCTTTATCACTCTTTCTTTCAGGTGAATCCTCATTATTTTCATCCATAATTTTTGTTGCTGCTACCTTAACTGTTCTGCATCTACTAACTTGAGAACTCTTATCGATTCTTTCAATATGGCCAAATCAACAAAATGCCACGCGCTGCACTGTTGTCCAGATTTAATTTTCCTCTGAGGTTATCAGATATGCCTTTCAGACTTGCGGTATACATCCAACCTCAGCATCATCATTATTACCATGACTTCCAAACCATAGTGGAATCCATCCATCCATAGCCTTGAGCGCCTGAAGGAGCATAGGCCATCCACAATTTTGTAGATGCTTTTGTAGCGACGAGTTCTTTTTTCGGGGTGGGGATACTGACCCCATGCCCAACCTTCCCAGAAGGCACATACAGCGCCTAGCCTTCCCTAATGGTTTCACCGTCTGGTACTGGCCAGGCTCAATGTTGCTTATTTTGGTAAGAATGATTGTGCCCTACTGTACTAGAATTGGGCCACAAATGGTGATAACATTTAATGCTAGTAAGACTAAGCTGCCCCCCTTAACAATTACAAGACTCCTCTCCACCGATATCCATGACAAATGATACCCTACCTCAGAATTTTTCTTTCAAAATCCTTGGCCTTACATTCACGAGCAATATGAACTAGAACAAATACATTGATAACATTATGAAGGCTGCTGCAAAGAAGGTGGGCTCCCTCTATCGAGTTAGAAAACTACTCACACCTGAGAGTATCTTGTACCTCTACAAAGCCACCATTCGCCATGCATGGAGTATTGTTGCCACATCTGGGCTGGTGCATCTAACACTAGTTTCTCCCTCCTGGGTAAGGTCCAAAAAGAGTTTTCCATCTAATAGATCCCACTTTGTCAACTAAGCTCCAACCTCTGTCCCATCACTGTAATGTTACATTCCTGTGCCTATTTTACAAATATTTTAATGGAATGTGCTCTGATAAACTCTTTGTACTTGTGTCCCTTCAATGTACATATCCCAGATAAAACCGCTTTGCAACAAAATCCCACATCTTCACTATTGAGGTCCCTAAATACCAGAAAGCTTTCTACTTATATTTTCTTCCCTTGAACAGTTAGACTTCGGAATTTCCTTCCTGCTACCTGCATCCCTGACTGTACTGATATGCAGAAGTTTAAATGTAATGTAAACCAACATCTTGTTAATCTTTCCTAGACACGGTTGTAAATAGAATACGTTTAAGTAACGATATGTCTTGTTGGGGATAAACGTGAGTAAAAAAAATGATGATGATCATCATCATCTTTTTATATTTCACATACGTTTTACATGCTGGCATGTGTTGGACGGCTTTTAGAAACTGACTTTCGAACTAACCTCTCTCTGCCTGGTTTTTATTTCTCTTTCTCTTATCCATCTTTCTCACTTCCTCTATTGTTTTCCTTGACCTTCCTCTGCCAACTGACCCTGCTAGATCAATAGCTCTACATATATTAATCCAAGAAAACTCATAATTCTTTTAATGCTGTGTTAGTAAAAAAAATATATTATTGATATTATTTGATGATGTATGGAAATGAAACCCAGCCAAGCAGAGTTGAGGATATGTGTTGCATGAAGAGAAATGAAATAAGAATGATACAATGGTTGTGTAATATGAGTTTTAAAGGGAGGCTTGAGATTAAATTTAAACACTATAGAGAGATGTGTACTGACTGGAAGATTGCGTTGGTTTGAAAGAATTGATGAAAGTGCTTCAGTTGGCAGATATACAACAGTTGAGTTTGTGGAGTCAGTAAGCAGAGGGAAGTTAAGAAAAAACGCGGAAGGAAGTTATAAGGATGAAATTGGTAGAAAAGGCCTGATCAGAAATAAGTTAGTTTCGAAGTCCCTGCCCGGCATATGGATGATTTTTCTGATACTCTCTTTTCTAATCTCAAGAATGTGGTGCAATGAGGAAAAAGGTGGCTGGTTAATTTTAATGCATCGAAAACAAAGCTTCTCTTCTTTCATCATAATCGCTCTTACCCCTATCACTCCCCAATTGAAATGAATGGCTCTAGTCTTGGTTAAATTCCATGTCTTGACAATCTCCTGGGACTGACCTTCACCTCTGATCTGAAATGGAACACATACATCAAATCTGTTGCCAAAATGGCTGGAAAAAAATGATTGGATCACTCACTGCCAATGCAATCCTCTATCTATATAAGAACCAGGCATGCCCTAAAATGGAGTACTGTTGCCATATCTGGGTAACAGATACTCAGCGTGTCTTATTCAGCCGTGATAGAGTTCAAAACCAGCTTCGAAAATAGTAGATGATGCCTATTTCTTTTCCCTGCAACCGCTTTTCCACAAAGGAGAATTTGAGAACCTGTTACTGCTCTATTGTTATTTTCATGGTGATTACTCGACTGAACTCCAATCTATCGCCCTCCTTGCCAAACTTTCACAAAAACAGTCAACTAACTACAATCACTGTAAATAATTTCTTGCACTCAATATCAAATCCTAAATCTAAACACAGATTCCATGAAGAAAACTTCTTTCTTAGAACTGCCAGCCTGTGGAATATTGTTCAGCTGGTCTACTTCCGGTCGAATACAACACGATAACCTTCAAATCCAATGTAAACAAATTCTTGTTGAGCCGTCCCCATAAATAATTAAATTCTACCCAATTTACACCATTAACGGTTACTAAACTACCACCTTACATTCATTAACCCTTATCCTCGAGTGGACTTCGGGCCTTGGTAAGTAGTGACTCCCAATAAAAAAATGGATGGATGATGATGATGAATGAGTCCCTTAACCCTCCAACGTCGTGGTGAATGTTGCATTATTGCATGCAGCATGCCTTGGGCAAGAATAGCCTCTCATCCCTCTCCAAGCTTCAGGGCACATACAGTACCTAGTATTACTAAAGGTCACCCATTTTAGTACTGAGTAGGATCAACGTTGCTTAACTTTGGTAATCTAACGGGAATCGGTGTGTCAACGCGATTATGCCGAATATATATATATATATATATATATATATATATATATATATATATATATATATATATATATATATATATATATATATATATATATATATGTATA
Organism: Euprymna scolopes; assembly: GCF_053919585.1. Classification (NCBI taxonomy): domain Eukaryota; kingdom Metazoa; phylum Mollusca; class Cephalopoda; order Sepiida; family Sepiolidae; genus Euprymna; species Euprymna scolopes. The sequence goes on along the minus strand of NC_136505.1, from coordinate 26,472,772 downwards.
TATATATATATGTACATGTGTGTTGCATGGAGATAAATGAAATAGGAATGATACAATGGATGTTAAATATGAGCTTCAAAGAGAAGCTTGGGATTAATTTTGAACAGAACAGGAGATCTCGTTGGTTTGGTCGCATTGAAAGAATTGATGAGAGTGTCCAGCATATTGCTAACATGTAAATACTATTTATAATTTTACTTTTAATCTCTTACGTTGAAAAATCGTTTCAATTCTCTTCTGCAATGCCTACTTATAATTAACAGCAACATAAGTAATTTGATGCTTACTATGTCTACAAAAATACTCGCCTGCGGAATTACATATGTTCTTCGTTAAAGTATACGTCACAAGATATGAAATTCATCAACGGAAAAAAATTAAAATTGCCAGTTTCTACTTATTTTCATCTACGAAAGGAGAGCAATTACGATTTTATTATTATTATTATTATTATTATTATTATTATTATTATTATTATTATTATTATTATTATTTATTTATTTATTTATTTATTTTTAATTTACACCTCACTCTAAAAAAACTCAAATGTTGTTTCTAAGCTAAATACTGTTTAGTGCTATTATAGCTTTATTTCAGCGTCTTTATAATTTCGTTTTCATTTCTCGTGTTTTATATACGTCGCCGCATTGTCTATCGGTTGGTCATTCGGTCACTTTTCAGTTTCAAATGACACATAACTCAATAAGAACCGAGCACAACAAATAAAAGAACATTTAGGTAAGATTCGAACCTATTCATCAATATAGTCCCCTTCTAGGGGGATTTCTTTTACAGAAGGAAATCACCACTTATCAAGGCCCATAGGACAACAGCATAGTAATCGTAATTATTAGAAATGGCGTATAATTTGATTATTTAAGGCGACGGCTCAACGAGAACTTGTTTACACTGGACTTGAAGAAGACTATTGTTGATGGAATCTGCGCTTAGATTTGGGCACATTATGGGAAATTGTTGATGGTGGTTGTAGTTAGGCGAGTGTTTAAAAATTTGGCAAGAGGGAATCATAGACTAAAGCTCAGACTAGACCTTGGCATAAAAATAACGATAGAGCAGAGATATGCTCGCAACGTCTCTTCTGTGGAGAAGAGATTTCAGGATAGGGTGCTTCCGAGCAGTTCCTACCCAAATGTTGTAATAGTACTCCATTCTAAGATATAATACTGGTAGAGGATTGTATCGGCAGTTAGGGATTTACTATAGCGATAAAATGATCCAACCATTTTTCCAACAATTTCGGCAACGGATTTGATATATGTGTTCCATTTAAGATCAGGAGTGAAGGTCAGGCCAATTCTGACGCTCCCTAAACTATTTGATATCTTTTTTTATTGAACATTTTCACTTTTTTCCTCAGAATACGTGTCAGTTACCGGTATCACATCTTTATTGAAACCAAATTTCTTTCGCTGAAAGATCCTTTTAACCAGTAGTCACTGGGGATCAGATTTGGAGAATCGGGTAGGTAATTCGAAGTGCAATTCATGTAGGATTTGCCATTGTTGCGATTTACTTGTAACATGATCTTAATGAAAGAGCACATTTCTATTCTTTATGTGTGGCCATCTTTTGGGGATTTCTTTCCTTCAAACACGCCAATAATGCTATATCATGTTCACTATTAATGGTTCGTTTTTTCTCATGGAGAGTTCGTCGCATGAAAACAACAGACTGGGAATAATTCGATTCACTTTTTTCCGTTGAAACAGTAGACATTTATTTCCAGTTACTTTCCGAAACAACGGCTAGTTTTTTTGTTCAAACTTGTCACTCTCGGCCCATGTGTGTAACACGCCTATCTTTGTCCTCTCTCTAACATGATCATCGAACTGCGCACACGTTCTTTTTATAATCTTTTTATTTCTTCCTTGCAGTAACGTCACCTCGCATATAGCTAGGTCTCCTTGCATAGTACAAAATAGGGAGGCCAAAACTTTGCCTGCTAATATTTGCGTCTTTTGTCGCTTTGGACAGCTTTCACTACACACTGTCTACTCAGCAGACTGCCGAGTTAAAATTGAAATAATATCGTGGATCCACGTTTCATCCATTGTCACATATTGATGCAAAACTTATTTTGACTGCGTGTTGTCGTTTTAGATCGTGAGCAAATACGACACTAAATTGGAGTACAGCTATCTCATTGAAAAATGTTCATGCATCTTGAGTGTCATTTTCACAACGTTTCGGTCGATGTAACTACCGACCTTTTTTAGATGTACCTTATCAAACTCGGGGAATGTTTCTGCCGAACTCGGGAATTTGGACGTTTGGAGTTTCGCGCGGAACCCTTTATTTATTCCATGGGAGTAGCATGCTTTTGTTCCGTCAGCCATGAGTGGATAGAGGTCTTAAATAATTCGCAATTGTATTTTTCGGTCACCCGCATCAAATCATGGCTGACGGAACGAGAGCATGCTACCGAGTTTCGTTCGAAAGTCTGTCAAAATTCCCGAGTTCGACAAGATACACCTAAAGAAATTCAGAGGTTACATCGAGCGAAACGTTGTAAAAACTACACTCAAGATGGAAACAGTAGTGTGTGAATACAAGTAATGCGAACAGTCTGATATGTGATATACTCCTCTACTATCTCATGGAATTTCGATTTACGATATGACAAAACGGATTTTCTGGACTTTTTGATGAACAACAGTCAAATTTGGGCAACCCGAGCAGTCATCATCAGTTGTGTCTGTACGACCGCGTTAAACGTCAGCATGCCGCCTTATCAAGACAATGCTTTATTTAAACATTATTTTTTTCATCAGAAAACAATGCTTTGTCGACACACGAAATCCAGATTTTTCCACTGTTTTAGAAATTTGAAACAGTAGCTTCACTTTAATAATTTTAATTTGTAAACTAATTATCTGACTGAGCTTAAATTTTGACATGTGACACATAGAAACTTAAGAATGTGCAACTGACGGACAGAACCTCTTTTTCAGATACACGGTCTCTCGATATTAAGTTACTTTCCCTCTCGTCCATTTGTAACGGAGCGCGTATGAGCGCGTGGGAAAATATCAGCAGGAGCTGTAAGATAACTGACTTGCGATGATATGAGCAGCAGTAGCAATAAAAAATCATATATGCAAATAAGGAAGTGTGCTGTAGCTGCCGCGAGAAGAAAAAAAAAAGAGACACCACCTGGTCGGGAGAAGAAGTGCGGTCGAAAAGGGAGGTCGTTTATGAAAAAGATGGACGTGTAAAGTTGAAAACCAGAAATGGCTATCTACGGCCGGCATTTAGTGTAGCAGAAACAAGGTGAGATGGACATGTGGCCCCTCAATGACAGCGAGAGGCCTTTAAGCTGGTGTTGAGACGGGGAGAAAGAAAAACGGTAATAAACAACTTACTAAACAAACTATCGGATAGTGAAAACTCTTTATTAGGAAGCTCTAGAGATGAAGGGGAAGTTATTTCTTAGTTGACATTACTTCTAGACGCACTCTGACCCAAAATGATAATAGTTGTCATGCTCCCACTTAGGGGTTACATAAAATCTAGACATGACATAAATCTGTCGCACTCATTTATTCACATAAAGCAACTTAACCCTAACCATTGACACTCAGTCAGTTGGGTCGGTACTGCTTTGACAATTCCAGGCCCTGTATTTTCGGTATAATTTATACTCCAGGTCGGTCCTAGAAGATACATTATCCCAGACAGTACCACCTTCTCTTTGGGGAGGGATTAGTTTATTGACGGTAGTTTTAGACGCTCCTGTGTGTAGTTGCTGATAAGTTCGTTCTTGGCTACTTTTTACCTAGCCAGATTTCCTCCCTCCACCTTCTAGGCTTGCTTTCGTTGAACAGCATCCAATTATAAGCGTATATTTTGATAACACGAATTAGAAATTAGAGAAGACACCACGAATAAATATTTGAACATGTCAAAAATTTGAAACATAAAACGTTCATCAAAATAACTGCATTCGAAATGAAATAACCTAAGCCGCAAACAAGCAATGAAGCAATATATTGCTTTATGGAATATTGCTTCCTTTCTATTTTTAGAAAAATATAATTGAAATGCATTTAGGAAAGTAGAATAAATTGTTTTTAGAAAAGTAGAATTTTTTTTGTAGAAAAATAGAATAATTTTTTTTTAGAAAAGTAGAAAAAAATATTTTAGAAAAGTAGAATAATTTTTTTTTTGGAAACGTAGAATAATTTTTTAGAATAGAAGAATAAATTTATTTTAGAAAAATAGAATAATTTTTTATATAAAGGTAGAATAACATGATTTTGTATTATTAAAATACATTATTTTAAAAAGAACCTCTGACAAACATAATGCACGCGGATTACATATAAAATGTTACATGAGTAATTTTTTAAACTCTTCGTACCGGAATTTAAATTAATCTCTATACTCCTATAAATTTGTTTTTGTTTGTATCTATATTCATATTAAAACCTCTTTTTTCTATTCATTAAAAAATACAAAGATCGTGGAATGGCATTCATTGGCAAAAGAGCTAGCTAATTTATATATTCTTTTGAACATTCATTTTAATTAATTCCTATTAGTTTTTTTTCGGTTTTCTTATGGGATGATCATCTTTGGTTAACTATTATGTATAATTATATTCATGCAGGTATTGTACATGATTTATACTTGCGTAATATTTGCGTAAAATGTTTGTAGTAAGCAGAAAACACTTTTCATATATATTTATGCATACGTATATATTTTCGTCTAAAAAATATCCTACCCAACTCCTACCAGAGTTTTTGATCTACAGACATGAACCTTTATGAGGTATTCAAACTCATGCGAAACTTTATATTTAGGTTTTAACCCGGGAAAATCGGTATAAAAGTGTGACAATTAAAAAAAAATTGCCAGGTGAAGGTCGAACGACGGCATTACGAATATGCATGCATGTAGTAGTTATTGGTTGCTGATTTAATTTTTAGCTTTGCGGCAAATATGTCTTTATAGCTCAGTCATTAACGGCAAGGACAAAAATAAATCGGAAGCTGAACGTTTTGGTTTCGATTCTCGGTGGTGATGTATGAGTCATTTTTTAAAAAAAAACTTTTAAAATCATTATTATAGATTGGATAAAATCTAATATAATAAATACGAAATCTGCGTTAATCTAAATCTTATATTTAAGCGTATTTTACGACCGGGCAATGCCGAGTGCCGTGCTAGTAGGATGTATTAAAAAAAAAATAAAGGTGTGTACAAAAAATGTTTTTCTTTTTCGTTTCGATTCCACATCGTTGCTGTTCTTCATTTTTAATCCTCTTTACTTTTCTTCTTTCTTCATTTCTCCCTTTTTCTTTTTTCACCTTCATCCAATGCTTCACCTCCTCGTAGCCACTCCTCCTTCTCATTATTACTCTTTCCTTGTAAGTACTCCCCTTCTTTTCTTCCTCCTCCTCATTATTACTCTTTCATAGTTAGTACTCCCCTTCTTTTCTTCCTCCTCATTATTACTCTTTCCTTGTTAGTACTCTTCTTCCTCCTCCTCCTCCTCCTCATTATTACCCTTTCCTTGTTAGTACTCCCCTTTTTTCTTCCTCCTTCTCATTATTACTCTTTCCTTGTTAGTACTCCCCTTCTTTTCTTCCTCCTCCTCATTATTACTCTTTCCTAGTTAGTACTCCCCTTCTTTTCTTCCTCCTCCTCATTATTACCCTTTCCTTGTTAGTACTCCCCTTCTTTTCTTCCTCCTCCTCATTATTACTCTTTCCTTGTTAGTACTCCCCTTCTTCTTTTCTTTCTCCTCTATGATATCTATTTCCCATTAGTCTCCTTCCTCTTTCATCTTTTTTTTTTCTCGCGTTTATTTTTTTTCATCGTTTTTGAATCCTTCTCCCCTTTCCTCCTCCTCCTCCGCCCGCTCCTTCTCTCTTTTTCTTTCTCTTATCTTCCTTCTCAGTTATCAACCTTCCACATTCTAATTGTTATCATCATTGCCTCATTATCTCAAATTGGCCAAACACCCCTTTTCTATTCCGCCCACACCAATCGGGTATTACGAACGTGTAAATGGCAGCAGCAGCAGCACAACCATCATCACCACCAACACCACTACCCAGCCCCCACTCCCCAGCCCCCACTCCCCACGTTCATACCCGCAAAATAAGAAAATAACCAAGAAATAGATCTCTGGATGCAAAAGATACATTTTCAAAAGATAATCTCTGGAACTTATCTCTCATTTATGACGGCGTTAATGAAAGTGTTAATATTTGCAAGGTGTCAAAGTCATTTTCAGTCGAGAAGAGGATGCTGGAGATGGCGAAGTGAGTGATGATGCGGACTGACGAATCTGGGTGTACCAAGTTCAAATTTCGATTGGTTCCATAGGACCACTTTTAATTATGGATGTTGGCAACCTTCATGTCGTCGGAATGTACATTGTTATATTTTGGGGGTCACTTCCCAGTAACTGCGGCTCCATATCAGCAAAACACTCTCCTTCCTAATCAATAATATCCAAGCTAGTCAAAAATAGATGTGCCATGTTGATTTAAACGAATTTAATTTTTGTCGTAGACAAAACCATCAGTTAAATTGGGTCTTCTCATATATGAAACTTCAAAAGCCCGTCGACAGTGTTCAATATATGCACACTACGGACGCAATTATTTTCATTTTATGCATAAATGTAAAGAAATTAATTTTGGTTCCTTTTTCTTGTTTGCTTTCTCCAGACTTCATATTTTTATTCAGTTTTTTTTTATGTTTCTTCTTTGATTTTTTTTTTGTTGTTGTATTTAACATTCCGCTTCTTTTTCTCTCTTGAATTTTTCGTTGAGTTCTTTTTTTCTTCTTTTAATTTTTTTTCTTATCATTTTTTTCATTTTCCTTCTCCTTCGTCTTCTTTTTCTTCGTTTTCTCATTTTTTTTCACATTCTTTCTCTCTTTTGGTCTTGTGTTTGTTCTTCTTTCAATTCTTATTCTTTTAATTCATTTTTCTTCAAATGTACCTTCAACTTTTTCTTCTTTTACTTATTATTATTACTCATTTTCTACTTTTCGTTATTTTCTCTCGTGCCTTCGTCTTCAGTTTTTTTTCATTCCATATTTCACTACAGAAACGCAATTATGAACGTTTTATGAGCACGTGTACATACATTATGACTAGCTATGTTTGCTTGCTTTGTTTTTTATGGCTGTGTAAAATTAAAAAAAATTAAATGATGATATCATAGGAAGAATAGATCTGAACAGAATAGAGACATACGTACAGAACAGGAGACTTCGTTGGTGTGGTCACATCGAAAGAATCGGCGAGAGTGCTTGATTTAGTAGATGCAAAATAGTTCAGGTTAACAGGGTTAGTTGGCTAGAGGAAATATGACAGGATATGATAAAGATAAAACGTGAGAGAAAGAGAGATGAATATAGATCTTGCCAGTGGTAGGTTAATTGGGAAATAAAAATTTTAAAAGTCGTCTCATAGCAGTAAGTGAAACAGATGGTTATGATAATGATCATGAAGAAGATGATGAAGATGATGATGATGATCATCATCATCATTTAGCAGATAATGATAATGATGATGATTTAAAAGATGATGATGATGATGATGACGATGACGATGATGACGATGATAATGTTAATAATGATAATGATGATAATAATGATGAAGATGATGATGATGGCGATGATGATTTTTTCTCTTGTAATTTATACATAAATTATATGAATGGTGATAAAACGATAGAATAAAAATAAACAGGAAAGTATTCATTTAAACTTCTTAAAATGATCATATAAATTATATATTCTATTCGTACATATGTCAGACAAAAGCATAATCCCAATTGAAATGAATGGCTCTCGTCTTGGGGAAGCACCATGCTTTGACAAGCATCTGGATCTGATTTTCACTCCAGATCTGAAATGGAGCACAAACATCAAATCCGTTACCAAGGTCACCGGAAAAAATGGTTGGATCATTTTACTGCTCCGGTAGATAATCTCACTGTCGATACAATTCTCTACCTGTATAAGAACCAAGTACGTCCTAGGATAGAGTACTATCGTCACATTGTGGTAGGAGCTGCTCGGAGCACCCTATTCTACCTTGAGAAAGTTCAAAACCGGCTTTGTAACCTAATAGATGATGCTGTTTTCTCTTCTCTGCAACATCTTTCCCAAACAGAAGAGATGTTGCGAGCATGTCTCTGCTCTATCGTTATTTTCATGCCAAGTGTTCATCTGAGTTCCAATCTATGCCACTCCCGTACGTTGCCAAACTTTAACAAACAAAAAAAAACTTGTCTAGCTACAACCACTATCAACAATTTCTCCCACTCCGTATCTGTGCCTGAATCTAAACATGGATTTCATGAAAAAAGCTTCTTTCCTAGAGCTGCCCGCCCGTGGAACTCTGTTTCGCTAGCCTGCTTTTCAGCTGATTACAGTACGATCGTATTAAAGTCTTATATAAACAAGTTATAGCTTAGTCACCCCTTAAATAATCAAATTATACCAAATCCCTGTTGTTCTGATGACTATCGTATTCTTATTAAGAAACCTTAGCAATTATCTATTAGTGAACTCAGGCTTTGATAAGTGGTGACCCTCTTTGTAAAAAAATGTACCAGTCATGCATAATGGCTTGCACACAAACTTTATACAAAGAGTAGTTTCATATATGCAAGAAAATAAAACAATTATTTTTATATTGTTATTTACAAATAAGTCACAACTTATCAAAGCCAAAAGCCTCTGGTCCTGGATATGACCTTAAGCTATATCCAGTGGTGAGGCCCCAGCTTGCGGGATTTGATGAGTGTGGAGCCACCCTTTAATTGCCATTGCTCCCAGGTCCACTCTGACCCGGAGTGGTAGTACCTGTTAGGGTCCCAACTATGGGTTAAATAGAATTCGACTTGAAAACAACACGTATATTCTATTAAAAATTTTTCTTCAAAATCTTTGGATTCGGCATTAAATAACCTGAAAAGCCGTAAAACAAAAACAACCAACCAACCAACCAACCAAAAGCCTCTCGAGGATGAAATAGATGTCTTGTTTACTACACGATGAAGAATGTTATGAAACGATCAAGAAAATGATTAATAGAATGAGCAAAGTTTAATTACTTATGTTTTATAACAAGTATTTGTTGATATTGTTGACATTCGATCTGAAGACACGCCGGCATTGATTCTGTGTGCACCGTCCTCATGCCCTATCAACAGCTACTTTTTACCAGAGAAAAATATTTGATACCAAATATATTCCACAGTAAGGACTCTTGTGATGTAATCCTTTGTGTTAACGATTATATTTGAAATCGATAATACCGAATAATTAGTCATTAAAATTTGCCTTTTAAAATCTTTAGATAAGTTAAACATTAAATTACTCAATAATTTGTTATTTCTCCCTTTCTCTCTCTCTCTCTCTCTCTCTCTCTCTCTCTCTCTCTCTACATATATATATATGTGTGCACGCGCGTGTGTGCATAAAGATATATAATATATATGTGTGTACACATATAATATATCTATCTATCTATCTATATCTATCTATCTATCTATCTTTATATATATATATATATATATATATATATATATATATATATATATATATATATATATATATATATATATATAGTGTTAAATTATGAGTATAAAACATTAAAAGTGTTGAAATTTTGGAAACTTCATTAAATAAAAAATAATGTCTATTGTGTTCGCTGTCTTTTTGATCATTTTTGATCATTGATGATACAAAAAATAATGTATATTTTTTGTCCGGCAGAATTTAGTTTCTTGTTTATATATATATATATATATATATATATATATATATATATATATATATATATATATATATATATATATATATATAGAGAGAGAGAGAGAGAGAGAGAGATAGAGAGAGATTTATATGTAATTATACTGACTTCGTGAAATTCAGTAAAGTTTTAAGCCCAAAATGGTTGGCTTAAAGAGTAAGCTACAAAATTATCAAATTTTATAATTGAGCATTAATATACAGTGTAAGCAAAAACAAGACTTCAAAACAAGGTGTTGATGGCAACAAAAAGTGTATTTCAATTTACGTTACAATTGTTTCCATGTCCAGTTCGACACTTTCAAGCATCATGTCGTTTGAAAATTTTCAAAACCAGCATTTCTTCAGACTTTATGAATAAGCACACTTTTGGCAATGGAGCAATTTTTGAAGAGAAGGAAGGAAGGGGAATCCCTAGCTAGAAAGGCACGCGAGAAACATCTATCTTTGTTGTAGCTACGGAAAATCCCATTTAAACATTAATATGTCGCCAATTTTCGTATCCTTATTTAAGTGCAGAGTCATGAGAAGTTTCTACAGGGACCCCTAAGTCATTTAACAGAATTTTTTTAATTATATATCCCATTCGTTGGGTTTCTAAATTAGATCTTGTTATTTCTTTGTTACCCAATACTTAATTTTTAAAATTTTTGTTTCGATATTATGGTAGTAACAGCCTTGCAAAAATGTTACGGTTAGTTTTAGTTTCGTATTAGTGTCAGATAATGTTTATAGATTATCGTTATATTTGTGCTCGGATTTAAGACCTTTTTAGTTTCAAAGTTTAATTGAATACGAGCGTAAATAAAATGGGTGTATTAAAGATATATATATATATATATATATATATATATATATATATATATATATATATATATATATATAAAATCCTCGTATAATATTACGGGTGAAGTATTCTAATCTATTTATTGTTATTTAATGTTTTAAGATTCATTGTTATTCTACTTGAAAAATGTTTTCATATCGCTAAGTAGGATAAAATGAAGGGAGATAATCCAATTATATTGTTAAGTATTGTTAGTTAATTTTGTTTTAAATTGGGTCGATTTGTATCCTATAATGGTCAAATTTATAAATTATACAAAGTAAGGTATAAAAAAATATATACATTTTACAAAGTAAGGTATAAAAATGTAATACCTTACTTTGTAAAATGTATAAAAATGCACTTTGAAGATAAATAAATTTCAAATTGAATCTTGTACCTTTATTTTTAAGCCTATAGTAAAAACATTTTGTTTAACAATTTTCATGCCTTGGATGAAATGCTTTTCTAACTTGTATCGTATCTTTTTAAGATTATATTTTATTTTATTTATTAATTTGGATTTTAAAAAATGAATGTGGTTTTGCATGTATTTATAAAAACTCTCCTACTCTCTATTTCAGTTTGTATTTCTCCTCACACCACAACTCATTTTTGCAACCCCCTCTTTGTATTATTACAGGTCTGAATATTCTCTCTGTTTCAATTTGTATTTCTCCTCGCACCACAACTCTCTTTTGCAACTTCCTCTTTGTCATACATGTCTGAATAATGAGAAAATCTGAATTTTTTTAAACCAAAAACTTTGAAATAATTTTTTAGATTAATTTTTTTAAACTTCTGTCAGAATAGAAAATCTTTACAATTTAATAAGGAACATATTTCATATAGGTTTCATTAAAATATTCAGTAGATAAGGAGAAAAATAGAGACTAAAATTTCAAAAGGACTGTATAACTGGTTACGCTCAATAGTAGTCCTCGCCAGCGAAGGTCTTTGTTATTGTTATTCTATTATTATTATTATTTAAAACATTTTGTGTCCCACTCTTTCGCACGAGGACTAATATATCGCCATTCTTAAACTTAGACCAAACTTGATATGGCTCATTTACATACGTATTTTTTAAATACAGTAATATTTTGCAATATTACACATACACTCCTAATGTATATAAATAATGATTGGATCTATAGTTTTTTTACATAGGAGTAATCATTTATCAAAGCCCGGGGGCCACTTGAGGATAACGGTTACAGAGTGTCCAGTAGGCAATCGAACAATATTGTATTAATCGTTAATAATGGAAATTTTGCCAAATTGGATTATTGAGTGTACAGTAATCAATGGGATAATATCATAGTCATCGTTAGTAATGGAAATTTGGTAGATTGGATTACTTAAAGAGGCGGTTCATCAAGAATTTGTTTATGTTGGACTTGAAGACAACCAAGTTGTAGTCAGCTGGGGAACAGGCAAACGGAAAAGAGTTCCACAGGCGTGCAGTTCTAAGAAAGAAGCTTTGTTCATGGAATCTACATTTTTATTTAGGCACAGATAAAGAGTGGGTAAGATTATTGACAGTGGTTTCAGCTAGACGGATGTTTTTCGCGGAAGATTGGTGAGGGGGGACCAGAGATTGGAGCTAAGACGAGCACTTGCCATGGAAATAACATTAAAAAAGACAGGCTCGCAACGTTTCCTTTGTGGAAAAATGTTGCGAGGAAGAGAAAATGGCATCCCCCACTAAGCTACGAAGTTTATTTTGAACTCTGTCAATGCAGGATAAACTGCTTCTGGGAGCTCTTGCCCAAATGTGGCAACAGTACTCTATCCTTGGACGTACTTGGCTTTTATATAGATAGAGAATTACATCAGCAATGAGATATCTACTGGAACGGTAGAAGGATCTCACGATTTTTCCAGCGACCTTGACAACAGATTTGATGTACGTTTTCCATTTCAGATCAGGAGTAGAAGTCAAGCCCAGAAGCTTGTCAGAAGCTTAGAGCCTCCCCAAGACGAGCGCAATCCATTTCAATTGATGCTAGATGAGGATCTGAGCGTTGACAATGTAAAGATAAAAGCTTGGTTTTATACTACGTGTCAAATTATTAACGAGATACCATTTTTTACCAGTTTCAGAAACTTACCAGTAGTTTCGTATCAAAAGCTTCGGAAACGTTGGCAATGATGAGCTGCGCATACTGTGAAATTTTCGTACTGTTCTGCGCAATGTAAACAACTTGCCATCGTAATTGCTGAATCCACGGCATTTGAGATGTGTCAAATTATTAACAAGGCAGTGTGTTTCGTCAATAAAATGGGTCGTAAAGGTGGTTTGAGTAGTTCTGAAAAGAGTACTATTACAGAACAGCTAGCAAAATGTAAAACTAGCATCGAAATATGGAAAATGATAGAAAGGTATCATCAAACTGTGAAGAACATTGTCAAAGACCCTATAAAGGTACGTAAGAGAACTGATAAAGGTAAATCTAGAGTTGTTTCACGCCGTTCTCTACTCCAAATCAAACGTGAAGTTGTTAAGAACCCTGGGCAGACAAGTCGAGAAGTCTTTGACCAAGCCGGATTGAAGAAAATCTCAAAAAGTACTCGATGTCACCTTCTGAAAGAAGTGGCAAAGTCTGTTAAGCCTGTGACAAAGTCTCCATTAAAGCAACATCACATACAAAACCGATTGAAATTGGCAAAGGACAACATAAAAACGGATTTTCCGAAGTTTTGTTCACGGATGAAGTGCGTGTCACTCTTGAGGGCCCAGATGGCTGGGGCAAGGGATGGGTCCTAGATGGACGACATTGTCATCAGCGTTTAATGCGCCAACAAGGTAGTGGTGAGATAATGATTAGGGCTGAGATTATTTGAGGTACTTAAGTTGGCACATGGAAAGTCCCAAAAGGCGTAAAAATGACGTCAAATGTTTACATAGCTTTTCTGATGGAGCGCTTTCAACCTTGGCTGAAGAAGCAAAGGTTGACCGTCAGAAGAAGCATTATTTTTATGCAACATAATGCTCCCTCGCATACAGCAAACAAAAGCAAAGAGTATTTGCAACAACTGTGGTTCTCAGGGCTACGGAAGATGGAGTGGTCTGCGAATTCACCAGATTTTAACCCAATTGAGAACCTTTCGATTATCATGAAGCGACGCCTCTATGCAAATAGAGGCCAATTTAAGAGCCAAGATGAGTTGTGGGATATTCTCCAAGAGGTATCGCGAGGAATAATTGCTGACGAAATAACATAGTTGAATAATTCTGTTCATTCATAAAAAAGGATCGCATATCCCCTACTAATTATGTCAACGTAGAAATCGCTATGTAGTTATTGTGTTCTAAGCATTTTTCCTAGTTTATTTAATGTTTGAAAATTATTTCAATAAACAAGTTATGGGTATATTGTGTTTTTTTTTTCTCAACCTCGTTAATAACTTGACACACTGAAATTAACAGATAATCCTATCTTCTGCCATAGTTTCGCTAATAGTGCTTTAAATACTTTTATTTTCTAACTGGATTAGCTGAATAGTATTGTAAACACTTTCCCAAAGTTTCATGAATTTTTATTCACTCGTTCCTTAAATATTAAAAAAAAATGTAAACTCGTTAATAATTTGATACGCATTTTAGATGCATTAAAAGTAACCAGCCACCCCTTCTCCCATTGTACCACGCGCTCAAGATCAGAGGAGAGAGAATCAGAGAGAACATGGTCATTTATGGCCTCTGGTGTGTTGTACTTTTAATATACCTAGCGGGACCTGGGGAAATTCCACAGGGGGACTCATTTATATGTAATATGTTGTTGCTCGCATTCTGTAGATGTTCAACATGAAGGGAGACGCTCGGATATTATTGTAGCTCTTCACGTTTGTCACACTGGTTCCCCTCACATCACTGAAGTTAAGCAACGATGAGCCTGACCAGTATCAGATGGGTGACCATTTGAGACTTCCAGGTGCTGTATATGCTTTCCGCTTATCTTGGAATTGTTTCCAGTCGTCCTGGACTTCTCCTTGCCACTGGATTGACGCAGTGTCCATTCAGGAGAGGTGTGGTTGGAGATTGCGACACCCTTGCCACACAATTACATGTGCAGCTGCCCCTAATGCGGGTATCCTTTGTCTTTTGAAACTAAACGGAGGCATCGAAAAAAAAGTATTTATCTAAGCTCGCAGGAATGCCCGGCGCAGCCCGGTCGTAAAGTACACTTAAATATATTTTAATTCTTGCAGATTTCATACATGTTTTCATAGAGTTAATGTTCTACCGATTCGTATATATTATAAAGTTGTGATTTCAAAAATAAAAAATATATCCATATGACTTGAATGCATCAACTTGAATTGAAACCGAATCCAAAACTTATGAAAACAAAAATATATGTATGTATATATATATATATATATATATATATATATATATATATATATATATATATATATATATATATAGAGAGAGAGAGAGAGAGAGAGAGAGAGAGAGAGATAACTTGAGTTCTTTCAGCTATAATCAAAACCGAAACGAAAATTATGAAGAATTCTTGGTAAAATTATTTATAAAAAGAATAGATGACTTAAACGTCATCAGCTTTAATAGAAACCTAAACCAAAACTTATGAAGAATTCTTGGAAAAATTATTTATTACAAGAAATGGAAGTTCATCTATGATATAAATCTCACCTGTCTGTTTAAATGTATGTATGTATGTATGTATGTATGTATGTATGTATGCATGTACATATATATGAATGAACTCCTTTCTGGGTCAACGGCCAACTAGCACTTGTGTGTGTGTGTGTGTGTGTGTGTGTGTGTGTGTGTGTGTGTGTGTGTGTGTGTGTGTATTGGGGTGGAGAGGGCTCCCGTAAGCCGTGGTGAAGGCAACCTTTCTAGGAGAAATAAATCTCTGATTTAAAAAACCATAAAGCGGGAGACCAGTACCCGCATTAAGCTGGTCTGCAGTTTAATTTGTTGCTGGCTATCTTGCTCTTGCTTGTTACTGGATCTCAACATTTTGAACAGAGAGAGAGAGACTTAGCTGTCGTACAAAGCTAAGACTCTGTAACATCATCTTTGTATAGATACTCTCTCAGGCATTTGGGCTCACGAATTTTAAATGTCTGAGGGAGTGGCACTCGTCTGACAAGAGACGTTGCAATCATCACATATGTTTATATATATATATATATATATATATATATATATATATATATGTGTGTGTGTGTGTGTGTGTGTGTGTGTGTGCGCGACTTTTTCAGTCGATTAGTCGCTTCGCTATTTCGGTCTTTAAATAAACAAATATTGCTATTACCATATTGATCCCATGTGCTTCTTCCGTCGGCTTCATATCTTAACACGATGATATTTAAATTCTTTCTTTCTAAGCTTAGACGAGCAGAAAAATTATAATCAAGACAACTACATTTAGACCTATCGTATTAAATCACATTCCAAGTTATTTATTTGTATATTCTTTTTCAATGTTATAATCGGTTTGTTCAAGCTGGAGATGTGGCATCCTACTGGATGGCATAAATTCATCCGCTATTTTATATATTCCAACCAAGAGATCTTTTTAAGATTCTAACCGTCTCTTTAAGTACAGTTTGGTGTATTTATGACTCATTGGTGTATTTATGCTTAATTTTTTGTGGCATATCAACCCTTTTCGGCTTATTAAATGCCGAATCGAGTAATTTTCCTAAAAGATTTTATTCTTCAAGTTTTTTTTTCTGTATCTCCAAATATTTATTTATGGTACTTGTGTTTGAGTATTTTGTAAAAGAAAATTGTTTTTTATGAGTTTGCAAAGAAAAAGGGGGGGGGAAGAAAATATTACATTTATTCGTGGTTCTTTCCAACGCATTCCGTTATCGTTCGAAAAGACTTTTCGCATTTTCTCTTGCGCCACACTCGAATAAAAAAAAAAGAAAGGTAAACATGCTGCCTTTTTTTCTACCTTTTCTCTCCTCCTCCACGTGACGTCAGCGCGTGCACACTAGCTTAATTTGCATATGTGCTATAACGGTTGCTACTGCCGCTAATATTTTCGCCAGCCAGCTATCTTACGGCTGCTGCTGATTTTCTACATACGCCTGCCATACACGCTCTGTTACATTTATTAAGAGCAAAAGCAATCATGGGAGAGTTGTACCTGATACGTTTGTTACTTGATGTTTATTTTCTATTCATATAGGTAAGACTTTTATCCAACCTGTTTTGTTTTTTAAAAGATGTCTTTGTCATTGTAGTTAATTCGGGTTTACCTAATGGCTTTCATGTTATTCGGTAAATTTGCAATATACTTAAGAGTCGAGAAATCGAAAAAAATTATAACTGGTAACTTTCATTAAACCTATTAGAATTGAATTTTCTACCAATCTGTATACATTTAAAGTCTGAAACTTATAAGATTTATTTTCGCTAAATTTGTTACTGTTATTTTGACTTATTGAAACACAAGAAATAATGGCGGTCAATTTTTGAGGTAGTCGTTAATGTTTGGATACCTTCCAGTGGAAAAAGTTGTTCAGTAAGTATATATATATATATATATATATATATATATATATATATATATATATATATATATATATATATATATATATATAGTGTTTGTAAGTATATATATATACATATATATAGTGTTTGTAAGTATATATATATATATAGTGTTTGTAAGTATATATATATATATAGTGTTTGTAAGTATATATATACATATATATATATAGTGTTTGTAAGTATATATATAGATATAGTGTCTGTAAGTATATATATATATATATATTATATATAGCGTTTGTAAGTATATATATATAGTGTTTGTAACTATATATATATAGTGTTTGTAAGTATATATATATAGTGTTTGTAAGTATATATATATATATCCATATATATATATAGTGTTTGTAAGTATATATACATATAGTGTTTGTAAGTATATATATATATAGTGTTTGTAAGTATATATATACATATATATATAGTGTTTGTAAGTATATATATATATAGATATAGTGTTTGTAAGTATATATATATATTATATACATAGTGTTTGTAAGTATATATATATAGTGTTTGTAAGCATATATATAGTGTTTGTAAGTATATATATGTATATATATATAGTGTTTGTAAGTATATATATATAGTGATTGTAAGTATATATATATATATATATATATAGTGTTTGCAAGTATATATATAGAGTTTGTAAGTATATATATATATAGTTTTGTAAGTATATGTATATATATATAGTGTTTGTAAGTATATATATATATATATATATATATATACATACATGTACATATATATAATGTTTGTAAGTGTATATATATATACATATATACATACATACATATATATATATTAGTATATATATATGTATATATATATATATATATATATATATATATATATATATATATATATATATAAATGTAAATGTTGGTTCGTTCGGAGTTAATTGTCTAAAAAACCACTGGACGGATGGCTTCCACGTTTTGGTATAATATGTTTACTATATCCATGTGTTTTTACATATTCCTTTTTAATTATAACATTATACTTAATTTTTCTATGATAAATAGGTGGATTTCTTTTTACCGAGAGGCCATTTTTTATTTAGGGACACTTATTTATTACCGCTTCCTGACACGTGACCAGTGTTACAATTTAGCGGTTTTCCTGCTAGATCTGGAGATTTCGTTTACAATCTAGCGGGAAATTCTAGAAAATCTGGAGGTATTTGGCACCTACACACCCGCATTAGATTGTTTGAAAATACTTTAAAACATAGAATAAACTCATTCATGTAAGTAAAAAAAAGTAGCATTTATTGCCTTTGGTAACAATTATTTATTGATTATTTGTTTTGTTTTTCACCTTTTTTTCGACTCTTAAATTCTTAAATCTCACTATAAAATCGATTTTTCCAAGTACATTTTAGGTGGTGGGGCATTCCAATCTCCCCGAAGGGGTTTGTATTAGTGTACACGGGTTTGTTTTACTGTACACATAGATTCGAAAAAGTTGTCAAAAAACAAATATATAACAAATAAATGTTATCAAAGGCAAGATAAGTTACTTTTCTGCCAAACTGGCTAGCGATTTTCTGGACATTTCTTTCTCCTGATCTCGCGGGTATTTTTTAAATCTCAGTTGACAACATTGCATCACTAAAAAAACACCACAGGCTTAATGTAAACAGAATGTGTTTACAATATCGGTACATTTTCAATGGGTTTATTGATAATGTAACCATGTGATTGAACTTTAATTTAAATTAACCACACGTAGTCGAAAAATGAATGCCGACGCTCAAAGTGTATACACATTTTGATTCCTCCCTTTACTTAAAAATTCACCAAAAATCCGGAAATTAACGAATTTTAATGAAAATTGCAGTATTTTTCAAATAATGATCGCAGAATATAATGAACTAATTATTTTTTACTTAACTCTTGGTGAAAATGTTTTATTTTGTTTAAACAAAAAATACCTTTACTAAAGTTATGGTTTTCAGTAGTAAATAAAAAACGCAAGAATTTATTTTTTGCTTTTTTTTAAAGCATCGTAATTTGTAACAATAAAAAATAATTTTTACAGTAACATTACGAAAAAAGCCCCTAAAGTCCGTATTAATGTATTCGATATAACTCGAAGAAAAATGAATTATCGGATACTATTCAGGAAATTAAAGATTCAATTAGATTCCTATTTCAGTCACCTAAATTATTTAAGGTGAAATGAGTTTAGGAATTTATAGCCAAACCTAAATATTTTTTTTTGGTAAATATCCAGATACGCTACTACAGAACACCGACCACTCTAATTTGTTTGGGGAGGGGGATGTGATGTTGGGGCGCGTGCGCGCCAACATCACATCCGCTCCCCCCCCCCGCTCGCGCTCCCAATGTACAAAGTAAAATCTTCGGAAAATATTAAATGGTGTTCTAATTGGTAAATGTCGGTGCGTTACTTACGGAAAATTTGAAAATTCGATGTTCCAGGTAAAAAAAAAAAACAGATAAATTACCCCCCCCCCATCTCCAACTTGGTGTGCTTTCCTTTTCTTATTTTATTTCTTTTTCAGCTAATTTTAAATTTTCCACCCAAAAAGCGCTATAATGTATTTTTGAAAATTAGAAAATTCTATGTCCTGGAAAAAAAAATCCCCTCCCCCCCAAACTAGTTTGCTTGGTGAAGGCGTCGTTTATGCTACCGCGTGCATGTGCGTAGCATAAACGGATGCTGCAAAATGGTGTAAAGAAGTTCGTGGGTTCAGGGGTAAATACCATGCAAACGGTAAATTTGCCCCAAGTTTGACTATCAGATTCGTTGTCAGCGACCTCAATTCCCTGTAAAAAAAAAAAACAAATTAGAGTGGTCGGTGTTCTGTAGTAGCGTATCTGGATATTTACCTTTTTTTTTTTTTTCTTGCTTAAAAAAAAATAGCATTAATACAGTAAGTTAGGTAAACTGACTTTTTCGTTTAAAAATGGAATTATTTCCCTTTCGTTATTAACTTTTTTTTTTTTTAATTTTTTTTTTTAATAAATATTTTGTGGAGTTTGTATTACTGTACACATAGATTCGAAAAAGTAGTCCAAAAAGAAATATATAACAAATAAATGTTATCAAAGGCAAGATAAGTTACTTTTTTACCAAACTGGATATATTTTTCGTGTAACATGTTTATTCAGCTCGAAAACCATACAGTGTTTACCGATGTATTGGAATATTAAAGATGGCGTCTGATTCTCTCTTTAACACGGTAAGTGTGGGAAAAGATGTTACAAATAAAAAACCGGATAAAATACTGTTAAAAACTCGCTCAATATATGTTACCGTGACATAGGTTGACATATATTCGGCGGGTTTTTAATAGTATTTTGTATAGTTTTTTATTTATAACACCTTTTTCCAAACTTACCGTGTTAAAGAGGGTGTGAGACGCCATCTTGAATTTTCGAATACATCGGTAAACACTGTATGTTTTTCGAGCTGAATAAATATGTTACATTGAATAAAAACACAAAAAATATATCCAGTTTGGCAGAAAAGTAACTTATCTTGCCTTTGATAACATTTATTTGTTATATATTTGTTTTTTGACAACTTTTTCGAATCTATGTGTACAGTAATACAAACACCCATTTTGTGTTTTATATGCATAAAGTACAATTGTTGAATGTTACTATTTTGATTATATTCGTTGGGGGGGCACAATTAAAAAATTAAGAAAGATTAAAATGAAGTGAAATTTAAGTTTCCGTTCCATTTTTACAACAACCGTAAAACAGTGCACACTCAGCAAGTTTTATCGTAATTTATAAGCATATTGAAACACTAAATCAACATTTTATTTATTTTTTTACATAATTAATGATGGAAGTATTTTTCTGTTTATTTTCTTAACATCTGTTAAAAAAAATAATTTGTACATTCTCTTGAAAAAAAGAATCAAACTTTTCTCTACTTTCACATGTGTTCCATTTTAACAAACTGAGCCACAGCAACGCGTGGCCGGGTACAGCTAGTATATATATATATATATATATATATATATATATATATATATATATATATATATATGTGTGTGTGTGTGTGTGTGTGTGTGTGTGTGTGTGTGTGTGTGTGTGTGTATTTTGGCAGCAGATTAGTATTCAGACACGTCTCGTTGAACACAACGGAGTTATTCCTTTTTCCGATCTTGATGGATAGTTTTTCAATTTGCCGAGTGGTCCTTTTAATTTTGATAGACAGTTTATGCAGTATGACGCTCGAAGCTTGTGTTTCGGCCATATTGTTCTCATTGTTCTTGACCGCTTTCTATCTGTGCACCGGATTATCTTCAGGAGCGTTTGTTGTTGTTTCGTTTTCTTTTTCTATGAGTCTTGGTGTAATTA
>NC_136505.1:26431237-26446237 GCF_053919585.1 Euprymna scolopes | reverse complement strand
GGTCAATTTTTTTAACTTCGACCCTTATTATGACCCTTAACATTTATTGTTTTGGGCTCAAATTGAGTTATTAAGTAAGATCCATGTCCAAGGAACCTATATCTAAAATTTCAATTGTTTATACCCAAAATTGTCGGAGGGGTTTAGTAGAGTTCTCAAAGGTCAAATCGTTGAACTTTTACCCCTTAACAGCCAAATATCTGGCCTAAAATGGATTACAAAGATTTTCCCAAATCTCAATACCCTGTATATCAAATTTTGAGTCTGTAGACTAATAATTGACAGAGTTATTGCGTAGGGAAATGTACACAAATAGACAGACAGATACACAGACACTTCACTTTTATAGATATACTAGCATGGATGCCCGGCGTTGCCCGGGTATTTGGAGGTGTATGTTGAGCAGAAAAAAAAAGCGGTCAATTTTTTAAACTTTAAGCCCTATTATGACCCCCTTTAAATTGATAGTTTTGGGTTCAAATCGAGTTATTAAGTTAGATCCATGTCCTAGGAACCTTTATCTAAAATTTCAAGTGTGTACACCCAAATTTCTGGCCGAAAACCGATCACATAGATTTCCCCAAAACTCAGTACCCTGTATATCAAATTTCGAGTTTGTAGATTTTAAATTGACAGAATTATTGCGTAGAGAAATGTACACAAACAGACAGACAGATACACAGACAGACAGATACATAGACACGTTCACTTTTATAGATATATAGATAGATTGTAGTAGTTGGTTAAACCAAGAAATTATTGTAGTTTAGTTTCGTTATATTTTATGGTTTATTTTAGGTTCTTCCTTCATGATTAAATATCTGGTCCAAATGTTCTATTTTATTCATACAAAATTCGTACTTTTCACGCCCAACTTTAAACCCATATTTCTCAATTCTTTTAAAAACTTCTCGGGTGTGACTTTTGTGTTCTTCGACATTTTCACTCTTTATTAATATGCGGTCTAAGTAAGTCATTGCACATTCCAGCCTCGAAAGCATCGTATCCTTAATTTGTTGTGACAGGCTCGGTGCTGCTTTCAAACCGAAGTACAACTGTTTATCTATATAACCCTATATGTGTGTAATGCTTAAATACTTTGTACATTCTTATTCTACTTTGACTTGCAGATAAGCTTCTGAGAAATCAATTTTCGAGAAGACTTTCCTCTATTCAACTTTGAAAGTAACTCCTCCGGTGTGGGAAATGGATACATATGGTCTCTTAGATATTCATTCAGACCAGTTGAGAAATCCGCGCGAACTTATATATATATATATATATATATATATATATATATATATATATATATATATATATATATATATATATATATTTTTTAATTACTCCATTTTAGTATAGTCTCATGAATTCTTTGTCTTATCTTTTTAACAATGAAAATGGGACTTTTCTTTTTGGCTTAAATAATAGTTTCACGTTGCCATTCACTTCGAATCTTACTTCGTCCGCAAAAACTTTATTAAATTAACAGATTTTTCAGTCTGTTTTGATTTTCCCATACCCGATGCATATAATCCCCTACAACACGCATTTATCTCGGATGATGACCCGTTTGAGAATTCTAGTAAGTAAATAATAATAATAATAATAATAATAATAATAATAATAATAATAATAATAATAGTAATGCACACACATATATCTATAAAAGTGAACGTGTCTGTGTGTGTGTCTGTCTGTCTGTCTGTGTGTCTGTGTATATTTTTCTTGCAATAACTCTGTTAATTTTCAGCCTATAGACTCGAAATTTGATATACAGGGTACTGAGATTTGGGAAAATCTACGTGATTGAGTTTCAGCCAGAAATTTGGCTGTTAAGTGATCAAAGTTCAACGGTTTGACCTTTGAGAACTCTTCCAAACTCCTCCGACAATTTGGGGTCTAAACACTTGAAATTTTAGATAAAGGTTCCTTGGACATGGATCTTACTTAATAACTAAATTTGAACCCGAAACAATAAATTTTAAGGGGTCATAATAGGGATCAAAGTTAAAACAATGGACCGTATTTCTTCTCAGTATACACTTCCAAACACCCGGTTAACGCCGGGCATCTATGCTAGTATATATATATATATATATATATATATATATATATATATATATATATATATATATATATATATATATATATTCTTGCATTTTCCTCGTGTCTATGACCTTGTCGTTATTTCCCTTATCCCCTTCAATAAGTTGTCGTTTTGATAACGTGTGTATCCCATGAGACAGGCGCCATTTGTTTTACCGCATCCAACATTGTTTTTTTACGGTCGTATTGCTGACTCATGTGACAGAAGCTGGTTCCACAAATGATGGCAATGTCACTGGAAACGGTAGTTTTTGACACCTAGGATTTCAGGAGCACCGGGATCGCATTCTCCAAAACAACTCTTATGCTTTTGTTAGCTTGGAGTAAATTCGTTACTCATTATACATGCATTTTGAAAAAAGAAACACATGAGATTTTCGGTTTTTTTCTTTTATCGATATTTGTAGAGACGTCTTTCCTGTCTTTTATGAAGTTTTTTTTTTTCAAATTGTTATTTGAAAGGTAGCGCTTTTTGTTTTTGTCTTTCTTTCTTCTTTTTATTATTCTTAGTTCTATCCTGATCTTTTTCTTTTTTTTTTTCTTTTTTTAGTATTTCCGCTTTTTTTTAACTTTCCACCTCACTCTAATACTTCAGTTCTTTTTCTTAGTATTATCTCCTCTCCTAATAATTTCATCTTTCCCCTTCTGTCTCCCCCTTCTCTCTCTCTCTCTCTTTCTTCGTTTCTGATTCTACTTTCTACTATCTATTTTTCTCTTTCTTTTTTGTTTCATTTTTATTTCTTTTTCTGTATGTCTCTCTTTCTTTCTTTTTTTTCCAATAAGTCTTCGCTCTACCATAGCTTTAGACAATTTCTCTTCATCTTTCTTTATTTCCTCCCTTCCCTCTCTGCCCCTCTCTTTATCCCTCTCTCTCATATATATATATATATATATATATATATATATATATATATATATATATATATATATATATATATTGTATTTAAAATAAAGGACTTTAACAGACTTAAATAATCTTTACTCCTTGACGGCTTTAAAACGGATTTTTCTGCAAACTGGATTACACATACTTGGATCACTACACACATTTTGGATTTTAATGAAAGTTATTTTATCATCTGTGCACCTTATAGACGTATATATAACTTTTAAAAAAATTAATGTTTATTTTTAAATTAGTAAAACTAACAATGCATCAATTTCGTTATATTCATAACATAAAATATGTTGTAATCTTGCGGACTGGTAATGATAAAGACAAACACAGTGGTATAATAACAAAATGTGTATTAAAAAAAAGTATGTTAAAGAAGTACACGTTATTGTTCTTGGCCATAACTGCCACGAATCGCTACTGGTATTTACTTCCCAACTCAGGAAGATGTGACACAAAGTCAGGAAGGTGAGGAAAGTCAAGTCAGCGCTTCTAAACGAAGAGCAGTCTGGTCTATATAAACTTTGCCCGAGCAGCCTCATCGGCATTCCTCATTCAGGGTGATTCAGGCAGTAAGTAATAAACTTACTGCATCCGAAAAAACGGGAGGTAATGCCTAGGAGGTTCATCTTTCTAGGACTACTCGGAGATTGAGTGTCGAGGTCGGAACCCCGACTGATAAGTAACACAAATGCACTCCGTCACCAAATGGATGGCGCATATTAAATGTAACTATATGTATAGTATCTGGGTAAATCCATTATTTGAGCAATCCCTATGTCAATAGAATAATTCCAGATTCTTCTCATGGAAATATTGTCGCCTATTATCTTTTTGTATTGATAATACATGATCTCTTCATATCTTTTCATCTGTTTTTTTAATTCCTGACTTTTAATGTATCCTCTTATTCTTAAAGATTTCCCCCATTTTATAAATTCTTTGCACAAAAAGTTTTATGTTTGTATTTATGACTTAATTTCAGATAATACTATTTCAATTAATCCGAGTAACAAATTCATAGTTTCACTATAATATGAATTTGCTAATATCTTTCCTCTGAAGAGAAGTACACATTTCTTTGAAACTCCGTGGATTAAGTAAATTTCAAATATCTTATTTGAGTATCTTGTCGAACAATAAATGATGTAAAATATATCTTTACAGTCTTAAATTTTTATTCTTTAATAATAAGCTTTGTTTCTTATCTTGGTTGTATTGAGCTTTTTTTTATTATTTATTATATAGATATTAATATTTATATTTACTCTTAAGTTTTGAATATCTTTTGGCTTCTAAACTTAATCTTTACTGATTAATTATATATATATATATATATATATATATATATATATATATATATATATATATATATATATATATAGAGAGAGAGAGAGAGAGAGAGAGAGAGACATCCACATACAGTACGGTTTCACTGTTCACCAGTGCGGTTAGACAGGCAACTACCTCAAGCCAGGATCAAAACCCGACAGCCTATACGACAGTCAAGGCTCCTAACCATTACGCTAATCGGTGGCTGTTGTGTGAGTCGTGAATTAACGATGTCTTGACATCGTCCGAAATATACCTAAGCTCGATTTGTTTACACAAAGAACATCGCTTTATACGCTAATGGTAATTCGTGTATCACTTCTCAATATGCTCAACTCAAGATGAGGAGCATTATATATGAAATGTATTAAGCGACGCTCTTTGTGTAAACAAATCGAGCCGAGGCATTTGGACGATGTCAAAACATCGTTTATTCATGACCTACACAGCAGCAGCAGCCATATAGCGTAATGGTGAGACGCCTTTACTGCGATTTGGGCGGTCAGGTTTCGATCCTGGCTTCAAGCAATTGCCTGTCTAGCCGCGCTGATGAGCTGTGAAACAGTACTGCCTGTAGATGATTATATATATATATATATATATATATATATATATATATATATATATATATATATATATTTGTTCTCGATCTCTCATTTCCCTCTCTCATAACATTAGGCAATCTCTCTCTTCTCAACGTTTTTTGTTTATATCTATCTTTTTTTTATTTATTTTTGTTCCAATCATGTTACCCTTTACTTTTCTCCCCTCTTAGATATTTGATTATTATTTAAATATTACCCACCTCTCTCTGTCTATCTCTCTATTTATCCTAACATTCTTATTTGTTTTATTCTATTTTCTCCTCTTGGTGCTACCAGATCAGGCTATCTGAAGATATCGGCTTCCTGAGATGAAATGCACCCAACATTGATATTTTTTGCTTTTCTACTTCCTTTAGCAAAACTTAATTATGTTCTGCAAAATAAAAAACAAAAACAACCCACCTTTTCCCCCCTTTTTCCTTCTTCCCATTTCCCTTTTCTCTTTCTATCTCCCCCACTTCCTGACTGGTTTCCTGAATTAAAATGTACCAAACATTAATACTGTAACCCTTTCCCTACCTCATTGCAAAACTCATTCATGTTATGCAGGGAAGGAAACAAAAACGATAAAGTCCACTATAACCCTAACCAAAGCAAACACTACAAACTAGCGATTAAAGATACAAAAAGCTTGAAGAATAAAAACCTTCTACAAAATAACTGAATGCAACATGAATATTATTTCCAAAATAACTGGATTCGCCATTAAATAACCCAAAAAGGGCTGATATGCCGTAAAACCAAACACTTAAACCAAACCCTCCTCTCTTAACGTATATTCTCTGTCTGTCTGTCTGTCTCTCTCTCTCTCTCTCTCTTTACTGTTTCTTGATTTCTGTGTCTGTCTTTCGCTTTATCTCCATCCCCCTCTCTCTCTCTCTTTATTTATTATTGCATTCTTTCTCTTTTCTATTCCTCCTCCTACCACTCTCTTTTATCTCTCTCCCTCTCTTTCTTGGCTTTTTTTCCTTTTATGTACACCATTCTTAACTCTATCCTCCTTTCTTACAATTTATTTCTTCTTCTTCTTCTTCTTCTTCTTCTTCTTCTTCTTCTTCTTCTTCTGCTTCTTCTGTTTCTGCTTCTTTTCACATTCTTCTATCTCTCTTTCTTCTTTCTCTACCTCTGTCTCTGTCTCTGTATCTCTCTCTGTCTCTGTCTCTGTCTCTCTCTCTTACTCTCATCATTCATCTCTCTTAATAGAGTGCCATTAGGGTTCACTTTGTTTCGAATTTATTCCTTATTATTTCAAATATATACCACGTTCTGTCCCCAAATGAAAGTTTTGCTGTCTTATTTTAAAGCCGGTACACAACACCCATGGCAGTCAATCCTTTGAAATGATTTCTTCAGAAACCTTCGAAAGTCAAAGACATCACTTTCAGATTCTTCACAAAATGGCCTACAGACCTAATCAACCCCAAAATACATTTGTTGGGTTATTATATGAAAAAGATATCATTTTTTTTTTCTTTTTTATAATGATTGCAATAAGAAGTCTTAGAAAAATGTGATATTCTTTCAAGGTTAGGGGTAATCTTTGGCCAGAAATAAATGTTATTATGATTTCTTTCGTTTTCAAAAAATGGAAATTATTAAATGAACGAAGAAAATCTATATTTGAGCTATTTTTCATCAAACGATTTAAAGCGTTTGAGAAGAGAATTCACTTCTGAAGACAATAGAGCAAGGGTTCCCAATCTTATGTTGTTTGTGTGCCTCTGAAAGTTATTTTATCATCTGTGCACCTTATAGATGTATATATAACTTAAAAAAAATTGATGTTTGTTTTTAAATTAGTAAAACTAACAATGCATCAATTTCGTTATATTCATAACATAAAATATGTTGTAATCTTGCGGACTGGTAATGATAAAGACAAACACAGTGGTATAATAACAAAATGTGTATTAAAAAAAAGTATGTTAAAGAAGTACACGTTATTGTTCTTGGCCATAACTGCCACGAATCGCTACTGGTATTTACTTCCCAACTCAGGAAGATGTGACACAAAGTCAGGAAGGTGAGGAAAGTCAAGTCAGCGCTTCTAAACGAAGAGCAGTCTGGTCTATATAAACTTTTCCTGAGCAGCCTCATCGGCATTCCTCAGTCAGGGTGATTCAGGCAGTAAGTAATAAACTTACTGCATCCGAGAAAACGGGAGGCAATGCCTAGGAGGTTCATCTTTCTAGGACTACTCGGAGATTGAGTGTCGAGGTCGAAACCCCGACCGATAAGTAACGCAAGTGCACTCCGTCACCAAATGGATGGCGCGTATTAAATGTAACTATATTTATAGTATCTGGGTAAATCCATTATTTGAGAAATAGGTAGTTCAGCTTATTCTATAACAAAATCCAAATACGAATTTTGAAAAGTTCAATAAACACACGTAAATCTAGTAAACAAAATAAATATAGCAATTTTTTTTGTCTGAACCCTTTTAAAACTTCTGTGGATTCCAATTGGTCCATGTGTTGAGCCCGGTTGGGAATTCCTATTGTAGAGTCTCCCGTGTGAAAGATAAACCAGATTACAGCAAAAAACGATGAAAGATACAAATTAAGTTGGATGGTCGACTTTCTTTCTCATTGTATTAAATGCTATTGTTATGGTACATATTCTGGGTTCAGGTCATTTGCTTATGAGCTCTACCTACCCAGATCAATGCCTATAACCTTCACGTCGCACCTTTACACGTCTTTGTGGCGTGCTATTTACACTATGTCTACAAACTTAAATCTGCATAAGCTCTTTCACAGGAATTTAACACGTTTTACTAAGAATATAGCAATTGATACAATTGGATTTGTATTATGAAACTAGTGGGGTGGAGGTTAGGAAATATTGTGTTAAGAGAGGCTATACAATCGTATCTAAAAGTCTGTATCCGCACCGAACATTTACAAATAGCAAAGGCCATGGTTTACTTTATTTATAAACTAGTGGGGATGCCCGGCATTGTCGGGGGGCATGAAATACGCTTCAATATATTTTAATTTATGCAAATTTCGTATTTATTATTACAGAGCTAATTATCTATTGAATATTATATTGTTACTAACATATACTACTGATTTGGGTGCCATCAGCTAGAATCAAAACCAAAACATTTAGTACTCCAGCCGTGTTTCCTACCGATGTAGCTATCGAGAGTTACGTTAGAAAAGTTTTAATATTAAACGACTTGAAGAAATGAATTGAATTCTGGTGTGTTCAGAAACAAGTAAAAATATGCCAGCAAGTTGGAATTAACAATTTGCATTTTAACTTGCTGACGTATGTCTGCACGCGTTATTCATCCATCCAAACAAAGATTTTACTCGTTATAAACAATCCTTGGTGTATGATCACTATTTCCTGTTAATTTCAATATTATGTGATCAATAGTTTAAGAGTTTATCAATTAAATATTTACACGCAGACAGACAGATACACGCACATACATCTAATTTTTTTTCTATAGATTATAAAGAAAAATCAGCTTGATTCTGTAAATTAGATTTAAATAGTTTTCCATTCAGTTTCTTTTGAAATATATTATATTCGATAGGAATATTTTTCAGACAGATGCCATTTTATATCGCAGCAGGTAGGCGACTGTTAACGACGCGGACTCACAACCTAGGTGTGCCAAGTTCGAACGCAGTTCGTTTCACATAAACACTTGGTAACCTTCACGTGGTTCAACATGTAAGTACTCGATACTTTTCGAGAAACAATTCTTAATAGAAAGATATCAGGGAAACCAATGCCAACAAAATTATCAAAAATGATGCAGAACAACAACAGCAACAATTATCAGCAGCAAATTTCAATTAAAATGGACGTCATCTCTTAACCACCATCGTCTTTTTTCATAGTAAATTTGTAAATTAATACATTTTTATATTTCCTAGTGATAGATAACATTTTAATAATATTAAAGTTTTTTCCATGAAGAAAAAAATTGGAAATAATGAGGAAATATCTAGAATCTTTGATATTTTTCGTGACATCACAAATCTTTATTAAACGGTGCATAAAACAAAATACGCTTTATTCTGTATTTCAGCGTCTTTAGGTGATTCAAACATGGCCGACAACGTTTTCGTTAATTTTTTGATTGTCTAAAGCTTACAGTCTTCTGGGACGAGGACGGAGTAATGATGAGAAGTATCACAAGTACACGCGCCTATTATGCTTTACTGTTGATGAAATTAATAGCAGCTATCAAAATGTTAAGCAAAACCAGCAAAGATATCCTCCTCTAACAAGACAACGCTCTAATCCACAACACGCATGTCGCCAGATCAGAAGCACAGGCATGAGGCACGTAGCTATAAAATCCTACCCCATCCCCTCTGTTCTCCTGACATTGATCTCTCTGACTTTTACTTTTAAGATTGTCATATAGAGTAGTAGTATCATTCCGAATCGGCTGTTTGTAGTATCCTCGACTTTTCTCCATACATCCAACACTATGCGGTCGCATGACATAGCTTCTTTTGCGGTTGTAATTTGCGACAACCTCTTCATAGTGAATGACAGTTCGTGCGTATCCTTGTTAATATGTATGGGCATAGAACACGGCGGATGTAGAAGAGTAAACTTGGATAAACGATCCTGCTATCCCCATGGGTACCAGTAGTACCTGTGGCATCTGGCGAAAGTGTGACAGCGGTTCAGAATACAGCGTGGTTGTGCAGTTGACGGTTAGCGGAGAACTATGACAAGGTGGTGAATCGACAAAATACCCGTCCCTTTGAAAGGTTTGTGTTAGGAAGGGCACCAGCCGTAAAAAAAAAATCTGTTTCAATCTCATGTCATGCCAAATATTGAAAAATATTTCTCCCACATATTGGTGTATGTGTCATGTTTTGTTTTTTTTTTAATTTTTTTTTTACAAGGTGATCACCTCTTATCAAGGCCCGGAAGCCACTCAGGGATAAGGGTTATTGTATGTACAGTACGTTAGTGTGGGGTTTAATAAAAAATGTCTACTTAAGGGGGCGGATCATCAGGAATTTGTTTACGTTGGACTTGAAGACATCCAGGTTGTAGACAGGTGGGAAGCACGCTGACGGAACAGAGTTCCACAGGCGTGCGGTTCTAAGAAAGAAGCTTTGTTCATGGAATCTACGTTTTGGTTTAGGCACAGATAAATAGTGGGGAAAATTTTTGACAGTGGTTTCAGCTAGACGGGTGTTATTCGTAAAGGATTTACGAGGGGGGACTAGAGATATGAGCTCAGACGAGCATCTGCCATGGAAATAACGATAAAACAATGACAGGCTCGCAACGTCTCTCCTGTGGGAGAGAGATTGCAGGGAAGAGAAAAGGGCCTCCCCCACTAAGCCACGAAATCTATTTTGTACTCTGTCAAGGCATGATAGGCTGTTTTTAGCAGCTCCTGCCCAGATATGACAGCAGTATTCCATCCTTGGGCGTACTTGGCTTTTATATAGATAGAGAATTGCATCAGTAGTGAGATATCTTCTGGAGCGGTAGAAGGATCCCACCATCTTTCCAGCGACCTTGGCAACAGAATTAATGTACGTGTTCCATTTAAGATCAGGAGTAAGGGTCAAGCCCAGTAGCTTGTCAAAACATGGGGCTTCTCCTAGACGAGAGCCATCCATTTCAATTGATGCCAGATGGGGATCAGAGCGTTGATGATGTAAAGATAGGAGCTTGGTTTTAGATGCATTAAAGGTAACCAACCACCTCTTCCCCCACTGAACCACGTGCTGGAGATCAGAAGAGAGAGAATCAGAGAGAGCTTTGTCATTTACAGCCTTTGATGTGTTGCCGTAGATGGTCGTGTCATCAGCATAGATGTCAACGAATGATTTAAGTATATGTTTAGGGAGATTATTGATGTACATCAGGAAGAGTGTTGGGCCCAGGATTGACCCCTGAGGGACTCCAGCATTAATACTGTGGGCCTCTGATTTCTGACCATCAACCACTACTCTTATGAGCCTATCGGAGAGAAATGATTTAATGATTGAGAGAACATTACTTGTGATACCGTAGCTGGAAATCTTGTGAAGTAGGCCTTTATGCCATACTTTACCGAAGGCCTTTGATATGTCAAGAGCAATTGCCCTGGAAAGGAAGCCTTTGTCAAGAGATTCACTAATCCTATGAGATATAACCGTTAGCACATCTGCAGTAGATCTGGCAGAACGGAAACCATATTGCATGTCACTAAGGAGGTTATTTCTGCTTAGGTGGTTGACTATTTCTCTATTTAATATGGATTCCAACAACTTACTCATGACACTCAGGAGACTTATTGGTCTGTACTGAGATGACATGTATTAATGTATGTGTCTTTATTGGTGTATATGTTATGTATTGGTTATGTATTATGCATTGGTGTATGTGTTATGCATTGATCTATCTGTTATGCATTGGTCTGTGTTATATATTGGTCTATGTGTTATGTATTAGTGTATTTGGTTTACATTAATGAATGTATTATGTATTGGTATATGCATTATTTATTGCTGTATGTATTATGCATTGGTCTATGTGTTACGTATTTGTGTTATGTATTAATGTAGGTTTAATGCATTGATATATGTGTTATGTATTGGTCTGTGTTATGTATTAATATATGTTTAATGCATTGGTATATGTGTTATGTGTTGGTTTGTATTATGTATTAATATATGTTTAATGCATTGGTATATGTGTTATGTATTGGTCTGTATTATGTATTAATATATGTCTAATGCATTGGTATATGTGTTATGTATTAGTCTGTGTTATGTATTAATATATGTTTAATGCATTGGTATATGTGTTATGTATTGGTCTGTGTTATGTATTAGTCTGTATTATGTATTGATGTATGTTTCATGCATTGGTATAGGTGGTATATATTGGTCTATGTGTTATGTATTTGTCTGTGTTATGTATTAATATATGTTTAATGCATTGGTGCATGTGTTATGCATTGATCTGTGTTATGTATTGATGTACGTTTTATGCATTAATGGATGTGTTAGAAAACAAAATTGTACTTGTAATCACGACAACTATTTCACTAACCATTCACTGTTAAATAAAGAGAAACAATGTTTATTGCCATGGGCTTCGCATTATTATGGTTCAAAAGGCATTGCATTTTGTTTGCTTCATTATTTTTATCAATTAAACTTCCACGTTCCTTTCCGATCGTCTTCCCTGGTAGGGAGTAAGTTTTTTTAAGTGTTTTCAGAAAAAATTAGTGGAGGATTTTTTTCCATTCCATTTTCTATTTTTTTTTAGACAGAATTAAATTTCTATGCAAGATGTTGCTTTAAAATGGATAGAATTTCTTAAATGGTAGTATGCCTCCACATGCCTAACATTGGGACGGCTGATATATATATATATATATATATATATATATATATATATATATATATATATATATATATATACATATACATATATATATATATATATATATATATATATATATATATATATATATTAGTGGCCTGCCAAGATTATAAGGAAGATAACTAAGCAACATAAATCCTAAGCAAAATTAATATAGGTTCTTTTTACCAATTGTCATAAAATTTTAATCATATAATAGTATTGTAATCTTCAAGAAACCTGCAAATTTTCATGTGATTTCATACCATAGAACTAAAGATATGAGCCTTTCAATATTCAATTTGGCTACGAGTATATATATATATATATATATATATATATATATATATATATATATGTGTGTGTGTGTGTGTGTGTGTGTGTGTGTGTGTGTGTACATATATATACCAGCTTTTTTGACAGTTTTATAAATTCAAAAGTTCAAAATCTCTGCGGCTATATATATATATATATATATATATATATATATATATATATATATATATACCTTTTATTTGTTCTACATAAGCATTAATATGCTGTCACACATTCATGAGCATGTTTCGATCAGCCAGTTACAAGTAACTACAGACCTATTCAGATGTTATGGGTTATACAAATTTTAGTCCGTAATTAAAATTTTACATTAGTTACAAACACAAAAAATTATCAGGAGTCGAATCACATTGCATCCATAATAAAAAGATAACGATGTTTAATATATGTAGAAGACGACAAAGAAAAAAGAGGGAATAAAAAGTGTATATCAAAATAAAGAGGAGAAACACAGAGGGGAAAAAGGAAGGAAGGGAGGAAAAAGAAAAGGGGGAAGAGTACATATAATAATATTAAAATATACATAATATTTATAAGATAATAAAACTATTAATAATTAGATCAGTCATAAGAAAATCTTTGATCATAAGAATGAAATAAAAATAATACTAGAAAAGTCACAAAACTATAAGATTTAAAAATTACTTTGATAAAATCCTTTAGATTTTTATATCAATAATATATATATATATATATATATATATATATATATATATCATCAATAATATAAATATATATTTATATCAATAATATATATATATATTTATATCAATAATATATATATATATCGATAATATATATATATATATATATATATATATATATATAAAGCTTAATGTCTGTGGGTGTGTGTGTGTGTCTGGTCACGAATAGGCTCCTATATGGTTGACTATTTTAAAAAACTGATTAAATATAATGATAGAAGATGTATCGAGACACAGGAATCGGTATGTTTGATCTGGCAGAACGGTGTTTCATTAAAATTGTGGGGTCTGCGTTCGCGCCTGGTCCACAAATTATGGAAATAAAAAAATTTAAAAATTAAAAAAAAAAACGTTTACAAGTGTTTTTGATAAAGATGTATATAAGAATACTTTGATAAGTATGTTTTAACTTAAATAGGGATGGTATAATAAAATTGTGGGGTCTGCGTTCGCGCCTGGCCTCCATAGAATGGAAATCGTCACAAACTTTAATAAAGACTTTTCATATCTATCTGCGTAAGTATACTATGATAATTATGTTTCAGTTTGAAGAAATATGGTATAATAAATTTATGGGGTGTTCGTTTGCACATAACCCCCATAGAATGGAAATATATCACAAAGTTTAACAAGGTTTTTTAATATAGATCCACAGAATATTGTGATAAGTGTTTCAGTACGAACAGGTATGGTATAATAAATTATGGGGTTTATCCATTTTATTTTTACTTTCATCATATTTTACTTTGGTTTTGATACCCCCAATCCGAAGCTATTACTTTACAACCCTTCCTTTTTATAACCTATCATACTTTCATAAATGAGAGTCCATTTTCTGTAGGCTGTTTTTGAACCCAGTCAACAACGGGTACTTTTGCTAGTATATATATATATACATATATATATATATATATATATATATATATATATATATATATATATATATATATATATATATAAAAGGGGTCAAAGAAATATATAAGAATTCTTTAAATGGAAACTTATCGATACAATAAAAAGCTCGGCATGTAGTAGTAACAGTAAATTTAGCTTAAATTTGCAGTTTTTGAAAAAATTACAAATGCGGACTTTCTTTTTGTCGGCATATATATATATATATATGTATATATATATATATATATATACATATATATATACATATATATATATATATATATTAGATTGGTGCAAAAATAATGCTTTTTTGACGTCCAACTCTGTATATAAAAACGATATTATTTTTTGCCCAACCTAATATATATATATACACATATATATATATATACACACACACACACACACACATATATATATAAGTACTTCATTTACTCACATAAAATTAATAACGAGAGTATAAATTTATGCGTAAACTTTAAGTATTTACTTCAAAGGTGCTCAATACGTAGGTAGAGCTAGTTAGTAAGTTATAAAATATATATGGTGATTAAGCTACACTGAATATTCCGCGTTTCATCCACTCTAGGACTCTTCAGGTGTAGCTTAATCGCCATGTATATTTTATAACTTACTATATATATATATATATATATATATATATATATATATATATATATATATATATATAAGGGGTCAAAGAAATATATAAGTATTCTTTAAATGGAAACTTATCGATACAATAAAAAGCCCGGCATGCAGGTGGAGT
>NC_136505.1:26421237-26426237 GCF_053919585.1 Euprymna scolopes | reverse complement strand
GGGTTGAAACAGAATTTAAAAAATCGCCGTAGTCTCTTTCTCTGACCTTGGACAGCATATATCAAGTGCAGTATTAGAACAGATACTACACTTTGTTCCTAGTCAATAGTTAGAATCTACTCTAGTAAGTATAGCAAATAGCTTATTTTGAGGTCATTCTACTTTTTATTCATATGTTTTATGTTTTAATATTGAAAATTATTTTCTGCACTATTCTATGCATTATGCTTATTTTTTGTTGATGCTAATGTTTTCGACGGTACTATCATTAAACAAAGCATTTATTTAGTTCCCATGGCTGGGGATAAACAAATAATATAACAAATTTTAAAATAAGATTTATTCAGAGATAATGGTTCGAATCCTGTACGTATCTCAGTTTTTACTTTGTGGTATTTTTTTTTTCCAATTTACTGTTTGTGTGTGTGTGTGTGTGTGTGTGTGTGTTTGCTGGGGATGGGACATTCTACTGGATCCGAACATTTCCTTCATATTTCAGATACTCGAACCGAGAGATCTTTATAGGATTCTAACTGTCCCTTAAATTGCAATCGTTTAGATCTCTCTTGCTATTGAACAAAGGATTTACTTAGCCCGCGTGGCTGGTAATAAACAAATAGTACTACAAAGTGAAAAATAAGATTTGTTCTGAGGCACATGTTCGAATCCTGTACGAATCTAATTCTCTTTAATTTGTTATATTTTAGGTTTAACTCCAGCCCCTAGGATGAAATAAACTCTTTGTTTAGTAATATTACCCGTGATAACATTAGAATCAACCAAATAGCAGCATGATGCATAAGGCAATCCTTCTACCTGTAGCAGAACCAAAGACGTCCTAAGATGGAGTACTGTTGCCACATCCGGGGAAGAATTGGTAAGAATACCGTCCCCTGCTTCAAAATCTAGTGGAGAGGACCTTTTTCTCCTCCCAACATCCTCTTCCTCACAAAAGAGATGTTGCGAGTCTGTCTCTTTTTTATCGCTATTTTCATGACAGATGCTCGACTGAGCTTCTATCTACGGCCCTATCTGTAAAACATCCACTCCAAGTACTCGTCTAGCTACCACAACTCTCCATAATTTCTCTTACTCTATCTGTGCCTAAAACTAAATGAAAATTCCATGAGCAGAGTTTCTTTCCTAGAACTACCCATCTGTGGAACATAATACTGCGGTGCTGCTTCCCAGCTTACTATAATATAGTTGTTTCAAGGACTAATGTAAACAATTAATTTATGTAGTGCGGGCTATTATTCTCATCTTTTTTAGTTATTGTTTCACGACGTTTCGGCCAACTATTCCTCTGGCCTTCGCGGTTACCACCTGACGAAGGCTAGGGGAATAATTGGCCGGAAGATCGTGAAACAACAAGTAAAAAAGATGAGGATAATAGTCCGCAATAAATAAAATAAAAAATAATACTCATCTCAATAATGAATTCCAATGAAATAATATATAATATAAACAAGTTCTTGTTAAGCCGTCATCTTAAATAAACATCGCTCACGTTCCACGATTACCGATCATCACTGTGTTGTCTCACTGCATATCCTGCACTCATTAACTTTGAACTTCGATAAACGGTGACCCTCGCCTCAGTAAAAAAAAAAAGAAAACATTATCATAATTTTCCTGTAGCAGACCCCAAGTTATATATTATTTACAAACCACTTTTTCCTTAGAATCATTTCAAATACAAAGAATTCCCACTGCCCCAAATATTATAAATCGATATCGCTCTGTATAACGGACGTTTTCATACACAGACATTTTGGCCAACGGACAATTGTGCCAGGTTATTTAGTCTCAAGTGGTATTTTTCTATGTAGAAAATGTAATTAAGTTATTAATATCATTTCGATCTGAATAAATTCTGGAATAATTTAGTTAAATTAAAATGAAAACTGACAAAAATATAATTGTCATCTTTTGCTACCGGAGCTATTTTTTTTTTTTCAGTATTCTTTTTCTTTTTATTTTTTGCTGGGGATGGGGCATTCTACTGGATTCAAACATTCACCCGCTATTTTAAAGACTCTCGCTGAAAGGTCTTTGTAGGATTCTCGCCGTCTCTTTAACTGCAATTGTTCACCGGGTATATTCGCCAGCATTTTCAAGTTTCATGCGCTCAATACTTTCTATGGTTATTTTACTTTATCTACTCATCAGAAATCCAGGATTCACTTTCTAGGGATTACATTAGATTTCTATGTAAGATATAAATGTTTATCTTTATCGTAGTTGTTTGTTTTTTTTTTTTTTTTTTTTTTTTTTTTTTGTTTTTTTTGATCTTGTCGAATTCCAAGACAAGAATTCATCTGCTCTGGTGGAATACCCACGTTGAAAGATTTTCAGGCCGCCATCCTGCTTGAGAATATCCCAGAGTGATGTCAAAAGTTTTTTAATGGGGAAAAGGTCTGGATTTTTTTTTTCTGATTATCAGCTTTAAAGTGGATTTTCTTATTTTGGGGTTTTTTGGGGTTTTTTTTTTTTGGTTTTTTTTTTTGACGTGCCGTTTTTCTCATCTTTCTTAATCACCTTTCTTTCTTCTTGTTTTGTTTTGAACTACTGTGTCTATTTCTATCAATCATCAATTACCTCTGAATAACACAAAATAAAATAAAGGCAATGTTTTCGTTATGGATTGCGAAAAACACATCTTCTGGTAAAACAAAAAATATAGTGGGGTTGTTTCCCAGCTGACTATAACATGTTCGTTTTCAAGACTAATGTAAATAAGTTCCTGTTGAGCAGTCCTCTTATATAATTAAACCAAGTTCCACCATTACTGATCATCTCGATGTTTTCTCACCGTCTACTTAATACTCCTAAAGTAGCCTTCGGTCCTTGATAAACGCTAACCCCCAACAAGTAAAAAAAATAACTCTTAACTGAAGTTAACCAAATTTTTAGTTGGTTAGCTTTCACCACTTATATGATAATAGCATACTGCCCGGCATGCCCGGTCGAAAAATACACTTAAATATTATATTTTAATTCATGCAGATTTCGTATAGTTATTATTATAAAGCCAATTTTCTATTGATTATTATATTGTGCCCAATATATAGTAGTGATTTCAAAATATAAAAAAAATGGTTTACGTGCCATCAGCTGGAATCGAAACCAAAACATATAGCTCTCCGGCGTTATTCTTTATCATCTGAGTTGAGTGCATATACATATAACTTATATAACTATAATCATTTTAAAATTATCGTAGTTAAGTATAAAAATGTATATTTCCGTATACGTAAAAAATACACGTTTAATCGATGTGTTCCAAATTCCAATTTTTCAATTTTGATGTCTTAGCAGCTATTTTAGAGGCTAAAACCCAGGTCGAATTTGTTCCACAAGTCCGAACTCTCCATATATCAAGTTTCATGTCTTTAAACCAACAATTTACAAAGTAATTTGAAAGAGACCGTTCCGTACACAAACACAGATGAGGTCACTTTTAGATTTGTAATAGATTACGTTGGGAGAATCTTAAAAGAAAAAAAGTTTTATACTACGTTGATAGCATCTTTTTGCATTTCTGTGTGAAAGAATCTCTTATAGAGATCCGTGTTCACATCTGAAAATGCTATTTCAAACTTCATCATGAAAGATCGATGAAAATAAAAATAATTAACATGCTAGACAGATAGGCATGGCTTGGATACATTAGAACATTAGAAAACATGTTTAAATGGTTAATAGTTTTTTTTTTTTCAGTAATGCATGGACGACACACACACGAGCAAATTTCCGTGCTCAATCATGAAAAAAGGATTTTTTAAAAAGCGAAGATGGAGAGAGAGAGAGAGAGAGAGAGAGAGAGAGAGAGAGAGAGAGAGAGAGAGACTATGATGAGTGATATGGCGACCAGCAGATACTCGCTTGAACGCCCCAGAAGTTGAGACACATTTTTATTCAAGTCGTACCTAGTCTTCAGGCGCACCTCATACATATTGTCGTTGCCTATTTAAAACTTAAAAATGATCTTTCAAAATTATGCCATTTTCAAACTTCAGCATAACAGACAGGCCGAGAAATAAACAAGGCTTAACTTATCGAAATTAAAAACTACACATAGGACAGAAAAAACGAAAAGATGTCGGAAGAGTGAAAAATTCAATATAAGTAAAAAAAAAAAAAAATTCTTTAAATATTGAAATAAAAAAAAAATAAGCAGGAAATTAAATAATAATAAAAAAAAAAATTGATTCCAAAATGTGTTAATTCATTTATTTGTTACTTGTTTTGGCAAATGCATGGCAGAATCTGAGGCTGGGCACTTAGGCATAAACGATCGCACATGAATCGCTTTGTCTTCATACGGCAAATGATTAATGCCAAGATTTGCATAATTTCTTTCCAACGTAATTTCTGCAGAATCAAGAAGACATATCACAACACCATTTCGAGAAACATGAAATAAATAATTCATAGCTCATCTTAGGAGTCCTGCATTCAGTGCATGGAAGCACTCACCGTTTCTCTTTAGAAAATTTATTCTTAATAAATCCTTGTTATTCTTGCATTGCTCCTCTTCTCAGAATGCAGTAGCTGCGCACAGGGGTCTGCGATCAGTTTTTGTGCAGAGGATGGAGGGGGTGGACGGTTCCGGCTATAATGCAGGGAAAAGTGGCATAATGTACACTTAAAAAAACTCTGTATAAGTAAAAGACATTGAAAATTTAAAAAAAAAAATTTAAAAAAAAGAGAAATGCACATGCTCTAAAAATAATTTCTACTTATATATAAAAGGCACTTTGTGTGTGTGTATGTATGTGTGTATAAGCTTCTTCCTTATAGTCTCCGAAACGACTGGACCGATTTTCAAAAATAATTTTTCACAAAAATGTACTCCATGCGTTTAGAACTGTTCTAACATTGGTTTTGTATCGGAATGCCCCTGATAAAGATCGAAAATCGATAATCGAAAAAATCCGATTAAAGAAGAAGCAGTTCGATTTTGATGAAAGTTAGCACTCTGATACAGTTAAACA
>NC_136505.1:26338737-26416237 GCF_053919585.1 Euprymna scolopes | reverse complement strand
AGCAGCAGACCTCCCCTTTCTAAGTTGAACAGCGAACAATCGAACGACACAACCCCTCCCTCCCTCACTGATCAACTATAAGCAGCAGTCAAACACCCACGCAAACATAGGTAACCATGACAACCGACATCAGGCGATCGTGACGTTAAGCGCGGAAAGAAAACGCGCGAAAAAGTTTAATTTCAAGCTGACAACCGTTATGAAAGAACGGCAATATTTTCTGCTCTCCAAAAAACAGGAATATGCACCCGCGTGGACGACGCATGGTGACCGACAAATGATCAGCTCAACTCAACTTGGCGGACGGCCATGAGACTAAAAAGGGACCTTTACTCTAACATGGAATTACCTTGGTCAACACAATCTAACGAAAGCCATTCTACCCAAGAACTTTGTCAGGGCAAACCGCATATCGAAGATGACGAAAAAAGAAAAAGAAGTGATAAAGAAAAACTAACGACATTATCACGTCATCAAAATGCGCGCGCCAGGGGAGAAATTCCCACCAAAAAAATCTGAGTATCGTTCGATATCCATTCTCTCATATTTCACCGCTCCCCCTCAGCCCGCTCAGTGACAGTCGAGTTCTTTCCGTGAAATAATTTCTTTCCTCACCAAGCATAAAGGTGAAAGAATTGGAAAAAGAAAAGAAGAGGGAAAGAGAGAAAGAACATTGTTACCTAACTTTCACTTTGATTGTTCTAATGTTTGTTTCAACTGTGACTTTATGCATTATCAAAAGAAAAGAGAACTCATAACCCCATCCCAACCTGATCTTGTATGCGACCCGACTGTCATTTTGATTATCCTAATATTTTGATTGGTCTGTCTTTATGTTTTGCCAATGTCTGTGACCCGACTTTCATTTTGAATATTCTGATATTTTGTTTTAACCCCTAACCCCTACGCTAGACCCGGAACACGGCACAATATATTTCAACAAAACAAATGAGGTTATAACTATTTTTGTATGAGATATTGCTTATTACATACCGCGTAACAATTATGTTTTTCCTTCGCAGGACATGACGTATCTTTCTTAAAAATACAAGTAATTTTAACATATTTGGAAACACTCTATAAAAACTATTATATATATATATATATATATATATATATATATATATATATATATATAATTTAATTGAAATTTATTATTGAGATGAGCATTATTTATTAATTGTATTTATTGCGGACTTTTATAGTAATTTTAACATATTTGGAAATACTCTATAAAAACTATTATATATATATATATATATATATATGTATATATAATTTAATTTAAATTTATTATTGAGATGAGTATAATTTATTAATTGTATTTATTGCGGACTATTATCCTCATCTATCGTAGTTCTTGTTTCACGACGTTTCGGCCAACTATTCCTCTGGCCTCCGTCAGGTGGTAACCGAGATAGGACTAAAAAGATGAGGATAATAGTCCACAATAAATAAAATTAAAAACTCATATTTATTATCAAAACAAAAGACTGAAAAAATTATTACGTAAAATCTATTTGCTTATACAATTTAAAAAAATAAAAATAAATTGAAATTTTGAACTTTCTTCGATAGACATTTGTAAAAATCTAAAGATTAAGCAGAGAACCGAACAGACGAAAAAAAAAGATTTTTAAAAAATCCAAATAATTTTACAAATAACTGTTACCAAAGGCAAGATAAGTTACTCTTCTACCTACTTGAATACCTTTTGTGTGTTTTAACATATTTTAACGCTTTTATTCGATTTGAAAAAAAAAACCCAAAAAACTAGTGTCTGGTTGGTAAGTTAAGCCGACAATAACATGACATACTGCGGGACTTCCGGTTGTCTCAACTATTGTCTATTAGCCGCTACCTAATCGTGACGCCATAGATCAGTTAACCGGCCTTGTATCTCGGTGGTAAAAGTCAGACTTTGTTGAGTATCCTGTTCACTTAAACTATCAAATCAAGCCACCTGTTCCTTATTTTGTTCCCAATTTACTTGTCTTCCCACGTGTACAGAGTTAGACACATGATCGATATTTAAGGTATGGAGGAATTCGGTTCCAAAAATTTGCCTCGATCTAGAACGATTTCTCCATCATTGACCGAGGACTGCAAAGATGAAGTGTAGTATCAAAACAGACACCAAACATTGCTAGTAGTCATTATCATTGACCTTCTACTTGGCCCTGTGGATCGATACTCCGTGACATCCAGACTCAGAATGGTCATGTATTCTTTTGGCATATGCTTGAATTCTTTCCGATGACATCCAATATATCACAAAAAGGGAAGTAGAAATCTCTGAAACAAGTTGACATATCCGATATCCAATATATTACACTCCGCAATTTTCTTTGCGTTAACCTTTTAACCATATTTCTTTTCTTTTTTTTACTCTTTGTCCTTCATTTTTTTTTTACTCTTTCTCCTTAATTTTCTTTTTTTTACTCTTTCTCCTTCATTTTCTTTTTTTTTACTCTTTCTCCTTCATTTTCTTTTTTTACTCTTTCTCCTTTTATTTTTTACTCTTTATCCTTCATTTTTATACTATTTCTCCTTCATTTTCTATTTTTTACTCTTTCTCCTTCATTTTTTTACTCTTTATCCTTCATTTTCTTTTTTTTACTCTTTCTCCTTCATTTTCTTTTTTACTCTTTCTATTTCATTTTCTTTTTACTCTTTCTACTTCATTTTCTTTTTTATTACTCTTTCTCCTTCATTTTAATTTTTTACTCTTTCTCCTTCATTTTCTTTTTTATTACTCTTTCTATTTCATTTTCTTTTTACTCTTTCTATTTCATTTTCTTTTTACTCTTTCTCCTTCATTTTCTTTTTTTACTCTTTCTCCTTCATTTTCTTTTTTTACTCTTTCTCCTTCATTTTCTTGTTGTTGTTGTTGTTGTTGTTGTTGCTGCTGCTGCTGCTGTTGTTGTTGTTGTTGTTGTTGGAGGAGGAGGAGATTTGTCTTTTGTGTTCGTTTTTGAAGTCACTTCCTTTTCTGTTTATCTTTTCTTCGCCGTTTCCTTCATTTCTTATTTCTTTTATGATTTTTCAGCAATATCTTCTTTTTTGTTTGCCTATTCATCCTTGTTTTTTCGTTTTGTTTACCTCCCCGCCCCTATTGTTGAAGATAGGACATTATCAAATAAAGAAAACGGCAAAGTTTTTCAAAGAAAACCAAATTAAGTTTTATTGAAAACTTGTTCTGACAATGAAATATATAGAGTTTGTGATGAATGAGAGTTCAAAGTGTCCCAGAACGTTCTGGTGAAAGAAGAACTATTTAGTTTGTAAGGAGAAATTGAGTCCACATGTTCATTTCCGCTGTCAGTTATATGTTTACATGTGTGTAGGCCTTGTAGATTTGTGAATGTGTGCATATGTGTGTGCGTGTATATGTATATATGTGTTAATGTGCCTCTGTTATCGATAAGAGAGTGTATGTACAAGCTTTTGGGCAAAA
The DNA here is from genome assembly GCF_053919585.1 of Euprymna scolopes. Classification (NCBI taxonomy): domain Eukaryota; kingdom Metazoa; phylum Mollusca; class Cephalopoda; order Sepiida; family Sepiolidae; genus Euprymna; species Euprymna scolopes. The sequence continues at coordinate 26,412,780 of NC_136505.1, read as the reverse complement.
GAGTCCGGTTATTAGTGTGTATATGCTGACGCTGTGTTTAGTAGTTTCTAAAAGTTCTGGTATCGTCTGCCAAGCGTCTTTCATCCTCAGGTCCAAGGTTAGCTTTTTAGGACATATCCACATGCATCGGTTATGGCAGCGGAAAAACAGGAAAAAATGCATGTGTTTGGGGTTTGACAGTACGCGCAAATTTTCGGCTTCTTTGAATAGTTAAATGAAACTGTTGATTTAATCTTCTGTTCAATCGAAAATTGATACGCAGAAACAGCATTTGCTGCCGCTTATAACAACTAACTATAGATATTGTATAGAAAAAGAATATTCAAAAGAAAGAATAAAAACCCCTATCCATGCAAAAATAATTATTTTTATCGACATTTGTTAAAACAGTAACAGATAAAGGGTCGTAAAGAATGAAATTTTAAAGTGTCTGTGAACATTCTAGATGAAAGGAAGTGATTTATATGTAAGAAGAAATGGAGTATACACGTTCATTTCGGCTGTCGCCTTGTGCGTTTACAGGTATGTAAATGAGATAAGAATTTTAGACATGTATGCATATTAGTATGCCTGTTTTATTGGTGATATAGTGCGTGTGTATTAACTGTGTACATTCATTCATTTATATATTGTTTATATGTTGTCATTTAGTAGTTTGTACGTTTCTTGTCATATTGTATCCTAATTCCATAGTTTCCTTTCGGCCTGAAAGCGTCTAGGTTAGATGATGACGTTCATACGTGTTGTCTCTGACAGAAAAATATCAGAAAAAGGAAGAAAGCTGTGTGTTTGGGTTTTTATAGTATGTACTAATATTCAAAGTGATTGTTCTTAACGCTATGATGGGCTGAGAAAAACTGCTAATTGGAAATTTAGTCCGATTTGTCTTTGTTTTATATATTATGTAAGGATATAAAAGAAACAAAGAAACAAAGAAACAAAGAATCATTGTGAAACAATGTTGCTGCTGCTGCCGTTTTATTTTAAAATTATATTTTGAATCTGTTATGACAGCTACGAGGGAAGAGAGGAAAACGGCTGCTATCGTCACAACCAGAGGAGAGGAAAACAAACAAATTTGTTTGTGCTGTTACAACGCCACAGCAAACACGGCTAATGCCCCGACGATACAGGGACGTCACTATCCAATTGGCATCTACTAAATTACGTGACAGAAATGCGGACAGCTTTTTCTCTCGACAAAGAAAATGATTATTAATCCATGCAAACCAATGGAGCCCCATCACCACACATAAAATTGAGCATATACGTTCATTTGGGCTGTCGAAATATGCAAACAGAGAGAGAGAGATAGTGAGGGGGGGAGAGAGAGAAAGAGGGGGGAGAAAGAGAGAGATAGGTAAAAAGACAGATGAAACTGAGAAAAAAAGGTGGCTCTCTCTATTGTGCTAGAAAATACATACACATACGTTATTTAACAAATATATTTTTGGTCGCCATTGATTAGTCCAATCAATGATGGTAGTTTAAGACAAACAATGCAATGACGAAGGTCCCACTACTGGATCTGGTTTTACTACTGGATCCGATTGCCATGACAAATACCACCCTACCTGAGAGCTCATCCTTCAAACTTCTCAGCTTAACATTCACAGGAAACATTATTTGGAGCAAATATATTGATGACATTGCCAAAGCTGCTGCAAAAGAAGGTGGACTCTCTCTACCGTGCTAGAAAATGATTCACACAAGAGAGTATCCTATATCTTTACAAAGTCACAATCCCCTCATGCATGGTGTATTGCTGTCACATCTGGATTGGTGCATCTACCACTAGTCTCTCGCTCTTAGACAGGGCCCAAGAAAGATTCTCCAACCTAATTGGTCCTGCACTATCGGCCAAGCTCCAGTCCCTATCCCATCGCCACAGTGTTTCATCCCAATATATCTGTTTAATGAAATGTGCTCTGATGAACTCATAGTACCTTTTCCCCATCGACGTGCATACTCACAACTAAGAAAGCAGCAAAATCTAACCCCTTCACTGTAGCGGTCCTTAGATGCTAGAAAGATGTGATAGTTTTTCCCCCGTGGAACTGACAGACTTTTGGAATAACTTCACTGTTTCCTGCTACATCAAGTGTACTAAACTCAAGAAGTTTAGATGTACTGTGACAAATATCTCGTTGCCGAACTTCCTCAGTTCTCTGCTAGACACGATCACAAGTAATAGCCCTTAAGCTGCAAGTGACAATAGACCTTGCTTGAAGTAAAAGACTCTATAAAAAAGAAAAAGATGGAAATAAGAAAATTGTAAGTAAAAACCTTAAACAAAATACATGTCGTAGTTCTAAAACGAAAATAAGATGTCACTTATCTAATAGTGTGAGAGAAAAAGTAATGTCACCGACAATTTATGTCAGAATTCTCTTCCTGCTGCCTGTTTTCTTCTCATCTATAGCCTTGTTCTTTTCAAAATTAAGACAAACAGGCATCTTATATCCTTGTGATAAGCAGTGTGCGTTCTTGTAAGCCCTGGACACCAAGTGGCTTCATGTTTCGTCTCGAGCGATTTTCATAATTTTATTTGAATTAAAGGCTGTAATTATTTATATAAAAAAAACTTAAAAGGCTCTAGTTGTATTATACACTATTGAGCTACTACTTAAACTTTTATGTGAATTTAAAGAAATCATATATAGATGACTCCGACAGACGTTAAAAATATTTTTAAAAAATGTTTAAATTTCAACAGTATTTCTCACAGTTAAGGGTGGCCGAATGTATTAGGTCCTTGCTAATAAAGTCAGAGATGGATTCAGTTGCCAGGTTCGAATCTGTCGACTGGTGTTAATCGTGACACCTTGCACTGATGATTCCCGAAAGGATGAAACATTAGTGTCCGTAGGTATTTAATGATTATTATAGTAAATTAATTATGTTGTTTCTTATTGTTTCTTATCGTTCAGCACTTTCAGTTGAAATAAAGTCAGTCAATTTAGCTCGTATGCGCAGATCACTCTGACAGACGTTAAAAACATTTCTCATGGTTGCAGACCATCTACTAGTTGGCCAGTTGTATACAAATTCCAAGAGCGATAGGAGCCTTCTATCATGTCTGAAAGTGAAACAGTGTTCAACGAGCGAGATCGGAGATGCGCTATACAACTCATGCTCTCTACTAATCAAAGCTATGACAGCATGACCATTGCCATCACCCTCAAAATGCACCGCCGGATTGCCACGAGTAACAGGAACGTACCCAGAGTGATAAAATAAAGTTTTCGGTCATAGTTATGATCTTTGGTGTGGTTTCAAGTGAGGCCCACATCATACTTTAGTCAGCTTGAAAATCAAGACTAAAGTGTACCTGGATGTGCTAAAGAGAATGGTTATCTCCTGGTGCAATCAGTTGGACGCTGGCAGACGCTTGGTGTGGCAACAGGACGGCGTTGGCCCACAGAAACCTAGGCTTGGCTTCAGAAGGAGTACTACGACTTTGTATCCTTCTTTCATTGCCCCTCTCCTCCTTCGACCTCGACCTGCTGGACTACTTCGTTTGGTCATACGTCAAGAACATCACCAACATGACTTCCCACAACACCAAAGCGCTTGTGGAAAAGGCATACTCCTAGTTCCGGACCAATATCAGGGTGGTGATTGAGGCTGAAAGCGGCTACATTGATGAATAGATGTCAGCTCTACGAAATAATGAAGTTACCTGAATTGATTTTTTCAATAAAAGTTTTAAAATAAAGCTGTAGTGTTGCTTTCTTTAAGGTGACCACTTTATCGTTCCGCCCTGCATACATAGATTTATTTGTCGATGTAATAATTTTATACCCGTATATGGTTTTGTCTCGTCTATAATTGTTATTATTATATTCAAGCTCCACTATACCCGTTGAGCTTTATATATTGACAGGTACACTTTTAAAGAAGCTTTCCGAATTCTTTAACCCTCTTTTAATATATATATATATATTACACCGATGAAGACTGAAGGATCGGTCGAAAATTATGTACTTATGAAAAAAGTTTTTTAATTATTTTTCATAATATTATTATTTTGTATTCCTGCACGTCACCAATTAAAAACGAATAAAGAAAAGTTATAAGCTTTTATACTTTTCGCATTCTTTTTTATTCATATATATATATATATATATATATATATATATATATATATATATATATATATATATATATATATATATATATGATATGGATGTTAATGTTTACATATTACTAGTGAATAGCTGCGTTGACGTTATTTTACTTTATCGTTTAGTACCTTGAAAATTTCTCTTCGTGGATTTTGTGTATACTTTAGAGCACGTTCCGTGCCATAGCCTAGTTGCATATCAAGTTTGGTTGAAATCTATTCAGTACTTTACGAGCCAGTATCAAACAAACAAACAGACAAAAAGTTTATGTTAATTATATCAAGCGCATTCAGTTTCACCTGCGAGTAACCTGGCAAACGTTTGTTTTGGCAGACATTTATCTGGAAATAAAGAATTTTTCGACTTAATTAAGAAACAACTCATTTTAAGTACATTTTGCCTTGACGATCACTTTGGAGTTGGTATTTTGATTTTAGGAAATTGCTTCCACGTGTAACTCACTCAAAATGTTTTCGTTCTTTTTAATGAAGATCAACAGAGAAATGGCGAGCTCTGGAATCTGATACGAAACCATTTCAATTTATTTCGCTGAAATTTCTTGTTAAGTAAACTTATTAGAATGTAATTTTACGTCCAGAGTTTCAAATGTTGATTAGTTTTAAAGAAAGAAACCTTGGTTTTATTTCCTTGTTTCGTTCTTATGCACATAAGCCAAACTCAATCTGAAAATGCGTCTATCAATCTAATCACTTGGTTTCCTGTGGTTTTTCTGAGGATGGGACCTTCGGAAATATGCTGAATATTAATCTACTGTTTAAAGACTTCTACCGGTAGGTCTTTTTAAAGATTCTAAAAGTCGCTTTAAGAATAGTAATTTGTATTTCTCGTGGACTTTATATATATATATATATATATATATATATATATATATATATATATAATGCATATTTTTGTAAACATATATGAGTGTGTGAGCATATATATATATATACATATATATATTATATATATAATATATATATAATATATATATATATATAATATATATATAATATATATATAATATATATATATATATATATATATATAGTAATTTATAAAATATATATGGCAATTAAGCTACATTGAATATTCGGCGTTTCATCCACTCTAGGATTCCTCAGGCTTACTAACTAGCTCTACCTACGTATTTAGCACTTTTGAAGTAAATACTTAAAGTTTACGCATAAATCTATACTTTCGTATATTAATGTTATGTGAGTAAATGAAGTAGTTTTATATATATATATATATATATATATATATATATATATATATATATATATATATATATATATATATCGGTTTCCAAAATTGCGCTATCACCAAAATTAGATTTTTATCTATTGATTCCTTCAGCTAACGCTTTTTTCCTTTGAGTAAAAGAGCCCATCTTTGAAACTTTATGGAATAAGGAATTTTTCTGATTTTACTCGTATTCCTTGTTTTGAATCAAATATTGTAAATTTTATTCTATAATATCGTGACATCTAATATATATATATATATATATATATATATATATATATATATATAAATTATAACACGGAAATTACATAATTGTCGATGCAATAATTTATTTCAACCTTATGGTATTTTCAAGCATCTAAATCAGACAATTACATTTTTGATACTGAAAAAGAAAAGAAAAGATCGGGCTTCGACCCTCAAAAAACCAAAGGTGGTGGTAGTAGCAATCCACTTAATACATTTATAGAGAGGGTGGTAGGGATTTAAAAAATAAAAATAAAAATTAAAAATTAAAAATAACAAATAAAAATATTAGATTAGACACTTATAAGCGGCAGCTCGATGTAACCATAGATACACACACACACACACACACACACACACACTCACACACACGCAACACATACACATACACCTACATACACACACACACGCCTCTAAGATGTACGTTCTGACATGTAAATGTCTTGACACGCGTTTACTAACCTAGGAAGAAGGGGCGAAAGTATACGGATATATAGTGAAAGAAATAGAACAGCGCGTAATGGAAAAAAGAAGAAAAAAAAAAAGAGGAAGAAAAGAAGAGGATACAGTGATCTAATGTTAACTGTCATATTAGTCTAGAAACTCTGAGAAACGTAAGGGAAATAAACTGGATGTTTGTACACGCGTCCTATAGTTAATTGAGTCATGGAAAGTAGGTCTATTAAAAGATAAATAAATCAATAAAAAAAAAAAATAAAAAATAAATAAATAAAAATAAGAAAATAAAAATAAAAAGAATATTATATATAAAGTTTTAAAACTATCTGTATGTTATTATGTAAAAATTAGTTAGAAATAAATATTATCTTATAATTCATTTAAATATTGTATTTGTAATATAATACTATGAATTTAAAAATTGAGTCTTATCTATTTAATATTTTATATATTTTCATGTAAATAATTTTATTGGTGATTATAACGGTCGTTGTAATTAATATTTCAATTCTTAATTGATTAAGAAGTGGGAAATTGTAATATTGATCGCCCCCAATTCGATAGGACGTATCTAGTTTCGGTTAATATATACTTTTATTCACTCCGTACAACAAAATTATTCTCATGTACGCATAAAGAAATAAGTAAAATAATTATATTTTTGTGTTGATTTGTATCAAATCTAATAATATCTAGTTTTAGTATTTGGTCTTTTTGACTTAACTCAGTTTAATAACTAATGTATTATCTGCAGAGAAAAATTATTATCTTAAGGCTATCTCATTTATTTATAAGTAATTTGGATAAACCAGGTACTTCGGAAAAAAAAAAAAAAAAATTATATATATATATATATATATATATATATATATATATATATATATATATGCCTAGCTTAGATTTCGGACAACAAATCGTAAAGTGGTTATTATCGAGTATATACCGGACAACACTATAATTGCTAGTGGGGTGGGGTAGGATGGTTTATCGTAATTAATCTAAATTTTTATCTTATTGCTCTGTTTACCACATTGAGCTCTCATACCCGGATTTCCTCTGGATTTATTCCATTATAACACTATATATATATATATATATATATATATATATATATATATATATATATATATATATATATATATATATATATATACTTAATATTTTTAACCAGAATTTTAATATGTTTGGATAAAATAAATAAATATATATATATATATATATATATATATATATATATATATATATATATATATAGAGAGAGAGAGAGAGAGAGAGAGAGAGAGAGAGAGAGAGTGAGTGAGAGAGAGTGAGAGAGAAAGAGAAAGCTAGAGAGAGAGAATAAATGACAGAAAGTTATATTCCAAAATTCATGATGTTGACCATCTTATAATTTATTCCTTTAATTCAGTTGAATTATACAATTCTTGGCAGTATCTGTTTCGTAGCGCAAAATCAATCACTTAATTATTATATCAACTAGGTAATCTAAATCTAGGAATAAATATAAGAATAAATTATAAGATGGTAACATCATGAATTTTGGAATATAACTTTTTGTCATTTATTCTCTATATTGCTCTGTAATTACATTGAGTTTCTTTAATAAGGATTGATATATATTATAAGAAAATATATTTCTACAGAAATATACATACATACATACATATATATATATATATATATATATATATATATATATATATATATATACATATATTAAAAATGGACACTTTCAGCGATTTTGACGTATGAGCTTCTGCCACAGAAACTAAGTTGCTCAGAAATCCACACATATGATTTGTTTATAGTGGTGAAGGCTTTGTGTAGAACCAACCACACTTTTCGGTATTACTACTAGCCTTTGTTGATGCAAATGACTACCACAGGATAGAGTATACAGGAGACTGCAGGTCTTTACATCAGAGTTTCCTTCTCCTAGATGCATATCTTTACGAAGACTGGGGGTACATCTTGCTCAGTGAATTAATGCACCCCCAGATACCAACATGAAATTTCTACGGCTTGCTGCAGTAATAATAGGTATCGTTAAAACATTAGAGAGAGAGAGAGAGACAGACAGACAGACAGACAGACAGAGAAAGAGAGAGAGAGAGTAAGTCAAAAGTAGATGGACAACATTTGGAATAGTCTTATGTATCAATGCAAATCTTTATTGTAACCCTTACCCTAACCTATCAACCTACTTTTGGCTCACATTATATATATATATATATATATATATATATATATATATATATATATATATACGCACACATGCACACATATATATACTGTGTCAATCACTTTATTGCAGATTAGTAAAATATCAACATTTCACTAAATATACGTCACAGCAAAATGAAAATTATATTATCAAACGACTCCTTTAAGGGTAGTTATCTCCAAAACGTTTATTGAAATTCATGCGATATTCACGAAATTATGTCATTTTATTCTTTATCGAAGAGGTTCCACTGTCCATCGCTTTATTGCAGGTCTCTTAAAATGTTTTAGGGCAAAACACAAGGTTTTATCTTGCGAACTCTACTTTTTATATTTTTCTGTCAAAGAACAAAACCATATCCTAGGTATGGGCCTTTATATAAATTAATTATTTATCAACATATCCACCATTTTTTTTTTTGTCCCCCGAGGAAATCAATTCTTTGATCTTAAAAGGAGTTATGGCTCTAACAACATCAACTATGTTCCTTCACAAGGCACCGTTTGAAGTAAATTGCTCTCCCCCCCCCCTCATAAACATCTCTTTTTAATATTGACCAGAGATATTCAATGGGGTTAAAGTCTGGAGAACACGGTGGTCAGGTCATGAGAGTTTCCACAACGAATTCCATAGATTCAAGGAAGGATCCAGTCGCCTAAAGCAGAATGGAATGGTAAATTGCCATGTATAAAAATCATCTGAAAGCGACGTGACAATGGTAGGTCATCTAGCCATGTCAACAAATGATTATCCAAAAAGGCCGTGTACGCATTGCTGATAAGCTTTACACTTTCTGGCGCTCGAAATGGTCCAACCAACTTATCTCCAATGATTATCGGCCAAAACATGATGCTTCCACCTCCTTGTTTGCGATGAACTCTGTAACGGGTTGGAGTTCCGTTTGGGTTTCAAACTTTGTTCCTTCTATCCGGACCGTCAAGAGTAGCATGGGTCTCATCTCTAAATAGGACCTGTAATATATATATATATTCGCCAGGTAGTTTTTAAAGTGTTTTTCATGTGTCCAATATTATTCAGAATACTGCAATGATCAAAATCTTTGATCAATAGAAGGAATGAAATCTTCATGCTTGGCGATGAAAACAGACACATCAAAATATAGTGTAAAATTTGTGTGTGACAGACCAACATTAACACTATTTCAAATTCAAGTTTTTCAGACCAACAAAAATACTTGTATTATTTGAATTCTCAATTACACGGGGTAGTATTCTCTTGTTCCATCAGCCATGATTAGATAGAGGTCCTAAGTAATTTGCAATTGTATTTTTCGGCTGCCCACATTTGGGATCGAACCTTCAAGAAAATATCACTTTCGCAACTGATTTTTCCAAGTACTCTAACCATTGAACCATGGGTCCTTATGTGATATTCTCCTGAAGATTGAAGGTTCAATTTTCAGTGTGGGCAATCGAAAAATACAATTGCGAATTATTAGGGATCTATCCAGTCATGACTGATGGAACGAGGGCATGCTACCCTCTGAAGTAAATAAAGAGTTACGTTCAAAATTCTGTCCAAATTCCTGAGTTTGACAGAAACATTCAGTTCAACAAGATACGCCTGAAGAAGGACGGAGTTACATCGACCGAAACGTTGTGAAAATAACACTCAAGATGAGACTAGCCCGAAGAATTTAATAATACAAATAACCAATCCTAATCGCAAATATTCAGAACCGTAACAAAGTTGCTATTTAAAACTTGAGTGTGATGAACCAACGTAAGCTATTTCAAATTTAAGTAGTACAAACCAACAAAAATGCTACTTCAAGCATTGACAGTGTTCAAAATAGACTTCGTAGCCTAGTGGGGATGCCCTTTTCTCCTCCCAACAACCCCTTTCTCACAGAAGAGACGTTGGGAGCCTGTCTCTTCTTTATCGTTATTTTCATGACAAGAGCTCGTCTGAGCTACAATCTATGCCCCCCCCTCGCTAAACTTTCATGAAAAACACTCGTCTAGCCAAAACAACTATCAATAATTTCCCACACTCTTTATCTGTGCCTGAATCTAAACATAGATTCCATAAACAAACCTTCTTTCTTAGAACTGCACACCTGAACTCTCTTCCGTTTGCTTGCTTTCCAACTGAGTATAATTTGGTCATCTTCAAGTCCAACGTAAACAAATTCTTGATGAGCCGTCCTCTTAAGTAATTCAATTAACAAAATTTTCATTACTAATGATTACGACGATATTTTCCCATTTACTACAGTACACTCATTAACCCTTATCCTCGAGTGTGCTTCGGGCCTTGATAAGTGGTGACTCCTATGTAAAACAAAAGCTAAATTGTGACAGATAAATGAAAAATGCTATTTCAAACTTAAGTTTAACAAACCGATGAATTACTCAAAAACCGAACAATGCATATTGCGAGATGATCAGATACATAAAAAAATACTATGTCAAACTTAATTATGGCAGATCAACGAAAATGTTATTTGAAATTTTAATACACAAGTCAAAAGTCTTCCTCTCAAACTCTATGTAAAAATATCATCTTGTGTTTGATTATGCGTATACAATGAATCGTTTTAAGAACTGGAATGCACAATATGATAAATCTAATATTATTAAATTGAGATTAGAAAAAAACATTTATTTTTCTTTGGTACAAAGGAGTCACCCCTCATCAAGGCCCAGATGCCACTCGAGGATAAAGGGTAAAGAGTGTACTGTAGTCAATGGGATAATATCATAGCAATCGTTAGTAAATTTTGAAAATAGGATTACTTAAGGGGAACTGCTCAAGTTCACACCAAGATTCAACTGTAAAAGCTTATTTTAACTGGAAACACCAAAAATCAGTCATATATAATGCGATGTACAAAACTGATTTGTGTGTTGTGAGCAAAGAATTAAATGCAACACTTTTTGTAGTGAAAACGTCTTCAAAATTTTGATAATTGCATTGATTTATTGTTTAAATTCTTCTTTAATAAAACGAAAATCGCCCCAGGCATAACATGAAGCCATTTGATGTTAGAAGCTAACAAGAACTAACGATTATTATCAGAAAGACAGATGTCTTTTAGCTTTGGTCTTTAAATGATCAAGACTATAGGTAGGAGACAAACAGTCAGCAGGAATAGAGTTCTGCAATCTTGCAATTCTTGGAAAAAAAGCTACTCAAATAGGAAACTGGATTTCAACGAGTGTATCAAAACATAGAAATGATGAAGACTACTAGATCAACGAGTGAAACGAGCTGGAACAAAAGAAGCAGGGAATAGATCAGATAATTTTAAAGAATATATGTCATAATAGTATGTATAGAAAAGACTGAGACCAGCAACAACATGTCTGTGAGAGAGTGGAGGCAAAGAATAAAATTATCGATTTCCAAGATAAGATTTTCCATTGGAGATGATTACCAGGGGTAGGAATAAAAAAATATCAAACGAAATTTGATAATTATCTTGAACTTATTTACTCTACTGGCGTGAATTATTGGAAACACTTATTCTTCCTTTAAAACATGGGATAAGTTTGTTTTTTTTTGTTTTTTTTAAGAAGGAAATCACGACTTATCAAGGCCCAAATGCTACTCGAGGATAAAGGTTAGTAAATATGAGGTGGAAGGGTCATAGTCGTTTAAGGTGTAGATTGGGTAGAATTTGATTATTTAAGAGGATTACTCAACAAGAATTTGTTTATATTAGACTTGAAGGCTACCATATTGTAGCCGGAAAAATTGCACTACGGGTCATTATGTGATATTCTCCTGAAGGTTGAAGGTTCAATTCTCAGTGTGGAAAGAAGCTTTGTTCATGGAAGATGTGTTTATATTTAAGCACAGATAGAGACTGGGGGGGAATTGTTGTATCTAGTCAAGTGGAGGTTTTTGTGTGAAAGTTTGGCAAGGAGAGACCACAGACTGGAACTCAGACAAACATCTGCCATAAAAATAACGATAGAGCAGAGAGAGACTGGCAATTTATCTTGTATGTTGCAGAGAAGAGAAAGGACATCACCTAGTTGGTTTGGAAGCTGATTTTGAACTCTGTCAAGCAGGATAGGATGGCGAACAGCTCCTGCCCATATCTGGCAACAGTACTCCATGGATAAAAGTTGCATCGGCAATGAGATATTTACTGAAGCGGTAGAATGATCCAACTATTTTTTTCAGCAGTCTCGGCAACAGATTTGATGTATGCGTTCCATTTTAGATCAGGGGTGAAGGTCAATCTTAGAAGCTTGGTAAGACATGGTGCTTCCCCAAGAAGGGGACCATTTATTTCAATTGGAGTGTGGTGGGGTTCAGAACGGTTATGATGAAAATTAACATTTTATTTCTTTTTAATTTTCAAGCTATAATATGTATATTTTTGGAGGTTTTTACTTATAATTTTGCTATTTCTATCTTGTTCTTGTTGTGATCGTAGATTTTTTATGGCCAGGCTCTATGGTTAGACCACTGCATTATTTATGGGTAGTTATGCGGTTCATTTACACTCGTTAATTAATCTGATCAACGGTAACCATTAATCTATTTGTAGAATAGCGCGCACGCGCGTGTGTTGATGGTACGGCCTTCTTTGATCGTGTAAGAGAAGTTGCAGGGAAGAAGAAAGGATGGGGGAGGCAATCAAATCATAGATACGTTTCTGAACCTTATCATAACCCTAAAATAGGACAGAGTATAGCATATGTATGCATGTGTGTGTAGTGACGGGGGCGCTTCTTTGGTATGGTGAAAGCGGTTGCAGAGAAGAAAAAAGGATGGCGACTAATCAAATTACAGATACAGCAACACTCAAATGGGACGGAGATTCGTCAGTCCAAATATAACGATAATAGTCCATACATTTGTAAGAGTTACAGTATTTCAGTTTGTAAATAACATTAAAAAGGGTTGATATGCCGTAAAACAGCTAAGCCAAATCGAACCGAATGTGTTAAGAACCTCTCTGCATTATCTACACGTGATTTCCCCTCTCTTTCTGCAATCCCTGTAGAGAGGGTGAGAGGACCATCATATCCCCTGACTGGATAATGGATCCACAGGTTAACAACCTTAGCAGTCATAACATCTTCGGCTTATTTTCGCCAAAAGCCGAAAATGGATTTAAAAAGACAAAAGATGAAAAACAACATTACCATTATAACCAAGACAGAACAAAAAACCTTTTGTATTTTTCTTTTCTTTTCATTGTAATCTACTTTCTTCAACAAGTTAATGGAAGAATGTCTTCCGTTCTGTCTGAAAAGACAAGGGATACCCTCTGTAAGAGTCTTTGCATATAATTGTGAAGCAAGGGCTGCACAATACCTAACCACTTATTTCGTGAGTCGACACTGCCTGATTCCAGTGACGAGGAGACGTTCAAGACGACTATTGAGAGGATAGACAGCACCTGGTATTGCCGAATGGTCACCCATTTTAGTACTGACCAGGCCCAACGATGCCTAACTTTGGTGATCTAATTGGAACCGATGTGTCAGCATGATTATGTTCTATATATAAACATATAACTTGAAAGAATATAAGATTAATGCAAAAATACCTCAGTTTTCTACAAATTTATGAAAATCGCTCCAGACAAAGCATAAAGCCACTTGATGTAAGGATCTAAAAAATAATACTTCAAAGTCAAAAACGATAGGTGATAGATGGAATAGTTTGTGATCCAAAAAACAGGAATTTAACCTCTATTTTATCAGAAGTATCACTTCTGGAATGTGAGGACTAAAGGAAAAAATAAGGGAAATGAGATTTATGAAGTAAAATAAAGATCCACTTTCTACTCAGTATAACGTGGGGTCGAGTTAATAAGAAATCCTTGAAACTCGAACCAGAAATACATGTCCGATCCTATTTTATGTTCTCCTCCCCTACATCTTCATAATTTTCCATCGTTTCTTCATTTCTTTTTTCCAACTGAAAAACCGATGCGTTCCTCTAATCGACCCGTTTGGAAAATTTAATATTGTTGTTGGTTTCGTTTCGGTTTTAGATTTTAAAGACAAGTGTTCGATTCTGGCACTAGTGATAAAACACCTTTTAAAAGTCAATGGTTGTTTTTAATTTATTTTCTAATAATGAAAAGTAGAACGGTATGAAAGAAAGGTGGAGATGAAACTGCACAATACAATAAGACAAGAGTTAATGGACATCAGATCAGAAAACAAGGAATAGGATGCTGCTAGAGTCTATATACTAGAAGCGAGAATCAGTGTTGTCCAATAAAAAAGCGTAGCATTTTCATAATCAAAGCTTTAAACAATGTTATGGAAGCACATAGCCTTTTCGTGCAAATGCGTACTTGCTAGTGACTGATCAAGCAACACAATTAATTTATAAAAGTCTTTTTGTTTTACATACGTGCACGGTCTTCATTCTTTTAATCGTCACGTTCCATGTGTGTAACCGTTGATCTGTATAGTTGCATCGTTCAGTGGCTGGTGAATTTAGGTAAGTAAAACTTATTTATAAAAATACAAGGAGACTTGTTGGCGGTTTTAAAGATTTATTTTGTTATTATTAGTGAGCGATCGAAAAATAATTCAAATAAATAAGTCTTTTTTTTACATACGGTCTTTTTCATTGTTTTCATTGTTGCTTTCAATGTGTGTGACCGTACACCTGTATAGTTGCATCGTCCAGTATCTATTAAACTTAGGCCAATAAAACTCATGCATTAAAATTCAAGGAAAACTATTGGCGCATTATTTGAATTCTTCATGGTTCTCATCTTGAGTCTCATTCTCACAACGATTCGATCGATGTAACCTCCGACCATCTTCAGATGTATCTGGTCGAACTAGAAATTTTTCTGTGGAATTCGTGAATTTAAACAGAATTTCGAACGGAGCCCTTTATTATATAGAGAGAGGAGATATTCAAAACAGTCATATTACATTTAGGGAGGTGGACTGATATCAAAACAGTTATAAACGTATGAATTGTATGTATGTTTGTTTATCCAGATAATATGATATCGACGTATAAACTGAGTCATGTGATATCAAAGACTTATCACACGTATATTGCAGTTCATATTTACATAAGGTATCATTTTTATAAGAATAATAATATATGCTTCATAACTCTTTTCTTCAAGAGTTCTTCTATCTTCCTGCTGAGCTCCGTAACGAAACATGAAATGACCAACACCATCCAATTGAGAAATTTGTTATTTCTTCTTTTATAAAACCACAGAATAACACTTTATATTTTAAAAATATTAATTTATTTCAGTTGTCTCAAATGGTCTTAACAAGAGCCTACATTTCGTCTACATGCTCATTCTTCCCAGCCTCGCTTCCTCGTTTCAAGTACGTCTATTCACCCTCGTGACTAAACTCCAACTCTCCAACGGACTAAAACCCCCGACCTCTTAACCTCAGTTCCGGTAACGTAGCCGATTAAAAGACACGTCTCCTTAATGTGACCTCCACGTCACGTACTCACGTTCAAGGTTATTTTGTTTATATTTAACCTTGCTAATTTATAAAACATATCAGCTAAAACACATTGCTACATTTTATTCTATAAAAAAATAAATAACTCCCAATATAAACTATTTTAAGAATATCATTGAATAGATAGATAAATAGATAGATAGACAGATGGATCGATAATAACTAATTAAATTTTAAAAATGTTTATTATCTAACAATATAACTCTAGTAGAATATATATATTCCTGCCGAAGGTTATTTTGTTTATATTTAACCTAGCTAATTTATATAAATATATCAGCTAAAACCCATTGCTATATTTTATTCTATAAACTAGCGGGGGGGAGCCGGCGTTGCCTTGGTGTTTGGAGGTGTGTGTGTGTGTGTGTATGTGTGTGTGTGTGTTAAAAAGAGGTGTAAAAGAAGAAAAAAGTTTTGGTCGGAAGGTCCGATTGAACCCCGAAGCCTTGACGCGAAGGTGGAAAGGAAAGGGGGGAAAGCCAGTCACCTAACCATCTGTGCCACGAGGGAGATGAACTGATAAGGGCGTAATATGAAGGTTTATGAGGCGAAATGAACAGGTGCGAGGAAGTCTGACCTATTTTTGCGCTGCTAGCCAAATTATTCACGGACATACACAAGAAGAAGCGAATACACACACACACACATACATTTTCGTTTTATAGATGTCCCCCGCCCCTGGTTTAGTTAATCTATGACGGGAGTAAATTTTCTGTAAATGCAAACAGCGGACTATTTTGTAAATGAAATAAACCCGTAATGATCTATGTTGAATTTGTGCTGTTAGTGTGCAATCTGGCGAAGAAATGAAACTGTATTTAGCCACCCCCCTGGTAAGGAAAAGGACCCAAATATGTATAATGTTATTTTTATGTGTTTTATGCGCGTAAAATTGAAAGAATTAATGGCAAAAACTGGGGAGGAAAATGTAAGAAAGGGTGTTAAGAAATCATTTGTAGGTGTTTAGGGCCCAAAGAAAAGTGGGGAAAAAAGAAAAAAATTGATGTAGTCCTGCATAATTTGACCCGAATTCTCGTGAATTCTCGTCAAGCATTGATCGGACGAGATCGGCAGTCATCGATGTCAGCCGCAGAGTACAGGAAAAACTAAAACAAACAAACAAACAAAAAGAACTGGAATGAATACAAATGGGGGAAAAAACTCCCAGAAAACTTACAATTATGTTTATTTTATTTTATTTTATTTTATTTTATTTTGTTATTATTTTTTTTGTTGGTTTGTTTTCTGCAATAAAATCCAAGAAACAAAGCAAACAGGAAAAAATGCAAATGGGAAAAAAAGAAATAAATAAAACCAGAAAACTGACCGTGTATAATGAAAATATGTTTAATAGATTTTAGTCATACTTTTTTTTATTGTTGGTTTGTTTTATGCCAAACAAAAAGTATTTTTAACCGTATAATTGTTAGGTGTAAGTATAACGGTTTGTTATGTGTTTTGTTTTGTTTTCTTTTTTGTATTGTTTTCTTTGTTGTCGCTTTTTACGAATTGGAATGCCGTCTGGTTCTATATCGATAGCGTAATAGTAAGTGGGCTTATGAAAGTATCAGAAATTCAATGTATAGAAATAAATAATGAATGAGTAACAAATTCGCAGATAAGAAGTCAGCTCTTCCCCCTAGTATCATGTATAAAATCACTGAAAACATAATAGCAGGAAAAATACAGTAAATAAAATATATAAATCAAGTAATCGTTTGAACATTTGAAGAACGCTAGCGGGTGACTGTTACAGCTTGTTGCAACACCTGGAATCCAAGGTTAGTTCGTTTCGTTTAGGAAACCCTTCGACTCGCAGCATTCACCTCCCCCCAAAAAGGAAAAAAAGTAACACATTTTAAAACAAAAAGGGGGAAAAAAGAAGAAATAAAAAAAATGGTATAAGTAACCCATAGAATAGATGAAATTGAAAGTTGCGTTTCAGCCGACGGTAAAATGCTATTACATTTTTTTAAGCAATTAATAACTCAAACCGGTCTTTCCTCGTAAATTCGCCTGTGGACGTATCCGCAACGGTGTAAACTAGCCGCGGGGAGTATGAATGCAATAAAGAGAAAAGATTTTACCACTTCCATTGATTCTTACAGGTTTTGGCAGTGAACTCTCACCAGAAAAAATATAGGAATGTACTGTTATCGAGGAGGTGTAAGGGTAGTAGTCCTATACCACACCTTAGATAATGTGCTGCAGCTTGTGCACATTACATTTACATTAAATGTTTTTATCCTATTATGGCTAAACTCAGAGGGGAAAAATGACTTTATTTTATTTATATAGAGAAGAGAGGAAAAGACAATAAATAACTCTCAATATAAACTATTTTAAGAATATTATTGAATAGATAGATAAATAGATAGATAGACAGATAGATCGATAAATAGATAGACAGATAGATCGATAATAAGTAATTAAATTTTAGCAATGTTAATTATCTAACACCATTATTTACCTCACAGAAGTAGCATGTTCTCGTTCCATCAGCTATGAAATCCTAAGTAATTCGCAATTGTACTTTTTTAATCGCCCACGGTGAGAATTGAACCTTAAACTCTCAGGAGAATATAATATTTACAATTGATTTCTCCAGGTACTCTAACTACTGTGCAACGTATCCTTGCGGATAGTTCTAGTACGAATTTGTATTAGATCACCTGAAGAAAGTTGTAGGTTATATCGACTGTTGTGAAAATGACACTCAAGATGAAAACAGTAGTCTGAAGAATCCAAATAATACGAATAACTAATTCTCACCTCAAAAATTCAGAAACGTAGCTTGCTGACAGTTTTAAAAGTTTTATTGGGGAAGAGAATTACGGTCAAAGGGGAGAGACCAAAAATAATTCTTTATATAAAAAAGGCTAAAATTAATTCCTTGTAACAGAAAGGCTAAAATTAATTCCTTCTTCTTTAATTTAATTTATAAAAAATAAAAATAAAGAACATAGTCTTTTCCACAAACGCGTACATGTGCACGAGTGCGTTATCGCTAGTGAGCGATCAAGAAGCACAAATCAATCAATAAACTCTATTCTATATGGAGATCGATTATGACATAATTATGGTGATACATCGGTTCTCTGTAGATCACCGAAGTTAAGAAGCATTAAGCCTGATCAGTACCAAATGGGTGACTATTTAGGAATAGCAGGTGCTTTATGCTGGAGGACGTGGAAGTTAGGGTTACGGTTATGTACATACGGCATGATCACGATGACAAACCGGGTTCTCATTAGTTCACTGAAATTAAGCAACGCTAAGCCTGGTTAGTACCAGATGAGTGACAATTTCGGAATATCAAGCATTATATATAGGAGAACGTCAACAACTCACTGCAAGAGCCGCAAAAACCTAATGTCATCTCTCCTGGCGGGGATATACATGTGACTGGGGAGCGCTTGTAAATTTCATACTCATATGAAACTTCCTTCTTTGGAGGAAGGCGATTCAACCGACCCAAGGTGAGTGTTGCTTAACTAGAGTATAGTACAGTTTCTAGATATGGCTTGGCCTTCATTCTTTCCATTGTCGCTTCGCCATGTGTGCGGCCGTTAATCTGTATAGTTGCAACGTTCACTGGTTGTTGATCCTTTATTAACCTTCTTTGGACCAAGATCAAAGTATAGTATATGTTCCGGCAGATACTGCAAGCAATGACCATATGTGGGGGCAACCTCACATATAAGACCTTGGTCAATGTAGGGGCAACCCTTCATACCAATTGTCACTATCCAGCTCCCCTACTCCCCGGGGAGTTGGTCCCCATTTCCTCCTCACATTAAAAATCGGCCTTGTGCCTAATTTGCTCGGTGGGGGAGCAAATAAATACCATCTGTTCTTCAGATGCTACACTTCAATTCCTTGTTCTTTCTCAGTAGTAGGAGAAATCCTTCACGACTAAGACAATTTTAATTTTTGTTCCTTTACTCCACGTTAAAAAAACAACCCTGGTGTCTTCCTCTGTCCCGTGGGGAGGCATTATAAATAAAAACCCTAGATAAATAAAACTCAAGTACGGAAACACGTGTTAATTTTCTCGGTGAGAGAAGTTCGTTCACATAGGATGAGGAGGAGGAGACCAAAATTAATTTCTTATAGCAGAAAAGGTAAAATTAATTTCGTTCTTATATAAATTTCCTACTTAAACTTATAGAAATGGTTGACGAACGGGGAGCTTCACGGAAATGTACTTAGATCCCTACATTGTTGGACACATCTAGTGTCGCCGTGAACTGCTCGAAACTCTGTTCCAGTTCTCGAATACGTGATCATTTTTTATGTAATCATCGACACCTGCTTCTAAAGTGTTTTTTCTAAGGAGCTGAATCCTGAACCCCCATATCAATCATCACACTAGTTGTACTGGGTCCATTTCCGTTTGCCTGCAGATCGTCCTGACACGTACTTAGTGAAACACTTTCGAAATTCATACTAGTTAACATAATCTGTACTTACTGACGTAGGGTACGAATATAAGAAGGAAATGAGTCGTTTTAGGCCAGAAAAGATTCAAATTATTTGCGTCTACTTATTGTAATAAAGACATGGGACAGTAGTGGTTTTTGTTTCTTTATTTTGGGCTACCAATTATCAAGTCCAGTATCCACTCGAAGATGAATCTTTATGAGATGGGAATGATTGCCACTATGGAAGTACTAACATCGATTGATGGTATGAAGCTTATAAAGCAGTCCATGCACGATAAGAATAAGTTGATATTGAATTTGAAGACGATTAAGAGGTAATAAGTAGGGAAGCAGTTATGCTGTAATCTGTTCCACTGGTAGGCAGTTATTTCAAAGAAGTTCTGTCCAAAGATAATTCTGCCTGGTGCTAAGCACGTGCAAAGAGTAAGGAAAATCTTATTTTTGTCCGTTATGATAGCAATACTTCTTGCTGGAAATGTCTTCTAAGGAGTTCAGTCGAACAACTTCCGTGGATATAATTGTAGAGTAGAGAGAGAGAGAGAGAGAGAGAGAGAGAGAGAGAGAGAGAGAGAGAGAGAGAGAGAGTAGTAGTAGTAGTAGTAACGTGTCTTCCATAGAAAAATGGATTTTAGAAAACACAGGGGTTCATCCTCCATCAGATTTCTAACATGGAAAAAATGTGCTCTGTACAATACCTCCCTTGATGTAGGAGAAGTGTTTCATTTGTTTTGAAAGAGAAGATATTCTTTTTGTAGTAGAAAGACGAGTTCTTAGTATGAATGCCTAACAAGACATTGTTGTTTTGAAAATATTGTCTTTACATATTGTCTGTTTATTCTAATATTTCTACTCTAAAGAAAGTTTTTGAAAAAGACTCCGTCCATGTTTCTTCAGCTTAAACAAGTTTGCATAAGAATTATATATATATATATATATATATATATATATATATATATATATATATATATATATATATATATATATATATATATATATATATATAATTCTTATGCAAACTTAATATATATATATATGTACTTGTGGAAATGGAAATTTAATTTATATATGTACTTGTGGAAATGGAAATTTAATAAACCCTTTTGGATTTTACCGTTATTGGATATTTTACCTTTCACCATACTATCAATTCACGTGAAATCACCTTTTTCTTTCCCCTATTCTCTCTGCTTCACTATTTTTACCAAGTAAAGATCTATCACTTACTTGTAGTTTCATTAAATACTTTTGCAAACAAAATCCGATCCCGCGTTTTGCTAATCCCTATCCTCTGATGAGAAAGGAAAGTATTTCTTCGAAACTCCGCGGATTAAAGACTATCCACTTATTTTGTGCTTCCTTTTAAAAATTAAATGCTCTCTGCTTATCTGGATATTGTTTCCAATCGTTCTGGACTTCTCCTTGCCACTGGACTTAAGCAGCACCGACTAACGAAAGGTGTAGTTAGGGATTGTGAAAACCTTGCCTCACAATTACATGCGCAATCACCTTTACAGGGGATATCCATTGTCTTTCGAGACTTAACGGGGGTGTAACATTCGAACCGATATATATGTGGGCAGGGATGCATAATAAAATTAATTAAAAATTAATTATTAAGAGAATAGAAGGGTCACCAAGTAGCAAGTGCGACTCAAAATACAGAATGTTGTAAACGAAAAGTGGAGACGAAACGAAATTTTATAACAATGCATTTTTATACAAGCGATAAAATGTAAAAGTTATTTCAATAATGAAAATGTAAAAGTTTACACAAACAAATGTCTGGATCATTAGTAACGGAGCTTTGAACTGTGCAGGTCAATATGTTTATAGTGTTTGGTTGTTTAATTTTATGGCATATCAACTCTTTTCGGGTTATTTAATGCTAAATCAAGTTATTTTGGAAATAGTATTCATGATGTATTCAGGTTTTTTTTTTGGTTTTTTGTAGAAGGTTTTTATTCTTCAAGCTCTTTGTATTTTGAATCGCTAGTTTGTAGTGTTTGTTCTGGTTGTTTTATAGTGTAATTTATAGTTTTTGTTCTCTGCCCTGCACAACATAAATATGTTTTGCAATGGAAAAGAGAAAAGGGTTACAGTATTAACGTTTGGTACATTTTAAGTTAAGGAAACCAGTCAGGAAGTGGTGGTGGGGAGATAAAAAGAAGAAATGGGAAGAAGGAAAAGGGGGAAAAGGTGAGTTAATGATTTTGGTTTTGGTTTTGCAGAACATAAGTTTTGTAAAAGGAAGTAGAAAAACAAACAGCATTAGGTGCATTTCGTCTCAGAAACCAATATCTTCAGATAGTCTGATCTAGTAGAACCGGTTGTTTATAGTGTGGATAATATGTGTATGTAAGTTTAGCAGTGTAACATTGTGTATGTGTGTTGGTTTACTTTGTTTTTTGTTATTGTGTGTATAGATATGAGTTGCAGTTCGTCTATGTTCGCCTGACTTATTAGTGTGTATTAATGTATGCACGAAATAAACAAATCGGTATATGAGTCATTAAGATCTTTTTCGACCAGGAACGGGTACATAGTATTTGAGGCTACACATGTTCATACTTAGAGATATAGAAGAGACACATATGTACTCTAGCTATCCTGTAAACGATGGAATTTAATTTATTTCTCACAACTTAAGCACGAGGATCGTTTCAAAAGTACAGCCTCCTATTTTTTTTACTAAAAATTTGAAAAGCTACAAAGACGGAAGTAGTATCATTAAAAGGAGCCACCTTTTGTGCTCTAGAATTTATTTTTCTACATAGTAACCACTATTCTCAATGCAGTTTTGCCAGAAATTCAATGACTCGTCTAAGTATAATGATACTGTATTTACAACATGATCATGTTGATGCATCGAAGTTAAGCATGGTCGACCGAAACATTATGAGATTAACACTCAAAATGAGAACAATATTCCGAGTAATCCAAATAATATGAAACATTGTTTTGTGCTTTTTCTGTGTTTGTCTTTCCTTTTTACTTAATTTTAAAAATTGCTAACCCCAAAATGTGTGTTCCAGTTTGTCAATGATAACGCGTCTGCAAGAGATGGCGAATACAATGCTGATGAGGAGCGTGAATAGATACTTCCTCGGGCAATAAAAGCCAACGCAGCATCCGGCAAACAACGTGTATCTTCTCTCGTTGAGTTGGGATTTTAGCTGAAAGAAATAGACGTTTTTTGGAGAGAGCCTCTAGCTGCGATTGATAGTCGTAACCTTAATTTTAGTTGCCGTTTTTTTTTTTTTTTTTTTTTTTTTTTTTTTAGTTTCCTTTTTTATCTCATCTTTTGTCTTGTTTGGAAAAAAGGTGGGAAGGATAAGAAAAATCGCTCTGCTTTTTTTTTTACTTTTGTTCTATAATTTTTTTAAAATCCATTTTCTTTTTATTTAAATTTTTTATTTGATTTGATTTTTTTTGTTTTTATTTCTGTTTTCTGAGATTTTACTTCGTTTGTTTTTCTTTATTTGTTTTTACTTATTCCCGTTTCACTTTATTTGCTACTTTCTCTTTTTATTATTTATTTTCTGCAAACAAACAGATCGTTAACCTGTTATTTGTACACAGAAACTTTTAGATGTAAAACTGTTTAGTTGAGCATATTGAGAAGTGATACACGAATTACCATTAGCGTATAAAGCGATGCTCTTTGTGTAAACAAATCGAGGTTAGGTACTTCGGACGATGTCAAAACATCGTTAATTCACGACTCGAACAGCAGCGGCCGATTAGCGTAATGGTTAGGAGCCTTGGCTGTCGTATATGCGGTCGGGTTTCAATCCTGATTTGAGGTAGACACCTGTCTAGCCGCACTGATGACCTGTGAAACAGCGAAACAGTATCGTATGTGGATGACTATATATATATGTGTGTGTGTGCGTGTGCGTATATAAAAACGCGAGACAACCACAACTCTTCGCATAAGTCTGACGAATCCTAACGTGGATGAAACGCAGAATATTCTGAACAGCTTAAATATTAAATATTTTAATAACTTACTACCTAGCTCTGCCTATGTATTGAGCACTGTTGAAGTAAATACTTAAAGTTTACCTATAAATTATATTTTCGTACATTAATTTATGTGATTAAATGAAGTATTCATATATATATATATATATATATATATATATATATATATATATATATATTTACTGATCAAAGTTATATCATACTGCGATTTAATGTCAATGCCGGAGTTTAAGTAAATCTTACACATGTCTCTGAAGAAAAAATTCAGAGCATATTTGAACAAAATCGAAGGACCATATAAATATCTCTCGTCCTCAGAAACTTTTAAAATTGTTATATATATATATATATATATATATATATATATATATATATATATATATATATATATATATATATATCTGTGTATATCTGTGTGTGTATATGTGTATTTATTTGTTTATAAATCAAACTACTTTTCGACGTAATAACGTCTTTATCAGGATAAAGACATTTTTTCATCTTATTTTTATTCTTATATTTATTTCATCACAGAGAAAACATATCTTCTTTATCTATATCTATCTATCTATCTTATCTATCTATCTATCTATCTATCTATCTATCTATCTCTCTCTCTCTCTCTATATATATATATATATATATATATATATATATACATATATATATATATATAATTAATATCTAACCTTAATATCGTTTAAAAAATCAGCAACAAAATCTACGTAAATAGATAAACGATAAATACTAAGCAGTAAATTGGCTATGGCACCATAGCGTAATGGATTAAGACGCTGGACTGAAATATGTAAGGTCTAGGGTTCGATTCTTAATAACACTCAAGGTACGCTGAAGAGGGGTAGCGTCTTGAAATATGCATGTACGGAGATTGATGTTTTAAATAAATAAATAAAATAAAATATTATTTGTTTACGCAAATAAAAAATGGGCGATTTTCTAAAAAAAAACAAAAAAGGAACACCCGATCTCCAAGGTGGAGACGCTAACTTTAAAAATCAACAACAAAATCTACGTATATATATATATATATATATATATATATATATATATATATATATATATATATATATATATCTGCTAGCAGGCCGCTTAAATATGATATTTTGATTCATGAAGATTTCGTATTTATTATTATATTATATTGGACCCAATATATAGTAATGATAAAAAAAATAGCTCCTGCGCCACCACCAAACATCGACACCAAAACGTTTAGCTTACGATGTACTTCTTCCTTTGTCGTCAATGCCTGAGTTATGAAGACATGTTTCCTGCAAGCTAAAAATTAAAACATGAACCAATAACTATTACGTTACATATGCATATTCGTAATGCCATTGTTCGACTTTCACCCGACAAAAATCCATTTTTTTTAATTTTCACATTTTTGCACCGGTTTTCCCCGGCTGAAACCCAAATATAAAGCTTCGCATGGGTTCAAATACCCTATATATTAAGTTTCATGTCTGTAGACCAAAAACTGATAGATGAGTTTGGTAGGCAAATTTTTTCCAACAAATATATACGTACACATACATAAATATATATAGAAAGAGGTTTGTGTTTACTACAACCTTTTTATGCAAATATTATGCAAGTGTAAATCATGTAGAATATCTGCATGAATATAATTACACGTAATAGTTAACTAAAGATGATTATCCCATTAGAAAACCGAAGCAACTAATAGGGAATTAATTAAAATAAATGTTTAAAAATATGCAAATTAGCAAGATCTTTTGAAAATGGATGCAATTCCACCACTCATATAGGCATACATAATAACATTGGAATAAATTAAAGATTAGAAAATAGAAGGGTCACCAAGTAGCAAGTGCGACTCAAAATACAAAATGTTGTAAATGAAAAGTGGAGACGAAACGGAATTTTATAACAATGTATTTTTATACAAGCGATAAAATGTAAAAGTTATTTCAATAATGGAAACGTTCATTTACACAAACATGTGTTTGGTAAAGAAAGTTAGATCATTAGTAACGGAGCTCACAATTGTGTAAGTCAGTATGTTCATGGTGTGGATAATATGTGTAAGTTTGTCAGTGTGGCATTGTGTATGTGTGTTGGTTTACCTTGCTTTTGTTAGCGTGTGTAAATATGTGAGTAGCAGTTCGTCTTATTTCGCTTGACTCATTAGTGTATAGGAATGTATGCACGAGATCAAGACGTTGGTATGTGAGTTATTGAGTGCTTTTTCTTTGCCATTTGCCCCCCCCCTATACGTCGCGGAGTTTTAATTCTGGTGTCTTTAAAATGTGGATATTGCAGTCTGTAGAAAATTGATTTTGTTGACCAGATCTTATAGAAATTTTTAAGTTCGTACTGACTTACTACTTTTACGTGGACGTGTTACTTATTGGCACTTGAAACGATGTTCATTGGTTGGAAAATAACTTGAGTTCACACGTTTATGTTAAAATTTGGTTGGTTTGGTGGAGTGAGGAGGAAAGCGAATTGCAACGAAGTAGAGACGGAAAGAGGTAGGCAAGTAGAGCTATTTGAGTTTTAGCATTCGTCGGAATCATTTCTCAGTCTCACTACACGTATCTGACTCTGGAAGGCACTAGATAAAGTGGCATTTGATGATGCCAAGTGTCCTTGCTCGTTGCGAACAATCATGCTGCTCTCTTCCTCCTGTCCAGAAGATAAAGAGGTTTGTTTAAGTAAATCTGTGCTCATGCCTTGAGTGAGAATTTGTTAGCAATGTCTTTAGATCTTTTCGTAGAATCGGGGCATAGGGGAGGGGGCGGGGCGCCGTTATGATAAATTCGTTTTCACATACAAAGAGTCATTAATTGTTGACATTTAGAAAAATGTTTGATTCTATCCGACAGCCGCGTTGTAAGATTGAAAATGGTAGGAAGAAAATATTTTTTACAAAAAAAGAAGAGAACAGAAAAATGAAAGACAAATTACTGGAAACTGGAGCAGGTACCGCGGATTGACATATGTGTGAAGGTGGGATGGGGAAAGATGATGGTCAGTAAGGACAAGAAGAGGGAAATGACTTATTCTGTGTTATATGTGGATGAGAGTGGGCTGAGGTAATGTTGAGAAAATAGGAAAATATAAGAAAGAGAATGACAGAGATGGAAAAAAGAAAGAGATTAACATTAAAAAAGAAAGAAAACGTATGAAAAGAGAAAGAAAAAGAAAAAGATCAACATTAAAAAAGAAATAAAGAAAAATAAACCGTGGAAAGAGATAAAGAAATAAAGAAATTAATATTAAAAGAAATAAAGAGCAAGAAAGAGCGGGAGGAAAGAATAAATTAAAAATGTTAAACAAGAAAAGAAAGGAAAAGAAAAGGTACAAAGAGACAAGGAGTAAAAGAAAGAAAGAGAAAAAAGAAAAAATACAAATAGAGAAGAAAAGAAAGCAATTAACATTAAAAGAAAGAAAGAAAAAGAAAGAATACAAAAGGAGAAAGGGATGAAAGAGGGAACATTAAAAGAAACAATAATGAAACCGTGGAACTAACCCTCATGCAGTTTTAACCGGCTTCCTCCAAAGGAGTAATTTTCATAGCAATCTGAAATTCACAAGCAATCCCCAGTGGCATGTATATCCCCATTAGGGGAGATGACGACGTTACGTTTTTGCAACTCAAGCAAGGAAGTGTTGACATCCTCATACATACAGTACCTGGTATTTCCAAATTGGTTACCCATCTGGTATTCTTAAATTACTCACCCATCTTGTACTGACCAGGTTTAACGTTGCTTAACTTTGGTGATCTAGTAAGAACCGGTGTGTCAACGTGGTTATGCCGAACTGCAATAGTAAAAGAAAGAAAGAGTACAAAGAGCGAATTAATAAAAAGAAAAAGATAAAAATGCAAAAAAAAAGGAAAGAAAATGAAAAAAAAAACAAAGAGATAATAAATGTAAGAAACAGATATAAAAATGAGAAAAACAAAAGATAACGAGAAAATTTTCAATTTAGAAGAAAAATGAAAGAACCGAAGAAAATAAAACACAAAGAAAAACATAAGTAAATTGTGAAATAGCATTTTTCTTCCTGACAACGTAAGGATGAGCCAGAGTATAAGATCTGCCTTACTTCTTCATATTGCATGAAGCATTCCATAAGTTCTGCCATCAAAATATTGATAACATAAAAATACATTTATCTAAAAGGTTCTTAATGTGACAGGGACAGGTTCGGTATAAATGTCTCTTTTTAGAACACAATTGAACCATGATACTTGACTTTTACATTTTAAACAATAATTCAAACCGTTCTATATATCAAAATAATTTTATAAAATCAACAGTAGGTTCTATACAGTGCAATGTATTGTAGACTATATCACTGCGGATAGCATGTGAAACTTCCTCCTGGTATACCGCAATATAGAATAGGCAATCAATCGATTTGATTGAAAAATGGACGATTTCTCCGATTTTGATAACAAAAATATATGTGAGTGTGAAACACTCGTTGATCACCATTCAATTCCGGGCAACGTCGGGTCTCCCTGCTAGCTAAAGTATATAGGAAAACGCACAAGGTAAACAAACGTTGATTAACTCACATTTCGTATAACAATAAATAGATAAATTAGATAGATGATTGAATGGAACCGAAACATCGATCTCAACATAATCGATTTCTTGACTAAACTGGTTTCTGTTCTGTTTCACCAGATTCACTCAAAACATTTTACACATGATCTCTTAGTCGTATAAATAATTACTCAATCAACTCGTAATAAATCAAAAAAGACTTACAAGTCAAGTGATCGTTGCTCAGATGAACGTAGAGAAAAGGAATAGCAAACCTTAATGATTTCAATGTCTTTGCCCAAACTCTTCGTCAGCAAATCTTTTCATTTTTATATTATTTTATTTATTTATTTATTTATTTTTTTGCTTTCTTTTCGCATGATTAATATTCCGTAAGTGAAGAGAAACGTTTGGTAAGGTCGAAAAACGTGGCGACTGTTTCAAAATGTCTTTGGTTAGTTCACGTTCCATTTATGGACTGGCATTGATAAATCTAATATTGGACTCTGCCGTGGATATATTTGGGCACATGCACAAATATCTGATCTGAAACCAAAATACGCTACACACACACACACATATATATATATATATATATATATATATATATATATATATATATATATATATATAATCATCCACATACAGTAGTGTTTCGTTGTATCACAACTCATCAGTACGGCTAGACATACACCTTTTCCCAGCCGCGGATCGAACTTACAACCATCGTGTTGACAGTCGGTGGCTGTAACTATTGGACCAAGAATCAGTGGCCGTTAATATTTCTCCTCAAATGCCTCTTAATTTAGCATTTGCATTTGCCCGTCGCAGAATGCTTGAACTGTCAGTTTGTTTACAAACAAACAGTGGGCTTCGCTTCATCTCTCTCTCTCTCTCTCTCTCTCTCTATATATATATATATATATATATATATATATATATATATATATATATATATATATATATATAACCAGGCAACTTAATAAATAGTTACTTTCAAAAGAAGAAACCAGTATACAAAACCTATATATATATATATATATATATATATATGAAAAGAATTTGCCTGCGCGTGGTGTGTGTGTGTGTGTGTGTGTGTGTGTGTGTGTGTGTGTGTGTGTGTGTGTGTGAGAGAGAGAGTTCATTATAGACTCAGAAACGGCTCGGTTAATTTTATTGAAATTTTATACGAAAATACTTGATGTGTCTGCGAGTGTTCTTACGTAGGTTTTGTATCGGAATTCGTCTGATAAGTATGGAAAATCGATAATCAAAGAAATGCGATTCAAGAAGGAAGTTCGATTTTGACGAAAGTTAACACTTTTATACTTTTTAAGTGCATTTGGGAAGTTTGATCGCCTCACAAGAAGAAAGTCCCATCATAAAAATCAGTGTAGATTCGTTTATTAGACAGGATTAAATAAATGTTTCTCTATAAGCAAAATTGACTTATGCTACTTGATTTTTGTACGTTTAACTTTAATTCAAGTGATTATGCAAAAATGGTTTTATAAAATGAACAGTTCTATGATAAGAAAGGGACGCGTTTGAAATGAATGTTTCTGTTTAGAGCACAATTGAACTATGATACTTGACTTTTGCAATTTACACTAAGTCAAACTATTATTTACCAATAATTTTAGAAAATCAATAGTAGATTCTCTGCAGTGCAATGAAGATGACAATATATTGTGAACTAAGTCACTGCGGTGAGGCATGTGAAGCTTCCTCCACATGCTCCGTGGGCGGGGTTCTTTATTAGAGAAGGAAATTAATCGAATTGGTTGAAAACAAATAGGCGATTTGACCGATTTGTGACACCCTGCATTGAAGATTCCCGAAAAGAATGAAACACTAGTGTTTGTAGGTATTTAATTATCATAGTAAAAAAAAATAATTATGTTAGCCCCTTTAAGAAACTCGTTTCTTATCGTTGAACACTTTCAGTTGAATTAAGTCGGTCAATTTAGCTCTTATGCATAGACATCGTATAACGATTAGATCACTGTCTGATTGGCGTAAAGGACATTTAAAATTAAAGATGTTTAAATTCAACGTTATTTCACGCGGTTAATGGTAGCCGAATGGATACGGTCTCTGCTAATCGAGCCAAAGATGTCACGTGTGGCCGGGTTGGAATCTGTCGACTAGTGTTAATTGTGACACCCTGCATTGAAGATTTCCGAAAGGATGAAACACTAGTGTCGGTAGGTATTTAATTATTATAGTAAAAAAAATAATTATATATATTAGAATGTGAGAGAGAATATATAATTATTTCCACAGCCAGACAATGTCACAATAGTTCACAAGAGCCATGAAAGCTAACAAACCTGAAGTCCAAGACTCGAGTTTCGCCCTCATTTGGGCTCATCAGTTAGACACATTCGAACTCTGGCTGTAGAAATAATTATATATTCTCTCTCACATTCTAAAAATTATATTGCTTATTGCTCATTAGGTAAGCTCGTCGTGATGATATCCTTAGCGAGTATAAATTCCTATTAGTGAGACAGCGACTTGTTCGAGAAATTCGGATTTCGTTGAGGTTTACTTGATCTGTGATAGTTAATGTGCGGCGCGTTTGCTCGGTTGGTAGAGTGCTTGCCTCGCAGGCAAGAGACTCGGTTTTCGAATCCTTGTGAGCGGCGACGTTGCCTAGTTGTGGAAATAATTATATATATATATATATATATATATATATATATATATATACACATATATATTTCTGTGGAAATATTATTTTTTTCAATTATATTTCACTTTTTATATATACAAATCTTTAATTTAAGACGTTTAAAATCATTATTAGAAAGCTTATAACAAATAAATGACAAAAGTCTATGCTCCAAATTTTATAATATTAACCATCTTATAATTTATTCCTTTGATTCCGTTGACATCTACAATTCTTGACAGTAACTGTTTCGTAGCGCAAAATCAGTCATTTAATGATTATATCAATCAATGAATCTATTTTACCCTTAACTCATCAGAAGAAATAACAACTATCAATCCACTAAAAAGAGAATAAAATGCATTTGTTCATAAGTATAAAATCCGAAAATTGGAAGAGAAGTTGAAATTACCTTACTTTTAGCTTACATAGAAAAACCCGAATAACAAGAAATATTACGTAGGTTTGACTTCCTTAGATTTCAAAACCCGATACTATGACCACAAAAGTACATTCAACAATAAAAAAAAAACACCGTATAAAAACAACACTAGTGAATAAATACTAGTAACTCAAGGAAAGCGGACATTCGCCGGTAGTCGAATGGAAAATAATAAGACAAGCTACCACGTGTAGGCATCTAGACGACCCATGTAGATTATGCCTTCTTGAAATATTTGCTATCCTGTACTTTAAAGAACCCCAAAATCTATTAAACTGTAGAAGAGAAATAGCAAATAACTGTGTTCACAAGATAAAATTTACTCTAGGATAGCGATACAAAATAGTTTTAAAACTAACAAAAACAATAAATAAATAAATAAATCAAATAAACATGAATATACATAAACGATCACAATATATGTATGTATATATATGTATGTATATATATATGTGCATATATGCATGTACACATATATATATTTATATATAAACTAACAAAAAAACTCTAACCTAGGTCTAAAACAAACCCTTTGTCCGATAAAATGCATGCCCATTGGCTGATAGGAAGGGCGCGGTGGATACTAGAAAGCTGATTGGCTAACTAAAATCTCAATAGAAAAGGAGCATATAAAAACGATAAACAACCACAGAATCCGCGCATAAGCCTGAAGAGTCCTAGAGTGGATGAAACACGGAATATTCAGTGTAGCTTAATCGCCATATATATTTAATAAATTACTATATATATATATATATATATATATATATATATATATATATATATATTTTAACTTAGGATATATATATATATATATATATATATACTATAATTATTATTAAATACCTACAGCCACTAGTGTTTCATCCTTTTTGGAATCATCAGTTCAGGGTGTCATGATTAACACCAGTCAAGAGACACCATCTCTGACTCCATTAGTAAGGATCAAATCCATTCGGCCACCGTCAATCACGAGAAATATTTTTATAATTTAAACATTTATTTTTAAATGTATTTAACACCTGTCAGAGTGATCTAATCATTATATGATGATGCGAGCTAAAGTAACCGACTTTGTTTCAACTGTAAAGTGCTCAACGATAAGAAACGAGTTTCTTTAAGGGGCTGACATGATTATTTACTATATAGTATACTATAGAGTGTACACCCTTCGTCAAAAATGATCGGAAAATATACTCTATCAGTTCTTAATGTCTTCAAATATGCATAACATGGGTTTGTTTTTATTAGTTATCCAGAATGAAAGTTATTGTGCTTACGATCAAACATCGTTCCATGTTGTTCTCAGGACAGAATGATGTGATGGATGTGTAATGGGTAATTAGTTCTATCTCACTACAAGAACTGTGACACCAGGGTTGGGAAGTGAGATTGAAAAATTAACACTCTCGAGGAAGGCCACTCTGACCTGCAAAAAGTGCCCGATCAGCCCCTTCAGCATTCTCCGGTAAAGCGTTTAGCAATAAACTTACCCTTTCTCAAAGAGAGAAGGCAAAGCCTGGAAGATTGGACCTCCTCGAATTGCATGAAACCAATGTTACAATCAATCAAAAGGAACCAGACCATTACATAAATGATCTAATGTCTGTTGATTTTGGGCTAAGGATGAAAAAATTCTAAAGACAGACTTAAATGATCTCTCCTTCGCCAGAGAAAGATTAAATCTGGACAGTATAGGGAGATGTGTGCTGAAGAAGAGTATGGCTATTCTGAAAGAATATATGACAGTCCTTGGGTTAGTAGATGTACAACAGTTGAGGTAGCTGGTTCAATTCTAGAAGTTTAGGCCAAGGAAAACATGGGGTGAATGATAACAAAAAAAAAAAAAACTTGAGAGAAAGAAGAATAAATAAATATTTGGCCAAAGATTGTTCGATTAGAGATCAGTTTCTAAAAGCCTTACAACACATGCCAGTATATTGAGGACATGCGTTGCATGGAAGAATGCTGTGAGAATTAAACGGTGGACGTCTAATTCGGATAAGAAAAATGGGCTTAAATCTGCTGACGTCAAATAATGATTAAATCTGGACAGTATAGGGAGATGAGTGCAGAACATGAGATTTCGTTGGTTTGGTCACATTGGAAGAATGCATGAAACGTCTTGAGATAGTAGCTGTAGTAGTCAGTTAAGGTAGCAGACTCAGTTGGTAGGGCAAGGCTGAAGAAAAGATGGGAGAAGTGATGGGAGATACATTTGAGAGAAAAAATGGATAACTAAAGACCTGGACATAGATAGGTTAATTTTGAAGTCATTTCTTAATGCTGTCAGGCACAAGCCAGCATCTAGAATAAACTTTAACTGATGATGATGATGATGATGATGATGATGATGATGATGATGATGATGATGATGATGATGGTGTTGATGGTGGTGGTTTTGGTGGTGGTGGTGGTGGTGGTGGTGGTGGTGGTGGTGGTGGTGATGATGATGATGATGATGATGATGATGATGATGATGATGTATTTCATCTATACATAAGACTCTGACAAATAATTTCATTCCTAGGATAGTATTTTTCTCTCTTTCTTTTTATGGAAATTGATGTAAGGAGCTAAATTGATGTAAGGAGAAAGAGAGAGAAAGCGAGAGAGAGAGAGAGAGAGAGAGAGAAAGAGAGAGCTATAATGCTTCCTATCTTGTGTTAAGCATATTGGGAAGTGATATATAAATTACCATTTGCGTATTAAGTGATGCTCTTTGTGTAAACAAATTGAGCTTTGGTATTTGGATAATATCAAAACATTGTTAATTCACTGCCCGCATAGCATCAGCTGCAACGGTCAGAAGCTCCGACTGTCGTTTGGGCGGTCGGGTTTCGATCTTAGCTTGATGTAGTTGCTTATCTAGTCGCACTGATGAGCTGTGAAACAACGAAACAGTACTGTATGTGAATGACTATATATATATATATATATATATATATATATATATATATATATATATATATACATATATATATATAGATAATCATGCGTTGACAGGTTGTAAATCTATCTCGAAACCTACACAGATTAACGAAGGTTTATTATCATTTGGGGTTTCCACAGGAATACACCTTATTTTCAGATCTCAATTCAGCATTGTACGAACCATTTTTTCTATTTCTTAAAAAATTACAGCAGGAATAGCCATAATAAGAATTTGATAGGATTTAAGAACCTTGTTATGGCCATTTATCTTTCCACCGATTCTATGTAGGTTGCCTATTGCAATACCATTCCGACATTTCAGAAGAGATGTGTTAGCAATGCTAGGAAGAGAAAGTTTATGACAGAATTCCAAGATGTCTCCCAAGTGACATGGAGAAGACTCATTAAACTCGCATTATTTTGAAAATGTTCGGCACAACTTTCAACACATTTGTCTTTCGGTGAAGAATTCGTGTGTGTGGCTGTCGTTGGGGAGGGGGGTGACGGTGATTGCGAAGATGATGTGTCATAAATTGAGATTATATATAAAGGTTCGATGATATGAATGAAAATACAATTCATTCTAGCCCCATCCTTCTCCTCAATATCACTATCTTCTTCTTATATATATATATATATATATATATATATATATATATATATGTGTCTGTATATATATGCATATATATATATATTTATATATACATATATATATGTGTCTGTATATATATGCATATATATATATATATATATATATATATATATATATATATATATGTCTTTGTTCTCTACTTTTCCTTTTCGCGCTGACTAATATTTAATGACTTTTATTCTATCTATATTTTTTTCAAAGAAATATTCTTCTCACTTCTTACCAACAATTATGCGTGTATGTGTGTGTGTGTGTGTGTGGTGGGGTGATTATAAAAAGAGGATAAAAGTCCGACGGTATGGTT
This sequence comes from Euprymna scolopes, assembly GCF_053919585.1. Taxonomy (NCBI): domain Eukaryota; kingdom Metazoa; phylum Mollusca; class Cephalopoda; order Sepiida; family Sepiolidae; genus Euprymna; species Euprymna scolopes. The sequence continues at coordinate 26,377,040 of NC_136505.1, read as the reverse complement.
TTTAAAATGGAGGTGGAAAGACCCAGAAGCTCAACGTTTCATTAGTCTTTCATGAGAAAGTCCTCATAAAACAAGCGAAACATCGAGCTTCTGGTTCTTTCTACCTTCACTTTTGAAACGACACACACATGCGCAAACACACGTAACCACTCACACACGCGTGCGTGTGTGTGTTTGTAAACAAGCTAACAGCTTGAGCACTGCAAGAGTGGTGGGCGAATTTTTATTTAATAGACAATTGATTAGACGTTTACGAGCACCGATCCATGGTTAGAACTGCCGACTATAAACGCGATAATGTTAGGTTCAATCCACGGCTCGGGGAAAGGTGCTAGTTGTCATACAATGAAACAGTACTGTACGTTGATGACTATATATATATATATATATATATATATATATATATATATATATATATATATATATATATATATACTAGCAGTTCCGCCCGGCTATGTATATATTAATAAATGTGAATATGTACAGTAATGTCTTTCTATATAATAGGCTTCCTTAACTACCATAGAGAAAATTTGGTAGAGGCCATAGACGACCAAACCAAATTATAAAGTTAGATCCATGCCCGAGTAATCTATATATAAAATATCAAGTGTTTAGACCCAAAACTGGCGGATAAGTTTGGTAGAGTTTTCAAAGGTCAAATCGTCAAATTTTGACCCCTTAATTTCTGACCGAAAACCGATTAAAAACATTTTCCCAAATCTCAATACCCTTTATGTCAAATCTCGAGTCTGTAGACCGAAAATTGCCAGAGTTATTTGGTAGGGAAGTGTACAAAAACAGACAGACAGACAGACACACGCACACACATTTTTACTTTCAAAGCTATATAGATTACTTATGGAACTACTCTAATAATTTTCCCGATTGCGATACAATCACCGATTCACATTCAGATTTTTTGAAATCTCTTAATATACATATTTGTAGTGTTCTGTTTTTTTTGTTTGTTTTTTTCTGGATTGTTGTAAACACACATGTAATATGTGTATCTAGTTTAACAAACCTTAAAATACGCTTGTTGAAGTGATCTATAAATTTTCTATTCACTGGTAATCTAAAACTAATAAATATTTATCGTTATTAAATTCGTATAAGCAGTGGAACGTTTTCTTTGAATAAAAAACAAGTAATAAAAAGTAATTTAAAAAATCGTTTATGGCATCGGAAAATAGGCGCCAATTTTTCAGATTCCAATAGCGATTACGATACTCCTAAAAGTTCCGAATTTTTCTGATTCCCAACTCCGATTCATATATCTCGTCCCAACACTAATATATATATATATATATATATATATATATATATATATATATATATATATATATATATATAATTCACTTTCATTCGGCTTAATATGTTTCATTTTGAAATATTATTTACTAGCGGGGGTACCCGGCGTTGCCCGAGTGTTTGTTTCCGGGACGGGCGGAGTTTTAAAAAATGTTATGGTAGGTAAGTAGGAAGGATCAAACCCGGAGTCATGAGTAAAAGTAGGAAAATAAAGTGCGAAAAAAAACAAAAAAACATCTGCAACATTAACAGTTAAGCCACCAAGAAAAGTCCATTCCAGTTGTTTAGGAAAAAAAAAAAAAAAAAAAAAAAGAAAAACGACTACGGTAGGTCGGCGCGAACGTGAAAATATAATGTGAATTGTCATGCACGCTAACCACTACGCCACAGAGCACTGCAGCTTAGTTTAGTGATTTTAAATAACTTGACATGAAAGAACTACGAAGCCAAACCGGTGTTCTCTTCTCAACTGTTCCTTGTGAACGATCCCCAAACGGTGTTAAGTGGTGGCAAGGGGAGGAGGAATTTATTAGAGAGAAAATATTTTACCACTTCCATTGATCTTAACCGATTTTGGCCGTGACTTCTCAACAGAAAAAGTATAGAAATCTAAGATTATCGAGGAATTTGAGAAATAATAAGCCTATAACACACCTCAGATATTGTTCTGCCGTTTGTGCATATTATATTTGCATGAAATATCTTGATTTTTAAACCTATTAAGGTCAAAATCAGACGAGAAAAAATGAGTTCATTTTATTTATATAGAGACAAAATGTATATCTCAATCGTATATTTTTCTCATAATCCTTAGTATATATATATATATATATATATATATATATATATATATATATATATATATATATATATATGGTAAAACTGGTAATTAGTAAAAACCTGAAGAGAGTGTTCAATACTGTTGTAGAGCAGATATGTGTTTTATTATGTTTACGATCCAACAGCCTCGTTAGACCTTACAGAAATGGTTGTTAGTATTTGAAAGAAGTGTTTTAGAAGAAAAAAAAAACTTTTCTTCTAAAACATTTTTTTTCAAATACTAACAACATCCGAAACATATGTAACCAAACAGACAAAACGGTAATAAAAATGATAATAAATAAATAAAAAATAAAACATATATATATATATATATATATATATATATATATATATAAATTCTTTTTTGTTCTGATGACGTGTTGTCCTTGAATTAGGACTCCAATGAAATATGTATGCATATAAGTAACCAATAATGTTTGTATAATAAACAGACTGTGTGTGTCTCTCTCTCTCTCTCTCTCTCTCTCTCTCTCTCTCTCTCTCTCTCTCTCTCTCTCTCTCTCTCTCTCTGTAAAAACCTGTGGTCTAGATATTTTTTCCAGTGGCAGTCATCTGCACCGACAAGTTATCAGTATTCCCGGAAGTGTCGTTGGTTCTACACAAAGCTTTCATCAGTATAAATAAATCATCTGTGTAGATTTCAGTAGTTGTGTCGGAAGTTCATACGTCGAAATCGACGATAGAGTCATCAATATATATATATATATATATATATATATATATATATATATATATATATATATGACATGTAGAAGGATACTTCGCTGCCCAACCTCCGACATATTCCCGTCGAATTAGTTTCAAATATTAGCCCCTAGCGTCCACATGACACTGTGCCTTGTTTGGTGTTAAATAATAGTACAAACTAGAAGGCAACATAATCAACGTTAACTTTTTTACGCTTCTAAAAATAGGAGCCAACATAATGTTTGTAAGGGAGTGAACTCTATCAAACTCTTGGGAATTGCGTCACTATTAACTTTAACGCAGCTGATATCGCTAATACAAACTATAAAACTACAGAATTTATTTTGCACAATTCGCAAACATGCTGAGCCGTCACTAAAAAGCAAACAAAATAAAAGCTTCAGTATAATAATAGGTAGACAAATCAAAGATCTAATACTTACTTATACGTTTTACTTAGTAGAAGAATACTCGTCCCAAGGCAGGTAAAATTAATTCCACAAACAAGTGCTTCGCAACACTTTTTCACAAACAAAAGAGTTTTGCGCCACTTCTAGCTCTCAAATATTAAAATTATGATACGATGATATTAAGCATTATGTCTAGAATCCGTATTCTAATTTTGATCCAAATATAATATTGAACAGTTTTTAATTCAGTATTTATAATTTGCTAACTACATATTTGCTCTATCTTGGGTATTGAGCACTGTTCGATTCAATATAAGATTTTATTATTGCATTTTCACCCCAAACAAGGCACAATGCCAATTTAAGGTGGGGTCTACTATCGAGGATATAAGTTGCAGGGATTCTATGTAGGGAGTTGAGAAGCAACAGTCCTGTTCACATTACACTTGAACTTCTGCTTGTCAGTACAGTTGGGGAAGCAGGAACTCGGAAGAAAATTGCAGATTCTAGCAGTTCTAGGGAAGAAACTATTAGTAGAAGGCTTTCTTACATCTAAGGATCTCTACTCTTTAAGGGTGAGATTTTGCTGCTTGTTAGGTTTCTTGTGGTATTTACGTCAGGGGGGGTCTAAGGGCTTGTAGTTTGTCAGAGCATTCATCATTAAAATACTTGTAAAACAGAAAAAAAGGAATGCAACATTTCGTCGGTGGGACAGAGGTTGAAGCTTAGATAACATTTCAGGACAGGTTTGCGACTCTCAGTTGAACCCTGTCCAGGGGTGAGAGACTAGTAGTGGAGTCACCATTCCAAATGTGACAACAATACTCCGTACATGGGCGAACGGTTGCCTTATAAAGGTACACGATACTTTCAGACGTAAGTAACTTTCTAGCACGGTAGAGAGAGCCCACCTTCTTTGCAGCATCCTTGACAATGCTCTCAGTGTATCTGTTCCAACTCATATTTCTTGTGAAAGTTAAGCCGAGGAGTTTGAAGGAAGTAATTGCAGGTAATGTATCGTTAGTTATAGCTATTAGTGGTTGAGAAGGCTTCTTAAAATTATTAAAGGAAACAAGCAGAATTGAATGTAACCATCCATTTTTGTCGCCATTCCAGCGCAGATTGGAGGTCTTCCTCTAGTGTTTCTGCCATTGCCTTAGATATGCGTTCATTCCTTTTTCCTTTTGTGTCTGTTATAGAGCGTGGTGTCATCAGCAAACAGATTTAATAAGAATAAATGTATATTTTAACACATACCAGCTACATTTCGAATATTGAGTGCATTTGGATGCAGTATCTGCCACGTTCAAAGTGGTCCATTGCAGTATTGCACGATTCTGGAAAATGTCTAAATTGTAAAGGACCTGAACATTCAAAGGAATTTTGCTCATTTGGTGCCTAATGAAAATGATTCAGATTGAATTCAAATTTGACATATTTGAATTTTCAAATGGGTAATTGTGTCCGTATTGTGCTTCTTAGTGTTATGTAGTGGGTCTGGGGTTCATATTGGAGTCATTATCACGAGGATATACATAACGGGGATTCATAATACACAAATAACAATTCTGAGGGGAGTTCATATATAACAGTTCTTTAAACATTATGACGACTGTGATGATAAATACGAAGGGAGATATTTGTATCAGTCTGGGATGATTCTTGTTGACACATATTAATACAAACTGGGAGATATTGATACAACAGTTCTTAACACATATAGAGGGGAGGAGATAAATTATTGTTGGGGAGGATACATGATACTTGGAAGGGTTATACAAAGTTCATTACAAGATGATGATAAAACCACATCGGTGGAAACACGACACGATGACCACAGTTACAAAATATTAAATGATAACTTTATTATTCAACCGGTGAATGATGATGTCAGGAAGGAATTCAGCTTGTATGGCTACTTGGTCTATTTTTCCCCCCTTCGCTTCTAAGGGGCTTTCCTCTCGATCTCTCCTGATTCTCACTTATCCTCGAACCCTCGATCCCTATATTGAGAAATATCCTTTGTTTTTTGACGTCAGACGTGGGTTCCCCAACGTGACTAATTTTCACGTGGATTTCATATGTTTGTTTAAATACACGTTTGGCAAACAAAGAATCCTCAATTCTAATTGTTTAATATCTAACCTATTTTTAAACAATATTTTTAACTCGCATTGTCCATTCTTTTAACTGACATATTTAACATCCAGAAAGAATGGACAATTTACTCTTTTTCCGACATAATTAATATTTAACTATTTCTAATAGAATTAACAATTGACTTAATTTCTAACATTCCAATTTCCATTATATTTAACACTTGCCTACAGGGTTCGATTCTAGCCTTTTCCTAATATCATTTTCACTTATCTAATATGTCTTCTTACCTACATGAGAAGGGGACAGCCCTTTCATGTAACATAAGAACCCCTTTAAATCTGAAATTCGAGGAATATTTATTGATTGATAATCTAAGACAAATTGTTGAAATTTCACACACAAAAAATCAGAATGTTTATGAAGATGAGAACGATAGCCCTAAGAATCCAAATAATATGAATATAGCTAACTTCATAAAAATTAGGAATATGAGAAATATCCAACGAGAGTCTTGAAATTGTTATCTAATAAAGTCTATTAGATAGCCAGTACCCGTTCATTTACGATACCAACTTTCATCTTAGCCTAAATTAAAAATGTCTCCCAGTGAAGGCGCCAGGCTTGTGTCCACGAAATAATTTGAAATTAGATGAGATTTTAGTGGATATCTTCCACTGCTAGTCTGCAAGGAAAAGAGCGAGTGTGCCGAGAGATACACACCGGGTGGGGAGGAGGGATATAGTCTAAACGTGTAGAGGAGGGTGGGGGTAACAGGTGGAAGAGGCGGCTGGCGTCAATACACCCGAGTTTCTCAACGGAGGGAATGATGCTTTTAAATTAAGAGATGCATGTCAATAGAACAGCTGACAAATTGCAAAATGCCGGAGAAAGATAAGCAATAAACTGTGTATATCTGTGTTTATATGTATGTGCGTATGTGTGTATATGTATGTGCATATGCATGCGTATATTATGTGTATATGCATGTGTGTATATGTGTATGATACGTTCGTATGTGTGCATGTGTGTGTACTTTCTAGTTAACTGAAGACAAATTCAGTTCCTGTGTACATCAAGTTATCAAGCTTATATACACAGGTGGCAAAAAGAAAGTCCGTACTTGTAATTATTTCAAAAACTGCAAATTTAAGCTAAATTTAATGTAACTCTTTAAAGAAACTATACCTACTTTGATTGGCCTTTTATTCTTCTATAATTTTACCTGTTCATATTTTACTTTTAATTGAAATATTCCAGTGTTCACGTCGATTTAAAAAAATAACTTCAAATTGAGGAGGCAAAAAGAATGTCCGCACAATGGAAAATTGTTATTTGGATATAATTTTAGGACATTAATGCAACACAAATACAGCAGGAACACAATGAACTAGTTAATATTTAGTAGCATAGTCTTTTTGCAATTTGACAACCTGCAATCTTTTGTCCAAAGTTCTTCCAAATTTTTAATTTAATCATTGCGTAGATTTTGCTTGATGTAATGCCATACATTTTCGATAGGATTGAGGTTTGGAGATTGTGCAGGCCAATCCAAACATGCAATATCATGTTCTTCCAGGAACATCTGGGCATTGTCAGCTGTGTGAATGGGAGCATTATCCTGCATGAAGATGGAATTATCATCCAAATTCCGACCAGAGTAGGGTAGAAAATGTTCAGTCAACATATTAATGTACTTGGTCGAATTAATTCGACCTTGCAAGCGAACTATAGCCCTGGACCATTAGTTCTAATAATGCCCTACACCAAAATCGAACCTCCACCACCTTGCAGCCTTGAAACTGAGCCCCTAGGATTAAATTCTTTGTCTTTCCTCCGACGGACGTACTGCCTACCACCACTGCCTAGCCTATTGAACTTACTTTCATCGCTAAAAAGCACTTGTGACTAATATGAAGAGTTATGATCTTCATCGCATCTGATGAAGTCCAGACAACGCTTTCTGTTCTTTACAGAAATCATTGGCTTGCATCTTGCAACGTATCCTCGCAAATTAAATTCCTTTAATCTGTTCTTGACAGTAGAAAGAGAGCACTTTTTAACAAGACTGCACTGTTGCTGGATTTGGGAACCCGTTTCAAATCTGTTTCTCAGGCTGCGGATCTTGATAGCATTGTCTTTCCTGTTAGAAGTAACTCTAGTACAACCAGATTTAGGCGCATCACGAACACTGCCGGTGCTTTGGTGCTTTTGCACAGTCTTTCGTACCGTTTTCTCACCACATTTCTATCTACGGGCGATTTCTCAATTGGATAAACCAGAAAGGTGGAGATTAATGAGCTCCTGACGCTCACAGGATTCTGACGTGGCATATGGACTAAATGTTCCGTTGTATAACCTGGAAAAACAACAAGTACGACGATTAGAGATGCTTTGTTGCCTGTTGGTGGATATTTTAAACTAATTTAGGGGCGATAATTTAAGCTGGTTTTAAGTGAATTTGTTGCTGCGGACTTTCTTTTTGCCTCTTTTAAATTAATGTGAACACTAGAATATTTTAATTCAACATCAAATATGAACAGGTAAGATTATAGAGGACTAAAAGGCCAATCAAATAAGGTATAGGTTGTTTGAACATTTACATTACATTTAGCTTAAATTTGCAGTTGTAAAAAGTGCGAACTTTCTTTTTGCCGGCACTATATATATATATATATATATATATATATATATATATATATATATATATATATATATCCCGTAACACTTCTAGCCTTGATAGAGGGGAGACTAAAACTTGCTGCTATGGTTTTGGACTTGATTCAAAATATTTCTCATATGTTATATCTCCCCTCTTTTTGAAATAGGGATATATATTAATATCTCCAGTGTCAAGCCTGATACACTATGAAATTGACTTTATGTATGAAAACCAAAGAGGAGAGATATAACGTATGAGAAATATTTTGAATCAAGTATACCTTTGTTGTTATTTCAGATCATTTGTAACCATAACAGCAAGTTTTAGTCTCTCTTCCGTCAAGGTCAGAGATTTGGGGAAAATATTAGATATTTTGTAATCCATATGCAAAACTAGGAAAACAAGTGACGATAATTGAAATATTAGTAAAGGTGCAGTATCTTTCCACCCATAAAAAAATCCTTTAAAATTACCACTATAATGAGTTTTTAATGAAAATAAAAGTAAAATCCCAGGAAACGAGTAATTTTCGATATTAATTTAACGTAAAATGAACACCCGCTTTATAGCCACCATGGGGGGGGTCTGTTATTTTTGTTAGGGGTGGTGTTTATTTGGTAATTGTGACCTGGTAGAACAACACAAAGCCTACTTTAAAAACAACTTGTCTTACATAGGTTTTCGAGTGTGCTGCAAATGAATATCGCATTCAAATTTTCCGCAAATAAGTATTTTTTCGCCTATTAAGCAATGTAATTCTTTATGTTATAAGTGGTGGCCATTGTTGTATTGTGCTAACGCGAACATTTTTCTAAATACCCGAAAAAATACTTATTTGCATAAAATTTAAATGCGATATTCGTTTTCAGCACACCTGAAAACCCATAGAAAACTAGTTTTTTAAGGTAAGTTTTTTTTATCTATCAAGCCACAATAAACACCTCCTCTAAAAAATAGCAGATCCCCCCAAGTGTTCATAAAGTGGGTGCTCATTTTGCGTTTAATTAATATGGAAAAATAATCTCCCACTATACTATGCGACCTTAAGGGCTAATGTCACATAGCCCATTACAAATGTCAGGTCATTAGCTTTCCAACAAGCCTTTATTTGTTAAATTCTAATCAATACACGCCGAGATTTCAAACTTATAAAATTGCCAAAATGGTGGAATACCTATATAAGGATATATCTATACTCGTAGCCAAATGTAATATTGAAATGCTCATATCTTTGGTTCTATGGGACGAAACTACATGAAAAATTACAGGCCTTTTGAAAATTATAATACTATTCTAGGATTAAATTTTTATGACAATAGTTAAAAAAGAACCTATAATTTCAAGCCGCTTCGGTTTTCTCCCTACATTTGTTGATTTTGCCTTTTTGGTTGTCTCCCCTGTGGCCTTGCCAGGCCACACATACTTTTATGGTTTTCTTGAATTTATTCCAAGAGTAATGTTTTTCCAGTTATAGCAGAATAAACAATAATATACTACACCAAATATCCTACATTTGTCTGATGCTCAATGATATTCAAAGCATACACACTGCGTATCAAATTATTAACGAGTTTACATTTTTGTTTTAATATTTAAGGAACAAGTAAAGAAAAATCCATGAAACTTTAAGAAAGTGCTTACAATACAATTCAGCTACTCCAGTCAGAAAATAAAAGTATTTAAAGCAGTATACGCGAAAGAATGGCAGAAGACAGGAATATCTCAGTGTATAAAGTTATTAACGAAATTGAGAAAAAAAAACCGCAATATACACATAACTTCTTTACTGGAATAATTTTCAAACATTGAATGAACTAGGAAAAATGCTAAGAAAACACTAACTACATAGCAATTTCTACGTTGACATAATTAGTAGGGGATATGCGATCTTTTTTATGAATGACTTGTAAAAGACGGTAGTCCACAGAATTAATCAAATTTGTGTTTGTGACAACAGTTATTCTTCGCGATACCTCTTGGACAACTCATCTTTGCTCTTAAATTGACGTCCACTTGCATAGAGACGTCGCTTCATGATACTCCAATAATTCTCAATTGGGTTCAAATCTGGTGAATTCGAAGGCCACTCCATCTTCCGTAGAACCCCAGTTGTTGCCAGCACTATTTGCTTTTGTTTGATGCATGCGAGGGATCATTATCCTGCATAAAAATAATGGTTCTTCTGAATGTCAACTTTTGCTTCTTCAGCCATTGTTCAAAGTTCTCCTTCAGTAAAGCTATGTAAGCATTTGACGTCATTTTTACGTCTTCTGGGACTCTCCATGGGCCAACTAAAGTACCTCCGATAATCCTAGCCGAAATCATTATCCCACCACCATTTTGTTGGCGCCTTAAACGCTGATGACGATGTCATCCATCTAGGACCTATCCCTTGCTCCAGCCATCTGGGCTATCAAGAGTGATACGCACTTCATCCGTGAACAAAACTTTGGAAAAATCCGTTTTCATGTTGTCTTCTGCCCATTTCAATCGGTTTTTTATGTGATGTTGCTTTAATGGAGGCTTTGTCACAGGTTTAACAGACTGTGCAACTTCTTTCAGAAGACGACATCGAGTACTTTTTGAGACAATCCGGCTTGGTCAAAGATTTCTCGACTTGTCTGCCCAGGGTTCTTAACAACTTCACGTTTAATTTGGAGTAGAGAACGGCGTGAAACAACTCTAGATTTACCTTTATCAGTTCTCTTACGTACCTTTGTAGGGTCTTTGACAAAGTTCTTCAGAGTTTGATGGTACCTTTCTATCATTTTCGATATTTTGAGTGTATTTTTACCTTTTGCTAGTTGTTCTGTAATAGTACTCTTTTCAGAACTAATGAAACCACCTTTACAACCCATTTTATTGACGAAACAAACTGCCTTGTTAATAATTTGACACACCTTAAATACCGTGGATCCAGCAATTACGATGACAAGTTGTTTACATTGCGCGGAACGGTACGAAAATTTCACAGTACGCGGAGCTCAGCATTGCCAACGTTTCCGAAGCTTTTGATATGAAACTACCGGTAAGTTTCTGAAACTGGTAAAAAAATATTATCTCGTTAATAATTTAACATGCAATGTATATATATATATATATATATATATATATATATATATATATATATATACTAGCAGAAGTACCCGTCGTTGACTGGGTTCAAAAACAGCCTACAGAAAATGGACTATGATTGATGAAAGTATGATAGGTTATGAAAAGGAGGGGGTTGTAAGGAGATAGGTTTTGATACTCAAAAATTTTACCCTAAGCAAAATATGAATGTAAAAATAATTTTCGCGAAAATATATTTTTATATCAACTTTGTTTCCATTCGTAGCCAAGAGTGACCAACAAAATGGCGTTTCCTTACAAAGAGAAAATGTTATGTATATAATAATATAAATATACAAGAAATGAATGTAACCATAGTCAATAAAAATTACTTTTATGGTAGAAAAGTTAATTGGTTTGTATTTTTAAGTAATTTGTAAAAAAATTTTTTTTTTAATTCACGAACCGGTTAAAAAAAAAAGTCAAAATGGTAACGACTTTGAAATGGAGAGCCCCATTTTCAATTTGAAGTAGGAGCACCTGAACATTCTGTGTAAACAATTTAAGAGAGTTCTGTCAACGTAAGGAATATTTATAAACATATTTTAATGTTTTCCGTTATTTTGTGCTTGAGGAATATTCGATGATGGCATGTGCAGTTTATATAAAACTTCATTTAAGTAGTTATCGCCTCAAATTTCGTTTTAATTTCGGTTCGCTGAAATTATTTCAAGTAAAGGGCATTAAAAACTATTTCAAAACAAAAACAACATGCACTGAACTTTTATTGACTATGGTAACATTTATTTCTTGTATATTTAATTTTTTGGGTAGTCGTTTGTTGGATTTTCTGCTAAACACTCTTACTAAATAATATCGACGAAATAGCGAAAAACAAAGAAACAAAAACATTTTTGAAAAATAATGAAGCTTTACTTACTTAAGTAAAATAATCCGAAACAGCTAAATGGGATATTAAAAAAGTAAACACGTAGCTACTTTAGTTTTTTAAAGCAAAGAATCGATATAAATATGAATAAGAAGAAAATGGCGCCCTTTTCAAGCAGAACAGTTTCGTTTCAGTTTTACATTATTGAACGGTGGAGTATTGCGCCATCGGATTCAGGTTGTTCTATTGTAATGTAAAGAACACGCAGAAAGGGTTGTAATCAACTGAATTTATTCTAGTACACTGACAAAAAAAGCTTAAACAGATATATAAATAAATTAAAAAGGTTATGTAAATGTTTTTAAAAAGACACGAAATCACGTGAGCCGGATTTTTTCCTTCTTTTGACACGATAACAAGTAACGTTCTTATTTTCTATTATTTATCTATTTATTTATTTTCGAAAGAGTACCACGTTCAAGTGGAGAAGGAAAAAAACAGAATAATGCAAAATTTGTGTCGAGAATTGTCTAAAGTTCCGACATTTTTGGGGGGGGCTTTCACTCCAATAAGAACGTGAATTTATGAGGTGAATTTATTCGACACACTATGATTGAACTCAAAATAAATAAAAGCTAGCGTGAATTAAGATTAAAGTTAAGGGGTTATTGTGGACCCTCACCCCTTTTAAAAACCTTGTAAAACTTTGTGACATATTTACATTCTATGGCGGTCAGGCGCGAACGACACCCAATAATTTTATTATACCATATTTCTTCAAACTGAAACATAATTATCAAAGTATACTTACGCAAATAGATATGAAAAGTCTTTGTTAAAGTTTGTGCCATATTTCTATGGAGTACAGGCGCGAATGCAGACCCCACAATTTTATTATACCATTCCTATTTAAATTGAAACATACTTGTCAAAGTATTCTTATGTACATCTACATCAAAAACCCTTATAAACGTTTTTTTTCCCATACTTTGGGGGTCAGGCGCGAACGCAGACCCCACAATTTTTATGAACTACCATTCTGCCAGATCAAACATGCTCATTCCTGATCATCGATACATCTTTATATGTAATCAGTTTTTTTTAAATAGTAAACCATATAGGAGCCTATTCGTGACCACACACACACACATATATATATATATATATATATATATATATATATATATATATATATATATATATACAGGTATACTTTTTTTGGCTCTGCTTAAAACAACAAATAACTGGACATGTTGAAACAGTTTTCTCTTAATTACAGGGTGGAATGATAAAAGTGTCGCCCTAAAGAAAACAACACTACAGCTTTATTTTAAAACTTTTATTGAAAAAATCGATTCAGGTAACTTGATTATGTAGTAGAGCTAGCATTTATTCAATGTAGCCGTCTTCAACCTCAATCACCGCCTCGATACAATTCCGGAACTGGGAGCATGCCTTTTCCACAAGCGCCAGCAGGAACTCGACAAATACTCGGCTGATGGCGGCGATCAGGCTGGCTTTGGTGTTATGGGAGGTCAAGTTGGTGATGTTCTTGATGTATAACCAAACTAAGTAGTCCAGTGGGTTCAGTATTGGGGAAAGAGGGTGGGCAGTGAGAGAAGGATACAAAGACGTAGCACTCCTTCTGAAGCTAAGCCTGGGTCTCTTTGAACTTGTAAGCTTGCATCGACTCCTGCTGCCATGACCAAGACCTGCCAGCGGCCACCTGACTGCACCAGGGCGTTACCATACTCTTCAGCATTTCCAAGTACACTTTGGTGTTGACTTTCAAGCCGATTTCGAAGATGTAAGGTGGCATGTACAATACATTTTAAAGGTGCTGCCTTGGTTCAACAAGAATATTAGTTAGGTAGGACTTCAGGTTCTTCTTCATAAACCCTGTAGCACCTATAATAACTGGTATGATTGATATCTCCCTAAGATTCCAGTTTCTTTTCATATCATACACGAGACTAGTTGGTACGTTTCTCCCTTTCAGCTCTGTTCAGACTTCCATTATCTTATGTTTTTCCTTGTGATTTGTAAATTGTGATTGCAAAAGCAAATGGTTATTTTATTATTATATAAGTGGTAGGACTAGTAAGTAGTTTACTATCTAACATATTGAGCAGTTTTCGATTCAGTATAGTTACTTTACTAACTACATATATGTTCAATCTAGGGTATCGAGCACTGTTCGATTCAGCATAAGATTTAATAAAAGTAAAATTATATTTTAACACATACCACCTGCATTTAGAATATTGATTTGGATGCAGTATCTATCACGTTTCAAGTGAGCTATTTCATTATTGCCCGTATTTGTTACACTTAGGGAATTAAGCACTATTTAATGTAGCGTATACTATTTACTGAGTGTAATAATTTATTTCTTCAGAGTGTGTTTCAGATTATTGACCAGGGCCATAAATAACAAAGCAATATTAAAAAAAAGTATGCTTAATATATTTCTCTTAAAAATTAATTCTTAATTTCTCAGTATCTTTGAACTTATTTGCTTTAAAGCAAAATATAATGAATAAAACAAAAGCAATGTAAGAAATGAGCAGTGAAAATATTAAAAAAAACTCAAGAGGACACCAGAGCGCTACTGAAAACACTAAATAAAATAAAGGAGACATCCAGAGCACTAGTAAAACCAATTTTCTAACTCCTAACCTCAGAAAAGAAAATATTGTTTTAAAGTGAACACTGAGGTCCAAAATGGAGGGGGTGATAGTGATTAAGCCACACTTGCTTAACTGTACACTCATCAAGCAGCAGGGTTCAAAAGAGAAGATGCAGTTATGGAATTGAGCAACACTAGCTTAACTATTAACTCATCAAGCAGTGAGATCCAGACGTGGAAAATGAGATTATGAATTAAGTAACGTTTGCTTCACTATTGACTGCTCAAACAGTGTCGGTTATGAAAGGGGTTTGCTGTGAGGAATAAAGAAACACTTGTTTCATTGTAAATTCATCAAGCAGCTAGTTTCAAAAGAGTGAAGGTGCACTTAGTGATTAAGCAAGTCTTGCTTCATTATTAACTCATCAAGCAATGAGGTCCAGAAGGGGGGAAAAGCAGTTAAGAATTAAGCAATCGGTTGAGTCAAGTTTCTGAAATTTCATACAAATGTACTTGATGTGTCTGGGAGTGTTCTTAGATAGGTTTTGTATAAAAATACCTCCGACAAGTATCAGAAAAGTTTGATAAAACAAGGAAGTTCGATTTTGACCAAAGTTTACACCTTTATATACTTAACATCACAAGTGTATCTGAGAAGTGTTATCATCGCACAAGCAGAAGGGCTCAGCATATAAAATCAACAGTAGGTTCCTTAGTAAGGCAGGGAAGCGTTCAAAATTAACGTTTCTGATTAGAAAACAATTGAATCATGATACCTTGGCTTTTATATTTTAAACTTTAATTCAGATGATTATGCAAAAATAATTTTACAAAACCAACAATATGTTTTTGATAAGACTGAGACGCGTTCGAAATGAGTGCTTCTGTTTAGAGCACAATTGAACCATGATACTTGAATGTTGTATTTAAAATTTTGTATTCAAGACATTATATATATAGAAAAATATATATAAAATCGACACTAGGTTCTCATAAAAAAAATAATAAAATCAAGAGTAAGTTCTCTGCAGTGCAATGTAGAATACAATATAATATGGACTGAGTTACTTCAGGGATGCATGTGAAGCTTCCTTCTAGTACACTGCAGTGGGTCCCCAACTAGAGGAGGCAGTCAATCAATTTGATTGAAAAGGGGGCTTTTCACTGCTGAAGGACGAAACATTTGTTGCACCTCATTCAACCTTGGTCAACGTCGTGTCTCCCTGCTAGTATATATATATATATATATATATATATATATATATATATATATATATATAATTATCCACCGACACGTGCCTTGTCGTCTACGACCCATCAGAGTGGCTGAATCTAGTGAGATTCGAAATCGGGACCCCACGGTCATCCGTCTCGCACGACTGTTTGGATATATCGCATTTTACTTAGATGTTGATGGCTTTTGTTTTTGTTTTTGCGATACGTTTCCAATGAATTCAGTTATTTAGGAAAGTGCATTACCTAAATGCGAGTTGGAAATAAGTTTCCCTTTAACCGCTCCCCATGTAGGGGTAGAAAATTGTTTAAAGGGAAAATTATTCCCAACTCGCATTTAGGTAAAAATGCACTTTCGTAAATAATTGAATCCATTCAAAACGTATCGCAAAAACAAAAACAATCAACATCTCTCTCTCTCTCTCTCTCTCTCTCTCTCTCTATATATATATATATATATATATATATATATATATATATATATATATAAAGGAGATTAGAACAATAGTCTAAAGAGCTGAGTGTCTTTTAATGTAACAGTGAAATTACTAGTTTAATTAAAATACAGGAAATAGAAAGTGCTCGTTGTAATTTAGATATATAATAAGCTCGATAGTTAAATGTCCTAGAGCTAATTCAATATTAAGTAATGTGATTGATAATTTAAAATTTAAAAATCAAATTTTAATTAAATTAAAAATCCGTTTCATAAGAAGGAACAACAACAAAATCAATTATCTGTACGATCGTTTCGGAAAACAATGCTTTTTATTGTGGTATACATCAAGTTATGTACAATAATTATATATAGTTTTTTGATAAGCAAGGTCTCCTCATCAGCAAATTTTGAAGGGTTTTTATTGAATTTAAAAGACACCATAAATAAACCTAGCATTAAAAGTAAGGCAGATGAATCTTTTAATATATATATATATATATATATATATATATATATATATATATATATATATATATATATATATATAATGAAAGCCAAATCACAACAAATCACACTTGAAAGCAAAATCACAAAGTTGTGATTTGGCTTTCAAGCGCACTTGATGTGTATTTTATTTTATTCAAATTAAATCAACGTTTCTATATGGAACTCACACCCTGGACGATATATATATATATATATATATGTGTGTGTGTGTGTGTGTGTGTGTGTGTGTGTGTGTGTGTGTGTGTGTATTCATTTCTGCATATATAATGAAGAAAATCGCTATCGCTTATAATATTAAAGCTATTTATACTACTAACCTTGCACATTGTTTATAAAATAATATAATGATTTGCTAATTACTTGTTATCGATAGAATGAGGTTAATTTTTTTTTTCCAATAATCAGAATTGGAGAGAGAGAGAGAGAGAGAGAGAGAGAGAGAGAGAGAGAGAGAGTAAAGACAGAAAGAAAAGTGAGTGAATGAGAGGAAGTGAAAGAAAAAAGTAGACCGATGGAGGTAGGAAAAAAGGTAACATTTATAGAAAAGGGGAAGGAGAGAGGGGAGGTAAAGAAAGAGAAAAGGGGGAGTAACTGATGGAATAAAATAAGATTCCAAAGAATTAAGGAAAAACCGACGCGCTGAAATAGGGGAGATAAAAACAAGCAAAATAAGAGAACGAGAGGAAGTTATAGAAAGAAATATAAAAAAAAAAACAGAGAAAATAAGGAAGAGAGAAAAAGAAAGAGTGATAGGAAAGAGAGTGAGATAAAACCCAACAAACAGCAAAATCGCACCCTCTCAATGCAGAGATCCTTAGATGCCGGAAAGCCTTTTACCCTGATAGTTTCACTCCTTCAGGCTGCTAGACTTTGGAATTCCCTTCCTGTTTCCTGCCTCCTTAACTGTACTGGCACACAGAAGTTCAAGTGTGATGTGAACAGTTCCCCACAATTCCCTGTCATGATCCCAAATAGCAGCCCCTAACAACCAAAAGGTATTACACCTTGTTTGGGGATGAAAAAAGAGCAGAAAGAAATGAGTAGGTAAAAAGAATTAACAAATTAAGAAAGAGATAAGTCGAAAAGAAAAAGAGAGAGAGGTGGTAGAAAGAAAGAGGAAAAACGGTAATAAAGAAAATAGAAATAAAGAGAAAGAAAAAGAGAGATGGAAGCTGAAGTAATTATTTGTATTGAACTATGTAGCACAATATTACTTTCTGAGATTAGAAGTCGCTACAGATTGTTGAAAAGGCAATTAAAAATTGTTTACAGACGATAAAATTTCTTTTCTTTAAAAAAGTTTTGGAATTAAAATCTATTTAGTATTAAACAAAAAATTAAACAAAAAAACATTTTTAAATTAATAAATATTCCAGTGTTATATGCGTTTTCTTTCAAAATGGTGGCATAATGGATCAGGACGAGGTCATTAGCTAAAAAGTGAAATGAAATGTACATGTTTATTTTTTCCTTATTAATATGCAATACTAAATTAAGCTTTACTCTAAAGGTTTCAGCATGCCATAATCTTTAAAAAAAAAATGATCACTCATATACAATTTTTAATTGCCTTTTCAAAATATTTGTCCATACCTTTAATCTTTATCAGTTTTTTTTTTTACTACAAGGTCACCGCTTGTCAACGCACAGAAGCTACTCGAGGGTAAGGGTTAGGCAGCATGGTGATGATCGTTAATGGTGAGAATCGAGTAGGATTTGATTATTTAAGAATTTGTTAGCATAAAACTTGAAAACGACCATGTTGTAGTCAGCTGGGAACCAGCCATGCGGTTTTGTGCTCCAAGAAAGAAACTATGCTCATGGAATTTTCAATTTAGTTTAAGGCACAGATAGAGAGTAAGAAAAATTATTGATAGTGATTGTATTTAGACGAATGTTTGTTTCAAAAATTTTACAGTGAGAGGGGTGGGGCATAGATTGAAGTTCAGTCTAGCACCTACCAAATGAGTTACTTTTGTTTATTATAATAGTTTTTTTTTTTTTAAATAAATAAAACGCAACCAAGTGAAACAATCCTTGCATGGTGAATAAATAAATCTCATAGAAAAATGAAGATTCGATTTTGATATTGCTTTTGCCATGAAGCAACAGATGACTTGATTTTGACAGCATAATTTTTTATGCATAAATATACATACGTGTAGTATCATATATGTGGAGTATTGTTATCAGATTTGGACTTTCCGTCCCATTTGTGGTTTTGAAGGAACGTATCTGTAATTAAATTAGGCCCACTCTTTCTCCTTCTTTGCACGCTCTCTCTCATGAATGTGATGTTGCTAGTCTCAGTCTTTTCTATAAATACTATTATGGCATGTTTTATCCAGAATTGTCTGATCGATTCCCTGCTTCGTTTGTTCCAGCTCGTCTGACTCGTTGATCTGGTGGTCTCCATCAATTCACTGTTTTGATACTTCATTTTAGATACAGCTTCCTATTCCAGTAGCTTTTTTCCAATAACCGTATGCTTGTGGAACTCTTTTTTTTCTGCTGGGGTTTTCCCCTATAATCGTGGCTGCTTTAAAGATTAAGGTCAATATGTATCTCTTGTCTTTGCGAAAATTATCTGTTGTAGTTGTTAGCTCCTTACATCAATTGTCTTCATGAAATGCTCTGAATATAGTTTTACATTAAAAAGCATAAAAGTGAGTGCAAAAAATTATACAATATTCAGATTAAATTTTACACATTGTAGATGTCATGCTCGCTTCCATAAAAAAAAAGATTTTACGGAAATTGTTCCAGACGAGATATGAAGCCACTTGATTTAAGGAACTAAAAATATGACTACAATGTAAAAAAAAAAAATGTCGACAATAAGTGTTATATGGATAGAATTCAACCAAGGAAACAACAATTCTTCCTCCTTTGTAGAGAAGCATCGCACATGGACCTAAAGAACAAAATAAAGGAAGTGAGAGTTACGAAATTACCGGAAGTAAACCCAAGATCCACTTTCTACATTTTCTTTTCTAATCGCTGCTGTTTTTCGGTTTATTTTAGTTAAGCAAACAAAAATAGGTGCGAAGCCAAAACGGGAAGCCATTTTGAAAATTTCAGCCATTTTGAATTCTGCTATAAGAACAAGACCCAGAAAGTCTTTTATAGAATATTGTTTTGCATCGTGTTGTTTAATTCGGTTTCAATGGATACAGTGGAAGAGATGGAAAATCTGATAAACTGAATATCAATCAATGTAAAAATATATATATATACTAACCGGCTGCTCGGCGTTGCCTGGTCGTTTAAATATGATTTCCTATTTATTATTATATAGCCAATTTGCTATTGATTATTATATTGTACCCAATATATTGTAGTGATTTCAAAAGATTTTTAAAAAAATAGGACATGGGTGCCATCAGCTAGAATCGAAACCAAAACGTGTAGTTCACTAGCATTATTCCTCACCATCTGAGCTAAGCCCATATGTATATTAAAACTCCAAAAATTAATATAGCTAAATGCATAAATATATATTTGTGCATGCGTAGAAAATACACGCTTACGTCTGTTAAATTTCATTTTTTTTTTTAATTTTGACCTCTTATCAGCTATTTTTACCACCTGAAAACAAAATCGAATTTGTTCTACAGATCCGAAACCCCTATTTATCAAGTTTCAAGACTGTAAACCAAACATTGACAGAGAAGCTTGGTAGAGACCATTCCACACACACACACACACACACACACACACACACACACACACACACACACACACACATACGCATGCACACACAGACATATATAGATATATATAGAGAGAGTTAATAACTAAATTGCATCAATATTTGGTTATGGAGGGAAATGATATTTTAAGCACTACTATAGGAGAGCCATTGATTTAATAACTGTTTTGTTTTTAAATCTTCAAACAGTCATCATCAGGAACACTGAATAAAGAAATGCTTCTGTATTGTTAGCAGTTAGTTTGTATTTGTGGAGGACGTTTCTTGCGGCGTCCATATATATATATATATATATATATATATATATATATATATATATATTAAATTTTTTAAAATAATTAAACTCTTTTTTAATATATATATATATATATATATATATATTAAAAAGGAGTTTAATTATTATATATATATATATATATATATAATTATAAATAATTATTTTTATAATATAGACAATAGTGTTTCAAGTTTTCGCAATCATCAGTGCAGGAAATGACGATTGCCACTAGTCGAAGGATTTAAACCTCGCAACAAAGCCACTTTTGATTCCGTTGGTGAGGAACCAAACCCGTAGGCCACCATCAACCGTAATGCAGGGAAATTTTAACATTAATAAAGCTTAACGTTAATTCAGAAGATCTATAGTGATCGATCGACAGGAAGTTGCGATCTGTGTATATATATATAGTTGAATACACACACGCAAAATTTAAAAAGTGAAGTCGACACAGCAATGAATGCAAAAGAAAACATTATAGGATGTCTAAGTTTAAAAAATAAAAAATAAAATTTCTTATGTCTCTGTATTTCTTCGTTATTTAGTTTTATGTCCATCTAAAAATATATGCTTTTAATGTCGCTCGCATATATTCAGAGTTGATTACGTGCACAGTTTTTTCTTCTTATTCAAAGGATCCCATTGGATGGGCCTGAGGGCTTTCCATGATCCCAAACCACAAAGAGGAGGTAATATCTTAAAACTGAAACTCCCTTAGGTGGACAGCTCCATTGCAGTTGCCATGAACGAACTTGTCTTCGTGGTATTTGATTGGCTGGTATACTGGTAACAAACATGGAGTCTTTTTAAGTCTGCTGCCAAACATATATGGGATTATATATCACTTTCTTCCACACTTGCTTTATATATATATATATATATATATATATATATATATATATATATATATATATATAAGAGAATTTAAAACAGTAGGTTAAAATTTACAATTAAATTCATTATTCGACAGAATACTCCAAAACAATTTTCGAAGTCCTTTTTCGGTAGCGTTTCAAAGAATGCCACTCTTGCTATTCTTCTCATCAGAGGACAGTAAGAAATTAGCAAATTATAATTGCAGCAAAACTAGAATTTGCTGGTTAATGCATTAGATGGAAAAACAATTTATATTTAGCCATAAATTGTAAGAAAAACAGTTAAAAATGTATATACAATATCGGAAAAAACCAAACAAACAAACCGGGAATAACATTTTAACGTGGGTAATGTCTCCCTCATTGGTAATCCAAAATGTGAAAGAAAGCTCTCTTTAAGAAACAAAATATCCAGAATTTTAGGTCCAATGGCTTGAATTTCAAAGTGCGAAAAGTCCAGTAAACGTTCATAAAAGAAACTGGTCTTTTTGGTTGTATTGCATTCGCAGTAACGCAGAAAGTTAACATTCAGTCAAGGAAAAAAAAGGAAATGGATACATAACCAACAAACGTCCGCTTCCATCTTTGGCTAAGTAAGAAATGGCTAATTTACAAAACCGATAATTGAAAATTTAGGTCAGTTAAAACTGAAGTTGCACGAAATTATAGATGTCAGTCTTACTAGTGGATCCGGACAACACGCATGTATCAATGTGTACTGCCCAGACTTACAAGGTCAACTGAAACTAACATTATATATATATATATATATATATATATATATATATATATATATATATATATATATATATATTTATATATATATGTATGTATGTATGTGCGTGTGTGCGTGTGTGTGCGTGTGTGTGTGTGTGTGTGTGTGTGTGTGTGTGTGTGTGTGTGTGTGTGTGTGTGTGTGTGTGTGTGTGTGTGTGTGTTGGTTGGTTGGTTACGTATCCAGACACTTTAAAATATTATTACTGTAAAAAGTTAACATTCAGTCAAGGAAATAAAGCAAATGAAGTCAAACTCTTTGCCAAGATCTTTGCAGTTAATTCTACCCTTTACGACCAAAGCCGCCAACGCCCAGTATTTTCTCCTGTATCTGAAAACAAGCTATGCGACATACAAATATCTGTACGTGATATTGCCAAGCTAATCAAAAACCTTGATTTCAGTAAACAACTAGCCCTGATGGTATTCCAATTATAGTGCTCAAAAAGCTTCAACCAGAAGTATTGCCGATGCTTACAAAGTTATTTAAGCGTTGTCTTAAGGAAAAATGTTTCCCAACACCTTGGAAAATCTCATCAGTATGCCCTGTATTTAAGAATTCAGGTGATCGCTCATCTCCCTCTAAGTAAAGACCAATAAGTCTCCTGTGCGTCATGAGTAAGCTGCTCGAATTTGTGTTAAATAGAGAAGTAGTCAACCATCTCAGTAAAAATAACCTTCTTAGTGATCTGCAATATGGATTCCTTTCTGCTAGATCTACAGCAGACGTGTTTACAGTTATATCTTATAGGATTAGCGACTCTCTCGACTGAGGCATCCTCTCTAGGGCAATTGCTCTTGACATGCTAAAGGCCTTTGATAAGGTATGGCATAAAGGTCTACTTCACAATATTTCCAGCTATGGTATAGCTGGAAATGTTTTCTCAATTATTAAATCATTTCTCTCTGATAGGTTCATAAGAGTAGTGGTTGATGGGCAGAAATCAGAAGCTCTCAGTATTAATGCTGGAGTCCCTCAGGGGTCCATCCTGGGTCCAAATCTCTTCCTGATCTACCTTAATGATCT
Organism: Euprymna scolopes; assembly: GCF_053919585.1. NCBI lineage: Eukaryota > Metazoa > Mollusca > Cephalopoda > Sepiida > Sepiolidae > Euprymna > Euprymna scolopes. The sequence goes on along the minus strand of NC_136505.1, from coordinate 26,353,611 downwards.
TCCAAATCTCATCCTTACATCATTCGTAGATAGTTATGCTGACGACACTACAATCTATTATAACACATCAAAGACCGTAAACGACCAGGTTCTCTCTGATTCTCTCTCCTCTGATCTTGAGCATGTGGTACAATGGGGAAAGGAGTGGCTGGTTACTTTTAATGCATCTAAAACCAAGCTCCTATCTTTACATCATCAACGGTTTGACACCCATCTGGCATCAATTGAAATAAATGGTTCTCGTCTTGGGGAGGCTTCATGTTTTGACAAGTTCCGGGCTTGACATTTACCTCCGAACACATCAAATTCATTGCCAAGGTTGCTGGTAAAATGGTGGGATCCTTCTACCTTCTACCTACGCTCCCGTATATATCTCCCTCCTGATGCAATTCTCTACCTATATAAACGCCAGGTTCGGCCAACGAGGGAGTACTGTTGCCACATCTGGGCAGCAGCTGCTAGAAGCAGCTTATCCTGCCTTGACAGAGTTCAAAACAGACTTCGTAGTTTAGTGGGAGATGCCCTTTCACTTCCCTGCAACCTCTTTCCCACAGAAGAGACGTTGCAAGCCTGCATCTGCTTTATCGTTATTTTCATGGCAAGTGCTCATCTGAGCTTCAATCTATGGTTCCCACTCGCCAAACTTTCACGAAAAACACTCGTCTAGACAAAACCACTATCAATAATTTCCCCCACTCTTTATCTGTGCCTAAACCTAAATGTAGATTCCATGAACAAAGCTTATTTCTTAGAACTGCACGCTTGTGGAACTCTCTTCCGTTTACCTGCTTTCCAGCTGACTACAATCTGATTGTCTTCAATCCCAACGTAAACAAGTTCTTGATGAACCGCCCCCCTAAATAATTCAATTTACAAAATTACCACTACTTATGTTTACTACGCTATAATCACATTAACTAATGAATACCAAAACTAAAATGCTTAGCTGTGGGGATATTAGTTTTTACATTAGAGCTGAAGGGGGGGGGATTAAACTAAATATTATTTCTTCTCCTCAGTCTTTTTCTCGAGGTACATTTATTTATTTAGATGGATGGCTGGCGCGATTATGAATGCTAGGGTGAACGTATATATTGGTATTACATGTAAACTGGTGGTTTATTTTATTTTGAGACATATTTTGCATAATTAATGAGAGTAGCCGATGGGCTTCGTGGTTATTGTGGTTGTATTTTATCTTCCCCGTATGTCCTAAATTCCTTGAGACGTTATTGTAGAACATGAAATTTTGATAAAAAGTCTTTTTGTCGACTGAAAGCCTAAAGATCCTGGTAGATATTGATTATAATATGGATTTAATGATTGAGTTAGGGTGATTAGAAAATTTGTGAACATATAAAAGAGTGAGGTTTAGCTCATGCTCAAAGTTAAGAGATATATATAAAAAAAAAGTAAGACGTTTTCTTTTTAGGCTCAACTGTTATATTATTATTAAAGAAATCATGAAGTTTATTTACAGTTTTATTGTATTCCCTATTGTGGTGAGATCTGCTTAAAAGATATCCTGAGTCTTTTTATAGGAAAATCCCCACCAAGTCTGTAACCTGATTAGAGTCAGACGCACCCATAAGGATATCAAAATTATTGGGGATATCCTTCCTGGTCCAATGCTTATTGTCAAAAACAAACAAAAATGAGAGAACATCTAGCCAGGAGTATTAGTTTAATTTCTAAGTCTGTTAAATCCGAGTGTTTATTTTTGAAAAAATAAGGGCCTTATTTTAAAGTGTAAGTGAAATAAATTCGTAGTTATTATTTATGACGAATGCAATGAAACTAAGACTATGTTTATCTTTCAGGTTAGTGAATCTTTCCATTACAGAAGAGATAAATCTATCTAGGATTTTTTGCTCACAGCCCCAATATAAATGTTTCTTATATATATATATATATATATATATATATATATATATATATATATATATATATATATATATATATATATATATATATATATATAATTGTTGGGATAATTAATTGGAATCAGAATCAGGAATCAGAAAAATCGAATTTTTTAAGCATATTAGAATCGGAAAAATCTGAATCTATATTCTGACGCCAAAAGCGAATCTTTTACTTTTATTTTTCATTTGATTTTGTTAAAAGTAAAATCTTTTACTGCTTGTAGTAATCAGCAAATAATAAATATTTATTGATTTCAAACTACCAGTAAAGATAAAATCTACGGATCACTCCCTCCTGACAAGTATTTTTCATATGTTGGAGAAAATATATGCCCATTTAACATATGTTTCAACGATAATTGAGAAAAAATACGAACTTTATTTATTTATATTTAGTAATTTATAAAGAATCGGAACCAGTAATTGTATCAGCATCAATAATTGTACTTGGATCGGAAAAATATGGGAATCGTCTCTTCACTAATATATATTTATATATAATTGATTAATTAAGTTAGGGTATATTGCTAACATAAAATAAAACCAATGAAATCTTCAAAAGTACCCAATACGGGTGTAAAGCTTTTATATACATAAAATTATATTAACATTTTAAGGAATCTATGCAGATCAAACAATGTTTGTACGTCTGCATGTTTCGTTAGGGCTCCAAGTAAACCACACAATCAGAAAATAAAAAGATCTTTTTGAATTTATTTGTTTTTCTAACTGCGAGGTCCACTTGGAGATCTGACGAAACATTTAGCGTCTAGTAATCGATGAATTGGTTTTTAATTTATAATAGAGAACGTCTTTCAGCGGATACTTTCTGCGGAGATTACACCACTAAAAAAATGAGACAAAATAAAAATATGATCGTCCATTCTCACAGGGTCATTACTAATTACCCAGATTGCTATATCTAAAAGAATGACCTTTAACGTGGATTTCTTCAACTAATTTGGAATCTAACAATATCATCCTATTTTATTCAAGGGTTACCAGTCAATTCGGATACCAAAATCTCGTATCCTTTCTTTGTTTCAACACTTATTTTCTTCATCTATGTCCCTTGAATAGACAAACTTATTTCAAATCAGATTTAATATTTTGCTAATGGCTTTTTCTCTGAGGAGATAAAAGCCTACATCGAAAATCATGGGTTAAGGAAATTAATAGGAATTGTATTCTTTGTTCAAATAATAGCTTTTTGTTTGAAAAATGATATTTTTCTGAATGAAATTTAAATATAAAAACTTTAAATTATATATATATATATATATATATATATATATATATATATATATATATATATATATATATATATATATATAAAGGTTAATGTGTGTATGTGGCTGGTCACGAATAGGCTCCTATATGGTTGACTATTTTAAAAAAACATTACATATAATGATAAAAGATGTATCGAGACACAGGAATGATTATGTTTGATCTGGCAGCACGGTGGTTCATTAAAATTGTGGGGTCTGCGTTCGCACCTAGTCCACAAAGTATAGAAATAAAAAATTAAAAAATTAAAAAAAACGTTTACAAGTGTTTTTTATATAAATGTACATTAGAATAATTTGATAAGTATGTTTTAACTTAAATAGGGATGGTATAATAAAATTGCGGGGTCTGCGTTCGCACCTGGCCTCCATAGAATTGAAATAGGCACAAACATTAATAAAGACTTTTCATATCTATCTGCGTAAGTATACGTTGATAATTATGTTTCAGTTTGAAGAAATATGGTATAATAAAATTATGGGGTGTTCGTTCGCACCTGACCTCCATAGAATGGAAATATGTCACATAGTTTAACAAGTTTTTTTAATATAGATCCATAGAATATTGTGATAAGTGTTTCAGTGTGAACAGGTATGGTATAATAAATTATGGGGTTTATCTATTTTATTTTTACTTTCATCATATTTTGCTTTGATTTTGATACCCCCAAATTCGAAGCTATCTCTTTACATCTCTTCCTTTTCATAACCTATCATACTTTCATAAATCAGAGTCCATTTTCTGTAGGCTGTTTTTGAACCCAGTCAACGACGGGTACTTTTGCTAGTATATATATATATATATATATATATATATATATATATATATATATATATATATATATATAGTTCCAGGTTAATATTTTCCAGAGGTAAAGCAGCCAATGAAGTTTTAAGGAGGTTAATACAAAAGTGCTCAATACCGGAGCAGGGTAAGATATACTCATTATTGGATTCAAATAAGAATTAATATGTTGCTACACATTCATGAGCATGTTTCAGTCAGCCAGTTACAAGTGTAACTAAAAGCCACTTCAAGTAATATTGTTCATACAAAAGTTTAGTCCGAAATATATATATATATATATATATATATATATATATATATATATATATATATATATATATATAATTATGAAACTCAAATGACCTTCTAACGATGTATGTAACCCACTTTCCGGTTTACGACATCCGGTTGCGCATGCGCGCATGGCCTACGCACTAAAATATTAACGTTATTATTTCGAAATTATTATTTAACATTTGAAGAGTGGCGTTTAAAATAACTTAAAAGTAATACAGAAATGAACGATGTAAAAAAAAAAGCAGACAGTATTAACAATTGTTTATTTGGATAATTTAAACGCGAAAAAAAAAGAACAATTTGGACGCTGAAATATTAACGTTATTATTTCGAAATTATTATGTAAAATGGGAAAAGTAGGGTTTAAAATAAAAAAAAAAACAAAAAAAAACAATTGGGATGTTGAAATATTAACGTTATTATTTCGAAATTATTATTTAACATGGAAAGATTGGGGTTTAAAATAACTGACAATAATAGAAATGAACGATGTAAAAAAAGGCAGACATATCTAAATTTGAATTTAACTTTAAGTATTATGGTATCTGTTCGGTGCACATTTACCTATAAGTATGGCTAACCATTTATAATTCAGTAACTGTAAATGTTTTTTTAAAAAAATAATCAATTATAATAAACAGAACGACTCATAGAAATTCCATTCATTTAATTCCCTATAGAAATGAAACGCGGAAGATTCTGTGTGGCTTAATTGCCATATATTTTCATAAATTACTATACACACACGCGCGCACGCGCATACATATATATGTGTGTGTGCATGTGTATTTTTAACTACGAATTAATATATGTAAGTTTCTTCTTATCTCTTTTCCAATACTTACACTTGTCTATCTATGATTTCTATCGATGTAAAATTGTTCATCTGTATGTATGTATGTATGTATGTATGTATGTATGTATGTAACATATTTTTAATATGTATCTATCCATCGGTTTGTTTATCTATCTATCAGAAATTGTCCATATGAAAGCACGTATGTATGTGCGTTCGGTACAAATTATTGGAGAATTGTATGTATGTATGTATGTATGTATGTATGTATGTACCTTATATTTCTAATATGACTGCATACGTCTTCTGGTCTATGTGTCTATTTTGTTATCCGTTTGTTTTATCTATCCATCTACAATTGCCCGTATGTAAGCACGTAAGTATGTGTGTACGCTGAAAATTATTGGAGAGTTGTACGAGCTGAGCATGGCTATGCTTTAATCATGGACACTGATGATATTCATCATCTAACTTGGAGCCAATGTCGTCCTCATCACAACTAAACTGTTGACTTTGCAAGTGGTGGTGCGACTCGTCTAATGAGTCAACAGCCATTTCATAAAATCTATCAATCATTCTATCTATTTGTTTTTTGTTCTCGTCTATCTATAATAGAGAGAAACGTGCATTGATGTGTGTGTATATATATATATATATATATATATATATATATGCGTGTGTGTCTGTGTGTGTGTGCGTGCGCGCGTGTGTGTGTGTGAGTGATATTTCATTAAATAAAATAGACGTTTTTTTTGTCTATTAATTCTTATTAATTCTTCGATCCTTTCCAACTTCCGAATAACAGTCTGGCAAGAACTGGCTGATGTAGTCACCATGTTTATCGTAAGTCCGAGTACTTTCCAATCCTTCAGGATTCATTGTGAAGGATGAATTTAAAAGAATAAACAATTAACCAATTTTAACCAATGGGAATAAAAAGGATTAATAATAAACCAATGAAAAAAAAACAAAACAAACAAAAGACGTTATAAATTGTTCGAAACTAGTTAGATTAATTCATCCCTGCCGATGAATCCTGAAGGATTGGAAAATACTCGGACTTAAGATAAATATTGCGATTATATATATATATATATATATATATATATATATATATATATATATATATATAACTACTTCATTTATTCACATAAATTTAATATACGAAATTATAGATTTATGCGTAAACTTTAAGTATTTACTTCAAAAGTGCTCAATACGTAGGTAGAGCTAGTTAGTAATTTATAAAATATATATGGCGATTAAGCTACACTGAATATTCTGCGTTTCATCCAACTATAGGATTCGTCAGGCTTATGCGCATAAGCCTGACGAATCCTATAGTTGGATGAAACGCAGAATATTCAGTGTAGCTTAATCGCCATATATATTTTATAAATTACTATATATATATATATATATATATATATATATATATATATATATATATATATATATATATAGTAGAGATTTAGAAGGCTGCCACGATGCGAGGAATGAAATATAATCGTCGTGGGTAAGAGAAGACGAGAACAGGTGGCGATTTACAAATCAATAAATACATACATATATTTATTCAGTTGTATTAGTAAAATGTCTTACTTGTTATGTCTGCGACAATATCCATTATTAATTTCGGAAAAAATTCCCTTTTCAAATGGTGGCGTAACAGATCGATTCAAAGCATGCTAGATGATGGAGCGGAAGTTGGGTAGCTATGTTGGAAGTTTTAGGCATACATACATGCATACATACATACATACATTTAAACAGACAGGTGAGATTTATATTGTAGGTAATTAACATGTTTATAATTTTTATTTATTTCTATTTATTTATTTGTCTTTTTTTTGGTTTATAACTTGTTGCTTTAGCGTGAGCTTTTTAAATTTTGCTATGTTCTCCATTTTGTGGTCTTTATCATATTACTATTATTTATATATTTTCTGCTGATATGTGGGGTGTCTAGGTTTATCTAGGTCACGTAAGTCGCTAGTGGGCTGTCTCCGGTCAGCTATTGAAGGATAGAGTAGGGGTGGGATATGAGAGAGGAGGGGAGGTGGAGTGTGGGGTGGTGCGCTCCCAGTCGGCAGCTGGGTGTTTAGGTTAGTGTTGCCCGGAGTACGAAGATAGGTGGGGAGGGGGGCATTGGGATGCTATTCCTTGGGAGTTGTTAATTTATTTATTTCCATGAAATTATAAGTGATAGTAGATGGGACATTTTCTTCTTTCTTTTTTTTACTTTATTTTAACTAGTTTGTGTTACTTCAGTTAGTTATATTTTAATTTTTTTTAAATATATACTGCTGTTTATTATTTATTAAATTTATTTTATTCTCTTATTATTTTTTTTATATATATATAATTTATATGGGAGGGGTTTGTAGTATTATCCTATCTGGATTGTGACTTGGGCTGTGAGCGGTGTGCAGTGGTGTATCTGTTCTAATGGGTTATGGTTGTAATGGTAAGTCTTAGGTGGGAGCCATATGTAAAGTTATATAATGAATGAAGATCCGAGCTCCAGTCTGTTGTTGAGTTCTGGCCGTAATTTGGATATTAGTAATGATTCTTTAATGCGAAGATTCCCAATATTGCGTTCTGTGGTTAAAATATCGACTTTAATAGATGTATTAGTGTTTCTGCAGGTGTTGAGGTGTTTGCGGAATGATGATGCTTGTGTTTGTGTGTGTTCCTTGATTCTTATGTGTAGGGGTCTCGTGGTGCTGCCCACATAGAATTTTCCGCAGGCAGAGCATTCTAGTCTGTATACTACGTGTGTACGGTGGCAGATTGTTGCGGGGTATACGGGGCAATTTGCTAATGTGAATGGTTGTGGGTCCTCGTTGTTCCTGCGTTTAAAGAGTTTCTGTCTAAGGATGGCCCAGAGTGGGCTAGTTGCATATTGAGACCCTATATATATATATATATATATATATATATATATATATATATATATATATATATATATATATATATATAAGAGAAAGAAAATTAAAACTGTAACTGTAATCAAAATTTACTGTTCCACTGAATACTCCAAAAACAATTTACAAAGTCCTTATTATAAATTATATATTATAAAGTATTATGAATACTGTTATTTATATTAGTTTGAGGTTTACCATTGTGCATATCAGGTAAACACTACATCGCTTTGTTTTCAATAATATATATATATATATATATACATATATATATATATATATATATATATATATATACATATATATATATATATATATATATATATATATATATATATATATATACATTCGCCTCGTCAAACTAGACTGCCTGATGAAGGGAGAACGCAAAAATATTTCTATGGTCTGATTTGTTTTTGTCTTCAGCGCCAAAACGAACTGTTTCTTAATTTTAAAAACTTCCTCGTTTACTTTTTTTTTTTTTTTTTTTTGAAGTGAGCGACGATTGTTCTTTTTTTTATGTAATTTTTAACCATTATCGTCTTCGATGTTTTAACATGTGTTGAGATCTGGCGTCATTTTTTCAATGTCTAGCCGCACTTATCCTCTTCCAATAAGCAAAAGAAGAAAACTAAAGAAAAAATAAAATTTTAAGGCAAAGTTAAGGTTTGTGAATTTTCTATTTAGGTAATCAGAAATGACTCATGTTTTCCTCTTCAACTCGCGATAGTTCAGTCCTATCTTATGAAAAACCGCAAAAACTAAAAAATTAGAAAGAATTACATTGGAAAGGAAATAGCAAGTCAGATAAACTGCGCCATTTGAAATGAATTTTAAAAAAGAATTCTCTACACTAAATAAAATAAAAATCAATGGTAGATTTTAGGTCCACGGAAATTATAATAATGATTTGTATGAGAAATTAATTCACTGAAGTAATTTTATGATTTTTATATGAAATACTAGCAGATCGCCCGGCGTTGTCCGGTCGTAAAATATGCATAAATATTATATTTCAATTGATACAGGAATTGAGACATATGAATGCGAGTATTGTGTTTTTTTTTTCTAAACAGTTCACTTCTTGTAAGTAAAAAAAAATACTCGAGCTGAGATCGAAACCAAAACCTCAAGACAGTGCGTGAAGTATGATAACCATTAGGCCAACTTGATACGATTTTTAAAGAGTGTTTCCAAACCTACTTATTCTTAACATACGGAATCTGTTATATGACCAATTCACGCATGCGCAGTCATGAAACAATTGACAAACAGATAAAAATCCGATGACCCTCACGTGCCAATTTTTCAAGTTTGACCTCTTTGTTTCCATTTTTTACCGGATGAAAGCTAATTACAAAGTTTTCCCCATGTCTGAATACCCTACATACAAAATGACAAGTATGTAGATAAAATCCGTTGAGTATATAGGTTGAGAATTATCCTCTCTCACGCACGCACACATCCCCACACACACATTCTCACTTTCATAGATGTACTAGAAGATATACGGTATTAAACGTAATGTGAAATTCCTTTAAAAAGATAAAGTAAAGAAAAAAAAAACACGGAAAGAAATCGAGACATGTGCAGGCGAGTATTATGTTTTTTCTAAACAATTCACTTCTTGTAAATAAAAAAAAGATACCCTAGCTGAGATCAAAACCAAAACTTAAAGACAGTGAGTTAAGTACGATAACCATTAGAACAGCTCGCCACGGTCTTTAAAAATTGTTTTAAAATCTCGTGACATAGTTGACAAACAGAAAAAAAATCCGATTACCTCCCAAGTACCATTTTTTCAATTTGGGCCCTTTAGCAGCCCTTTTTCCGGATGAAAACTGATTAAAAAGTTTTCCACATGTCTGAATATCCTATATATCAAATTTAAAGTCTGTAGATCAAAAATTCGTTGAGTATATAGGTTGAGAAGTGTCCTCACGCACAGAGACATTCTCACTTTTATAGATATAGAGATAACTGTGAACATTAGCGCAGCATATTCTTTTTTTGTTATCATTTTTGACGGAGGGTGTATAGAATAAATGTATAAATATATATTTGTCCGGTCACACAAATGTTAACGCGTAAAGAAAGCGCTCGGTTTCACCATTTCAAGTTTTTAAAGGAAGAATGCAAATAGCAAGTCCGACAAACTTTCGCTGTCAAAAAACAATTCGAAAAGAAATCATTCATTTTATTTCCATAATGCGAAGTTTCCTTTCTTTTTTTTTTCTTCTTTTTTATATCGATTGATGCGTTCTTTCTTTTTGTTAAATTTCATCCTTATTATTTCGTGTTTTTTTTTTTTTAAATTTCAACAGTTGAGACGTTTTATATGAATATAAGTTCAATCACAGGCCAAGCAGTTTTTTTTTCTTGTACAGTGGGTGTACGCTTGTCTGTATATTAATATTTAATTAGTTTATTCCGTATGTCACTTTGTACATGTCGATCTGTCGATCTATCTGTCTACCTATCTGTCTATTTGTCTGCCTGTCGGTTTGTCTGTCTGTCTATCTCTATATCTAGAGATCTATCTGTATGTCTGTCATTGTCTTTGTTCATTTGTCTATCTATCTGTTTGTCTCTATCTATCTATCTATCTATCTATCTCTGTCTGTCCGTCTCCCTCTCTCTTTCTCTCTCTCTCTCTATCTATTTATCTGTCCGTCTCCCCCTCTCTCTCTCTCTATCTGTCTATCTCTGTCTGTCTGTCGATCTCCCCCCCTCTCTCTCTTTATCTATCTATCTATCTATCTATCTATCTATCTATCTATCTATCTATCTATATCTGTCTGTCTCCCCCTATCTATCTATCTATCTATCTATCTATCTATCTGTCTCTGTCTGTCTGTCCGTCTCCCCCCCCCTCTCTCTCTCTATTTATCTATATCTCTCTCTGTCCGTTTCCCCACTCTCTCTATATCTGTCTATCCCTGTCTGTCTGTCCATCTCCCCCCGCTCTATCTATCTATCTATCTATCTAACTATCTATCTATTTATCTATCTATCTGTCTCTGTCTGTCTGTCCGTCTCCCCCCCTCTCTCTCTCTCTCTCTCTCTCTATTTATCTATCTCTCTGTCCGTTTCCCCACTCTCTCTATATCTGTCTATCCCTGTCTGTCTGTCCATCTCCCCCCGCTCTATCTATCTATCTATCTATCTATTTATCTATCTATCTCTGTCCGTCTCCCTCCTCTATCTATCTATCTATCTATCTATCTATCTACATAGGCATGAAAGAAGGAAATAGACACCCTATGCAAATCATTCATACCCGCTTAAAGTTTCTGCTTCCTTCACCGACGACCAGCACTCGGCAGCGTACAAAGCAGCAGTAAAAGTTTAAACACTTATATTTTGTATTAACTGACATATTTTTTTGGTTTCAGATATTAATATATCTATCATATGCCACAATTTAAGTAAGACATTCGCCAGACAAATTTTCCGAAGTGTCAGACGTTTTATTATTATATCATAGGTTAATATGAAGGCGCACTTAAGCAGCGCCAAATCGCTGCTAATCTCGGGATTCCATTTTCAACCGTTAACCGAATCATTATCCAATTCATTAGCGAGAAAAAAATAATTAATAATGTCTTGTATAGGCCAATCAGAATCCTCTAGTAGCAGTCTTCGTTACTAATGATAACAAAATATCTATTTAAATCTATTATGTCTATGTACGAAGAAAATTGTATTAATACTACTGCCTCGAGTTTGAATAACTTATTCCCTTTTCATTTAATGCATGCATTACCGCTTTGCAAACTAATTAATGGCTGGATAAGGACAATTATTATATCTAACATGGTTTGTTATTTTATTGGAGTTTCAAAGTCAGACACAAGTGGACAAAGCTGGTGAAGTTTGGATGGTAGTGTTGATATATCCAAATCCTTTGAAAAATATATATGCACAAAAGAATATTTCCATATCGTCGAAACAGCTACATGGTAAACAGATTATAATGCCCGTTTTCTATTTAATAATTTAGATTAAGATTTTTTTAATCGTTAAATAGCTAAATTCCCTTTTGCCATTGAGGATTCTTTAGCAGAAGGTCAGCTTATGCAATATGTTGAATTTAGTTGGTAATCCTAGGAATTTAAACTGCATTCAAAAATTGTATTTTAGTACAGTTTTATTATATACTGCAAGCTTCTTGAGACTATATATATATATATATATATATATATATATATATATATATATATATATATATATAAAGTCATCCACGAACAGTACTGTTTCGTTGTATTAAAACTCATCAGCCATGGATTGAACCTTCAACCGCCACGATGACAGTCGGAAGCTCTAACCATGGAACCAAGAATCAGTGCTGTAAATATTTCTCCTCGAGTGTGTCTTCAATTCAGACCTGCCCGTCACTATAGTGCTCAAACCATCAGTTTGTTTACAAACAAATTAATAGTGGATTCGCTTTTTATTTTTATTTTATCATATAGTTTTTGAAACAAAGTCTCCTCATCAAATAAAATATTGGGTGTTTTTTTTTCAAAAGACACCAAAAATAAACCAAGCATTTTTTTAAGTAAGGCAGATGTATCTGGAAAATATTTAAAATATAAAAGAAAATAGTTACTTTTTTGATGTTGATAAACAAAGATAAAATAAAAATAAAATAAGATAAAATCTGGTTGAAGGGTAAAGTTAAGCGAGTCTAAATTTTAACTATTTTTAACAAAAATATAAATACCTTTTAATGATTCGCCTTCTAAAAGTCGTACGTATCATCGTCAATGCATTGACGATGATACGTACGACTTTTAGATATTTTTGTTAAAAATATTTATTTTATATTTTAAATATTTTCCAGATACATCTGCCTTACTTAAAAAATGCTAGGTTTATTTTTTGTGTCTTTAGAAAATAAAAACACCCAATATTTTTGCTGATAGGGAGACTTCGTTTCAAAAAAATATATGATTGAATTATTGTCCAAAACTCAATGTCTATCGCAATAAAAACATCGTTTCCGAAACGATCATACAATTTATTGATTTTGTTTGTACGCCCTTATGAAACCGATTTTTAATTTTTAATTTTAATTATAAATTATCAATAATCTTACTTTATATATATATATATATATATATATATATATATATATATATATATATATATATATATATATATATATATATATATATATATATATATATATCCGAGATCAATACTTTCTAGAGGTAAAGTAACCAATAAAGTTTTACGTGCTTACTACAAGAGTGCTCAATACCGAAGTAAGACTAGGTATACTTTGTATTTGTTTGTTTTTTAAATATATATAAGCAGTAATTTGTTGCTACACAGTCATGAGCATGTTTCGGTCGGTTAGTTACAAGTAACTAGAGACCTCTTCATGTGATGCAGCTTGTAGGAGAGCTTTCGCATAAGCTATATCGCCTGAAAAGGGCTCTAGTTACTTGTAACTAGCTGACCGAAACATGCTCATGTCTGTGTAGCAACATATAACTGCTTATGTAAAAACAAATAAAGAGTATATATATATATATATATATATATATATATATATATATATATATATATATATATACTTTTTAAAACATTAATCTGCGGAAATGCATACTTCGATGCCCTACCTCTCTTTAACGTAGCTTGACTGTCTCTCTAGAAATACAACCCCAGATCATATTATTACAATCCAGTGCGTTATCCGTTACACTACGATGTCCTAGATAATTTTACTGTAATTGTTATCGCTTATAAACTTATGTAGATTTTTTGTTGATTTTTAAACGATAATACGGTTGAGTAGTGTCTTCACATTCAACATCTTTTTTACTTAGAAAATCGCCCATATTTTATTTGAATGTAAACAAATATTTTTATTTATTTATGGTCTGTGGTTCAATTCCTAGAAAGCCAGTCAAGCTATGCTGAAGAGTGGTAGGGACTCGAAACATGCATGTCCGTAGAAGACAAATAATAAATATTTAAATGAAAATATTATTTGATCATGTCCAAATAACACACACACACACACACACACACACACACACACACACACACACACACACACACATGAATTAAATCACAGATTTATTAATCTTGTGGTCCATAGTCTGACAAAATATTGTTGGGCAGAAATATTTTTATATAAGGCAATTTCAGCCAAATTAAAGAGCTCAATAAATTCAATATACAAGATAGAGCAAAGAAAAAATTGTAGGTTTTACATCTAATTTTTTGCAGTAAAATATAGAATTTTTAAAACAAAAATGTATTATTTGAACAAGGAATACACAACGTTTAAAGTTCTTTCCTAAGAACTTTAAACGTTGTGTATTCCTTGTTCAAATAATACATTTTTGTTTTAAAAATTCTATATTTTACTGCAAAAATGTAAATATAGAACACACATATGTATATAATTATTTTATACCTACAGACACTAGTGTTTCATGCTTACGCAATCATCGGTGTAGGATCACAACTCTCGTCAGTCGGGAGTTTTGAACCAACGACGAAGCCACCTTTGACTCTATTTGCAAAGCCTCTACCTCTGTGCCACCTAATAATTTCCACGAGAATGAAGGGAATTAATAATTAATAAACCCTCAATTCTTGCGCATATATTAGACAATCCAGAGTGTTCGAACGATGGAAGTCGTTCCTTTAAAAACTTGATGTGGTTTAGTCCGGCGCTCTCTTTACTCGTTAACGTTTGTGTGACCGGATAAATATATATTTATACACACACACACACACACACACACACACGCGCGCACATACACGCACACACACACACGTGTATATATATATACATATATATATATATATATATATATATATATATATATAT
>NC_136505.1:26303737-26333737 GCF_053919585.1 Euprymna scolopes | reverse complement strand
CACCATCTTAACTTCCGCCATCTTTTAAGACTGTGTTTTTTACTACTCATTTTTATTATTTATTTCAGTTTCTACTACGTATCTTCTTGAATTTTTAATATTTCAATTTTATTCTATCAACTTATAACATATCATCCTATGAATTCTTGTACTTTTTCCTAATCATTTAATTTTTTTTATCCTACAATAATTTTTTTTCAAATACTTAAATAGATTTTTAAATTTGAATTTCAACTTTTTATAACTCCATTTCCCGTACCAAATACCTTTAATATAGTTTAAGCTTTATTTTGTGTTTTATTTACAGAAAGTTTAGATGATATAAGATAAGATAAAAGAAAAGAAAACATAAATAAATAATACACTTTTATTTTAGGATTTTTCCTTTATAACAGAGTACTCTGCTGGAATCCTCCCCCCCCCCCTAAATAACTAATATATATTATTTTATTAAATTTAGGTAAACAAGTTTACCATTTGTCGCTACAATAAATTTACTGCTTAAAAAAAAAACTCGCCTTGATGAAGAACGGCGGTCTCTCTCGCCTGGTGAAATCTTTCTAGATTGAAACAGTAAATTTATTGTAGCGACAAATGATAAAGTTGTTCAGCTGAATTAACTAAAATAATATTCCGCTCTTTTTATTGAGCACTATCAACAATCTCGCGAAAGTAAAAACCATTTATTTAACAAGGTCGCTGATTGTGTTCAATAAAAAATATCAGAATATTATTTTATTCAATGATAATCATATATATACATATTTAATATTAAATTATATATATATATATATATATATATATCGCTGCTATAATAATAATAAATTGAAGATAGTCGCCTAACACTATCCTTCATTCATTAGGATATCTTTGGGGAGGTCGTTACTATGGATCTCTCCTTTAAATCATGCATCTAGGAGAAGGAAACTCTGATATAAAAACCTGCGGTCTAACATTTCGACAAGGATACTATGTAGGGAGTTGAGCAGCAAGATGTCTGTTCACACTACACTTGAATTTCTGCATGTCAGTACACTCAAGGAAACAGCATACCGGGTGGAAATTTCCAAGTCTAGCTGTTCGGGGGAAGAAACTATGATAGTAGAAAGCCTTCCTACATTTCAGCATTTCTACACTGCAGCGGTGGGATTTTGCTGCTTAATAGGTCGGAGATATTTACATCGAGGGGTAGAAGTGCTTTGAATTCGTCGTAGTATATTCCATTAAAGTACTTGTAAAACAGGACCAAGAATGCAACATTTCTGCAATAGGGACAGGGGTTCGAGTTTGGCTGATAGCGCAGGACCTATTAAACTGGATACTCTTTGTTTTGGACCCTGTCTAAGAGATAGTAACTAGTTGGTTGATGGGTTGTTTTTGTTTTACGGCATATCAACTTTTTCAGGTTATTTAATGCAGAATCCAGTGATTTTGAAGAATTTTTTTTTTAATAGAATATATTTTTTTGCAAGTCAGTTTCTATTTAACCCATAGTTGGGACCCTAACAGGTACTACCACTCCGGGTCAGAGTGGACCTGGGAGCAATGACAATTGAAGGGTGGCTCCACACTCCCCAGAGTCCACAAGCTGGGGCCTCACCATCGGATATAGCTTAAGGTCATATCCAGGGCATAGAAACTAGTGGCAAATGCACTAGACCATATGTGGCAGCAAAGGCTATGCATAGGAAGATGGTCACCTTGTAGAGATACAGGATACTCTCAAGTGTGAGCAACTTTTTAGCACGGTAGAGAAAATACACCTTTTTTTGCAGTAGTCCTAGCAATATCCTTAATGTACTTTTTTCCAATTCATGTCGCTTGTGAATGTTAAGCTGAGGAGTTTTCAGGTAACGTATTATTCGTCATGACAATGGTGGTTAAGGAAGTTTCTAACGTCCGTCTTCTAGTATTTTGGTGAAACATTTTCTGCTGATAATTAATGGAAATCTTTACACATAAAAACAAAACATTTAATTCGTACATTTCAATACGCAGACTTAAAACCAACTATTGTTTGTCGAACGCTACAAAGTAAATAATATTTCTGGCCACTACGGGTCGGCCAAAATTTTATACGTAAAATAACATGCGTCACATCGTAAATGTAACAACTTACCTAGCTGATTAATATAATTCAGTAAAGTAATTATCCAATGATTCACATAAATGTATTTTTTTATTTATTACTAGCTGGACGCCTGGCGTTGCCTGGTCGTACAATACGCTTAAACATGATATTTTAATTTATGCAGATTGCGTATGTATTATTAGAGAATCCATCCTCTGTTGGATATTATGTATTACGAGGAATAATTTGCCCGGTGGACTAATTCGCAAAAATAAATTAGTAAATAAATAAATAAAAATAAAAATAAAATAATCACAATGTCGTTCATCGAACTCTGTCTGTGTTTGTTTACAATATCACGTCAGCTGACATTTGGGCTTGACGATCTTACAAAAAGTCTTTCTTCTCTTATAGATAAAAAAGAAAATTTTTTACAGGGTAATATGTTACATTACACCGGCCAAGGTTACACCGGAGTAACGTAAAATATTCCCCTGTAAAAATTATTTTATCTATAAGAGAAGAAAGGCTTGGATTTTTACAATTGTTAAACAAAATGTTTTTACTATAGGCTTTAAAAATAAAGGTACAAAATTCAATTTGAAATTTACTTATCTTCAAAGTGCACTTTTATACATTTTACAAAGTAAGGTATTACATTTTTATACCTTACTTTGTAAAATGTATAAAAGTACACTTTGAAGATAAATAAATTTCAAATTGAATCTTGTATTATTTTTTCGAACGAACTATAACTGGTAGATTTCAGAACGTAAAAAGAGCACCACATTTTATCAAATATTGTCCTTGTATATTAATTCTTTTAAATCAATCATCTTGGAAAAGTATTTAAATAAAGACAAAACGTTGATGTATATGTTTCTGGATGTCCAATCAATACATAATGAAGCACAAACAAATCTGAAGTATTTTTTTTTTACTGTTTTTCACGCTAAACAAGACATGGGGCCATTAAATCATAGAGATACCATGTAGGGAGTTGAGCAGCGAAATGTCCGTTCACATTACATTTGAACATCTGCACGTCAGTACAGTTAGAGAAGCAAGGGTCTGGAAGGGAATTCCAAAGTCTAGCAGTTCGAGAGAAGAAGCTATTTGAGTATAAGGCTTTTCGATATCTAGGTTATGTAGGAGTTAGATTTTGCTGCTTGTATGGGAGGTTATACCTATATGACCCCTTTCGAAACCCCATTTTAAAATCATCTAAAGAAACTCAGATTTTGTGGTATATTTATTGAATAACTACTGTACTATAGCTACTGTAAAAATTCCACAAAAATCGTATCTAAATTTTCATAGAGGATTTCTACTCATTCCCCCCTTTCCGCAAAACTAAATTAAATATACACCACATTACTTACCCTTACGCCTAACAGCTGTATCTAAAAATTCATAATGATCGGTTGATTAGTTTACGAGTGAATCCTGTACATTCGAATATATAGACATAATCATATATAAAGACAAATTTCCTTATTTTTTTGGGGGGGGGGTCTGGAGGGGAGAGGATTGCTGATTCAGCATTCTTTTTTGTTTTCTCATTTTTTTTAGTTTTCTTAAATATTTTTTTTAATATTCAATTCTTTTTCACGCGCTTTTTTTCCCTGAAATTTTCGTTTTTGTTTTTATTGTTTTAACTTTTTTTTTTCTAATATGCAAATGTAATCATTCTTTATCTTTCATGCTAATAGCTTCATTAATTCTTCCTTTGACAGAACTTTGGGTCGATCATCTATGTCAGCCATCTTGTTTTTTAAATTTCCTCATTCCTAAATTCATTCTTTTTCTGTTTCTACTCTCTTTCTTTTCTTTCTTTGTTTAATTTATTAACTTTTTTTCCTGTTCAACTATAATTTTGAATTTCGTGGTTTGATTTATTTAAACGAAGAGTTATTATTATTTAAACGGGTTTTTTTTTTCTTAAAAACTATTGTCCTTATCAACGTTCATATTGGGAGATGGCGGTGGTTAAGTGGTTAACGACACAGACATAACCTGGATGTTCCAAGTTTTAATCCAGTTCGTTCCACCAAATCACTTTCATGTAAGATGTTTGTAACCTTCTCGTGGTTCCTTCCCGTAAGTACTCGATGTGTTTCTAGAAAGAATTCTGATTAAAAAATGTCGGGAAAACCAATGCCAACTATAGAGTCAGCGGATATTTATATGATACGAATGAATGAACGTTAATATTAATATTTCTACTGTTTCGGCTGATATATCGACTCGCCTTCTTCCAGCGTATTCTTTATTGACCGGGAGGGTTTACCTATCTTTAAATATGATTCTTGTTTATTATTTATAATTATACATTACTAGAAGATGTATCCGGCGTTGCTCAGTATCAAATGTAGCGTTAAATCCGTTTTAAAAAAAATGAAGTAAAAAAAAAAAGCGGGAATAAACTGAGACAACAGCATGCGAGTATTATGGGATTTTTTTTTCTAAACAAGTTTACTTCTTGTAGGTAAAAAAAAAAAAAGTACTCGGAGTGAGATCGAAACCAAAACCTAAACGCAGTGAGTCAAGTACAATAACCATTAGGCCAGCTTTCAACGTATTTCAACAATTGTTTTCAAACCTACTTATTCTAAGCATAAGTAATCTGTCACGTGAACATTCACGCATGCAAATTAAAAAAACAATTGACAAACAGATAAAAATCCGCCAACCTCCACGTACCAATTTTTCCATTTTGAAACCTTGGCGGCCATTTTTTACGAGATGAAAACCTATTAAAAAGTTTTTCACATGTCTGAATACCCTATATACCATATTTCAAGTCTGTAGATCAAAAAATCGTTAAGTACATAGGTCGAGAAGTGTTCTGACACACTTTGACATTTTCACTTTTATGGATATATACATTTAATGATATCTCTTAATCTACAAAAGAGTCACCGTTATCAAGGCCTATAGGCAACTCGAGGGTAAGAGTAAATGCGTTTGTCAGAGCAATGAGCTAACAATGCAACGATTTGTTTAGAATTGTCGAGACTGGTCAGAATTATGTTATTGAAGGTGACGAATCAACAAGATTTCGTTAACATTAGACTTGAAAATTACCAAACGGGAAGCAGCTCCGTGATATGGTGTTCCACAGACGGTTAGTTCTTGGAATTAAACATTGCTCATGCATGTTCCGTTTAGTTTTGTCTTCAGTTTGAGTCTATCTGTTACACCTCTGCACTGTATTGCTTTCTATAAATCACCTTTATATATACGCTAGACAATGCTTCAAGCAAACTATATAAACCTTTCAATTTCTTCCGTTTAAACACATCTTTCTATCATTTATCAAGCATTTTCATAAAATTCTCATCTATGGATTACAGAACTATGGGATTACTTCCCTACAGATTACAACATCATTGTCTTCAAATATGCGTCATAAAACAGTGCTCATAAGTAATCAAACCTTGCTCATCCCATTCATTATTTTCACTGATGTTGCTATTGTTTCAAGTGTGTAACTTGAATTAAATACACACATTCGCAATTTCGAGCATTTTCTCGACAGAAACATTCCCAAGTTTGACAAGAAATACCTGAAGAAGGTCGGAGGTTACATCAACCAAAACACTCCAGATGAGAACAGTAGTCTGAAGAATCCAAATAATACCAATAATTTCAAATTGATTTCTTTCGTTCTGTTTTATTCAATTTTCTTTCTTTTCTACTTTGATTTCTTATTTCTTCAAGTAATGATTTATATTTCATCCTTTTTCCGGTTCAAGTTATTTACTTCCTTTTTTAAACAATAATTAATTAATTTTTTTTTTAAATCTGCTTCGTCCATTCTATTTATATTTTCAATTGTAAAGCTATAATTTTAAATTAATTTAAATTAAACAAATATATATTGTTTGTCCAACTTATTTATATTTTCATTTATTATTTACTAGCGAGGGTTCCCGGCGTTGCCCAGATGTGTGTAGGTGGTATAGTAAGGAACCCCGAAAAAACAAAAAAAAGGGGGGTCAAAACAACAGTAGGCATCCCGGAGGGGGGGGGAAGAGGTGTAGTTAAAAAAAGTGGTAGTAGACAGGCGACGGAGGTGCCCAGCGCTGCCCGGGTGTGGAGAAATGGTGTAGTAAGGAACCCCGGGGGGATACAAAAAGTTGTGGTAGTGGGGGTACCCGGCGTTGTCCGGTTGTATGGACCTGTAGTAAGAAACCCCAGGAGGATTTTTAAAAAGTGGTAGCAGCGGGGGAGGGGGATCAAAGCAACAGTAGGCAGTTTGGGTGAAGAGAGGTGTCAAAAAAGCAGGCACGAACCCGTAACACGACGGAGAAAAAAAAACGTGACGTCTTAGCCGATGTCTCCACCATGCGACCGGAAATCGAGAGCGTTGAAATTAACCAAAGTTAATCCAATAGTGACGCTGGCTTGCTAAAATGTCAGCGAAAATAGCAACCCCTCCTTATACAAAACTGCCCAGTTGAGAGTGAAGGAATGAATGTTTTTGACCAATTTTTCGATATTTGTCGTCCGAGAACGGACTCGTCAGGATCTGTCGCTTCTATCGAAAAGTTTTTTGCTAGACACACACCCACACACACACACACACACACACACACACACACACACACACAAATTTTGCCTTTTATATGTTAGACTAGTGAGGATATCCGGCGTTTCCCGGATGTGTCGAGTAAGTAAGCCCGGGGGAAAAAGTAGTAGACTCGAAACAGTAGGCAGCTTGGGTGGAGAGAGGTGTTTTAAAAAAAGGTGATAGTAGGCAGGCAGGCTTGAACCCCTAACGTGAAGGAGGAAAAGAAGATTAAAAGAAACGTGGCGTCTTTGCCGATGCGTCCATGGCAAAACCAGAAGTCGCGAACATTGAAATTAAGGCTAGTCAATCGAAAGGAGACGATGACTTCCAAAAATCTCGGCGGAAAACCGACCCCTCCTTGTAGAAAACTGGCGAGTTGAAGGTAAAGAAAATGTTTTGGACGTCGAGCTTCAAAATGATATCAATTTCGTGAGGATTCGTCGCGTATGTCGAAAGTTTTTGGCAGACAGAGAAACACGCACATTTTGCTCTTTATACATATAGACTAGCGTGGGTGCTCGGCGTTGCTCAGGTGTTTGGAGGTGTAAAAGAAAAAACATTGTTAGTAGGCAGGCTCATGACAGGTTCATAAGGGCAGTAGTTGATGGGCAAAAATCAGAAGCTCACAGTATTAATGCTGGAGTCCCTCAGGGGTCCATTCTGATCTACATTCCTGATCTACATTAATGATCTTCCAAATCACATCCTTACATCATTTGTAGACATTTATGCTGGTGACACTACCATCTATGGTAGCACATCTAAGTAAGTAAACGACCAAGTTCTCTCCAATTCTCTTTCCTCTGATCTTGAGCACCTGGTACAATGGGGAAAGGAGTGGCTGGTTACTTTTAATGCATCTAAAACCAAGCTTCTCTCTTTACATTATCAACGTTCTGATCCCCATCTAGCATCAGTTGAAACGAATGGCTCTCGTCTTGAGGAGGCCTCATGTTTTGGCAAGCTTCTGGGCTTGACCTTTACTACTGATCTTAAATGGAACAGATACATCAAATATGTTGCCAAGGCCGCTGGAAAAATGGTGGGATCCTTTTATCGATTCAGTAGATATCTCACTGCTGATGCAATTCTCCATCTATATAAGAGCCAGGTACGTCCAAGGATGGAAGACTGTTGCCACATCTGTGCAGGAGCTGCTAGAAAGGACTTGTCCTGCCTTGATAGAGTTCAAAATAGACTTCATAGTCTCGTAGGTGATATCCTTTTCTTTTCCCTGCAACCTCTATCTCACAGAAGAGATGTTGCGAGTTTGTCTCTGATGGATCGTTATTTTCATGGAAAGTGTTCGACTGAGATTCAGTCTATGGCCCCCCCTCGCCAAACTTTCACAAGAAACACTCGTCTAGTTGAAAACACTATCAATAGTTGCCCCCCCCAACTCGTTATCTGTGCCTAAACCTAAACGTAGATTCCATGAACAAAGCTTCTTTCTTAGAACTGCACGCCTGTGGAATTGTCTTCCGTTTTCCTGCTTTTCAGCTGACTACAATATGTTGTCTTCAAGTCTAACGTAAACAAGTTTTTGATGAGCCATTCCACTTGTTAACAAATTTACCGAATTTCCATTACTAGCGATTATTATATTGTCCAATTTCTACCGTACACTCTTTAACCCTTATCTTCGAGTGGCCGCTTGGCCTTGATAAGTGGTGATGCCTATGTAAAAAAAAGGCTCGAACCGTGACATGAAGGCAGAAAAGAAAGTGAAGGAAAAGCTACCGCTAAGGTACGAGGCGAGAGGATGTGAAAAGCGTTCAAATGTATCGATGTTAATCAAAAAGCTGACTTCCTAAATGAATTCACGCACACGCAGAAATGAACGTTGGCTGTGGGACAATTCAGCTTTCCGCCGTTTCATTTATTTGTTTCCCCACGAAGTTGGGGAAACCAAGCTCCCCCGAAAATGGGGAACTCTCAAATGAATAGCAATTGTCTGATATGAAGAGTTTTCCCAACATTGATCAAAGCTAATTGCTTTCAAGACGTTCCTTGCAGAACAATTAGTTTCGCTTTTATACGAAAAAGATCAACAAACATGCGAAAGGACGGAACAGAGGGAATTTTATAAAAAATCGGTCAAAATAAATGTAGAGACGACGTCCGTTCGCAAATCGTAGATATTATGATCTAGGAAGTATATAAAAATATATTATAATCTAGAGAGTATATAAAAAATATTATAATCTAGAGAGTATATAAAAAGGTCTAAAAAAAATAGTAACCCTCTCGAGAACCCCCCTCCCCGAAAAAAATCTTTCTTTGACATACAAAAACACGCGTGGCCGTTTTGCCTTTTATATATAGAGAAGATAGATTGTAGTTTTGAATGAATTAATTTTAATTAAAAAATACTTCTTCGCCCATCTTTATATTTTCAATTGTTAAGCTATAATTTTTAATTAATTAATTTTAAATTTAAAAAAATGCATTCAAAGTTCATCTCCTTTATAATTCCATTTCTTTTCAACCATCATTTTGAACTGAAATTAAAAAAAAATAATTCTTCGTTCATCTTTATTATGTTTTCATTATTTCTTTGTTTTTTGATGTTTTATTTTTTGTAAATGTTCATCTATAATCTATTATATAAAATGCAGTTGTCTGTGTGTTCGTATGTTTGTATGTTTGTATTTTAGCTAAAACTTCAAAATTAAACCCTTACAATGTTGGTATATTTTTCATCAGCATAACCCCGGAAAATAATTTCTAAAGTTTAGAAAAAACAAAATTCATTTTTTAAGGGTCAAATAGCCGTTTGTAGTATTTAAAGTTATCAGAATTAAATTCGACTTTTATTGTTATCATGAAATGAGTAAGCATTTTTTTTTCAGATTGAAAGACGCTAATTTCAGATTGTTTACAAAGCCATTTATCGGAAATGACGTCAGACAAATTTTAAGCTATGGATGACCTACGCGGTTTATAATGTTTTATTTCTTCTTAAAGCAAATATACAAAAGAAGTTTTATTCAAACAGTCTTTTTGTTAACTCTTGTAACAAAATTATAATCTTTTTAATAAAAATACGCTTATGCACAGTTTTTTTTTTAAATCAAACATCTGGTGTTGGTAAATTATTTTTCACATAAAGCATAAAAATAGAACTATCATAAAAATAAATTATTAACTTTTAAAAAATATATTTATGAACTTTTTAGGAACTTTCCAATATGTTTACGAACTGTTTTTTAATCAAACAAAAAAAAGTTCATAAATATATTTTTAAAAAAGAATCAGTTTATAAATATGTTTATAACAGTTATGTTTTGATGTAAAAAAAAATAACAACAGCTGATGTTTGATTAAAAAACAGTTCATAAACATATTCTTAGAATAAAGGTTGTAATTTTGTCATAAAAGTTCAAATAAAAACTGTTTTAATAAAACTTCTATTTTCATATTTCATGTTTTACAAAAAAAAGGGGCTACATTATATACAGTGTTGGTCATCCGTACCTTAAAATTTGTCTGACGTCACTTCCGCCGAATGGCTTTGTAAACAAAGACGTGCGACTCTTAACGAAAGCTATTGTTTCTTAACTGGTGTCATTTCTCTACAAAGAGAAGGTGGCTGGGAGAAATTTAATTTCAGTAGTGCTCTGGAGACATCCCTAATTTTATTTGGTGCTTTGACAAGCCCTTTGAAGACCCTCTAAGATTTATTTTTTTTTACTCCTCACATAAAAAAATCTCTTATGGAATGTGGACGAAATGGAGAAGCTTAAAACTACTTAACATCTTTTATTTAGTTTTGTATGGCCCCGAGCAACATCGGGTAGTTCTGCTAGCTTTTAATAAAATTCTTTCATTAAAACATTATATGGGTGCCAAATTTTTTTTATTTTTTCATTCTCTTTCAAATTCATTCATTACTCATTCTTTTAATGATTTATCTTTTCTTTGTTTTGTTTTTTTTTTTGTTTCATTTACATTTCATTCATTTATTTCTTTATTTAAAAAATCTTATTTCATTAATTCCCCATTTTGTGTTCCTATACAATAAATACCATAAGAGTGTCGAGCATCAATTATTTTGTTTGTTTCTTCTTTTTTTTTTTTAGAATGGAGTTTACTTAATTATATATGGATAATAATTTGAACATTTTTTTTTTTGCCTTCATTTTTTTCTCCTCTTTCGACAGCTACATTTTATGTCCATCCCCGCACCCTTTCTTTCCTGTAAGTCGCAGTTCAATGCGTCTCGCAAGAAATAAAAGAATTCATTTTAATGCGTTTAAGGCTGGCCTCACATCTTTACCCGACACTAATGCAAGCTTATTCTTTGCGCGCTTTCATCTTCGAAAAACACCGATGCTCAAGCCCTTAATACACAAATAATATACATTATGCAATTTTCCACATATCAGATGTGGTCGGTTATACTTTTGGAGCATTCAGCAATAGCTAGCTTGTTAATCTCAATTTGCTACCAAATTGCCTTCTATCCATTCAGGGTAACCTACTTCCAGAACGCGCGCTATTAGCCTGAGGAGGGGTTGGGTGTTAGAATGTGTCTTGCTTGAAAAAAAAAAATCAGCTTCCCTTTAGCTGCAGGTTCATATCCAGTTTGAGAGCTACAATTTCTTCAATTACTATTTAAATTTTCAAGCCACGCTCGGAACTAAAGTTATAAATAAAACTAGAACACCCGCCTTAGGTCGGGTAAAATTAAGTCTAGAATCTTCATCCTAATTTTAATCAAAATCTATTAGATGGTTTTTAATCTAGAAAATGTATAACATTTTATTTTTAAAGTTAAGTAGTGATGGGACGATTCCAATTTTTTTTTCTCGACTCCGATACAATTACCGATTCTGATTCTTTTAAAATCACTAAATGTTTAGCTGTAGATTTGTTTCTCTTGAGATTACCGTAAAAACCCATGGGATATTTTTTCGTGAACGTAAAAACACACTTATGTGGGTGATTCATACATTTGAATTTTGTTTGTAACTTCAAACTAATAAACATTTACCATTTTATCTTTAGTAGCAGTAATGGAAAATTCATTTTTGAATAAAAACAACCCAAATAATAAATAATTACAAGAATAGTTTTTGGCATTGGAAAGTAGGCACAATTCCGATACCGTATAAAGTTCCGATTTTCTCGATTCCGATTAATATATAAATATATATATATATATATATATATATATATATATATATATATATATATATATATATATATATATATATATATATATATATATATATATATATATATATATAAACAGGCTCCTTCAGTCTTTGACAGACTATGGATACCCACGTAGAGGCGCAGGTACGTGAAATTTTTTGTGGCAGGAGGTGCGTAATCTCCAACCATCCTCTCCTCGCATTGACATACAGGTTCTCGTCAGGTCACCGAAGTTAAGCGATGTTGAACCTGATTAGTACTAGATGGGTGACCATTTGGGAATTCTAGATGCTGTATGTGTTCTCCGCTTATCTCGGCATTTGTTTCCAGTCGTCATGTACATACACTTTACTTGCCATTGGTATTAAACAATATCGACCCAGGAGAAGTGTGGTTGAAGATTACGTACTCCTGCCTCTATTTTTTATTCTGTCCAAATGCATCAGAGGGAATTGCAGATGGCATTTTTATAACCTGGAAGTGCCACCTCTTTGTTGCAGATATTGACAGTGTGGACTCTAACAAAGCAAGCCTGTCATGGACGTGCGTCAGAAGCAGAGATGCATCATTTAATTTCCGACAAAAGTTAATTGAGAATAGTGGTGGCTATGCAGAAAATATATTACGGGGTATGAAACGTGGCTCAATTTAGTGGTACCGCTCCCGTCTTCGTAGCTCTTCAGCATTTTAGTCGAAAAATAGGAGACTTTACTTTCAGAACAAACTTTCGTAATTTAAGTTATGCATTTAGAGTCTTCCACACACGGTTAGAATTATGATAGAGTCTTTACCAAACTGCATAGAATTTAAGATCGTTTGCTATGAAGGTGTTTATTGTTTGTAAAGCGTATATGACTTGCCAGAAAGAAGGGTGGAATTGTGAAGCTTTGTAAGAATAAATGTCATTTCCATGCAATTGCAGATTAAATGCAATATGTATATCGTAAGCAAAATTAATTAATGTCAATAGAAATAGAACCTATGAAATGTTTCTTCTATATATTTAATGTAACCTTTACGCTTATTCAGGACTCTAGCGTTTTCTGATATTACGCACATCTCAGTTTTGGTCAGCAGTTCACACTCTCCAGTTCTCACGGTTAAGTAGGTCATCAGTTTCCAAATTCCACCATATGCGGTCTTGTACAATAACTTGCTTTCAAGTTTACCTTGGCCAGCCAAACTTTCTGCGATTTAGAACATTCATGTTTCTGCAACGGTGTATTCTGGAAGATGAAACGTGTCACATGAGACATGTGTACTAATGCAAGTTATTAAGTCCCAAGCTGTAAATAATGATGATCATGATGATGGTGGTGGGGATGAGGGTGGGGGTGTCATAATGATGATGATGATGATGATGATGATGAGTCCATGAATGCTTTACATATTGAGAAAAAGGGCAAATGATAATAGAAGTGATGAGAGGAATGGAATTATGTAAATGATTAAAGACAGAGAGAGAGAGAGAGAGGGAGAGAGAGAGAGGGGGAGAGAGAGAAAGAAAAAAAGATATATAGATAGATAGATAGATAGAGAGAGAGGGGGGATAGAGAGGGAGATATAGATAGATAGATAGATAGATAGATAGATAGATAGATAGATAGATAGATAGATGGAGCGAGAGGGGAGGGAGAAAGGAAGAAAGGAAGATAGATAGAGAGAGATAGAGAGAGAGAGGGAGGTAGAGAGGGAGATAGATAGAGAGAGAGAGGGGGAGATAGAGAGGGAGAGATAGATAGATATATAGATAGAGAGAGAGAGGAGGGAGGGGGAAGGAAGAAAGGAAGATAGATAGATAGAGAGATAGAGAGAGAGGGAGGTAGATAGGGAGATAGATAGATAGAGAGAGAGAGAGAGAGAGTCTTTTCTGATTTTATTTGCAACGATTTGTTTTCTATTCCTAAATTCTGAAGCTTCTTTTTCTATTCATTTAAAGTCACTTTTCTCTTGTTAAGACGTTCTTTTGATATTACGCAAATGCACTCTCTTCTGTTCTAAATATTTAAATTTCTATTAGCATAACTTTCAAGTCATAAATGAAAGAAAATAAAACGTTGTCTTTGCTATTTTAGGCAACTGAAACAAATTGTTATAAAACTCGGACATATTTTTTTTTACTCTTATTCACCCAAAACAAAGCACAGTGACACTTGGACATAAAATGCTACTATTTAGGGCCATATCTACAGGGACATTAAGTAGGGAGTTGAACAGCAAGATATCTGCTTGCATTATATTTAAACTTTTGCATGTCAGTAAAGTCAGGGAAGCAGCAAACCGGGAAGGAATTCCAGAGTCTAGCAGTTTGCGGGAACAAGCTATTAGAGTAGAAGGCCTCCTGACCTTTAGGGATCTCTACAGTGTAAGGGTGGAATTTTGCTGCTTGTTGAGTTAGTCAGATGTATTTACATCGAGGGAGCGAGTTCGTTAAAATACATCCCATCAGAATACTTGTAAAATAGGCACATGGATCCAACATTGATAGCACACACATAAAACTCTAGTCCCCTTCGAAGTAATCTCCTCCAGCTGCAATGCACTTGTTGTATTGGAAGGCCTCATTAAAGTCCTCTTGTGATCGTGTCAATGACTCTCGTCGTAGCCTCTTTCATCTCCTCAATTGTCTCATAACGACCACATTTAAGGTTTTCTTTGAGCTTAGGGAATAACTAAAAATCACAGGGAGCAAGGTCTGAAATATAGGGAGGGTGTCTTGATGCCCATCCTCTTCAAATAGTCTGATCTTTTCTGGATACACTTATGACAAACTTTGCAAAAATCTTCTCCATTTTCAGTTCTTTGTGAATAATTGTGTGTACAGTTCCCACACTGACATCAAACTCAGCACTTATTGTCTCTATAGACACACGACGGTTTTTATCCATGAAATTCTTTATTTGGCCAATCAACACTTCTTTACTCTTACACACCTGTCATCATCCTTCACAGACCCCCTGCTTTCCTTGAATCTCTTATGCCACTCAACAACTGATCTTCGATTCATGCAAGATGGTCCAAAAGCTGTATGAATTATTCCATACGTTTCTGTGGCATTTTTTTCAAGTTTAAAACAGAATTTTATTGCATATCTTCTAACGTGTCCTCACGTGCAGATTGCATTTTTTAAATTCACCAGCTGTGACAATCATGCTTTACTAACTAAGATGTATTCCAATTCCTGTTATAGTTGTTCATTTGAACTTAAAATCATAAAAATTGGCCAGTCATCTCATAAGATGTATTGCAATAAAATACTGAATGAAGAGTCTATGACAATTTTAAATGCCTGTACAAGTTTGGAAATTTCTTGTAAGACACCTCGTAATCTTTTCACACAAACACATACTCACTGCATTTGTGAGGTTTTATTGCCAGTGAGCAATTAAGAACAAATCAACAGATAAAAATCTGTTTTTTACATACGTGCGTGATCTGGCCTTCATTCTTTGAATATCGCTTTCCGTATATTCTGCTTCCTGTATGGTTGCATCGTCTCGTGGATATTGATCGATTATTAAAGTTAGACAAAAAGAAATGTATGGAAATATAATGGGGGACTTCTTGACGGATTTAAAGGTTTTATTGGTGAGAGAAAGGTCATTCATCAGGGGAGAGACTAAACTTAATTCCTTTTTACTTAAATTTCTTACTTAACTTTAAAAATTGGTCGATGAACTTGAAGAAATATTCACTTAAATTAAATTATCAATCACATCTGGTCTGTTGGCTTCCACAACTGCAACTGCCAGAAACTCTATTCCAAACACATGATATGATTTCTATCTAATAATTCGACATCTGCTTCTAGCATATTTTTTCTAGGGAGCTAACACTTGAATCCTCTCGCCTCAATCATCTTAACTGCACTCGGTCTATTTCCATTCATGCCAGGTTATCTTGACATGTACTTCATGTAACCCTCGCTAAAATTCATACTAGTTAACATAATCTCTACATACTGACGTAGGGTCCCAATATATAACGTTTACATCATTTATTGTATTTTATAATTGTTATGATAATCTACATTATTCTGTCACTGAATCGACTGTTCTTGACTCCATGAGCAGAGTCAGATTGAACAATCCACAGTAGAGCAAAGTGAAAAAGCTAGTTTCACCTAAAAGTCACCACTTATCAAGGCCTGAAGGCCACTCGAGGATAAGGGTTCATGTTAATACAGTACTCAATGTTGTAGTAATTGTTAGTAATGGAAATTTGGTAAATTGGATAACTTAAGGGGATAACTCATCGAAAACTTGTTCACATTGGATTTGAAGACGACCATATTGTAGTCAGTTGGAAAGCAGGAAAACGGAACAGAGTTCCACAGGCGTTCAGTTTTAAGAAACAATCTTTGTTCATGGAATGTACATTTAGGTGTAGGCACAGATAAAGATTTAGTGGATCCCAGCTAGATGAGTGTTTTCATGAAAGTCAGGTGATAACCATAAATTGGAGCTCAGTCTAGCACTTGCCATGAAAATTACGATACAGTAGAGACAGATTCACAACGTCTCTCCTGTGGAAAAGAGACGCAGGAAAGAAAAAAGGGCATTCCCTACTAGGCTACAAAGTCTATTTTGAACTCTGTCAAAACAGGATAAGCTGCTTCTAGCAACTCCTACCCAGTCATGGCAACAATACTCCATCCTTGGACTTACTTGGCTCTTATACAGGTAGATAATGACATCGGCAGTGAGATATCTACTGGATCAGTAGAACAATTCCACTATTTTTCCAGCAGCCTTGGCAAAAGATTCGATGTACGTGTTCCATCTCAGATGAGGAGTAAAGGTCAGACCCAGAAACTTGTCAAAACATGGAGCCTCCCCAAAACGAGAATCATTCATTTCAATTGATGCCAGGTGGAGATCAGAACGTTGATGATGGAAAGATAGCAGCTTGGTTTTTGATGCATTAAAATTAACCAGCCACCTCTTTCCCCATTGCACCTCATGCTCAAGATCAGAGGAGAGAAAATTAGAGAGAACTAGGTCGTTTACTTTGAAGTGTCACCATAGATGGTAGTGTCATCTGTATAAATATCTACGAATGATCTTAGAATGTGATTTTGAAGATCATTGATGAAGATCGGGAAGAGAGTTTGGTCCAGGAATGACCCCTGAAGGACTCCAACATTAATACTGTGAGCTTCTGATTTCTGCTCATCAACCACTACTCTTATGAATGCCTGTACCAGTTTTGTAGACAATATGTAACAAGGCAAACGTCATAGGGGCTAACACAGAAATGGCATTACACATGCATGGCTTGCCTTAAA
This sequence comes from Euprymna scolopes, assembly GCF_053919585.1. NCBI lineage: Eukaryota > Metazoa > Mollusca > Cephalopoda > Sepiida > Sepiolidae > Euprymna > Euprymna scolopes. The sequence continues at coordinate 26,316,643 of NC_136505.1, read as the reverse complement.
GTGAAACCTGTACTCATTTGCATACGTGTAAGCAACAGGGGGGTAGTAAAAAATGATGAATTTTCTTGCATCGGCAGTAATTTTTTCAGAGTAAGACAGCTTCCGGCACGTTGTTCCTTTCAAAAGAAGAAGGATAAGAAGTAGGAGACGATCAAAACAAACAAACAAGCAAACAAACAAAAAACCTCAAACACACTACTGTTGTTTCTTTTTGACCCTTTAAGCCCAGAACAATAATAATACCAGCAAGGGTACACGGCTTCACCAATGTCCTAATTTCTGTAAAAAAATATGTAGAGTACAACAATGCTCCACTTGGGTTGACTATTAGTTCTTTAACAGACCAAAGCTTCAAATTCTCCAAATCGCTCAATTTTTAAGCCAATTGAACTTTCTCCACTTTATCAGGCATCACTTGCAAAACATCTCGAGACCTACTTATCAGGATGATGTCATCAGAAAAATCCCGATCACGCAGCTGCTGTTGCCGGTTCCAGTAAATTCTGTTACCCTCTTGATTGTTGGCTTTTCTCGTTATCCAATCAATCGCAAGGCTGAGCAGCAAAGGAGACATCATGCAGCCCTGTTGTACACCTGTCCGTGCTGAATTCCAGTGTGAAACCATCATCTGTCGTCACACAATAGCAAAAATGTACATAGAGTTATTTCATGACAGAAATTCCGTACGATGTTGTAATCTCCTACAACCACACTTAATCAATACTGTGAAAGCAATGCTATTACATCGATACTATTAAAGATCGGGAAAGTTGAATGATACACTCGAAAACGTTCAGAAGATCTGTGGCCATTTTTTTTTAATACACAATGCATGGAAAATCTATTTCTGGCCTTTTTGTCGAATTAAGTACAGTTTTTTTTGTTTTGTTTTTTTTTCAATATTCTAACTTTTGAGAATTTTGCGGAAAATCTTAATGATGTAAAGTATAAACATGTCGAGAGATTCCCTCAGGATATTTCAGTAATGGAGAAATGTTTTAAAGGAAATTGGAACCCTAACATGTTGGCAAATTTCTGCTGAAATTTAAAAAGGGGGGATGACACTCAACGCAAGAAGTTTCAGAGGACAAATGTTGTTTAAACTGATATTAGGTCGGTGCAAAAGTAATGTCGTCATATATATATATATATATATATATATATATATATATATATATATATATGGACACATAAATCGTAAAATTGCCTACCCACTAATGAAACAGCTGTAATGGAAAAAATTCAGGAAATAAACGAAGGTTATAAAAAGAAAACGTGAGTCTTTGAATTTTCAACAAAATTTTACACTATATATAATAGTTGACCTGGCTAATCTCTGATATCACTCGGTCCATGTCAGTGTTTGGATCTTCCGATGTTGCTAGCGCCTCAACATCAGAAGATCAAATATTACAATAACACAATTAATTAGAAAGTAATAGTATAGTTCGACTTCAGACAGGCAGACAGATACTAAATCTCCATTTGTGATCAATATAAATCTATAAATTTAATTAATTCAACAGAATATTCTTATTAATTAATCATGTTTAATAATAAAATGAATTTGAACAAATTTTGTTTGTTTGTGCTTATTTGAATAATTTAACTAAATTTAACTAATAAGAGAATTTAACTAATAAGAGAAAAGGAGAGTAAAAGGACGACTTAAATAAATTACGTAAATAAAGAAGAAAAGGGGGAAACATTAAATGTATACACAAATGTATGATGGACACAGACAAACGGCGACTCATTATTTATACTAAACCCATTCTGTTATTAAAATCCTTTTTAGCAAAACGTGCTCTGTAGACACTATTAAATTATTAAATTTAATAAATGGAGCTAATTACGTTGAGTTAAATTTACTAATTTTTATATAAACTAGTTAAATTAAATTATTTATCAGGGTATCCTAATCAATGCAAATAGTTTAGAAGGCTATGAAACCCTTTCTCACCACCCTACTCTCCTGACCTTTAACCTCACTCACTTTCATCATGAAGTTAGTTTTGAAAGAAAAGTATTTCTCAGATGATGCAGCCTTGATTTTCAAAGTCACGTCGTCGTTGGAGGACCAATCTGGGGTGTTCTACAAAAACGGTCTCCAGAGTTGTATCAAACGATGGGAGAAATGTATAACTCTGGGTGGCATATATGTAGAGAAAGACTAATAACTGTGCCAAGTTTCGTTGCTCTACTGTTATGAGAAGTGGATCATGGTCATAAATTATTGACCCCCCCTCCCTCACACATTTACTAAATAATTACCCGATACACAAATTCTTTTAAAATATAAGTGCAATTTAAATTAAACTTAAAAGAAAATATTCTATAAGTGTTGCGTTATTTTAAATTTCATAAGAGAAAACAATATATTTTTCAGTATAGAATATTCTTTACTTGTCTTTGGAATATCTGATCCAAATGGGTTACTGGGTATTCTAGCATCAGATAAACCTGAGCAAGCAGTCCACATCAAACTCTGTGTAAAGTTATGCAAATCTGTTCACGAAACCTTCGAAATCCTTCATCGATTTATTTTTTATTTTCGAATATTCTTTTCATTGAACAGTCGAGTTGAATGTCCCCCGTGTTTCCAAGCAGTTCGAGTGTCAACTGAATGTCTAGTGATGGATGTTCAGTTGGGATGACCAGTCACGGATGTAATGCCAGAAAAAATGTGTAAAAAATGAAATAACTCATCCATGAAGGCTGTCACAAAACAATCCATCAGCTCTGTCATATTGCTTAGATTGGTTGTTTTCTGCGATTTTGTTTTTGTTTTTTAAAGAAAAAATCTAGCAATTCTTCAATCTAAAATCTTGTGGACAGTTTTTCGATGGCAGCGGATGGAAACTATAACGTGAACAAAGTGAATAACTGCGCAATGGCAATCAAATCCGAATCATATACGAGATGCTTTCAATAAGTTTCCAGACTTTTTTTCGTATGGGACTTTTATTAATAGTACACACATGCAATTCTAGTACCTTTCAAAGTAATCTCCTCTGGCTGCAATGCACTTGTTGTACCATTCCAACAACTTCTGGAGGGAGGCTCCAAGGAAGTCCTCGTGTGTGAGCGTGTCAATGACCCCTGTCACAGCTTCTTTCATCTTTTCCATTGTCTCATAGTGGTGCATTTACACAAACCTTCTGCATCTTCAGCTCTTCACAAATAATTGTGTGTACAGTTCCCACACTGACATCAAACTCTGCACTTATGGTCTCTACAGAAACATGACGGTCTTTATCCATGAAATTCTTTATTTGGCCAATCAACACTTCTTTACTCTTACACAACTCTCATCATCCTTCACAGACCCCCTGCTTTCCTGGAATCGCTTATGCCACTCAAAACACGACGGTTTTTATCCATGAAATTCTTTATTTGACCAATCAACTCTGGTGTTCTGACTTCCTTACTCCTCTGACACCTCTCACCATCCCTCACAGACTCTCTTCCTTCCTTGAATCTCTTATGCCAATCAACAACTGATGCTCGATTTATGCAAGATGGTCCAAAAGCAGTCTGAAACATTCCATACGTTTTTGTGGCATTTTTTTTTTCAAGTTTAAAACAGAATTATATTGCGTATTTTCTAAAGTGTCCTCACGTCTAGATTACATTTTTGAAATTCACCAGCTGTGACAATCAGGCTTTAGTAAGGTGTATTCCAATTCCTGCTATAGCTGTTGATTTGAACCTGGAATCATAAAAATAGATCAGTCATCTCTGGCAATAATATACTTAATTTTAAAGAGTATACGGTAATTTTAAATGCCTGTACAAAAAAAAAAATGGAAATTTATTGAAGGCACCTCGTACATAGCTAATATTTCATCTTTATTTGCCGAAAGACTTCTTCAGAGTAAAATTTAAATTACAAATCACAAATAACATACAAGCAATAACCATGAGACAGCAAAAAGCGAAAGAAGGGGGAAGGGCGGGGAACAAGCATTATTCTAGACTGAGGACATTTTGATGTTTTGTCCCACTCAAGTGTGTCCCTTTTTGGGAAGCTGGAATTTCACCATAGTAAAAACCGATCTTGTGTCTAACTCTGTCCTTATGTAAATAAGAACCCTAACAATACTTCTCTGAGAAGCGGAACTTGAAAAATCGTCTTAAAGAACACATTTGATGAAACGAACCTGCTTCAATTATTGTTAAATATCATATCCATTGAGACAATAATCTCAATTTCGCAAAATTATTCAAGACAAATGTTAAAATTAAAAACTATGTGGCTGTTTGAAAAATAGTTGAACCATTCTATCGTTCCAGAAAGTATGTGATTCTTGTCCACCTATGTCAGAGTCAGATAGTTCAAAAATAGAATACGGCTGTCATATCTGGGGAAGTGCCGAACAATTCCTTTCTTAAACCAGGTAGCTCTTTCCTTTGGTCATTGGAATGTAATTTACTAGTATATGTGCTCTGAAATCGGAAACATAACTTCACTGAGTTTGTTATTTGTGTAATATTAGCTACGTTTACACATGGGACCTACACGTTGTATGCAGTCTACGTCACAAGGAACAGAAGACAAGTAATAAGTCGACTCACTTTTTTTGTGTTGTAGCAACGACATTTATTTACAGGTACTTTCCTAGATAAATTGTGATTGTGCTTTTTCTCTCTGACATTTGTCCTCTCAAATGCTGTTTCGAATATCGTTTCAAACGTGTTCTTGAACGTGCTCTCAAAAGTGCTTTTCTGTCTTTGCATGCATTCTTTTTTATAGTCTTTTCTTTTTCCCTATCCTGATTTGCGTATAGCTGTCATACTCTGTTACATTTGTACTATATTTTCTAACTAGCAGGGATGGGGGACGCCCAACTTTGCCCGGGCGTAAAATACGCTTAAATATATTTTAATAAGTCCAGATTTCATAAATATTATTATAGTATCGTGATTTCAAAAGTAAAAAAAACAAAAAACCTAGGGCGAATGATGTTGGCATTATATTGACACGTTTTTGCGCTATTGTTATGTTTGGGCAATTCCGGGTTCCCTTTTTTCACATATGCTAATCGTGGATCTATAAAATTACATTGTATCATAATCAAATTTGAATAACATATCGGTAAAAAGCAAATAATAATAATAATAATAATAATAATAATAATAATAATAATAAATCACATGCAATAAATTGTTTCAACTGTTATCCCCATTGTGGTTGTTACTATGCAAATAGGTTTTTAATGAAAATACACGATCGCATCCGATGTAAGATCTGAATCATTCGCAATGTATTTTTTTTTTCTCAGCCTTTCATTACTTGGTTTTGTCACTAATTCCTTCCAGCTAAAGAGACTTAGTTTTAATAAAATGATAATAACATTAAGATCCCTTTAAAATGGCGTCAGAAAATATATTAAATTCTAATGGAAAATTACATATGCTCTAATTTGCTGGGTTTTAATTTATTGGAATTGCCTAATTAAATATATATATATCCTTCGTTGGCAAATTAATTCTGATGTTTGAAAGTAATGGAAAATCTAAAGTCTTTATTATTCGAAGAAAGTAGGGGGACACATCTTACGAAAAGTGTACTACAAGGTTCCTTAGTGAAATTCAATTTCATCCATCAATGGTGTGGCCCTATTTGGAAACTTTGGGGAGTGCGGAGTCATTCCTTTATTGGCAGCACTCCCAGGTCCATCTAATAATACTTGCCAAGTTTCCATCAAAGGGTCAAATAGAATCTATCACTTACAGGCTATTTATTTATAAAATATGAGGGAAAGAGGGATAAAAAAGACCTGGTCAGAGATAGGTTGATTTGGAAGTGAATTTCTAAAAATCATCAAATACTATTTTTTTACTTTTTTTCATCACAAACAAAGGATGTTGCCACTTGGATGCAAGGACTACTATTTGAGATCATGTCTAACAGGGAACTGTGGGGAGTTAAGCAGAGAGATGTCTATTCACATTACGTTATAACTTCTGCAGGTTAGTATAGTAAGGGAAGCAGGAAACAGGGAGGGAATTCCAAAGTCTAGCTGTTCTAGAGAAGAAACTATTAGAGTAAAAGGCTTTTTAGCATCTAAGGATGTTAATAGGGATGTAATTTTGCAGCTTGTCAGGTTAATTGGGAGTATGTGCACGTTCGCGTGTAAAACAGATGTTAAAATATTGTCAAACACCAAAAGGGTTGATATGCCGTGAAACGAAACAAGCCCAGATTGACTTTGTAATGAAAATCCTATAAAAATAATTTGATTTGTGTAGGGATTTGATTAGAATAAAAATCAACTTATGTGATGTTTTTTAAAATTTGTATCAAATTTACTTTTTTATTTAATTTAAGGAAAGTTTCATTAAAAACACACACACATTATATATATATATATATATATATATATATATATATATATATATATATACATATATGTGTATGTATGTGATGATTGCAACATCTTGTCAGACGAGTGGCACTCCCTCAGACACTCAAAAGTCCATGCGCCCAAAAATGACTTCCATCGCCACAGGACCATTTTAATAGAAAAATGCCTGGGAGAGTATCTATACACAGATGATGTTACAGAGTCTAAGCTTTGTACGAGAGCTAAGCCTCTCTTTGGGTTCAAAATGTTAAGATCCAGCAACAAGCAAGAACAAGATAGCCAGCAACAAGTTAAACTGCAGACCAGCTTGATGCAGGTACTGGTCTCCCGCTTTATGGTTTTTTAAATCAGAGATTTACTTCTCCTAGAAAGGTTGCCTTCACCACGGCTTATGGGAGCCCTCTCCACCCCAACACACACATACATACTTACAAACACACATGGTGCTAGTTGGCCGTTGACCCCGAAAAAGGCTTCATTCGCCCTTTGGAATGTCTTGTTTTTAATCCTTCAGGGAGACTAGCTACCCTCCTCACCAAACAAGTCTGGTGAGGGAACCAGTTTAGTCGCCGGTGACCCGACCATGAGGCAGGTAATACTGGGTTATATTGTACCAGTAGCATATGACATGACCTGACATTAAATGTATGTATATATATATATATATATATATATATATATATATATATATATAGAGAGAGAGAGAGAGAGAGAGAGAGAGAGAGAGAGAAGGAGAGAGAGGGAGGGAGAGAGAGTGGGTGAGTGAGAGAGGGAGATTGTTTTGCAACATTATTTATTTATTTATTTATTTATTTATAGTATTCCTAGAATTTGGTCACTAACAATCTCACATACGATCGGTTAAGAGACTACGTAGCATCATCATTGTGGTCTCACAAAAGCCCAGGTACAGAGACTACTTGGTGTTATCATTATGTTCATATTTATTGTATAAATATTTTATTTAAAATAATTGTCTCCTCATCAGCGCTTTTCGCCAAGATCACAAAGAGAAGTTCAATGAAAGCATTAACCTCTTACACTTTTTCATAAGGGTTTCAGCTTCATACATTACAAGACAGACATATCTATATATATTCACCAGGCCTTCACTAGTTTCATCTCTCTCTCTCTCTCTCTCTCTCTCTATATATATATATATATATATATATATATATATATATATATATATATATATATATATATATAATTAAATAATGGTGGTCACCAACAATGTGTATTTTTTAACATTATTTTATTATTCCGTGTCTTGGTTTTTCATTGAGAATTATGTTGGGATCATTGTAATAATGTTTTTAAGTCATTCAAATCGTTTACGCGCGTTTCAGACGGTCTGTGATGCGTCTTCGTAAGAAATTATTTTCAAATGTGTAAAAATGGCGATTTTCGTAGTTAGTTTGAAGTTTTTCCAAGGGGTGGAGGCTTGTAAGTGTTTATTATACATTGGTATGCTGAATTTTTATTGCTTTTTTATTTGGTTTGTCCAGGGAGATTTTGACCTCGCTGTAGTCAGTCGCTCTCTCTCTCTCTCTCTCTCTCTCTCTCTCTCTCTATATGTATATATATATATATATAGATATATTCAGGGTGACCCAAAAAACGGGCTCCAACTCAAATTAGGCCCTGTTTCTTAGTGTTTTGTCCAAATGAAATGAAACTTTGGTCATAACAATTTTTTTATATTCAAAATGTCACATCAAAACACTAGGGTCTTTGGCTTTTTTTTTTCTCCGCTCTACAGCATATGTTCTAGATGGCCTCCATTTAGCTTCTTTTTTTTTGGGGGGGGGGGGGTCGCCCTGTATATATATATACATATACTAGCAGGCCGTCCGACATTGTCCGGTCATAAAATATGCTTTAATATGATATTTCACTTCATGCAGATTTCGTATTCATTATTATAGAGCCAACTCTTATCTTGTACTCAATGTATAGTAGATATGTCGAAAGTAAAAAAATATATATATGATTTGGTTGCTATCAGCAAGATTCAAAACCTAAACATTTAGTTCTCTAGCCGTATTAACTACTATCTGATCTAACGACACGTGTATATTCAAACTTAACAAATAAATGCAGATAAACGTATAAATGTACACATCTGCATGCGTAGAGTATACATATTACCTGCCAAATTCAAATTTTTGTATTTTGACCTTTTAGCAGCTATTTCTTTCGGCTAAAAACCAAATCGATTTTGTTCCACAGGTCTGAATACCCTATATATCAATTTTCATGTATGTAGACCAAAAATTGAGTTGCTTGGAAGAGAGCGTACTGCAGACTAACAAATCACTTTCATAATATATATATATATATATATATATATATATATATATATATATATATATATATATATATATATATATATATATTAGTGTTGGGACGATCCAATATTTTTCCCTGATTCTGATACAATTACCGATTCTGTACGAAATTCCTGATTCTGATACAATTACCGATTCCGATTCTTTATGAATCTCTAAATATTTAACTATAAAATTGTTATTTTGTCCCGATCACTGTAAAAACACATCTTAAATGTGGATGTATTTTCTCAAACGTAAAAACACATTTGTGAGGCTTTTATCTAGAGATTATAGCCTTACTGGAAGTTTAAATCACTAAATATTTATTATTTTATTATTTCTACAAGCAGTGGAAGACATTTAATAAAATAAAATAAAATAGATAATTAAAAGAATCGTTTTTGGCATCGGAAAATAGGCTAAAATTTTTCCGATTCCGATACACCGAAAAGCACCAGTTTTTATGATTCCTGATTTCAATTCTGATTAAAAATCCTAACACTAATATATATATATATATATATATATATATATATATATATATATATATATATATAACTTAGTGCATTTGTGTGTCCTTTATAGAAAATAGATTAGAGAATGTACATAAATTCTAAAATTATATTCTTATGTAAAATCAACCAAATAATAGATGGAAGAATTCCAAAATTTCTTTGTACACCATTAAGAAGGAAACATAGCTGATTGGTGGTGAGGGTCGAGTTTGAGCCATAATTTGGAAAGAAAACACTTTAATGTCAACGTATTGTTTCCACTCTAGCAATTTTTTTCAAAACTTTTATGACGGTTCTAAAATTTTTCTTCAGTCTCAGAAGTGGGTGGGGAGAGCAAGAAACTCGAAAAGTTCTAGTAATACTCTGAACGCACCCTTCAATTTATTTGACTTGTTTCAGTCATAAACAGGAACAATCAATAGATTAGTTTTACATTTGATAAGTGATATCGTGCTCAACATCCTAGATAGAGCAGATGTGTATAAATGCAGCTTTGCGTTGAAAAAAAATTATCTGTCTTTTGTTACGTTGGAGTTGCCCAACAGTCATAATAATATTAATATACTATTATATTTGGCCAGTGGTCAATATCATACACAGAGTAGGTGTGTTTACTCGGCATTGTCAGGGAATATTGAATATCCTAGAAAGAGCAATAGCGGGTCAATGTCTGAGATCCGGTAGGATGCCAAATCCCCAGAAAAATAATGAAAGAAAAGGGAAAGCATATATTAGATTGGTGCAAAAATAATGTAGTTTTTGACATAACCGTCAAAAACGACATTATTTTGCACCAATATTATATATATATATATATATATATATATATAATGAATGAATGACAAAGTCTATATTCCAAATTTCATGATGTTGACCATCTTATAATTTATTCCTTAAATTTAGCTGACACTTAAAATACTTGACAGTATCTGTTTAGTAGCACAAAATCAACCACTTAATTATTATATCAATCAGTGAATCTGTTTTGGCCTTGACTCATCAGAAGAAATAGCAACAATTCAAAATGACGTAATGAAAGAAAACTATAAGGTATTTGCAGCTTCTCTTCCAATTTCCAGATTTTTTTAATCATGTCCAAACGTTTAGTGAATAGATTCACGCATTGAGATAATAATTAAGTGATTGATTTCGTACTTCGAAACAGATACTGTCAAGAATTGTAAGTGTCAACTGAATTAAAGGAATAAATTGTAAGATGGTCAACATCATGCAATTTAGAATATAGACTTTCGTCATTCATTCATTATATGCTCTGTAATTACATTGAGCTTCTTAAATAAGGATTAGTATATAAAGGATATTTCCACAGAAATATATATATATATATATATATATATACATATATATATATATACATGCACATTGATACACAAAAATATCCATCACACATACACATATACTTAGTCTAACTCACATGCATTTATATACAATACATGCGTTTATATACACAGTTTCGCACAAACATACATGTGTATATCCACACATATTCATGAACACGCATATGCACGTTTATATATATATATATATATATATATATATATATATATATATATATACTTATATATATATATATATATATATACATATATATATATATATATATATATATACAGTCATAACTACCCTCGCACAAGTGCGTATATTTATGAAAAGTCATTCCTGCTCAGACATACGCACATGTGTGTGCGTGCATTTATCCATGTGCACACACACATGGATGCATGTATATATTCATACAGAGATGTAGTTATACACACTCACGTGCATGCGTGAGTATATTTTGCACACCCACATGAATGTGTGCACTTATACACGGAAACACGTATGTACAATCATCAGAATTTATACATTCATAGATAAACATTTTCATGTACACACACATACATTTATACACAGACACATTCATGTACACACATTTAGACACAGACATGATTGATGTACACGCACATACATTTATGCACATACGTACTTATGTACACACATACATTTATCATATTCATGTGCACACATATACATTTATACACAAACACATTCATGTACACATACATATATTCATGCACAAACACATTCACGCACACACACATAAATTTATACACAGACGTATTCGTGTACACACACGTATACATTTATACACAAACACATTCATGTACACATACATAAATTTATACACAGACATATTCATGTTCACACACATGCATGTGTACATTTATGCACAGAGACATTTATGCACACGCATCAACGTCCCTGCACACATACAAGAATTTATACATGCATCTGTAAATCCATATCCTGCAACATCCACGCACACACGCACACACACGCATAAACACACACACACACACACAAACACACAAACACATAAATTAGATGATGAATAAGAAATAAGCTCGCCATTTTTTAATGGAATTTCGTAACATAAAATCATTTAAGAAATGGCGAAGTAGGAATCCCTTGATTTAAAAAAATTGCAATCGAAAACAAAAAAAAATGTTACTTCAGCTTGATGATATCAGAAAAAAAAGCCATATTGACAAAAAAAAAAAGATCCACTGACTCTAAAAATAATAAAAATAATAAAAAAAAAAACAGAAGATGAATAAATTAAATAATGATAACAAAAAAAAATAATTTTTTGCCAAATTTTATTTCATTATTTTATTGATTTTTTAATTTTTAGTATTTTTTTAAAATACTTACTCGCCCAGTTGTGTTTCATTCTTTAATTCTAACCACCTTTTTGACTCTTTAATATTTAATCCATGTTTCCCGTTTTTTTTAATATAAAAATTTAAAAAGATATGAAAAACAAAAACAAAAAAAATTTGCAGTAATTTTTTTTTTTAAGATTTTCTATTTGTTTCTTTTCAAGAAACTGATAACTGGAATAAATATCTAACTATAGCATTAACTATTTTTGGTCAACTCTCTACTTGTTCCAATTATATAAAGTCTGTTTCGAAGGATTTTCTTTTCTTTTTTTGCTGTTTCGCTTTCTTTTTTATTGTATATTAACAAAACATATTTTTGGATTGTTTTTCGTCCCATTCTAAAAAAAAGAAACAATCAAATCCTAAAAATTAAAATTAAAAAAATTGAAATCATAACCGCATTTAGCAACAAAGTTTCATTAAAAAATGAATTCAAGAAGAAATTATCCCAACAATGTATTTAAATCATAAAATAAAAAAAAGAACATGTTTCTTTTCTTAATTTTATTTGTTGGATACATATATGTACATATTCACATAATGAGAGTAATTATGCATCACGCACTTATATATATATATGCACACACACACACACACACACACACACACACACACACACACACACACACACACACATATAGATATGTTTTTAATTGTATTGTATATATATATATACATATATATATACAAATACAATTAAAAAACATATCTATATACGTCTATATACACATATATATATATATATATATATATATATATATATATAGAGAGAGAGAGAGAGAGAGAGAGAGATACAGATATATATATAGATATGTTTTTTAATTGTATTTGTATATATATATATATATACATATATATACACACAAATACAATTAAAAAACATATCTATATACGTATATATATATATATATATATATATATATATATATTAAGTAATGTGATTTATAATTTAAAAATT
>NC_136505.1:26283737-26298737 GCF_053919585.1 Euprymna scolopes | reverse complement strand
CTCAGCAATTAAACAGGAGAAAGGGATTTTCAACCATAACAGATGTTTCTTAAAGTTGTTATCAAGAAAAAAACCATTTCTTCCCTTTCTGTATGTTCTTATTCTTGTGTTTATCTATTTGTCGGATTCATCTGGCTAATTAGTTAAAACTAAAACAACGAAAAGAAATTTTGACTGATTTAGTTTCTATTTGGAAAATATTTTCTTCTGCGATTCTTTAGCTGCAAGCACTGCATTAACTGAAAGCCTGCATGAAGTAGTGCATTATTCTTCAGAAGTATATAAAAAGAAAAAAATATATCTTTTAACTAGCAGGGAGACTCGACGTTGCCCGAGATTGGATGAGGATCAATAAATGTTCCACACATTGAAATCGGCGAAATCGCCTATTTTTGTTTGGTGACAGTTGTAACTAGGCGAGTGTTTGCTGTGAATGTTTTGCAGTTGGATGGTATAGAGGTTGAAGTTCTGTCGAGCATTTGCCATAAAAATAAGGATAGAACAGAGGTAAACTAGCGACGTCTCTTCTATGAGAAGAGGGTATAAGGAGGAGAAACGGACATTGACCACTAGATTTCGAATTTGTGAAAACCGAAAGGAGTGCTCTTAGCCACCTCCCCCAGATGTTGCAACAATACTCGATTTTAGGACGTAATTGGCTCTTATATAGGTAGAGGATTGCATCTTGAGTGATATACCTTCTGGAGCGGTAGAATGATGCAACCAATTTTTCCAGTGATATTGGCAGCAGATTTGACCTATTTTCCATTTCCGGTCAGGAGTTAAGGTCAATCCCAGAACTGCGGATTATTCGAACTACTGTTCTCATCATGAATGTTATTTTCATATGGTTTCAGTTGATGTAACGTCCGACTTTCTTCAGGTACGTCATGTAAAACCCAGAAATCATTATGTTGAACTTATGAATCTGTCCAGAATTTTAAACTGGACCTTTTATTTAATCCACAGAGGCAGATTGTTTTCGTTCAATCAGTCATGAGCGAATAGAAGTTTTAAGTAATTCTTCAGTATATTCTTCGTATAACCCACACTGAGGATTGAGCCTACAACTTTTCACACTTTTTACAAATCACAATGCACTGTTGACTCTATGTCTCCTAACTTAGATAAGCTTTATCAGCAGACTTTATAGATAAGCTTTATTTTGTTTGCTATATTCATAGGAGAGAATAAATAGGAACAGCCTATTTCGACCAATGTTAACATTTTATACAGCCTAACATCACAAGTGCATTCTGTTGTTTGACCTTTACTCCTGATCTGAAATGGAACACGTACATCAAGTCTGTTGCCAAGGTCGCTGGAAAGATGGTGGGATCCTTCTACCGCTCCAGAAGATATTTCACTGCTGATACAATTCTCTATCTGTATAAAAGCCAAGTACATCCAAGGATGGAATACTGCTGCCATATCTGGGCAGGAGCTGCTAAAAACAGCCTATCCTGCCTTGACAGAGTACAAAATGGAATTCGTGGCTTAGTGGGGATGCCCTTTTCTCTACCCTGCAACCTCTCTCCCACAGAAGAGACGTTGCAAGCCTATCCTTGTTTTATCGTTATTTCCATGGCAGGTGCTCGTCTGAACTCCAATCTCCGGTCCCCCCTCGCCAATCTTTCACAAAAAACACCCGTCTAGCTGAATCCACTGTGAAAAATTTCCCCCACTCTTTATCTGTGCCTAAATCAAAATGTGGATTCCATGAACAAAGCTTCTTTCTTAGAACTGCACGCCTGTGGAACTCTGTTCCGTCTGCCTGCTTCCCACCTGACTACAACTTGGATGTCTTCAAGTCCAACGTTAACAAATTTCTAATGAACCGCCCCCTTAAGTAAACACTTCATCAAATCTCCACACTAACATACTGTACTTACAATAACCCTTATCCTTGAGTGGCTTCCGGGCCTTGATAAGTGGTGACCACCATGTAAAAAAAAAAAAAGCAGAAAGGTCCGGCATATAAAATTAACAATAGATTCTTTGCTATGAATGTTTCTGTTTAAAGCATAATTGAAACATGACACTTAACTTTTCTTATTTTAAACTTTAATTCAAACCATTATCATCGCACAAGCAGAAACGCCAGGTATATAAAATCAACACTAGGTTTTATGATATGACGGTGGTGTGTTCGAAATGAATGTTTCTGTCTAGAGAACAATTGAACCATGATACTTGACTTTTGCATTTGACACTTTAATTCAAGTCTTTATATATAAAAATAATTTCATAAAATCAACACTCGGTTCTCTTTTAATGTACTGTGGACTATGTCACTCCAGAGAAGCGTGTGAAGCTTACCCCAGTGCACCGCGATGGGTCCCCACTTAGAGAAGGCAATTTCAATTCAATTTAAAAAAAATGGGCGATTTCAACGATTTTGATGGCAATAAAAATCTGGGACTGTGAAGCATTCGTTAATCCTCATTCAATACTGGGCAACGTCGGGTTTCTTATATATATATATATATATATATATATATATATATATATATATATATATATATATATATATATATATAGGGTAATTTTTGAGGCGACGAACTTTTAATCAACAATTTTATTTAATTACGGATCTGACAACTATCGGTTATTTTGAGTTCAGCTTGATTTGGCAATTCATCATGTGGTTCCAGCGGGAAGGAGCCACATGCCACGCATCGTGTGACATGATCAATTTTCCGAGAGAATGAATATTTTCAAGAAGTGGACATATCAACTGGTGAACTCGTTCGTGCGATTTAACCGCCATATGATTATTTTCTTTTTTCCATGTGTAAAATTCAATGCGTAAGCTGATAAACAAGACACGATAGACCGCTTAGAAGACAACATCCAACGTGTTATCGCCAAAATACATCCAAATTTAATGCGGAGAGCTGTGAAAATTGGACCTCTAGATTACGCTATATCCACGACGGCCATATGCCCGAAATTGTATTCAAATTATAAATGCTAAAAAATAATCGTTGGAATAAACCACATATTTGTATATTACAAATATTTTTCTGTGATCTATTTTAATTTAAAATTCACTGCTTCTAAAAAAAAAAGCACCTTGTATGTTATAAGATAGATGGATAAAAATATATAAATGAAAAC
Source organism: Euprymna scolopes (assembly GCF_053919585.1). Taxonomy (NCBI): domain Eukaryota; kingdom Metazoa; phylum Mollusca; class Cephalopoda; order Sepiida; family Sepiolidae; genus Euprymna; species Euprymna scolopes. Next base: position 26,295,617 of record NC_136505.1, on the reverse strand, counting down.
AAAGGCTTAGACTTTGTTAGAAACATATGGATGTTGGTGCCTCCTTGTTTTCTCTGCTAATCACGTATTTAGTGAATAATGCGAAAGTAATAAAAACTTTTGTTTACTTATAATTGTTTTAACCTTCGTATTTGTGAGAGAATTTTATCAATAAAATCTGTCGTCTTAGAAACGACCGTACATGTAAACTTTTGTTGTCGCCGAATTCATGGAATTGATGTATTCAAAATCGAATATAATGTCTGTTAATTTTTAAATCGTTATATTTTAAAGAAAAAATATTTACACCCTTTTTTTTCTAGTAACCATGTATTCGCTTGATAATACAAGAGTGTTGGTCATTTTTTGTTGACTTGTTGTGGTGAGCTATTTTTGCTGGTGATGAGACACAAAATATACTTTACTTAAGAATATCAACTACTAATAATAATAATAACAATAACAATAAAAAAATGATAATCATAATTATAATTAATAATTAAACAAACACAAACAAATGTAAACGTTCAAATCAAAACTAGCTCATCTACAAGGAAATGAAAAAAATCCTCTCTAAAACAACAAAGAAACAAGTGCATGCGCTCATTGGCTACAATAAATGAGTGTGTGAATAATTAAGAATCTGGTTGGCTGACTAGCAAACCCAGTACCAGGGGCATATATCTAAACACGAAGCAACATCAATCCGATGCAATAGTCTGACGAATACTCACGAGGATGAAACGCAGAAAACTCTGTGTAGCTTAATTGCCATATATATTTTCAAAATTTACTACCTAGCTCTACTTATGTATCAGGCACTGTCAGAGTGAATACTGAAAATATTTACATAAAACATTTATGTAGATACACAAATAATAATAATAATAATAATAATAATATATGCATGTGTGTATGTGCGTGAGTGTGTGTGTCTAATCCTATATGCATGATTTGTTGAACACTGTGAAAGATACTTTACTATACTGTTACCGAAAGATAACATAAATAAGGTTTATTTCTCTTCTAATGCATAGCTGATTGAACAGGCATAGTCGTTTGGATTTGAGTTTAATGTCAATTGTGTTTGAATTCTGCGACCATCTTGGACAGTTCTCTTCACATTGGTGATTCTGCAAGGATGAAACGTATACGTAAGTAGATAAGTCCCCCTCTTTTGGTAAAGCACTGTCGTAAATAATCTCACCCGCTACTTAATTGGCTGAAAAATGTCAGGCTCACTGTTTGTTTGTAAATAAGCGGTTTGAGCACTATAAAAGTGGCGGACGAATGTTTGGTTTAAATAGACATTTGTCGAGATTATTTGCGGGCATCGCTTCCGTGGATCGATGGGTAGAACTGCCGACTGTCAACGCGATGGTTCTAGGATCGACTCTTGGCTTGGGAGAGGTGCTAGTCTAGCGGCACTGGTGAGTTGTGATACAACGAAACAGTACTGTATGTCGATGACTACACACACACACACACACACACACATATATATATATATATATATATATATATATATATATATATATATATATATATATATATATATAAAATAAAAATTACAATTAAATTTACCAAAATGATCCAAGAAGGTAAAATTAAAGTATGTTATAAATATTAAAGAATTAATATTTATAAAATTATCTCAGCCAGATGTAAAAGCTCGATAAAACCAAATAGGAAATAGAGCATATAATATGATATAATATCGAATTTTGCATGCAGAAGTATTTGATGAAACAACAAGTAAGTCAAAGATCTTACTTGAAAACAAAAGAAAATATTCCCTCTGATTCACTTTTTTGTTTTCAAGTAAGATCTGTGACTTAATTGTTGTTTCATCAAATACTTCTACATGCAAAATCCGATCCCGCATTTTGCTAATTCCTACCCTCTGATGAGAAGGAAAGTATTTCTTCGAAACCCCGCGGATTAAGGATTATCCATTTATCTAGTGTTTCCTTTTCAGATTAAATATATGTTTTTAACTCATTTCAAAGTGTTTTTTAACATATTTTATTAACTGTTTGCTCATATATATATATATATATATATATATATATATATATATATATATATATATATATATATATATTTATATAGGATGCGGCATGAGTAACGCCCTTTTTTGAATAAGTGAAACAAAATTAAGACTTTTTAAAATATCTTTTATGTTTTTTTAACATGAATACATTTCAAAGGTAAATAAAAGTAAAAGGAAAATACAAGATTTATTAAAGATCTTAACAAAATTTGTAAAAGTGTTTGTTTTTTTTATCAAAATTGGTCAATAAAAATAAATTTTGAATTTTACAAACTTTTTGACATACTTCAATGGTAATTCCATGAAATTTATCTAAAATTGCATTTTTTAATTCGTGAATTGTTTTCGTCTTAAGATTGTAAACTTTATCTTTCAATACACACCACATAAAAAGTCTGGTGGTGTTAAGTCTGGTGATCGTGATGGCAATTCACTTGGTCCCCTTCTTGCTACCTTCAAAATTTTCATTTAACCATTCTCTAACTCTGAACCCATACTGGAGTGGAGCTCCATCTTGCTGAAAAAAAATATCGTCTGATTTTCAAATCTTGTCCGTTTGTAACATATGTAAATAATTATCTTGATTTACAGTGCTTTCAAAGAATATTGGCTCCATTAATTCCATACAAGAAATGGCGACCCAAACTGTTACTCCTGGCAAATTAATATCTTTTTTCAAGAATGACATGAGAATTCTCATTGCTCCAGTACATACAATTATGGCGATTGATATGCGCATTTAACTTAAAGGTTGCTCCATCTGACCACCATATCTTTTCAAAGAAAGTTATATCTTCATTAACTTTATTCATAAAGATTTCACAGAATTGCAATCGTCTATCTTGATCGCCATCATGCAAACTTTGAAGCACAAGTCGAATGTAAAGTCGCATCTGTAGCTATTTCAACATTCTGCGAATACTCCTATCTCTGATTGCTAACTCTGCTGAAAGACGCCTACTTGATTTTTTAAGAGAACGCAGCAATGATTCTCGTAGTTCATTGGACTTTTCTAAGCTTGTTGCAACAATTGGCCTACCCGCTGTTTTAGCATCACTTACACTTCCTGCGGATTCAAATTTTCTAATAAAGCTTGTGAGATTTCGGCTTTGCACCATTGGGGGATTAAATTCAGCTGATAACAATCTTGCAGTTTTAAAAACATTTTAATTGTTTTGATAATACAATTGAATTTCTTTTACTCTGTTCATTTATAATCTCAAGGTTTTATAAAATATTTGAAAGAAATATTTAAGAATAAGTTAAAGAAAATATACATATGCACGTTATAAGATATGAAAAAGGATGCTACTTATGTCGCACCCTGTATATATAGCTGGCTGTTGTCGAAACATATTGCTGAGCAGAGTGTATAGTCACATATTATGTAAGATACGTCGAATATCCTAACATGATTGTCCTGAAAGTAGACAACGTGTTGGATTCATGTTAGCATAAAACATATTTTTCATCTATGAAAATCAAACGGGAAATAACTCTCATGATTTAAAGGGGGGAAATAACTTTAATAAATAAAGCTTACTTCTGTTTTAAAACCCAACTGATGTCGGTTAATACTAATGGTAAATAAAATAAATTAAATATGAATTAAATTAAATATAAATTGAATAAATGTACTTAAAATAATATTTCTTAACAGAATAATTTAAAGAAATACTGAAAATTGCGTCTTCGGTGATAAGGAGATCCTATTTATTTAAAAGGAGGATGGGAGGTGATAACATGCTACAAATATTAAATTAGCATATCTACATACTAATTTAATGTTCGTAGTATGTTATCACATTCTACTCTCTTTTTTAATAAATAGGATCTCCCGACCGAATAATTGATAATCTAGAAACCGTAACACACGTACGTACGTTAACGGTACTACAGTATTAATATCTACCCATCTATCTATCTATCTATCTATATATATATATATATATATATATATATATATATATATATATATATATATATAGTAGTCCCGTTAACGTACGTACGTGTGCCACGGTTTCCAGATTATCAATTATTCGATCGGAAAATTCTATTTATTATAATGGAGAATAGAAGGTGATAACATACTACGAACGTTAAATTAATATGTCGATATGTAGCTAATTTAATGTCTGTGGTATGTTATCATTAGGGCTATGACAACAGCGTATTCTTTTCATTTTTTTGACTCTCGAGTATATATCCGGCACAGTTAGACACAGTTAATCAACCGAGAACCACATCATTCTATATAAAAGCATATAAGATATCAACGGATACACGCTCGAGAAGCAAAACAATGAAAAGAATATGCTTTTGTTATCATCTTCTATTCCTCTTTTTAATAAATAGGAACTCCCGATCACCGAAGACGCAATGTACAAAGTTAAAGAAAGAAAGAAAGAAAGAAAGAAAATAGAAATTATGTCGATTTTGGGACATGCATGAAACTAAAATATGCCTTCTTGGTCTTCTGACTAGGATCCAAGGGTTGTATCTGTTCTGCCTAAAGATGATATAATGATATTGTGGAGTTTACGTTCACGCTGGGCATCCATACAATGGAAGTATGCCAAAGACTCCTATAAAGATATTGGAGATAAACCGTAATAACCAGATATATTTTGATACTTTTACAGTTTTAACAAAAGGGCTACAATAATATCGTGGGGCTCCCATTCACGCTGTATGTTCATGGAATGCCCAGCGGCAATATATTAGATATGAAAGTGAAAATTAATTCGGGAGACACTGTACCATTTGTACATAGTAATCAAATTGTGAAAAAACAAACAGACAGATAGGAATACGACTTTATTATAAAAGATATAAGACAGAAATTCGTGTATATTTTAATACGATAGCATGTATGTTATTTTGTGGGTCACGTTTACATCTTTTTCTTCCCAGTCACTATCGTTTAATTATCATTATCTTCCATTTCTTGTAATAAATAATTTTAAAAAGAATTTTTCAGAAGTTTTGGTTTCGGTTTCGATTATAGCTGAAGAAACTCAAGTGATATATATATATATATATATATATATATATATATATATATATATATATATATATATATATTCTTCATAAGTTTTGGTTTCCGTTTCGATTCAAGCTGATGCCCCCAAGTCATATGGATATATATTTTTTTATTTTTGAAATCACAACTTTACACAATATATAAGAATCGATAGAAAATTGACTCTATTATATTATATACGAAATCTGCAAGAATTAAAATATCATATTTATGCGTATTTTACGACCGGGCTACGCCGGGCGTCTCTGCTTGCTTAGATAAATACTTTTGCAGTTTTAACAAAAGAGCTACAATAATATCACGGCGTCTCTTTCTACGCTGAACATCCACAGAATTCCAACATCAGCATATTATATATGAAAGATTCCGCTGTGGAATTTCCAGAAATTCCGCCAGTGATCATAAATACGACAGTATCCCTATTTTAATTTCAAGATGTCTGTAACAATTCTGTTAGCATGGGGAGTAGAAAGTTAAAAAGCAGAAATAATTTATGCATTTTTCTATTCATACATTTTAGTTTAAGATATATATATTTTTGTACTTATTTACTAATCTATTTATTTTCTCTAATCATAATTAGATGCATTTTAACCGTTATTTAATCAAAAATGACCACCATTTCTGTGAGAATGTCATTTCGAAATCCAGGATTTCCCCAGAATTAATTAAAAGAGAAACGACACGACGTTTCTAGATTATGTCTTTTATACAATTCTTCTGTCTATCTCTCTACGCATGTCAAATTAAGATAAAAATAATATCAAATAAAAAAAAGTCTCTTTTCGTTCCTTTATCACTCTTTTTACATATCAAATTAAAGTAAAATATTGTAGAATATAAATATAAAAACATATGTATGAAATAAAAAAGTAAACTATGTAGGATATAAACATTTTAAAAAATATATAAATTTATATACAGAGAATGATTTGAATCTACCAGCATAAGTCCAACCCTAACCCTTACCATAAGTCCCACCTTTTTCTGGATTAAAAAAAAAAACTCTTCCCTCCCTTTTCCATTATTTTTATTAATCTCACCCCCGCCTTCAGATTGGACAATTTGCAAAATTAGCGAATTTGTTTTTATCCCCAAAACAAGATTTTAATATTTTTATTTTTATCTTTCTTGTAAGTTGTTCATCTTAAAAAAATAATATTAAACTACTTATTTTCTTTCTTTAATAATTTTAAAAAATATATTTTTCTTTCCTTCATTTTCATATTTTTCCTTTTTTCTTTCGAACAATTTTTGTCCTTTTCAAAATTTATTTGTTTTTAATAAAATAAACAGATTATTTTCTTTCCTTTTTGTATCATATTTTTTAATATATTTTTCTTTCTTTTTTTCATACTTTTAAAAAATATATTTTTCTTTCTTTTTTTCATATTTTTTTAAAATATATTTTCTTTATTTCTTTGTCATATTTTTAAAAAATATTTTTTCTTTCTTTCTTTTTCATACTTTTTATAAATATATTTTTCCTCGTTTTTTCATATTTTTAAAAAATATATTTTTCTTTTCTTTTTTAATATTTTTTAAAGATATATTTTTCTTTCTTTCTTTCATATTTTTGGAAAATATATTTTTCTTTCTTATTTTTCATATTTTTTAAAATATATTTTTATTTCTTTTTTTCATATTTGAAAAAATATATTTTTATTTCTTTTTTCATATTTTTAAAAAATATATTTTTCTTTCTTTTTTCATATTTTTTTAAAAATATATTTTTCTTCTTTTTTTCATATTTAAAAAAAAATATATATTTCTTTCTTTTTCATATTTTTCCTTTTTACTTTCGAACAATTTTTGTCTTTTTATTTTTAATCAAATAAAACATCTTATTTTCTTTCTTTCCGCATCGTGATTTACAAATATTTTCTTTGTTTTTCATATTTTTCTGTTATTTCTTTCTAATAATTTATTTGTTTTCCTCTCGCAAGATTTATTTATTTTTGATCAAATTAAACAGCTTATTTTCTTTTTTTTGTATCACATTTTTTTAATATTTTGTTTTTTCCATTTTATTAATTTATTCGTTTTTCTTTCTCTGAATCAGTTTAAACTACTTATTCTTTTTTTTTTTTATTCTTTTTGTAACATAATTTTAAAAAATATTTTTCTTTCTTTTTCATATTTTACTTTTTTCTTCTTAGTAATTTATTTGTTTTCCTTAAGTTACTTATTTTTTATTCTTTTTAACAATATATTTTTCTCCTTTTCTTTTTTCTATTTTTTCTTTCTTTCTTTCTTTTTCTTTCAAATAATTTATTTTTCTTTCGTTAATAACTTTGAACTACTTATTTTAAAATTTTTCTATATCATAATTTGAAAAAATATAAGTTCTTTTCTTCTTTTTCATATTTTTTCAAATAGTTTAGTTGTTTTTCTTTCTCCTAAATTATTCATTTTTAATCAATTTAAGATACATTTTCTTTCTTTCTTATCATAATTGTTATATATATTTTTTCTTTTTGATAATTTTTCTTTCTTTTTCTTTCAAATAATTTGTTTTTCTTTCTCAGAATTTATTTTTAAAAACTTGAAAGTACTTATTCTGATTCCTTTATCACAATTTGAAAAATATATGTTCTTTCCCATATTTTTTCCTTTCTATTTCTATTTGTTTTTTGTTTGTTTTTTAAATTAATTTAAACTACATTTTCTTTCTTTTCGTATCATAATCTTTAAAGATATTTTTCTTTTTTCTTTTTCATATTTTTCTTTCTTTTTGTTCTAATGATTTATTTGTTTTTCTTTCTCAGAATACATTTATTTTTAATCAATTTCTACTAAATTTTCTTTCTTTCTATATCATAATTTTAAATTCATTTTTCTTTTTTTTCTTTTTAATAATTTATTTATCAGAATGCATTTATTTTGTATCAATTTATCTATATTTGTTCTGTATCATAATTTTTAAATATTTTTTTTTCATAAATTTTTCTTTTTTTTTCTTTTAAATAATTTGTTTTTCTTTCTTTATCAAAAGTTATTTAATTTTTTATCAATTTAAACTCCTTATTTTCTTTCTTGTTTGTTATTAATTTATTTTTTAATCATTTGACATTCCGCGTTTTCTCTTCCTTTCTCTTTCATCTTTTTCTTCTACAATTTCGATGTTTCGTACGTCAAGATATTACAGTTTTCTTTTCTTTTTTATCAGTTTATATTTATTTCCCTCTATTTTCGAATTCTCCTCATACTCTTTTTATGTTAACGTAAATATGTATATGCCTGTATATAGATATAAATAGATATACACGCTCATACGGTCTTTTTCTTTTATTATTTTGTAGAATTATAATTTTTTAATTCTTCTTTTTTTGTCAGGTTTTTATTTGTAGTTTTGTTTAAGTTTTCATTACATTTTATTTTACCTCCATTTGTAATCTTTCTATTTTACTCATCTATCTATCTATCTATCTATCTATCTATTTTTATTTGTTTACTTTCCTTATAATTTTATTCAAGCTAGGGAGTCCTGGATATGACCTTAAACTACATCCAGTGGTGAGGCCCCAGCTTGCGGGCTTTGGGGAGTGTGGAGCCACCCTTTAATTGCCATTGCTCCCAGGTCCACTCTGACCCGGAGTGGTAGTACCTGTTAGGGTCCCAACTATGGGTTAAATAGAAACCGACTTGAAAACAACAAATATATTCTATTAAAAAAATTTTTCTTCAAAATCTTTGGATTCGGCATTAAATAACCTGAAAAGGGTTGATATGCCGTAAAAAAAACAACAACTAACAAACTAGGGACGGGGCATTCACACTGACACCAGACATTCATCCGCTATCTCATACATACTAACCGAGAGATCTTTTAAGCAATTGTTTGGATCTTTCTTAGACTTGGTTCACCAGGTATATTTGCCAGATAGTTTTTGAAATTCTTTTCTATGAGTCCGGTTGCTTCTATAATTACTTCAATGATGGAGATCTTCATAAGATTCTCGTTTCTTTTCATGTCGACCATGGTATTTCGCTATCGTTTCCCTCTTGTAAAAATCATATATATATATATATATATATATATATATATATATATATATATATATATATATATATATATATATATTCGATCCCAACCTATGTGGACGTCGGCTAAGAGCCAGAAAAATACATGTCCATAGGTATACTTTTATGTACGTAAATAATATTTCATAATAAATATAAATAAATAATCAAATACGTCCCATAAAAAATAAGGGCGATCTCTCTCTCTCTCTCTCTCTCTCTCTCTCTCTCTCTCTCTCTCTATATATATATATATATATATATATATATATATATATATATATATATATATATATATATATATATATCTCACACACACACACTCTCTCTCTCTCTCTGTCTCTCTCTCTCCCTCTCTGTATATATATATGTGTGTGTGTGTGTGTGTGTGTGTGTGTGTGTGTGTGTGTGTGTGTGTGTGTGTGTGAATAGCAAAGCGAGCTTATGGCTCTTAAAAAGTTAGCAGAAAAAATAAAAATAGCAGAGTTTCGAACAAATCCTATATATATATATATATATATATATATATATATATATATATATATATATATATATATATATATATATTTTAATTTATATAGTCTCTATGTGTGTGTGTTTGTGTGTGTGTGTGCGTGTGTGTACACTATTATAATCTTATAAAGTTAGGTACATTTATATGATGGCCATTCCAAAAGTAAAGCCTCGTTTTTTTTAATTAAAAAAGTCGAAAAGCTACGAAGACAGAATTAGTACCATTAAACCGAGCGACCTTTTGTGCTTCAGAATTTATTTTCCTACATAGTTACCACAATTCTTAAAGCAATTTTTCACGATGACAGTGTGTGGGCGTCCAGAGCATGCTTTGTCATACGAGGGTAGTTCCAGAAGTATAGCATCCTATTTTTTTAACTCAAAAAGTCGAAGAACTACGAAAATGGGTGTGGTAACATTAAAACGAGCGACAATTGTGCTACAGGAATTATTTTTCTACATAATCAGTTCCATTCTAAATACACTTTTGCCAAAAATTCAATGACGCCTCTCTGTTTTAGACACACGTCCATGAGAGGGGTTGCTTTCTTAGGGTCTTACATCGTCAATATCTGCAATAGAGAGATGAAACTTTAAGAAAAAAAAAGTTGACCCTGTACATAATAACATGCAGAAACCAGTCTGCTTAAACTATATCTGCCAAGATGAGAAGGAAGTAAGGGTCTATCAAAGATTGATCATCAGCATGATGCGATTATTGAGAGCATCGGGCAATATCTGATGAGCTCACAAAATCCAAATCTCAAAATCCAAATCTCAAAATGGTGCACTAATATAACGAAACAAGAGCTCGCAGAAACTAGTAAACATTTTGGGCAAAACTGTTTTACAAATGAAGCAGAAACAACAACAACAAAAAAAGTCTGCTACTGGAATAGTCCAAAGGAGTTGCCAAAAGTACGGCAGAAACTTTCATTGCAAAATCTGGAAGAATGGGCCAACCAACAGCATGCCAATTTTGTTTTTTTTTTCTGGAAGAATTCACCCAGGACTATATAGATAAAGAAGGCTCTGTAGACTGTATGAGCACGGCACTGTGATCAGGAGAAGATTATAATGCTTGCCAAAGATCAAGGCTTGATGATTGGTGCTATTAAGAAAACGAGTGATCTCAGCAATAACAAGTGCAGGTTCTGCCATACAGAAGTAGAGAGTGTGAGACACCTTACACACAACTGTTGGTCAACGGCTACTATACAAATGCGGCACAAGCGTAAATATCTCCACTGTAAAAAGATGAATATCAAATGCAGCAGCAAGTCCTGGGAACATGTTTACCAGCAAGGACGGTTGGAAATAAGTCATACACCATCCACTATGACTATGCAATCCCTACAACTACGTGCATTGAACACAGAGCTATCAAACATGACATATGATATGGAACAAGAATGAAAAAGGAGCAACCCTAGTAGAAGTCAGTATTCCCAACGATGCTGGGTTAAACAAAGCTGAGAATGAAATTCTGGTAATTATATGAGAAACAGAACTCATGAAAAAAAATTTCAAAAACTAAATATACCCGGTGAACCAAATGCAAAAGAGATTCAAACAATTGCACTTAAAGGGACGGCCGGAATACAAAAAAAGATCTCTTGGTTGCAATATATAAGATAGCGGTACCTTATCCCAAGTTTGAACAAACTGATAGGAAATTGAAAAAATGCATATACATATACATGTTTACGTAAATATATGTACAAACATACATGCACACACGCATACACATAATGATGTAAACAAATGTTACATTATGCAGTAAATTTGACAATGAATATATATATATATATGAATATATACTCACATAATACATATGTAACGTAATACATATAAGCACGTGGTAAAATATCGGCAGCAGAAGGATTGCTGGCTTGCGAGATTAGCAGAAAAAGAAAAAAAGATAGAAAAATACACCACGTGCTTGGCGAGAAAACAAAGTCAGCGCCGAAGGAGACGGACGTAAAAAGTGAAAAGAAGAATATGCAAGCTGTGCCCAGCATGCGGTCGGAAGAAAGAGTAACACGTTCCAGGCTAAAATGGACAGATGGTAGCGAGAGACTTTAAGTGGTGCCGAAAGTAATAGTAATGTAAACGTTTTTTTAAAAAAGGAAAAAATGCCGAACCGGATTTTATTTATTTATTCCCAGTTTTATTTTTTATAAATTACTAAAGTAAAGTGTAACGCTACCTGACGTTACACATATGATCCGAATATATATATATATATATATATATATATATATATATA
>NC_136505.1:26101237-26276237 GCF_053919585.1 Euprymna scolopes | reverse complement strand
GCGAAGGGTGAAAGTCGTTTGATTTTAAATCTTATCTATCTGTCGATAGCTCAAACGGTAGGGAATGCTGCTGGAGCGTTAAATGATTTTCATTCTAGCTGATAGCACCCAAATTATTTTTGTTAAACTTTTGAAATCAGTTCTGTATATTAGGTACAATATAATATTCAGGAGAGAATTGGCTCTGTAATCATATATACAAAATCTGCATGAATTAAAATATATGTAAGACCAGGTATGGTCGATCGCCCCACCTCCCGCTAGTATATGAATAAACAATGAATTATTTCCATCAGATTCAAAATTAGATTTAGTTCCATGTTGTTGTTGTTGTTGTTGTTGTTGTTGTTGTTGTTGCTATTTTATAGCAGGCGATCAAGGATAATTTCCAATTGTTGTATAATACTTCAAATCGGCTGCTTCTCGTTTTGGTACTGAATTATCTTCTCCTGTGTTACACACATGCACAAACACTCACACACACACACACATACACACACACACACACACACACACACACAAACACGAACTATATATATATATATACATATATATATATAAATATTTATGTATATATATATATATATATATATGTATATGTAACACGAACTATATATATATATATATATAAATATTTATATATATATATATATGTATGTATATATATATATATAGTGTGTGTGTGTGTGTGTGTGTGTGTGTGTGTGTGTGTGTATAATTAGGAAGCATTTTTTCATTTAAGCAAACATTGTCAAAAATAACAGAAAACTCTAGCTTAATAATACATCTTTATTTTTTTGGATTTTTCTTAGGATCTTTTCATATTAAAATCCAAAAATTGATGCATGTTCCATATGTGTCACGAACGTTTCCACGTCTTCGTCGAATCATTGTCAGCTGAAAAAGCAAATGAACAAAAAAAATTTGAAGAAAAGAAGAGAGTTTCAAAAGATGGCTGTGAAACGGGAATGTGACGTCATTAAGACGCCAAGTTCGCGCTGTTCTAGGAACGTTAACAATTTATGTTCCCTGGTTCCGAAATTAACGCCGCGTGATAAATTTGTATGAACATTTAATACAATATTACTATTCGTTTCATAGACAATATTACTAATTGTAGGTTGTTTTGATGAAAATAGCTTTGGGTATTTTTAATTTTTTCAAATTGGTTTCAAAAACAAACAAAAAATAAAAATAAAAAACACTCATGCTATCTATATCAAAAATCAACAACTTACTATTAATAAGTAATAAAAAACGATATAATTAAGCAGGTATCTCTGTTATTTTTAACAAGGTTTACTCATATATATATATATATATATATATATATATATATATATATATATATATTATTATTATTATTATTATTATTATTATTATTATTTATGTAAATACAGTCATAGCTTGCTACAGTGTGAAGACCGTTTCAATCATATTTTATTTCATCAGGCAAGAAAAATTAAAATACAAAAATTAAAATACAAAAATTAAAATACAAAAATTAAAATGGTTCCAGACCTTTATTCTTGCCTGATGAAATAAAATATGATTGAAATGGCCTGCACATCGTAGCAAGATATGACTATTTACATAAAGAATTTAAAAAATACATAATTTGCTCTCTTTGATTGAGCACTATCAACGGCCCTTGTTGAAATTCAATTATTCCCAATTTTTGGATACATTTCTACCTGGAATGAATATATATATGGCGATTAATGTATGCGCGAATTCTGTGGTTGTTTATCGTTTTTATATGCTCCTCTTCTATTGAGATTTTAGTTAGCCAATCAACTTTCTAGTATCTATCGCGCCCTTCCTATCAGCCAATGAGATGCATTAATCGCCATATATATTTTACAAATTACTAACTAGCTCTAACTACGTATTGAGCACTTTTGAAGTAAATACTTAAAGTTTACGCATAAATCTATACTTTCGTATATTAATTTTATGTGAGTAAATTAAGTAGTTATATATATATATATATATATATATATATATATATATATATATATATATATATTATATATATAATATATATATATACACAATTTTTTTGTTTTTTTTTCATATATACACGTATAATAATATAAGATGACAATTATATTGCGTATAGATTTTCAGTATTTATTCCACCAGTCCTAAATATATAAGTAGAGTTTAGTAGTAAAATAGGTACATATATTTATGTCAATTAAGCTACATAGATATGTCCGGGTTCCCTTCTCACTAGGAATCGTCAGGCTAATATGCATATCCTAGACTTTTTGCATGTTAAAAACGAGAAAACGTTATAGCCCGTTGACTTAGAATAAATGAGTTAAATTTTAATCTTTATTAATCCGTAAGGACGCATTAATGCAGATACTATAATACTTATTTTATTGTATTTTATCATAACAAAGCTCCATACAAAATTACAGCCAAAATTGGAGCCAGTAGTTTCCGAGAAAACTTCTAGAGTGAATGCGGTATTGTGGTGATAAATCCCTGTTAATCCATATTTATCTCTAACTGTGCATCGAACGGATACCATAATACTTAGTTCAATGCCCTTTATCAGAACAAATTTCAGCCCAAATCAGCACAGTACTTTCCGAGAAAAAAAAGTGGAACAGACAGACAAAGAAAAATATATATATGAAAATTTTTAGTAAAATGAGAAATATTGTTGCACTGAGAAATCGTGGATGTTTTCTAATATTTTTGGGTTGGTTTTATAAGTTACTTTGAGACTTCGAATAGTTTTTATTTTGTAAATACGATGACTGCAACATCTTGTCAGACGAGTGGCACTCCCTCAGACACTGAAAGTCCATGAGCCGAAAATAACTTTAGTCTTGCCGGCAAAATTCACACGCTCCAACAGACATGACACTGAAGATGGTCACTAGTATACATACATATATGTACATACACGCATACATATATATATACACATACATACACATACACACATACATATAACACACATATATGCATACATACATACAAAAACATAATACACATACATAAACATATATAAACGTACACAAGACGGTCAATGGCATACATACATATATATAAATACAAATATACATATATACCCATACACACATACATATCTGTAAACATACGCACATATATACATATATACATACACAATGCATAATGCGCATACATACATATACATACACACACGCATACATACACATGTACATACATATAAATACACACACACGTATACAAATACATACACACATATACATACATATACACATATGTACAAATATGCACATATATATATATACACTTACCTACATATACATACACATACATGAATATGCACTCATACACAAACATGCACAGGCATACATACACATATACATGCATACAAATACATACATACACACATGCATATATACACATACACACACATGCATATATGCGCATACACACACATATGCATATATACACATACATATAAACAATATATATACGTATATTCATACACACACATACATATACACATACATATACACAAGATATACACACATATACATACACCTGTACATGAATATACATACATATATACATATAAAGATGGCAGATCAATTATTACATACTTCCAGCATTTCAGGCCTATACGCGTCACAACTTTTCCATAGCTGAGGGAGTATCTATACACAGATGATGTTACAGAGTTTTAGCTTTGTATGATAGCTAAAACTCTCTCTGTTCAAAATGTTGACATCCAGCAACAAGCAAGAGCAAGATAGCCAGCAACAAGTCAAACTGCAGATCAGCTTAATGCGGGTACTGGTCTCCCGCTTTATGTTTTTTTTTTCTTCTTTTTTAAATCTAAGATTTGCTTCTCCTAGAGGGGTTGCCTTCACCACGGCTTACGGGAGCCCTCTCCACCCCACATACACATGACAATAAACACAGGCGTACATACAGATGTACACCAACATACGTATGCATGTGCACACACATGCAACCATAATCACGTAGAGGCACACAAATACGCACATGCATACATATACCTATACATACGTACACCCATTTTGTAAATATACATAACTATATACAAACATACTAACCGATGAGAAATATATATATATATATATATATATACATTGTTTTTGTTATTGATTTTTTAAACGATATAAAGGTTAGCGTCTCCACCTTGGAGATCGGTTGTTTTTTATTTGGACGTAATTTCATTTATTTATTTATTATCTGAGCTCCACTCTATGGTCTCCCCTTGCGAAACTTTTACGAAAAACATGTGTCTAGCTGAAACCACTATCAATAAGTTCCTCTGTCCCTCCACTCTTGCCTAAACTTAAACGTGGATTCCACGAGCAAAGCTTCCTTTTTAAAACTGCACGCCTGTGAAACTCTTTTCCGTTTGCCTGCTTTCCAGCTGACTACAATGTGATAGTCTTCAAGTCCAACGTAAACAAGTTCTTGATGAGCCGTCCCCCTTAAGTAATCAAATTTACCAAATTCCCATTGCTAATGATTACTACAATATTGTCCCATTGACTATCGTACACTCATTAATCCTTATCCTCGAGTGGCTTCCGGGCCTTGATAAGTAGTGATCCCTTTGTAATGTAAAATTTAAAAATGACCTTGTCTGTGTGTGTGTGTGTGTGTGCGTATGTGTGTGTGTGTGCGTGTGTGTGTGCGTGTGTGTGTGTGTGTGTGTGTGTGTGTGTGTGCGGAACGGTCTCTAACAAACTACTCTGTTAATTTTTGGTCTACTTTAAATTTGATGTATGGGGTAATTGGATCTATAGAACAAATTCAGTTTGGTTTTTAGCCAAAGAAAAGGGGTTGATAAGAGATCAAACTTAAAAAATTGGAATTTAGCGTAAGTTGATTTAGCGTGTATACTCTATGCATGTGCAAATATATATTTATACGTTTCACTATGTTAATTTGTAAAGTTTCGATATCCGTGTGTCCTTAGGTTACATGGTAGCAAATACTGCTGGAGAGCTACATGTTTTGGTTTCGATTCTAGCTGATGGCATCCAAGCCATTTTTTTTAAACTTTTAAAATCACTACTATATAATGGGTACAATATAATAATCAATAGAGAGTTGGCTCTATAATAATGAATATTAACTCTATAAATTAAAATATCATATTTAAGTGTATTGTATGACCGGGTAACACCGAGTGGCCTGTTAGTATATATATATATATATATATATATATATATATATATATATATATATAGTCATCCCCATAAAGTACTGTTCCGCTGTTTCATAGTTCATCAGTGCGGCTAGACAGGCAACTGCCTCAAGCCAGGATCAAAACCTGACCGCCCAAATGACAGTCAAGAATTCTCATCATTGCCCTATACGGCTGCTGTGTAGGTAATGAATTACGATGTGTTGACATCATCCACATGCCTCAGCTCGATTTGTTTACATAAAGAGCGTCGCTTAATATGCTAATGGCAGTTTATATATCACTTCCGGATATGCTCAACCCCAGATAAGAAGCATTATATATATATATACAGTGCCACGCAAAAGTATTGGATACATTACCTTTTTCTTCATAACTTCATAACTTTACTTAGGGTTCAAGATTTTACCTAAAATTTGGTCAGTATATTCCTATTACTATTCTAAATTATATTTGGAGTGGTAATTACAAAATCAAAGTTTAGAAAGTTTATATTTAAGGAAAAATATGAATTAACAAACACAAAAGTATTAGATACACTTTAAAAAAGTTCTTTTTCTGAAATAAATTTAAATGACTTTTGCTTAGCGTGTTGCAATAATGCAAACAAGTTTTCACTGAACAATCAGAGAGCTTTATATCAAAATAATTTTATAAAATTCTTCAAGTTTGGTTTAACTCCTTTAAAGTCAATCAGTTCATTTGTAAAAGTGCCTAAAACTAAAGAGTTGTCAATAGACATTTGTCAAAAAGTCATTGATAAGCACAAAGAAGGAAAAGGGTATCGAATAATATCAAGGGAACTTAATCTACTACTTAGTACAGTTTAAAAAACCCTGGTGAAGCTGTTGCAAATCTTCCAAGATGTGGTCGGCCAAGGAAATTAAACAAAAAAAAATTAAGGTGGGTAAGCAGAAAGGTACAAAAAAACTCTTTTCTTACTCGTGATGAAATTGAAACCGACCTCAGAGAAGCTGGGATTAATGTGAGAAAGGATACAATCAGTAGAGTTCTAAATCGTGCAGGTTTTGTATCAAAGTCCCCAAGAAAAGTCCCATTATTGAAGCTTAGACATGTCAGATCACGTTTGAATTATGTTAAACTACCCCAAAAATTTTGGACAAGGTAATCTGGTCAGAAGAAACGAAAATCGAAATCTTTGGAAGAAACACAGCAACACATGTATGGCGTAAAAATGGCACCACCTATAACAAAAAGAATACAATTCCTACGGTAAAGTTTGGCAGTGTTCGATTATAGTATGGGGGTGTCTAGAAATCATCAATGGTAGAATGAATGGACGTATGTACAGGGAGATTTAGGAGGAAAACCTCCAGAAATCTGGTGATTTGTTGGGACATAATAGCAATTTTGTGTTTCATCAGGACAATGATCCCAAGCATACTGCCAAACTAACCAAAGAATGGCTTAGAAATAACGGAATTGACGTTCTTATTTGGTCCAGTCAGTCTCCAGACCTCAATTCAATTGACAATTTGTGGAAAATATTGAAGATCAATGTTCACAAGAGGAATCCACAAAATATTCAACAACTAGAACAGTTCTGCAAAGAAGAATGGTGCAAAATACCTGCATATGTTTGCAAAAAACGTGTGTGCAACTATAGAAAGCTATTGGAAGCTGTTGAACGCAATAAAGGTTATGCAACCAAATATTAAATCAATGTATCCAATACTTTTGCGTTAGTTGATTTATATTTTTCCTTTAATATAAATTTTCAAAACTTTAATTTTGTAATTACTACCCCAAATATTAGTTAGAATAGTAATAGGAATGTACTGATCAAATTTTAGTTGAAATCTTGAACCCTAATCAAAGTTATGAAGAAAAATGTAATGTATCCAATACTTTTGCGTGGCACTGTATATATATATATATATATATATATATATATTAGTGATGGGACGATTCCAGTATTTTTCCTTATCTGAATACAATTTCTGATTCTGATACAATTGCGGAATTCGGTTCTGATTATTTTTAAATTTCTAAATATAGAGTTAATTGGAGATGGGGGATTACTGCAAAGCCCCATGTGATATCTGCCTATATTTCGCATACATAAACTATACTTGTAGAAGATATACATAAATTTTAGTTTTACTGATAGTTTAAAATCAATAAATATTCATCATTTCATCATTAATATGAGCCATGGGAAATTAAATTCTAAGCAAAAACAAAGAAATTTTAAAAAGTTAAAAGAATCGTTTCTGGCCTCAGAAAATAGGAATAATTTTTTCCTGATTCAGATTCACGTGCCCCTGAGATATATTTTTTTTAAACTCGTTTAGCTTCAACTACAGCCAATAAATTCTATTTTTTCCACTGTGGAATTAGAACTAAGTGACTAACTATAACATTGTCGTTTTCAAGTCAACTGTAAAGAAATTGTGGTGGAGGCGTCCTCTTAAATAACCAATGTCTTTACCAGTTTCAACCACCATTACCAATCATCACGGTGTTGTCTAACTGTTCAACTTACAAACTCGTTAATCTTTATCCTCGAGTGGCCTTTGGACCTTAAGAAGCGATGAATTATTGATCAAAAAACACTTTCCATTCACATCGAAATAGGATATAAAGAATATCACCAAATCTAGCTGTATGTGAATTAGAGTCGATAAATCTATAAACGTATACAAGATTTGCCTACTAGAATGTAAAAAATTCTAGCACATATAAGACATACACATACAACATAGAAAAAATAATCAATAACAACACATAGAAATTTGCTACTAAAGATGTGGCTAGTCTATCTCTGTTCAACCGTTAATTTCATGGCAAGTGCTCGACCGAGTTTCCATCTATGATATTCCCCGCAAGACACTTACAGCAAACACTCGCCTACCTACAGCCACTGTCAACAATTCGCCCCACTTTCTGTGTGTGCTCAAATCTGAATGAAAATTCTATGAACAAACTTTCTTTCCTAGGACTGCCTGCCTATGGAACTCGGTACTGCAAGTCCACTTTCCAGCTGACTACAACAGAACTGTCTTCAAATCCAATCTGAACAAGTTCTTGTTGAGCTGCCCCCTTAAATAATCAAATTCTACCCAATTTCTATCAGTACCGGTTACACTGACAACTTTACACTCACTAACCCTTATCCTCGAGTGGCCTTCTGGTTTTGATAAGCAATAATTCCCTCTTAAAAAGAAATTGAGAATGGAGTAGGTAAGATAGATAAGAAAACGCTTGTATCCTATTTAAGAAGCAAACAAGAAATAAACTAATTAATCTCAGTAAATCAACGTGAGGCTACTTCTTTTTTTTTTTTTTACACAGTGATCACCATTTATCAAGGCCCAGAAGCCACTCAGGGATAAGGGTTATTGCAAGTACATTACGTTAGTGTGGAGATTTGATGAAGTGTTTACTTAAGGGGGCGGTTCATTAGGAATTTGTTAACATTGGACTTGAACACATCCAAGTTATAGTCCGGTGGGAAGCAGGCAGACGGAACAGAGTTCCACAGGCATGCAGTTCTAAGAAAGAAGCTTTGTTCATGAAATCCGTGTTTTGATTTAGGCACAGATATAGAGTGGGGGAAATTTTTCACAGTGGATTCAGCTAGATGGGTGTTTTTCGTGAAAGATTGGCGAGGGGGGACCAGAGATTGGAGTTCAGACGAGCACCTGCCATGGAAATAACGAAATACAGAAAAAAATACAAAATGAATTCAACCACATCCAAAGTTCTGCATATAATAAACTTTGGAAATACTATTCCAATATTATTGAATGGTCCTGTAAAATTTGATATCATTGACTTTTATTCATCTGTGACACTATCAACGTACACAGCATAGTACACCAGTTCCCGTTAGATTACCAAAATTAAACAACGTTGAGTCAAGTCAGTACTAAAATGGGTGACCATTTAAGAATTCTATGTGCTGTATGTGCTCTCCGATTATCTCAGCATTGTTTCTAGTCATCTCGCACTTCTCCTAGCCACTAGCTCAAGCACTGTCGATTCAGGAGAAGTGTAGTTGAACATTGCGCAAATGTTTTTGACTTGTAATGGGGTATATATTTAATTGCTGCCCACATCAGCAATATGTGGCACAAGGCCGGAAAGTGGGAACCCTGCAGGCTCCCCTAAAGAAGGGGTACTCCTGCAATTTTAAAAATGTCCTGAGTAACCCGTCTGTATTCCCCGGTTGGGGCGCCTCAGGCAGCAAGCAATAAACTTGCCCCACCGGAAAGCCCGGTGGCAAGGCCTGGGAGGGTGGACCTCCTAGGTATTACCCAGAAGGCGTACCTCAGTCCAACAGGTGCTGGGCCGGTTCTCGGCCCCTCACCTGTTGGGCTGAGTGTCAAGTGACGAATCCTTGATGTGTACTACCCTGTCTCCCGGCAGCCGAAGCCGCTAGGAGACACATCCCATCACAATGGACTTGTGATGGGTGGTATGAGACGAATGGATTCGCCAATCATTTTTATAACCAACGGCTGTGCTAAACAACCAATGAAAAACGTCCCAAAATTATTATAAAAATTGTCGAATTTTGGATTCAATCAGTTCGCCGTTTACTACATCACGGACCGCATTTAATTCTTGGCCACCATCTTGGTTACTGATCTGAACTACGCCGCCATCTTGGTTACTGATCTGAACTACGCCGCCATCTTAGTTACTGATCTGAACTATGCCGCCATCTTTGTTCACCACAATATCTCAGAAGTTAAGAGGTTAACTACGCCATGGACCATATTTGATTCTTGGTCGCCATCTTGGTTACTGATCTGAACTACGCCGCCATCTTGGTTACTGATCTGAACTACGCTGCCATCTTGGTTACTGATCTGAACTACGCCGCCATCTTGGTTACTGATCTGAACTACACCGCCATCTTTGTTCAACACAATGTCTCAAAACTTAACACCTTGCCTCACAATTACTTGTACAGCTACCCTTACAGGGGATATCCATTGTCTCTTGAAACTGAATGGAGGCATCATCGACTATCAATGTTCATCCCCCCACCAAGTGTTTGGAATTTAAAAAAAAAAAGGAAAAAATGTATATAAAAAGAACAGCAGAACAAGGGTATAGGAAGGTGTTCACAAATGTACACAAAAGACAGCTGAAATGGGCTTGTTAATCAAGGTGTGGAAGAAAAAGACCGAACATAAATGTAGATATATTTAGATTTAGTTTATGAGGGGTTTCAGGAGTAGCAATGAGTTTTGCGGCCATTAGGAACAGTTTATGAACAGTTTTGGAATTGCAACAGATGGTTGAGGACAGTGTCCAGTTAAGGAGTTGCGAGTTAGGTACAGTAGAACGCAGGTTGTGGCTCAAAGCAGATCGAGATGAGCTGACAGCACCTGATGAACCCGGCCTCAACAGTAGATGTAGATGTGGACCTCAGTGCGTAGATGATCGATGGTATCATGTACACACACAGAGTGTAACTGATATTTGTAGAATTTGTCGGAGTTTGTGTTGCCTGTGAGTTTTCTTACACAGCCAGAAGTGAACATAAAAGAGAAGACGTTATGAAAATAGTGTTGTGGTCGGCGATTGTTCTTCGAGTGGGCGAATATCTATCTCGAAAAAACTTGTAGTTAAAATGAAGAAACTTTTGTGGAGATTTCAAAAGAGTGGGTACACATTAGCCTTGCATGCCATAAATCCATTTTGATTACAACAGAGGAGAAACGGAGAAAAACAAGTAATAGTTAGTTTGCAGAAATTTGATTAATTAAATGTGGGAGTTTAACTGTATGAGGTTAACTAAGCTGGACAAAACGCATAAACTTATAAACATATCAGAGATGGCAATGCAAATGTAAAATATATATGAGGCTATGTATTTGCTGACAGAGGTTAACCCATTAAGTCTCCAAATATTTAATTCTTTTACTATTGAAGTGAAACTTTGTGTAATTGTGGTCTAAAATGCTACTAAAGGCAAAATAAGTTGCTCTTTCGTAATTAAGAACTTAAAAAATTAGTACAAACCTGTTTGTGTGCAGCCTGTAGAGTTCTGTGTAGACAAAATGAATGAAGAAAATTTTTTTTAAATGACCGCCTTTACTCTTTATATGCTTGCGATATTGTTAGCTAACATGCAAATGAGATGCTTCCAGTTGGATATAAAAGGGCTGATTTTTCAGAGACGTGGTTGATTTTGGAATATGATTCCTAAAGTAGCAAGTTCTGTCAGCAGTGCTTCGTGTTCTAGAGTTGAGTTTTGACAGTAGAGCATCAAGATTTGGCAAACATGGAAAAAAAAACAAAAAAAACATGATGATTATTCATTGAAGACAAAAGAAATGTCAGCAGTCCCAAGAAGTGAAATATGGAATATGATTAAAGTCAGTGTCTTTTTATAGCGGAGTGATACACTGGGATGACAGTTGAGTTTTGGCAACAGAGTGTCCAGATTTGGAGTTGAGTTTGGACAGCAGAACATCAAGATTGGGAGTTGAGATTGGACAGCAGAGCATCAAGATTTGGAGTTGAGTTTGGACAGCAGACCGTGAAGATTTGGAGTTGAGTTTGGACAATAGAGGGTAAAGATTTGGAGTTGAGCTTTGGCAACAGAGCATCAAGATTTGGAGTTGAGTTTGGACAGCGGAGCATCAAGAGTTGGAGTGGAGCTTTGACAGTGGAGCTTTGACAGCAGAGCGTCAAGATTTGGAGTTGAGTTTGGACAGCAGAGCATCAAGATTTGGAGTTGAGTTTGGACAGCAGACCGTCAAGATTTGGAGTTGAGTTTGGACAGCAGACCGTCAAGATTTAGGGTTGAGCTTTGACAGCAGAGCGTCAAGATTTGGAGTTGAGTTTGGACAGCAGAAGGTCAAGATTTGGAGTTGAGTTTGGACAGCAGACCGTCAAAATTTTGAGTTGAGCTTTGACAGCAGAGCGTCAAGATTTGGAGTTGAGTTTGGACAGCAGAGCCTCAAGATTTGGAGTAGCGAGATTTTGGGAGCAATGTGTCAAATTTAACACTTTGTTGTTTCAACTACAGTAATGACTAAAATCAGTAAAAATGCACAAATTGAAAGTAAAAGTTTCTTTTGTTTTATATAGAAAGAGAAATATTGATTCTTCTATAAATAGGATCCTAGATATATGTGATATATTTTATAACTCAGGGGCTTTACATTCAAGACAAAATTTACATATTATGGTAAGAAGCAAAGTATTTCACACAAACAATTTCATTGTACTTTTGGTAAAAAGTTAGTAGTTTATTACTGCAAGACTTATGCAAGTTCATAAATCATGAAACAAATAGAATTTCAGCAAAATGAAAACAAATAGAATTTCAGATAAATTTTTAAGAGGGTTTCAACAAGTTTCGGAGAGAAGTTGATCAATACGGATAAATTCTTCAAAGTAATTATGCAATAAGCAATACTATTATATATTATCTTGCAGATTTTAAAAATATATTATTTGGACAGTGGGAGCTAATGGGTTAAAGTGGCAATGTAGGAATAAAGAGATACTGACTAGATAAAGAGAAAAAATGGAATAGATGAAAATGTATATGAAATAGGAAGAAAGAAATGGTAAAGAAAATGTCGTCCCAGTGTATCACTCCGCCATAGAAAGACACTAACTATAATCATATTTCATATTTCACCTCTTGGGACTGCTGACATTTCTTTCGTCTTGAACGAACAATAATCATTTTTTTTATTCTAAGTTCTATTTTTTCTCACAAATTTTACGATTTAATTGATTTATAGTATTTGGATGTCCGACCTCCTTGCACTTATTTAAAAAAAAGTACAAAGACTTCTCAGCATTATGAATCCACCTGAACGTTCAATAGAAGGTGGAACAATAAAAGTGTCGCCCTAAAGAAAACAACACTACAGCTTTATTCTAAAACTTTTATTGAAAAAATCAATCCAGGTAACTTGATTATGTAGTAGAACTGATATCTATTCAATGTAGCCGCCTTTAGCCTCAATCACTGCTTTGATATGGGTCCATAATTGGGAGCAGGCCTTTATCACAAGCGCCAGTAAGAGCTCAGTGAATACTCAGCAGATGACGGTGATCAGGCTGGCTTTGAAGTTGTGGGAGGTCATGTTGGTGATGTTCTCGATGTATGACCAAACGAAGTAATCCAGCGAGTTTAGGTCGGGGAAGGGGGGAGGCCAGTGAGAGAAGGATACAAAGTCGTAACACCCCTACTGAGGCCAAGCCTGGGTCTCTTTGGACTTGTGGGTTGGCGCCAAGTACTAGTGGCCACCTAATTGCACCAGGGGATCACCACACTCTTCACCACATACATGTACATTTTGGTGTTGACTTTCAAGCCGACTTCGGAGATATGAGGTGGCATGATGTTGCCTCACTTGAAACTACACCAAAGACTATAATCATGGCCGGAAACTTGTCTTCATCACCCTGGGCACATCCTTGTAATTCGTGACAGTCCAGCAATGTATTTTGAGGGTGCTGGAAATGGTCCTGTTGTCATAACTTGGATTGATAGAGAGCAAAAGTACCCGTCGTTGACTGGGTTAAAAAACAGCCTACAGAAAATGAACTCTGATTTATGAAAGTATGATAGGTTATGAAAAGGTAGGGTTGTAAAGAGATAGCTTCGAATTTGGGGGTATCAAAACCAAAGCAAAATATGATGAAAGTAAAAATAAAATTGATAAACCCCATAATTTATTATACCATACCTGTTCACACTGAAACACTTATTACAATATTCTGTGGATCTATATTAAAAAACCTTGTTAAACTTTGTGACATATTTCCATTCTATGGAGGTCAGGCGCGAACGAACACCCCATAACTTTATTATACCATATTTCTTCAAACTGAAATATAATTATCAAAGTATACTTACGCAGATAGATATAAAAAGTCTTTATTAAAGTTTGTGCCTATTTCCTTTCTATGGAGGCCAGGCACGAACGCAGACCCCACAATTTTATTATACCATCCCTATTTAAGTTAAAACATACTTATCAAAGTATTATTATGTACATCTATATCAAAAACACTTGTAAACGTTCTTTTTTTTAAATACTCTGTGGACCAGGCGCGTACGCAGACCCCACAATTTTAATGAATCATCATTATGCCAGATCAAACATACCCATTTCTGTGTCTCGATACATCTTCTATCATTATATGTGATCAGTTTTCTATAATAGACAACCATATAGAAGCCTATTCGTGACCAGACACACACACACAGACGTTCAGCTTTATATTATAGAAGAGGATTTACTTGGGTGTCACTGCTCATCAAGCCCCAAAGGCCACTCGAGGATGTGTTAATAAATGTAAGGTGGTCATGTAGCAGTCACTAATGGTGTAAAGTGGGTAGAATTTCATTATTTTTCTGAACGGTTTAACGGAAACTTGTTTACATTGGATTTGAAGGCTACCATGTTGTATTCAACCGGGAAACAGGCCAGCAGCACAGTGTACACAAGGCAGGCAGTTCTAGAAAAGAAGCTTTGTTATGGAATATGCGTTTAGATTTAGGCACAGCGAGTGAGCGAAAATCATATATAGTGGTTGTAGCTAGTCGAGTATTTTTTGTAAAAATTTTGTAATAGATTGGAGTTCAGTCGAGCACTTGCCATGAAAATAGCAATAGAACAGAGACAGGTGCGTGACGTCTCTTCTGTGGGAAAGAGGTTGCAGGGATTTAAATGATTGTTAAATTTATAACGGGGAGTTAAGTTTGCTATGTATGTTTTATAATAAACGCCTTTCCCTATCAAATAATATTTCTATAGGCGTTATTAATCACTCTTTAAACGTTTTCTTCATTCGAATTTTTTATACAGCTTATTGTTTCCATCGAAGTGATGAGCAAATCTTTGGATTATTTAAAAAAAAAAAAGATTCCTTCCCCTCTTCGATATCTGAATAGGAATTTGCACGAGTGGATCGAAAACGCGAGTATTTTGTCATCGTAATTGAAAAAAAAAGTGATTATATAATCTTCATTTCATAATTCTAAGCAATAAATTCGATATAATTCTTAGGCAAGAACTGATACCACCTGCAAAAATTTCTACAACTTACAAGATCTCTCTCTCTCTCTCTCTCTCTCTCTATATATATATATATATATATATATATATATATATATATATATATATATATATATGTATATAAATATAACACGGAAATTACATAATTGTCGATGCAATAATTTATTTCAACCTTATGGTTTTTTCAAGCATCTAAACTAGACAATTACATTTTTGATACTGAAATAAAGAAAGAAAAAGAATCGGGCCCCGACCGTCAAAAACCAGAGGAGGTGGTAGTAGCAATCCACTTAATACTTTGCTACTACCACCCCCTCTGGTTTTTGACGGTCGGGGCCCGATTCTTTTTCTTTCTTTATTTCAGTATCAAAAATGTAATTGTCTAGTTTAGATGCTTGAAAAAACCATAAGGTTGAAATAAATTATTGCATCGACAATTATGTAATTTCCGTGTTATATTTTTATGTTATTGCTCTGTTTACCACATTGACCTCTCATACCCGGATTTCCTCCTGGAATTATTCCATTATAACACTATATATATATATATATATATATATATATATATATATATATATATATATATATATATATATATATATATATACACACGTGTGTGTATGCATATGTATATATATACAGAGTGTTCGAAAAGTCTTGGGCACGTTTTGACATTGAATATATCGCGAACTATTAAGAATATAAAAATACATCTGTTCAATGTGAGCACTATTGGTCACGCAACACACATCAAGTCGATAATCCATTTCTTTCCAAACGCGTCTCAATGGTTGCAACAGCTTCTGTTATTCGGGCCTTCAGCTCATCCACGTCTCTTGGAATGGGAGGCCCATAGAACAGTCTTTTCAGAATTCCTAACTAAAAACAATCACGGGGTGTGAGATCTGGAGATTTGGGAGGCCGTTAAACAAGTGTCCATGATTCAGTTTTTGCAAATTAAAGCACAAAAAGCGCCTTTTCTGGTTGAGCAAACGCCATTACTGGATCAGAAAAGAAATGAAAAAAAATTATAGCCTTACAAAAGAATTAATGCATTTAGCTTTAAAAGGATACCATTTCATCTTACTACCATTCATAGTTAAGCAGATATGGGGACTTGGAATGTGCTCAAGACTTTTGGAGCACCATGTATATATATTATTTATAAGAAGGAAATTAAAATGTTGTTAATTAGAATTTACAGCATTTATTATTTAACACAAACGATACAAGTTGAAAAAGAACATGTCCTTATTTCATCGAGTTTCAAAGTATGGCTTTTATCGTCAGGGGATAAGTGCTATTCTTTGAAATTCCATAGAATAAGGAAAGGTTCATTTTTTTTTAACCTGCATCGTTTGTATCGAATAATAAATGCTATAAATTCTAATTCTAATTCTGAGCATTTTATCTGTTTAGAATTGTCCTGTAAATATTAATATTAATATGTATGTATCCACTTTCAATTTCTAAGCTTTTCATTTTGTAAACTTTATTTCTGAACTATATATGTATTTAACTACTTGGGGAAATGATTATATGCGAATAAATAATATAAAGTTATCAATTAGATAGTTTTGTAATATTGTTTTCTCTGCACGCTGATGAAGCCCAATGTTGTGCAAATCATAATTTAATGAACAGCTATATCCCATATGTCAACACTGGTAGATGAAACAATTGTACACAATGTTGTGACTAATAAAAAAAAAATGTTCCAAAGTTCTTGTGTGTCTATCCCTTATAACATGGTGTCTTTAAAATATATATATATATATATATATATATATATATATATATATATATATATATATATATCTGTAGAAATATGTTTTCTCATAATATATACTAATCCTTATTTAAGAAGCTCAATGTAATTACAGAGCAATATAGAGAATAAATGACAAAAAACTATATTTCAAAATTCATGATGTTGACCATTTTATAATTTATTCCTTTAATTCAGTTGACTTTTACAATTCTTGACAGTATCTGTTTCGCAGCACAAAATCAATCACTTAATCTTATATCAATCAGTGAATCTATTATGCCCTTTACTCATCAGAAAAAATAGCAACAATCAATCCATCAAAAGGAACTGAAGTGTGATTTGACATGATTAAAATCCGAAAATTGGAAGAAACGCTGCATATACCATTTAATATGTTTTCATTACGTCATTTTGAATTTTATCAAACAAAGTCACTAAACCCAAATATTCGTACTAACTATCTACATTAATTTATGAATCTTCTACCAAAATTTTCCATTTAATAATTAGTAAATTTATTAATTCTAATTTGTATATACATACTTATGAAAATAGCATGAATGAATTATAAACTATTATACATGTTTGCATATACAAAATTTAACTAAACTACAATATCTATAATATAAAGCTGAATGTGTGTGTATGCGTGTGTGTGTGTGTGTGTATGTGTGTGTGTGTGTGTGTGTGTGTGTTTGTGTGTATGTCTAGTCATGAATAGGCTCCTATATGGTTGACTATTTTAAAAAACTGATTACATATAATGATAGAAAATGTATCGAGACACAGGAATGGGTATGTTTGATCTGTCAGAACAGTGGTTCAGTAAAATTGTGGGTTCTGCGTTCGTGCCTGGTCCACAAAGTATGGAAATAATTTAAAGATTAAAAAAAAAAAGTTTACAAGTGTTTTTGATATAGATGTACATAATAATACTTTGATAAGTATGTTTTAACTTAAATAGGGATGGTATAATACAATTGTGGGGTCTGCGTTTGCGCCTGGCCTCCATAGAATGGAAATAGGCACAAACTTTAATAAAGACTTTTTATATCTATCTGCGTAAGTATACTTTGATAATTATATTTCAGTTTGAAGAAATATGGTATAATAAAATTATGGGGTGTTCGTTCGCGCCTGACCTCTATAGAATGGAAATATGTCACAAAGTTTAAGAAGGTTTTTTAATATAGATCCTCAGAATATTGTAATAAGTGTTTCAGTGTGAATAGGTATGGTATAATAAATTATGGGGTTTATCAATTTTATTTTTACTTTCATCATATTTTGCTTTGGTTTTGATATCCCGAAATTCGAAGCTAGCCCTTTACAACCCTTCCTTTTCATAACCTATCATACTTTCATAAATCAGAGTCCATTTTCTGTAGGCTGTTTTTGAACTCAGTCAACGACGGGTACTTTTTACTAATATATATATATATATATATATATATATATATATATATATATATATATATATATATATATATATATATATATATATATATATATATAAAAATTAAATTAAATAAAAATTTCAATTAAATTTACCAAAATAATCCAAGATGGTAAAACTAAAGTATATTATAAATATTAAAAAATTAATATTTATAAACTTATCTCAACTCTCCATTCATGTGAAATGACCCTTTCCTTCATCATATTACCTCTGCTTCACTTTTTGTTATGCAAAATCCGATCCCGCATTTTGCTAATTCCTACCCTCTGACGAGAAGGAAAGTATTTCTTCAAAACTCCGTGGATTAAGGACTAACCACTTATTAAGTGTTTCCTTTTCAGATTAAATATGTTTTTAACTCTTTTTCAACGTGTTTTTTAATATGTTTTATTATTTGCTCATATGTATATATATATATATATATATATATATATATATATATATATATATATATATATTACCGTAGTATTTAACATTAAATTTAAGTTTTTGTTTCCGTGTTATGTTTTTAATTTAGTCCAGTTAATCTAGCCGATTTTTTTGGCTGAACCTCAAACAAATTGCTAACAAATGTTTTTAACTTGAATAGCGAGCATGAATAACGTCTCTTTCAGATAAAAAAAATTTCCCACAAGTAATCTTGCCGAAAGGGATCAACGGCCGCTATCTTTAAAGATTGCTGTGATTCCAGCCTCTCTTCTCTTAACTCAATTACTGTAAATTCATTTTCAAAAATAACAAATGTAGCAATGTTTAATTGGATAAAATAACAGTTTTCATAAAGTTAAATAAAATTATAACGTCTTATGTTTTAATTTTGTCACTCTTGATGTATTACTGCAGGAGTTTAATATTCTGTGATATTCTAATTTCCTGTTGGCCAAAGTGAAGTACCGATAATCATGGCTGCTGAAACATGTGCTATTTGCAACAATGAACTGTCCATTAATGAAGAAACATTCATCATCAGCCAGAAAGGAATCAATTCCATTAACAGAGCTTCTGAACAATGGAGAGATTGGTCAACGTCTTCACAAGAAATGCAGCCAACGTTGGATTAACCCCAAATACATAGAAATTGACTGTAAAAACAAGTCCACCATGATGAAATGCCATTCTGTGCAATCCATTCTTTGTGTTTGTTTAACTTTAAAGAAAATTGTCTTTTTTTTTCTGGTCCTGGAACAAAATCTGATAGAAAAGAAAAGAGGTGTTGAGGTTTCCCATGTAGAAACTATTGAGTTTAAGAACATAGTGTTAAAAGTTTGTGAGAAAGTCCGAAAAAATGATAGCTGGGCATCCTCTGTTACAGGTAGAATAGGTTATGTAGTTGACCTTGTTTTACAAGAAACATGTCATCACAGAACATTTTTTGCAAAATTTGATTAAAAAAAAAACACTCCTAAGGGATTCTCTTCTGCTGATTCTTCTAAGAAACAAAACCTCGGTAGACCAGAGGATTCAGAGGGAAACGAGTCATTTCTGGAAGTTGCTAATTATTTGCAGCAAAATGACGAGGAGCAACTCACCATTGTCGATCTTGTTAAAAAATGGAGGAAATTCTCGAGGACAATGGCTTTGAACCACACAGTATTTCATACATGAAACAATTCAGAATCAGAGGTCATTAGAATCATAGAGATGGTAGTAAAGTTTATTAAGAATGACATTAAAATTATCCAGACAAGTTCAGAATATTACCCGTCCTAGAATGGTCTTCAACAGAATGTCATTCTTGAATATGTTCCTAAAACGTTGTTGATCTTTCTCAGGAAGATATTTGCAGACAAAGACAATAATTTGAAACTTGCATCAATAGGTCAAGTGATAATGCAGGCTGTTAGACCTTGCGACTTTGCAGTTTGGTTTAGCAGTGGAAATGCATGACCAATTTGGATCGAGGTTCTTAAATGACCTGTCCTGGATATGCCCTTAAACTATATCCGATGATAAGGTCCCAGTTTGCGGGTTTTGGGAAGTGTGGTGCCACCTTTTAATTGTCATTGCTCCCAAGTCCACTCTGACCCAGAGTGGTAGTACCTGTTAGGGTCCCAACTATGGGTTAAATAAAAACCGACTTGAAAAAAAAACAAATATATTCTATTAAAAGATAGTTCTTCAAATCATTTGATTCGTAATTAAATAATCTGAAAAGGGTTGATATGCCGTAAAACAAAAACAACCAACCAACCCTCTTAATTGACACTCTGAATAAGCATGGCTTCTCTTCATCTTACTAGGAAGTTCAGAAATTCAAAAGAAGTGCTGCTCTTGTTCATGGGAATGAAACTCTCTCCCCTGTTGAAACTGAATTTGTGCAGTTTGTAGCTGATAATGTGAACCATAATGTAAGGAGTATTGATAGATTGAACACGTTTTATGGTATGGGCATCTTTTATGCCTGTGAAAGTTAAGTAAAACCAATTCCAAGGATTCAGATATAATAAGGATTGGAAGGATCAACATCAAGTACCTAGATTCACACCTCACCAACAAACCACATTCAAAGAGCCCCAGACTAAGAAAGTTGCTGATTCCACTGCTAATGCCGACATCCTTTGGGAAGTTTCACTAATTTTACATCCGTCCAGACCTGTATGGTCAGGCTTTATGCAGTCAGTTCATAAAGGAACATATCCTTGGAAATCAGCCACAGTTTTTTTTTTGGGGGGGGGGGGTGATCAACATGTGTGTACTCAACGTTAGGTTACATTAGTGATTTAGCCAGGAAAATCAACATTACACCAATTCTAACATTTGATCAGCCACTTTGGTACAAAATAATGATGATAGTCGTGTCATAGTCTAGTTCCAGGCCCCTGAAATCATTTGTCTTGCGATGGTGGGCTTCATACACAGATGAGCTTGCTGGGGTCAATTGGTCATTTGATGACTGATTTTGGATTACAAGAACTTTTTGAGCTTGTATGGTGAGATGTGAGAGATACACGGAAGCTCCTTGCGTTTCTCCAGAAATATGACCTTTTCATGGAAGATTTGTTTGTTCACAACATTTCAAGTGGAGTAACTGAAGACAAAAAAGTGAATGTGGACAAATCAAACTCCATAGTAGAGGCAATGATACCTTCAATGGTTGGAGAGAAAAAAAGGATCAGGCAATTACGCTTGGGTCAAAACACTCTTCCATTTGCCTGCTTTCTGCCTGACTATGATATGATCATCTTCAAGTCCAACGTAAACACGTTCTTGATGAGCCATTCCTCTTAAGTAATACAATTTACCAAATTTCCACTACTAAAAATTACTATGTTACTGTCCCATTGACAACTGTACACTTATTAACCCTTATCCTTGAGTGGCCTCTGGGCCTTGATAAGTGGTGATTCCTTTGTAAAACAAAAGCAAAGAACAAGCAGTCGAAACTGATCCACAAATCCTATTCCAGAGACTGTGTGCTATCTACGAATGAACCCTCAACTCAGCAGCAGCAAAATCATTTCCAGTATGAGCTTTGTGATTACGTATCTGCACTTTTTGATTGTTTCAGACTACCATGAGAAGCAAAAATACGACTTTAGCAATATGAGAACTGAATTCAGGTCCACAGTCTTCCTATCCACTGTATCTCTTAGATGGTGGAGCACTACTTCAATGCCTCCCATGGCAAAAACGTCACACAGATACATCACAACTATATATGGAAAAGCATGCATTGTCTTTGATGGGTATGAAAGTGGTCCATCCATTAAAGACGCGACTCACCAATGCCGAGCAAGGGGCTTTGTTGGAGTTAAAGTGTTACTGACACCTTTAATGATGTTCAAATTAAAAAAGGATGTTTTCCTTGCTAATCAACAAAAAAAAAAAACAATTGTTCATCAACTTGCTGAGAAACGGTTTGGAGGAAGTAGTCCACGCATCTGGACACGCTGACATATTAATTGTGAAGATTGCTCTAGAACTGGCACCAATAGGAGAAACCATTTTGATTGCAGATGGCACTGACGTATGTTTCCTTCTATGTTATCATGTCAATAGAGATGATGGTTACAAAATTTACAACGTCTTCTGCATGCCACAACCAAAGACTAGTGCAAAAAGTGTGACTGTCTGGAACATCAAAGAGATAAGGAAATCTTTGGGAGATGTGGTCTGTTCCAACATTCTTTTTATCCATGTATTACTGGGTTGTGATTCTACATCCAGTGTTCATGGAATTGGGAAGGCAGTGTCCCTTCGAAAGGTGATGAACAAAAGAAATTTCATCAAACTGGCAGAAGTGTTTGGCAAAGATAGCAGCACAGAAGAAGTTATTGAAGCTGAGGATAAGGCTTTAGTGTGCCTGTACCATGGTAATGATAGGGAAAATATCGATTATTTCCGACTGAGGCGCTTTAAGGAAAAGGTTGCAAAAAGCTCAAAGGATGTTGAGGCAAGGTCATTGCCACCAACAAGAGCAGCTACGAAATTCCACAGCCTTCGAGTTTGCTTCCAAATTCAGGAATGAAAAAATAGAAACTAGCTGACGAGTGAGGATGGAAACTTTCAAATGATAAATTACAACCAATCAAGACTGATTTTTCACCTGGTCCTGTCAATTTTTTTTTGCTATAATTAGATGTAACTGTACTAAAGCAAGATGCAGTTGCAGAAAACATGGCATTCACTGTTCAAACTTGTGTTGTAATTGCAAAAGCCTCCACTGCACCAACTCACTACAGCCAGATCTTGAAAATGATGAAATTACCATTGATTTATTCTTGACAAGAATGTTCTTGGGTCCGTTCATGAACTTGTTCTGTGGTGGTTTTTCAAGAGCCTTGCCCCAGCATTCGACCAACGGACCATTCTTTTATTGTAAATGGTACTTATTTTGTACCTATATTTTATGAAATGCTAGGAATAATTGTAAAAATTGTTGGTTTGTTTTTGTACTTTTTATATTCATATTTGTATTAGAAAGAAAAAAAAAGCATGAAAACAATGGCGGGGGATACTCATTTTCTGGTGTTAGTTTATTACTAAGCATATAGCTACCTATCATTACAATTTAAAATATCAAGAAAATGTCAAGCTGGCTTTGGGTGGGCCCTATATGGATTTTCATGCAAAAAATAGTTTTTTTATTTCTAATTTAATTCAAAGGGTTTTTTTTTTTTGTCAGGAAAAAACGTTTATTTTTGTGTCAGTGATTGTCACGAATAATGGACATACTTGTCAGGAAATGTCAGGAATTTTATGTCTTGAAATTTTAATATGGTTAAGTTGGATTTTTAAAGATTTTTAAGATGGCGGCCGTTAACCCCTTTCGCCAAGGTTACTTGTGGTGAACTTTTTTTTTATCTGAAAGAGAGATTATTCATGCCCAATATGCAAGTTAAAACCTTTGTTAACAATTTGTTTGAGATTCAGCCACATTTTGACTGAACTTATTTGGCAATTATTTCATGTGAAAATTTGAGTTTTCTTACACCCTACACCGACTCTAAAAATTCAGAGAATGTAAAATGAAAACTCAAGAAATATCAAAAACGAGAAGGATGAGTTCTCCTGCTAAAAATAAACAATTAAAAACAAACTTATATTTTGGGATATTTCAGATGAGGATTAAGTTCTATGTATTATTCGGACTACTGATCTCACCGTGGATGTTATTCACACAGTATTTCGGCCGATGTAAGCTCCAAACATCTTCACATACATCTTGTTAAACTCTGGTATCTTTATGTAGAATTTGGAAATCCGTACAGAACCAGGAATGGAACTCTATTTTTAATTCATGGGGGTAACTTGTTCTTATTCCGTCAGTCAAATAATAATAATCACTTCTAAATAAGTCTTCTAGAGGTTTAATTTTCATGACAAGAAATTATTAAGAATACAAGTACGAATTACTTAAGATGTCTATCCGGTCATCGCTGACAAAATGGTTGATTAAATAAGGGGTCCTTTCAAAATTCCACGCATGTTCTACACAGATTCCCAAATTTGATAGAAAGATTCCAGAATTCGACAAGATACATCTGAAGAAGGATGGAGCTTACATCAATTAAAACAAGATGGAGACAGTAGTCCAAAGAATCCAAATAATACGAATGATAGATCTTTTTCAGAGTGCGCTTTTTTTAGGGAGCCTGTTTTACTCCCACATTAAAAACGACCTTGTGTCATATTTTGCTTTAGTGGGGAAGCAAATAAATATCAACCTTGAATTTTCAATATTCAGAGTATATGACATTATGGAACTGCAAAATTGTTTTGTCACAGGAGGGAAAGAACGTCAATCTGTTTTTAATTTTCTGTTCTTTTTAGCACATACTTTTTTGTTGGTTGTTAAAAAAATGATTTTTAAATAGTAAATTAATTTGAAAAACTAATAAAACCATTGCCAGTTGTTGACCTCAAATAAAATATTCTCTTGAAGATAATTGATGCGCCTCGAAAATTGCTTTTTACAGGAATAACTCTTCCATCAGTGAAAGGAAGAAAACGAAAACGAAAATTCGTCCATTCAGTTTTGATGCTTAGCAATGGAAAC
This sequence comes from Euprymna scolopes, assembly GCF_053919585.1. Lineage (NCBI taxonomy): Eukaryota > Metazoa > Mollusca > Cephalopoda > Sepiida > Sepiolidae > Euprymna > Euprymna scolopes. The sequence continues at coordinate 26,251,283 of NC_136505.1, read as the reverse complement.
TGAAGCGTTGTAGACGGCCGAACGACTGGATGGACAGGTAGAAGTTCTAACTGAGATTTCCGGATGCAACTTAGAATGCTATTGCAAACTGAAGCGTGACAGACTGACAGATCGATGGATGGATAAATAGAAGGATTTATAGAAATCTGCGGACGAAACTTAGAATGCTATTGCAAACTGAAACATGACAGACTGACGGACCAATCGATGGATGCCTCCATGTTTATCAATGGATGTAAGGTTTTCGCATCTCGGCTCTTACCATGTCCAGAAAGAAATGAGGTAAGATAACAAATTATTGCAATATATACTTGTATATATATATATATATATATATATATATATATATATATATATATATATATATATATATATATATTTAGCAAAACTACTAATTAGTAAAAACTTTTAAAAAGTGCTCAATACTATTGCAGAGCAAATATATATTTTTATTACCGTTTTATCTGCTTAGTTACACATGTTTCGGTCACTGAATCGTATCAACGATCCAGTAACTTCGTCAGACTTTAACAGAAACTGTTAACTGTTAAAGTCTGACGAAGTTACTGGATCATTGATACGATTCGGTAACCGAAACATATGTAACTAAGCAGATAAAACGGTAATAATAATAATAATAATAATAATATATATATATGTATATATATATATATATATATATATATATATATATATATATATATATATGCATTGAACACTGTCAATTTTATATACACACAAATATATATATATATATATATATATATTTGTGTGGAATGGATAGTCTGCTGGAAGATAAAACATCCACTGACGGTAAAATCCAAATGTAAAACTTCAAGAAAGTTAAAAGAATTTCCATTTGTACAAGTAAAATCCAAAGACATCCCGTAATTGGAAGAAGATGGTCCATAATAATCCAAAGGCAGAAATTCATGGAATAATTCACAAAAATGTGTACAAGGAAAAAAAAAGAAAAGATTCCAATAATATTAATAAAAGAAAAATAAGATGTGCTTTTCACTCTACTGGTCTAATGGTCTACATTCGTGTGTAATCACCTTTTTCTTTACCATATTCCCTCTGCTTCACTTTTTTTGTTTTCAAGTAAGATCTTTGACTTACATGTTGTTTCATCAAATACTTCTGCATGCAAAATCCGATCCCGCATTTTGCTAATTCCTACCCTCTGATGAGAAGGAAAGTATTTCTTTGAAACTCCGCGGATTAAGGACTATCCATTTATCTAGTGTTTCCTTTTCAGATTAAATATGTTTTTAACTCATTTCAAAGTGTTTTTAAACATATTTTATTAACTGTTTGCTCATATTATAAGCTCTATTTCCTATTTTGTTTTATCGAGCCTTTATATCTGGCTGAGATAATTTTATAAATATTAATTCTTTAATATTTATAATTTACTTTAATTTTACCATCTTGGATCATTTTGGTAAATTCAATTGTAATTTTCATTTTATATATATATATATATATATATATATATATATATATATATATATATATATATATATATATATATGTGTGTGTGTGTGTGTGTGTGTGTGTGTGTGTGTATATTAAAGCAGTAATAAATTAATGCAAATGTGAACAGAAAAGCAGCTTGTACACCAACAGTGACATGTGCTGTTGAGAAAGATAAACACCATTATTGAGAGCAGATAACGTGGAAGGTAACCTGACGCCGAGTTGATAGTTAAACTAAATTTCTCTTGACAGCAACAAGTGTCGTTCTCAAATGTGTATGAATTTGACTTATATGAATGCAAAAGTGCTTAGCTATCAAGAAACATTGTTATGCAAGGTGTTAGGCAGAAAATACTGCTAAGAGCAAAAGTAAAGGAAGTGTGGCTCTATGTATTGTAGTGAGACAAGACGAAATTCACGTAAAAATAATGATGAGCATGTCGTCATAACAGTTAAGCATGTTATGTTCGGGGCAAGAAAGGGAGAGAGTTAGAGAGCGAGAGAGGTGAGGAGAGCTTAATAGTATCATTCTATTTTGAATAGACATGCTCTATCATCTGGTTCATATATAACTGGAAATAAAAGACACATTACAACAAGACAATGGTCTAAAGCACCCTCCACTCTATAATAAAGAGCAATGAGTATTTATATATGTGTATATTTGGATTAGTCTCACTAATATATATATATATATATATATATATATATATATATATATATATATATATATATATATATACAAACATTGATGGCTACATATGTGCATACCTGTTTCTGTAATCACCCGTTACAAGAATTCCACTTGAAAACTTATCTTTCATACTATTATAATTACCCTACTATTATTTGATATATTTTTACCACTCTCATAAGTAGTAATGGCTTTCTTACTCCCCCACTTCGACATCAATAGGTATATTTAACCTTTTGCATCAAGTTAAACGCACTCATAGTCATTGTCACCCTAATCTCCGACCGCCCCCTTATGATCATACTCCCTATATCATAACAGTAGAAACTTATATATATATATTGCCGCTTTTAATGCCCCCCTCCCAATCAGAAGCCAATTTATAGCCGCCATTTGCCGTTTAGGTGGCACCAATCAAAATCAAAATTACCCACTCCATAAAAAATAGACACCCCACAAGCCATTAAAATAAATTACCATGCAGCAACAATACACCCCCTATTTAACCCTAATACATATACCCCTGAATCTCAATACAATGTTAAAAACCATATATAATCTTATATATCATACTATGTATAATAAGCTTCTCCTTATTTATTTAGAATTCAATAAAGCTTCCCCCAACATTCTATAATTCCTCTTAATCTTTTTCACCCCTAATGAACCTTACGCTAGACGCCGCATCTTCCCCATGCTACCTAGCACCTTCTCTACTCTTCTGATGAGAAGCATTAGGCTTCAAAATGCCCTGGCATAAAGAGTCCTTTCTATCCCCCAAATTTTGCCTGTATTCCGTTATTAAATAAATGATCCATTCTATATCTACCAATATATAGTTTTGTGTCTTCATTTCATACTCTTGTTGTCCTACTGTATAAGCTCCAATAATTATTGGCTTGACATTATCCGGATAAGTCTCCTTTGTGGAATTGAACTTTCTATTTTCCTTTTAAAGTAAGCTATATATATATATATATATATTATGTTCATTTGTACAAACATTATTAGCTACATATGTGCAAACATGTTTCTGCTGCAATCCCTGTAGAGAAGCAACGTCGTCAGGCCAGATTTTTTTTAACAATGATGCAAAGATGCTGTTTCTCTAAGGGAATTGTAGTGGAAACATGTATGCAGATATGTCGCCAATAATGTCTGTATAAATAAGCATACTACTTTTATTACGTTCTGTTGGGAAAAAGTTGAAAGCTGGCATTTTTGACAGCCCTCACGTCCGGCTGCCCATCAGAGATCCAGAGTTCAAAAACTCAATGAACGAAGTGGAACTGAAAGCGTGGAAGGCATTTGTTCTGTTAGTGAAAAACTTTTTTGGTAATAGCACGATTAGAACTTGTCAACAACATGATGACTGCTTTCAGAAACCTGGACTGTAACACAAGCATCAAGATGCACTACCTATTTCCACATATGGACCTCTTTCCTGAGAACCTGAGTTCAATGAGTGATGAGCAGGAAAAGAGATTCCATCATGACCTGAAAGAGATGGTGATCAGATATCAGAGTCGCTGGGTCACAGTTATAATGGTTTACTTTTGTTGGAATTTGAAGAGAGACCTCCCTACCGCTGAGCATTCCAGGAGTTTGAAGAAACAGAGGTTCAAGCACTGAAGTTTGAACAATGGTGAAGCCGTTTATGTTTACTTATATTTTATCAATGTTCGCCATTCAGTTTACAGTAATCGATGTTTTTATCAGGTAATCAATACATGCTGTTACACATTTTCTTTTCTTAAAAACATATATAGGATGATATGTAAGGAGAAAAATCAGCTGATAATACCACAAAAATGTAATCGATTTTGTCACAAAGTCTGATTTTTTTTTTTTCAAATCAACTTAGTACAAAAAACCTGGCCTGGTGGAGAGAAACCGATGTCATTTCATGATTCATGATTCATTTCATGATTTATGATTCATTTCATGATTCATGATTCATTTCATGATTCATGATGATGCAAAAAATCAATTGTAGAAATCTAGAAAACATTCAAAAAGCAAAATTTGTTGCCCAGTGTAATTCATGATACTTTTTTGTTCATTAATATAGTAGTAAGTTTACGATAAAAAAAAAAAAAGCATTCCAGTAGAAGGCTTTATTATAAGGAAAAAAAACAATATTCAGATCCTAAGATTTCCCAAGCTGTCTCAAAGAGCAACTTCAACCTTGGAGATGTTCTAATGTTGCTTATTCTACACACATTAAATGGCCGAGTCTGAGTGGATATCCACATCATTTGATCTGTCAGCCTCTTTAAATCTGTCTCCTCATCTTGACTCAATTCATCATTATACCGTTTCTTCTGTCTTCCAACCTTCCTAGTTACCACATTTAGTTCAGAATAAAATACATTCTTGTATTAGGACTGATCGCTTATCCATACCACATGACAAGCCCATCTCAAACGATTGTTAACAATTAAAGCCACTATGCTAGAACAACTAGACGAGATGTTGGTTAAAACAAAAACTTTTAATTTATTATGAGGGGAAAAATCCAAAAAGAAGAGCGTATTATTTATATTTAGAAAGTTTAGATGAATATTGGCTGAAGAGATCATGATATGGGGATCTAAAACGGTTCCCTATTATCAGGTGTTAAACCGACGGTACCAATACAGATGTTTTTTAGCATTAAAAATTACATAATTTAAAAACCCATTTTTTTTTTTTTAGTCCTTTGTTGGAAAATTATTTTGCCTTATAACTAAGCTATTTATTCGCATGTAATCGCTGAACAAACTTGCTTTCTCTAGCTTACAATAGTTCTGTTTTCAGGGGTCATCAGTTATTTACCATGAAACACTGTTTTCGAGATTTAAAAACAAAATAGTATAATAAATTGTGGCTCTTCAGCAGTGTGGATCAAACACCACCTCCCTTAAAAATATATCTTTTATATATATATTTATTTTTTTACATATATTTTTTTCTTTTCCTTATGTGTTAGTATCGAGCTAGGGTGGTGTCTGTAATAATTAATTTTTTTCCCCACTTGACAGGATCATAAGTTTAGTCAGAGTACAGGCCGGTTTCACAAAGATTTTCGTACGGAGTGTCGTTGTTGTCGTTGTTCCTCATCGCGCATATAAACCATCTAAACCACCATTCTGAAATCTTCTCCTCAACATTTTTGAGGAGTGAGGAATTGTCTTGATACTCATCTTGGCCAAATACTCTATGGCAAGAATGGAATTGTGGACTGGTGCATTTGAGCAAATCTTCCACATCTTCAGTTCCTCGTGAACAATTGCATGTACAGTTCCCATACTGACATCAAACTGTGCCCTTATAGTCTCTATAGACAGACGACAGTTCTTATCCATGAAATTCTTTATTTGACTAATCAACTATGGTGTTCTGATTTCCTTACTCCTCCCACGTCTCTCATCATCCCATACAGACTCACTGCCTTCCTTGAATCTCTTATGCCACTCAAAAACTCGATTGATGCAAGATGGTCCAAAAGCAGTTTGAAGCATTCCATACGTTTCTGCTGCATTTTTCCCATGCTTAAAACAGAATTTTATTGCACATCGTTCTTCTAAAATGTCTTCACGTTCAGATTGCATTTTTGAAATTCACCAGCTGTGACACTTAGGCTTTAGTAGGATGTATTCCAATTCCTGCTGTAGCTGTTCATTTGAACTTAAAATCATAAAAATTGGTTAGTTGTCTGATAAGATATATTACAATAAAATACTGAATTTTCAAGAGTCTATGACAATTTTTAATACCTGTACAAAAAAATCTGGAAACTTATTGAGGCCACCTCGTATATACATACCTAACTTTACATAGAGAAGGAATGATATATTTGTTTTGTTTTGTAGCATATTAACGCTTTTCTGGTTATTTAAAGTCAAATCCAATCATTTTGGTAAAAGTTTTTATGCTTACATCCCATCCATCCATAGACTTGGGCCCTTGAAGGCCATTCACAACTTTGCAGATGCTTTTGTAGCAAGGAGTTCTTTTTTTCGGGCTGAGGGTGCTGGCCCCATGCCTAACCTTCCTAGATGGTACATACGGCGCCTAGCCTTCCCAAAATGGTCACCCATCTGGTACTAGCCAGGCTCAATGTTAGTTAACTTCGGTGATCTGGCGAGAACCGATGTGTAACGTGATTGTGTCATTTTTATGTTTAACGTTCTTTATACCTTCAAATATTTATTGATGGTGTTTGGTTTGGTTTGTTTGGTTTGTAAAAGAAAATTGTTCTTTTTTTTTTAAGAAGATCATTGTGTTTTGTAAAGGAAAAGAAAAAAACAATAGCATCAACGTTTAGTGCATTTTAAGACAGAAAGCCGGTATCTCCAGACAGCTTGATTTGATGACACCAGAAAAAAGATATATAAAATTAAAATTATCAATAGTAGTGTATGCTATACAGTGTTTGTTTGCCTTATTAATATTGTTTGCCTTACTAATATTGTTTGCCTTACTAATATTGTTGGCCTTACTAATATTGTAGGCCTTACTAATATTGTTTGCGTTACTAATATTGTTGGCCTTACTAATATTGTTGGCCTTACTAATATTGTTTGCCTTACTAATATTGTTGGCCTTACTAATATTGTAGGAATTTCGTGCTTTATACATTTTGAAAAGTTTTCTTGATATATAAGAGAGATATCCTTTTTCTTCTATATGAGGGGAAAACGAATGAACACATATCCAAGGAAAACCTTAGAGAAAGACTCCAGTTTTAGTGGAATGTGTACATAAACTGATGGTAACATTCAAGTCTGCCAAGGCCAAGCTTATTTCCTTTAATAATTACAAAAAACTTTCTCAACCACTGATAGCCATATCTAATGATACACTACCTGAAAGCTCTTTGTTAATACTCCTCAGTTTAACGTTATCAGGGAACATGAATTGGAACAAATACATCGAGGGCATTGTCAAAGCTGCTGTGAATAAGGTGGGCTCTCTCTACTGGGCTAGAAATTTATTTACACCTGAGAGTATCCTGTACCTCTACAAGGTCACCTTCGCTCATGCATAGAGTATTGTTGTCACATTTTGGCTGGTGCATCTGTTACTAGTATCTCAATCCTAGAGAGTCGCCAACCAAACTATATATATATATATATATATATATATATATATATATATATATATATATATATATATATATAGTTTGAATGATGATCAATGAATATTTCACACCCCTATAGACTCCCAGAGATTATAAATATAGTTACATTTAACACATTATTGGGGTAGTGATTTGTGGTAATTACGGCCCTAGAATCATGACGTGTACTTCTGTAACATACTTTTACTAATACATGTTTTGTTACATATACTGCTGTGTTTGTCTTGATTATTAATGCCCTACAATAATAAAAGCAATTTCCAAATGAATTAACGAGCACTTCAGCTAGTATTAGTACATACTAATAATACTATATATATATATATATATATATATATATATATATATATATATATATATATATATATATATATATATATATTGGATTTTGTTGCTTCGATGACTGAGTGCCTAGAACGAATCAGACTACTTTGACAGACACTTTATTTTCATACTGGTCGGACTTGTGTCCTGCCGTTGCCTGGGAATCTGAAATTTGGTATAGTCAAATTAAAAGTAAATTTTGTGCTTAAGTATTGTCATCACCATTCATGAAATCGCTCACGAGGAAGCTTCACATGCCTCCATGCAGTAACTTAGTCCAAAATATATGTTATTCTACATTACATACTAGAGAACCTACTCTTTCTTTTATAAAATTATTTTATATAAACTTCTTTCCAGTTAACAAAAAAAAACATTAAGAAATTTATGTGTTAGTTTGAACCTACAGACCACGTCATGCAAATAAAAAAAAAACAACACGTAAACTTTAAAGTCTTATAAAACTCTTTGTAATTAATGAAAAATAAAAAAAAAGAAATTTACATGCGGAGTGTGAACCTACAGACCACGTCATGCAAAAAAACACACACAAACAAAAAAGAACACACTATCAACTTACCCACAGTAGAATGTTCACGGCCCGTTGTTCTATCATTGTTGCTAAGCGACGACATGGAAAAAATGGCTTTACCGATGATAAATAAATTAAAAGAACAGTTTCGATTATCGATAATTATCGGGGGTATTCTAAGACAAAACTTAACTAAGATCACCCCCCCCCTCCCAGTTCTGTAAATTTTAAAGTAAATCTGTTCAGCCGTTTCGGAGTGCATAAGGAACAAACTCACACACACACACAAAGTGGTATTTATATAATTATAGAGATATATAAAAGGAAAGAGAGAGAGAGAGAGAGAGAGAGAGAGAGAGAGAGATGAAGTATGCTTATATTATATATTTTTATGTACAGGATTTACTCCTAAAGTAAGTAAGCTTCCATTATGAATTTTGGAACACAGCTGTTAGAAGTAAGGAGTCCAACTCTTAGCTATATTTAGTTGTATGCAAAACGATGATATATATATATATATATATATATATATATATATATATATATATATATATATATATATATATACATATATATATATATATATAGTAATTTATATATATATATATATATATATACATATATATATATATATATGTAATATATATATATATTTAGTAGAAATGGTAATTAATAAAAACTGAAGAAATTGCTCAATACTGTTGTAGAGCAAATATGCGTTTTATTTTTTATTACCGTATCTTTCTGTTAAGTTACATTATTCGTATTCGTATGTAACTTAACAGAAAGATAAGGTAAATAAAAAATAAAACGTATATATATATATATATATATATATATATATATATATATATATATACTCGCGTCTCAGTCCGGCGTTGCCCGGGTGTTTGGAGGTGTATGTTGAGCAAAAAACAAACAAAAATGTGGTAGTAGGAAGGCAGGCTCGAACCTGTACTGCAAAGGAGGAAAAGGACAGGAAAAAAATTGACATCTTTGCTGTTACGACCACCGCCCAACCGGAAGTGACGTAGGCTAGACAATCGAAAGGAGAGGATGACTTTCGAAAATATCGGCAAAAAAGCGACCCCCCTTGTAGAAAAGTTGCCCAGTTGAAGGTGAAGATATTAATGTTTTTAGCCAATTTTTCGATATTTGTTGTCTGAAAGGTCGAACTTCAAAACGATCTTGTGAAAATCTGTCGTCTCTGTCGAAAGTTATAGGCAGACATGCAAACATACATACATATATATATTTATATATCGGTAACTCAAATTTTCGACCCAAACCGTTTAAACAAGTAATTTTCTGAGTAATTTGGTAGAGACCGAAGCGGTCAATTTTTTTAAAACTTTGACCCCTATTATGACCTCTTAACATGAAGGAGGAAAAGAACGGGGGAAAAACCTGATGTCTTTGCTGTTACGACCACCGTCAAACCAGAGGCGACGTAGGTTTAAATTAAGGCTAAACAATCGAAAAGAGGGGAGTTCTTTCGAAAATATCGGCGAAAAAAGCAGTCCCTGCCTGTAGAAAAGTGCCCAGTTGAGGGTGATAAAATTAATGTTTTTAGCCAATCTTTCGGTATTTGTCGTCTGAAGGGTCGAGCTTCAAAACGATACTGATCTTGTGAAATTTCATCGTCTCTGTTGAAAGTTTTAGGTAGACATGCAAACATACATACATACATTTATATATTAGTAGCTCAAATTTTCGACCCAAACCGATTAAAAATCTTGCCCTATCTCTGAATACCCTTTATGTAAAATTTCAAATGTTTAGACCAGAAATTGTCTGAGTAATTTGGTAGAGACCGAAGCGGTTAATTTTTTTAAAACTTTGACCCCTATTATGACCCCTAAAATTTATTGATTTGGGCTCTAATCACATTATTAAGTTAGATCTATGTCCAAGGAACCTATATCTAAAATTTCAATTGTTTATACCCAAAATTGGCGGAGGAGTTTGGTGGAGTTCTCAAAGGTCAAATCGTTGAACTTTGACCCCTTAACAGACAAATTACTGGCCGAAAACCGATTAACAAGATTTTCCCAAATCTTCATACTTTGTATATCAAATTTCGGGTCTGTAGACTGAGAATTGACAGAGTTATTGTCTAGGGAAATGTACACAGACAAACAGACAGACAGACAGACACACACACACACACATACATAGACACACACACACACACACACACACACACACACACACACACACACACACACACACACACACTTTCACTTTTATAGATATAGTAGCATTTCAACCCGTCGTTGCCCAGGTGTTTGGAGGTGTATGCTGAGCAAAAACAAAAAAAAAAGGGTATTTTTTAAAATTTTACCCCTATTATGACCCCTTAATATTTAATGTTTTGGGCTCAAATCAAGTTATTCACACCTGACTCAGTTCAAGCACCTGTAAAACAGAAACCACAATTAGTTCAGAGCTGTAATTTGCCACATAACCCGTAGAGATATAAATCATTGCACATGCAAAATTTCAGCTAGATCAGACAACTGGAAATGGGTCAGAGGCATTACTTATTGCACGCCCCTCATAGATTTGAAAAATGCTTTCAGTCGTCAATTTGTCTGTCTGTTTTTCTGTCTGTCTGTCTGTCTGTCTGTCTGTCTCTGTCTTTCTCTTCTCTCTCTCTCTCTCTCTCTATATATATATATATATATATACATATATATATATATATATATATATATATATATATATATATATATATACATATATATATATGTATATATATATATTAGTGATGGGACAATTCCAATATTTTCCCCCGATTCTGATACAATTATCGATTCCGTACTAAATTCCTGATTCCAATACAAGTATCGCTTCTGATTCCAATTCTTTATAAATCTCTAAATATTAAACTATAAAGTTGTTTTTCTCGATTATCGTAAGAACACGCGGTAAATGCACAAACATACTTGTTGGGGGTAGATTTTAGTTTTACTGGTCGTTTAAATCAATAAATATTTATATTTCATTATACAGATCAGTGTAGGCAGTTAGTTGTACTGTGAATCAGCTTCATGATCGGCCATCCTTTTTTTGTCCATGGAACAATCTAGTGGACGCAACTAGAGGATGTTGAACACAAAAAAAACATAACGCTATATAGATATAACTTCGCATTATGGTGTTTTCCTTCAGAAGTTCATTTGAAGCGTAGCAATCCTGAAAGAAAAAGGAGCCAGTGAAAAGGTATGTGTCCTCCAAAACGGCGGATCAATACACCATGAAAGTGCATGCTTTATGCAATAATGCAGTAATATATTACTAATTTCGACATCAAAATTCCGCGTGGTACTTGATGTCTTTCTAGAAATAATTCTGACTAGAAAAATATGGAGGAAATCAATGCCAACAATAGAATCTTCGGTTTCATAATAACGATGATGACCACTAACTTATTCAAGTACCATCCCAGATTGCCTACAGTGCATGGAATTTTTTGTCAGATATTCCACAGTAGATCACAACAAAATTATTACTACAAGCAATGGAAGATTTTGTTTTAAACAAAAGCAGATAAAAAAAATAACAATAACTAAAGGAATCGTTTTTGGCCTCGGAAAGTAGGCACAATTTTTTCTGATTTCGATACCAATCCCGATTTTTTCAAGTCCCGATTCCGATGAATCGTCCTAACACTAATATATATATATATATATATATATATATATATATAAAAATGGAAATTTCATCAACATTGGATATTTTACCTGTAACCAGATATCCATTCACGTGAAATCACTTTTTAAAAAATTTTTTAAACTTATAAATCCACGTTTATTTAGTATCTGATCTTCCATGGTCGGGTCCGTACCAAATGGTATATATGTTATTTTAATTGGAATTCATTATAATTCAACTATGGATGGCAGTGATTGCGTGGATTTATAAGATCAAAAACTCCAACCTTGATCGCTCTTCGGGGCCCGTGGTGCAGTTGATAGAGACGTTGAATCTCTACGGTTCCAGATGATGATTGTCTGAAGATAGCGGTTTCAATCCTACCCAAAGCCAGCCAGAGGCTGACTTTGGGCAGTGATTGCTGAGAATGCAGTTAGGAGATTCGAAGTTCCTATCCGTCGCGGTTATCACCTGACGAAGGCCAAAGGAATAGTTAGCCGAAACTTCGTGAAACAACTAATAAAGATGAGAATAATAGTCCGCAATAAAATATATAATATATATATATATATATATATATATATATATATATATATATTATATATACACACATACACTATTATATAAAAGTGATGGGACGATTCCAATATTTTTCCCGATTCCGGTACAATTACTGACTCTGTGCTAAATTTCCGATTCCAATACATTTACTGATTCCAAATCCGATTCTGATACTTTATAAATCTCCAATTATTTAACTATAAGATTGTTATCTTCTCCGATTTCCGTAAAAACACATGTTAAATGAGCAGATAGTTTCCTAAACATAAACTTACACTTGTGGAGGATGATCTATCGATTTTAGCTTTACTGGTATTTTAAAATCAATAAATATTTATTATTTTATCATTATTACCGGCAATGGAAGATTTTAGTTTAAACAAAATCAAATAAAAAAGACAATTAAAAGAATCGTTTTGGCATTGGAAAATAGGCATCAATTTTTCCGATTCCGATACCCCCAAGTGTTCCGATTTTTTCGATGCCCGATTTCGATTCCGATAAATCGTTCCAATAGACACACACACACACACACACACACACACACACACACACACACACACACATATATATATATATATATATATATAAAATAAAATATGCATCAAGTGCGCTTGAAAGCCAAATCACAACGTAATATTAGAAAAATAAACAAATATTTTACTTGTTTGAAATTTAGAATTTAAATATATATATTTATCTATAATATAAAGCTGAACGTCTGTGTGTGTGTCTGGTCACGAATAGGCTCCTATATGGATGACTATAGAAAACTGATCACATATAATGATAGAAGATGTATTGAGACACAGGAATGGGTATGTTTGATCTGGCATAATGATGATTCATAAAAACTGTGCGGTCTGCGTACGTGCCTGGTCCACAAAGTATGGAAATAAAAAATTTAAAAATTAAAACAAAAACGTTTACAAGTGTTTTTGATATAGATATACATAATAATACTTTGATAAATATGTTTTAACTTAAATAGGGATGGTATAATAAAATTGTGGGGTCTGCGTTCGTGCCTGGCCTTCATAGAATGGAAATAGGCACAAACTTAATAAAGACTTTTCATATCTATCTGCGTAAGTATACTTTGATAATTATGTTTCAGTTTGAAGAAATATGGTGTAATAAAATTATGGGTGTTCATTCGTGCGTGACCTCCATAGAATGGAAATATGCCACAAAGTTTAACAAGGTTTTTTAATATAGATCCACAGAATATTGTGATAAGTGTTTCAGTGTGAACAGGCATGGTATAACAAATTATGGGGTTTATCTATTTTATTTTTACTTTCATCATATTTTGCTTTGGTTTTGATACCCCCAAAGTCGAAGCAAGCTATCTCCTTTTCATAACCTATCATACTTTCATAAATCAGAGTCGATTTTCTGTAGGCTGTTTTTGAACCCAGTCAACGACGGGTACTTTTGCTAGTATATATATATATATATATATATATATATATATATATATATATATATATATATATATATATGCATGCAATCAAAACTTTTAATCATAGTATGTGGTATACAGTGTTCGGTTGTTTTTTTTTACCAATAATTTATGCCTTTCCTGTATATAGGTTTTAAAAAGCAAAAGATACTTGTTGATAACTTAGATAAAATATCGCTTTTTTTCTTTCTTCCCTGTCTACAGCATAATTGCAAGGGCGCATGTCATGCACATTTTAATAAAGTTTCTACGACTTAAATAAAAAAAAAATTAAAAAATACACACACGCACACAAAATATGGTGCACGGAAACCATACGTGACAGTGATCGCCTTTGGTAATATTAAAAGAAGAGTAAATCAGTCGCCTAATAGCATGTACAATGCATCAGCTTACAAACCTATCGCTCGCACGAGACAACGCACCAAAAGTAAATCCTCTTTCAACTCGGAGGAACATCCGGGTTCTCATCTATTTTATGTTAATTCAAAATGTATCCCCCCCCTCCCATCTACTTTTACCTGAGGTTTATGGTTAAGATTCGACATTCTGGGCAATAACATTACTTTATTCATTAGCACTCTTGAAATTATATATTAAAGATATATATATATATATATATATATATATATATATATATATATATATATATATATTTTAGAGTTTTAAAATGCATTTTTTCCCCCCTTTGTGCCTTCGAAATGTAACGTGTTCGTGTCTCGTGCAATGGTGATAAATTTATTAATTTAAAGGATGCATGGGCAGACATTTTGATAGATGCAAACTAAAATGAGATTTTTTTAGTGTTGCATTGCATGCAACGGGTTTGATTAGCATAGCACACATGTAACAACAGTTTGGTCTCATCATCATCATCATCATCATCATCATCATCATTATCACTTTCATTATCAATATTATCATTATCGGTCCTAGGTATGACCTTAAAAACACATTCAGTGGTGAGAACCTTTTAGGGGTTATGAGGAGTGTGCAGTTGCTCCTTAGTTACCCTTGCTTTCAGGTCCACTTTGGCTCAGAATAGTAATACCTGTTAAGATATCTGGTGCCATCAGATCAGGTTGTCTGAAGATATTGGCTCTCTGACCAAAAATGCTCCAAACAGTAATGTTATTATTTATCTATTTTTTATTTTTATTTTACAAAACTCAGTAATGTTCTGTAAACTCAAAATCAAAAGCAACAATTTTCTTTCTTACAAAACAATCAAACCAAAAACCGTAAATAAATATTTGAAGAATAATACTTTTTCCCCAAAATTCTTGGATTCGGCATTAAATAACATGAAAAGAGTTTGATATGCCGTAAAATGTAAATTTGATGTATCGTAATTTTCATGGAAAGTGTTCGACTGAGCTTCAGTGCCCCCTCGCCAAACTTTCACAAGAAACACTCGTCTAGCTAAAACACTATCAATAATTCCCCCCACTCTTTATCTGTGCCTAAACCTAAACGTAGATTCCATGAACAAAGCTTCTTTCTTAGAACTGCACGCCTGAGGAATTGTCTTCCGTTTTCCTGCTTTCCGGTTGACTACAATATGGTTGTCTTCAAGTCTAATGTAAATAAGTTCTTGATGAGTCGTTTCATATAAGCTATCAAATTTACCGAATTTTCATTACTAATGATTACTATATTGTCCAATTTCTACTGTACACTCTTTAACCCTTATCCTTGAGTGGCCTCTTGGCCTTGATAATGTGGTGATGCCTGTGTAAAAAAAACAACAAAAAAATGAAATAACCAAACTAAATAATCATCGAATAACCTTTGTTTAACATGCTAGTATGAGTTGGGTAGCTTTAGAAACTAACTTCCAAACAACATATCTCTGGCCAGGTCTTTATGTATCCTCTTTTATCCAAGTCCATCTTTATCACTTCCTCCCATGGTTTTCTTTGCTTTCCACCTATGACCCTGCTACCTCAACTGTTCTTAATCTACGAACCCAATATATCAATAAATAGATTAAATCTTTGCAGACAAAGAGATGGTGGAATAAAATATGGCTTTCAAGTTAACGCCTACCAATTCTATAGTAGTTGAAATTTCAATTCTGAAACAGAATCTGGTTCTTGCCCAAAATTGCTCTTATATTATAAAACAAAAGTAAAGAAAAATGATGTACATAGTGATGATGAAGCAAAAATATATGAAATTCCAAAAACATGTAAAATGATTGGATAATTTTATTTTTAAATAAGAAAATCAAATTATATGATTAATCAAAGAGTCACTATTTTGCTCGCCATTTTGAAAACAAAGAAACAAAGGGAAATAACTCAATAATTCAAACTTACAATATTTATGTTGTAATGCACATAAATTTCGATTGATCGCTTAAAAATGATTTTCTTTATAAAAATAAAACTAATTGATCAAGAGACCTTATTTTTGGAATATTATATTTTCATTTTGTCACGAGTAGATACATCATACAAATTGTTATTATTTTTATTTTTTTAATATAGAGAGAATTCTGGAAAAGAACCGACAATTCTATATATATAAAGTAAAGATTTCTCCCTATTTGTTTGACTAGTATAGTTTTAATACAAAGAAAGGTAAATAAATTTAAAAAATCTCTTTCATCAGTGATCTATACCAATTATGGGGACTTATGAAGAATAAGGACTGTGATATTATCAGGAGTTTCCAGACACTTTATGTAAAACTCTGAAAAATGCTAAATGAAAATTTGGTGATTTTTCTTTTTTTTACGCATAAATGCTAGTCAAGTATTTACGTTAAAAAATATATTATTTATGCTATTACAAAGACGATCTACTGAAAAATTAATTGATAAATAAGAAAGCAATATTCTTTTTGTTGTTACAAAGAAAATGCAAAGAATTGTTGGCCAATTTTTACGAAAACTTTAAGAAAATTAAAATTGAAAATCAAGCAAAAAAACATTCATTGTAAGGTAAGTTTCATGAATAAATATTTATTTTTTGAATAACAAAGAACTGATAACAAACAATAATTCCTTTGATTTTTTTATATTAATTTTTTTTTTACAAGGTGGTCACCACTTATCAA
This sequence comes from Euprymna scolopes, assembly GCF_053919585.1. Lineage (NCBI taxonomy): Eukaryota > Metazoa > Mollusca > Cephalopoda > Sepiida > Sepiolidae > Euprymna > Euprymna scolopes. Next base: position 26,234,380 of record NC_136505.1, on the reverse strand, counting down.
GGCCTGGAAGCCATTCTGGGATAAGGATTATTGCATGTACAGTACATTATTGTGTATACCAATTATACATCCGTGTTAAAATGAAGTTGATGCACCAATCACAAGTTTCTACCTCTTGAACAGGGTGCAAAAATAATTTCTCTCCAAATAGATCCTGTGCTGTATGCCAAACTCTAATCTCTGCCAAGCTTTAACTCCTCTTGCATCATGTTGCACCTCTGTGCTTGTTTTACAAGTACTTCCATGGAATGTGTTCCGATGAACTTAATGAACTTCAGACGGATATTGGTGTTATAGTTAAGTATCTATATACTATAGTACATTTAACGTATGTACGTTATGTACGTATGTGTGTCACGCTTTCCAGATTATAAATTATTCGATTGTGAGATCCTGTTTATTAAAAAGGAGGATAGAAGCTGATAACATACTACAAACATTAAATTAGTAAACAGATGTGCTCATTTAATGTTCATAGTAAGTTATCACCTCCTATTGTTCTTTTTAATAAATAGGATCTCCCAATCACCGAAGATGCAATGTAAAAAAATGTTTTTAATAAAAAAAATTGTGTCACTTTTGGATCGTACGTGAAACTAAAATATTCCTTCTTGGTCTTCTGGGTAGAATCCAAGGGTAGTATCTTTTCTGTCTAAAGGTGGTCTAATGATATCGAGGGTTTCCGTTTGCGCTGAGCATACATACAATGAAAATATGTCACAGACTCCAATAAGAATACTGGAGATAAACCGTAATAACCAAATATATTCTGACACTACATTAACCAGATTACTTTAGATAAATACTTTTACAGTTTTATCAAAAGGGCTACAATAATATCACAGGGTCTCCATTCACACTGGACGTCCACAGAATGCCCAGCAGCAATATATTACATATGAAAGATGCTGCTGTGGAGTTTCCACAGGTCATGCTAGTATTTTTTTTTTTTAATCTTGTAGAAGATATGAACTTCCAGACACTATTTCTACTTGTGATTATTAATAATGGATGAGGTCAACTATTTAAGAGAGAGAGAGAGAGAGAGAGAGAGATAGAGAGAGAGAGAGGGGGTGGAGTAGAGAGAGTATCAACTATATACTCCTTATGTTCTTTGATTGGTGAGTTTCAACCTTCTTAATTACAAATTGGAGTCTATCATGTTGACATTATCAACTGCGCTTCTCCTTAGGAAGCATTATAAATCAGTTTACAGACATGACAGTTTTGAATGTTACAAGCATGAAGGAAAGCTAAAGAAAACAATATTTCTTATAAAAATATTTAGAATAACAGCAAAAATGTCTTCTAATCTGCCAACAAGTGGGGATGGTTAATAAATTACAAGAGGTGTTCTAATCTTCATCTTTTGCAGTCAGCCCATTAACAACAGGTAACTCAGTAGGGTACACCATAAAATTTACGTCTATATTTTCCTTTTTTTTTCACTTGGGAGGTCACCGCTTATCAAGGCCTGGAGACTACTCTAGGATAAGGCTTTATAAGTGTTAGGTACATGGTGATACAATATGATCAGTAATGGTGGAACTTGGGTATGGCTAGATAATTAATAGGACGGTTCAACAGAAACTTATTCACATTAGATTTGAAATTGACCATAATATAGTTAGCCGGAAAGCAACCCCACGGTATTGTGTTCCACAGACGTTCACTTTTAGGAAAGAAACTCTGCTCATGAAATGTTCGTTTAGTTGTAGGCATACATAAAAAAAACCCTCTGCGTGAGAAATGCTTCAAAACCTGAGCGATATCAAAAACGCCTTCAGAGACTTGATAGCCATGAGAACACAAGGTTTTTACATTACTGGCATAACTACTCTTGTTTTGCGTTGGCAAAAGTGTGTTTATTCTAATGGTGCTTATTTCAATCATTAAATTTTTGTTTGTGCCGAGATATGTTCATCTGAATTTAAAAGTTAGAAACCACAAGAATTTTCTTGTCAATGATAATTGTAGTGTTGTCATAGACTGACACCATACCAAATGGTCAAGAAAGTTCCAGGAGGATGAAAGGCAGAGGATAGAAAGCATGGCCAGACCTCCACTGTATGAGTACAAAGAAGCTTGGGACCTTGGAGAGGCTTATTGCTATTCAAATTCTAGTTAAGAATAATGATCTTTGCCAGTGAAAAATCAATGGCAAACATCTATTGCGATGAAGCAAATTAATTTGTAACGATTACAAAAAGAGGTGGAGAGTACTGGAAATCTGGAGAGACTTGTTTCATCCAGATTCTAGGAAACACCACCGGTTGTTGTCAGTAAGTAATCTCTGATGATGACTTATGTGAGACCTTATAGTAATAATAATAATAATGATAATAATGATAATAAAAATGATAATAATAATAATAAGAAGAAAAAGAAGAAGAAGAATGATGATGATCATGATCATGATCATGATCATGATCATGATAATTATGATGATGATAGATCAATAAATTAAAGAAATAAGTTAAATCTACAAATTATATCAAAGAGATTAAGAAAACGATCTAAAAGGAAAAAGAAGAAAAATGGCTAACTAGGAAACATGAAGAACTAAAAGGATTTAATGAATATGAGTATATCCGGGTTTTTTCCTCCTTACAAGATTTTGGTTAGCTGCTTAAACCATCATTGCTGACTGTAGAGCCACCTGAAAGGCATCGAAAGGTACACAAGCCTCATGCTAGGAACACCAGCTTCGAATATGATACCTGCGCAGTACGGCGACGTACCAGATTATTACATGAAATCGTAGCAAAACCCGCCCAGCTATGTCAAACGATATGTATATCTCTTTCGCGGGACATATCAGTGGCGACATAGGATTTGAATGAACTTACCCTTCGTTTTTAGAAGGTTCAGTAATATACATATGGCATTAATTTGTATAGGAGGACAGAAAGTCTAATGACGAACTATTCAACACGACCTCGCAAGTTGAAAAAACGCTACTGAAAAATCGTAGAAAAACTTATCGTTCCTTAAAAAAAAGTTATCATTTTTCTTCATCTACAATTTTTAAACATAACAAGGAATGTATAAAAAATGCATTGAATCCTTAGATAAGTAAGAACTTACCCCTTTTTACTATTTTTTATTCAATCCTTATATAAGTAAAAGCGTGCCTGTTTTATTGATATTTCGAAAAGTTATTGTCTACAAAAATTGTGGTGATTTTTGTTTATCCTTGTGGATACTTTAGTAAAATGGAACAGATTTTGGAATTAACTAAAGTGCTATAAGCCACTTTACAACGCTAATTCCAACAATTAAAACAACAATTGGAGCAACAAAAACGCCAACAAAAAAAAAGGCAAAAGAAAATAAAACCATAAAATCAGGTTCAAGGATTTTTTTCGGCTGAAAGATTTTCAAATTTACTCTTAAGATTTGAATACGACCCGGATATCATTTCGACATTCCCAGCTTATTTTCGTAGGTTTGAAACAATATTTACAAAAGTTGTGAACAGAAAGAAATTCAAAATACGTGATTTTTTAAAAATTCAATTTTCACCCCGAACAAGGCACAGTGCCACTTTGAAGTAGGAGGCTACTATAGGGGACATCAGTTGCAGGGGTATTATGAAGGGAGATGAGTAGCAAGATGTCTGTTCACATTACACTTCAGCTTCTGCATGCCACTACAGTTGGGAAAGCAGAATCCCGGAAGGGATTTCCAAAGTCTAGTAGTTCTGGGGAAGAAACTATTGAAGTAGAAGGCTTTCTTACATCTAGGGATCTCTACTGTGAAGGGGTGGGATTTAGTTGCTTGTAGGGAGTATTCACGTCGAGGAGGTACAAGTGCTTGTAGTTCGTCAGAACATTTATTGAATCAATCAAGAAAAAAAAACGAAAAAAAAAACGGATGACATAGACTATAGTGAAACAATGGAAATTTTGCCGAAATCTTTTGCAAAAAGAGATAGTCTGTTTTATACGCTGTATAGGTTGTTAAATATCGGAAAATATGAAAACTATGATTTTGTCACGCATACGAGTATGGGAACGCAAAGTGTGAGGTATTTGAATAACGGAATTATCGAGCGACATGTTTAAATGTCTAATTTTTGTCCAAGTCTAACGATACCGAAGGAGAACGAAATTAGATCAAGAATTCTTAGTAGTACCGAACAGGACCCAAATGTTACTCTGCGATATGTAAGGGAGGAATACCAGCGGCTAATAAATATTAAAAAAAAACGATGATCGGATTGACGAGAAAACCATATTACGAAAACAGACTGTAAGATAAAAGTCGACTCCAAATTACGAAAACATATATGCGTGTGGTGAAAAGCATATAAAAGGATTTTTTTAAAGATAACCTGTGCTTAATTGTGAGCGTGTAAGCCCTAAACATGGCCCATTCTCTGACAAAACAGAAATAAGTAAAAACAAAGTTGCAATTAAAGTTGAAGTATTTTTGTCTAAAAACAAAACGAAGGAGGGTCGAAGAAGAAAGTACATAAATATAAAAATAAATGGACAGACTGTAAAATTATTATACGATTCAGGAAGTGATATCTCGGTAATAAACCAACAAACTTGAAAAAAAAAAAGTTTTCCAGTTAACGAACACAGAACACATTGCCAGGGGTATAAGATATAAAATTTATATTCAAAGACGAACTAAATTGTAACATTTCAATTTATGGTGGGGAAAAAACTCAAAAATCGAAAAATCTTTTTGGTCTCGACTGGATTGTACTGTTTAATTTATGTGAATTGCCAATTAATTATTAATATAGCAAAGTTAAATGACATTTTGCAGCATAACCTTTGAGGCCTATAAGAAAGAATACTAAGAATTCATAAAAAAATAGATGAAGCAAACAGAAAGATTTATTACGGAATTCGACATTACAGGAAATAAATGAGAAGTTGGAAAGGTTGGAAAAAATGGCGTGATTTCAAATTTTCATTATAAAAAAAACAACGAAAAATCAGAGTATGCGCTGATTTTCCAACTGAGTTGAATAACTGTTTGAAAGACCATGCATATCCCTACTATCCTCAGAAGATATATTCACTAAATTAAACGGTGAGAGAGTGTTTTTAAAGTTGCATTTGTCTGAAGCCAGAGAGGAATGTTCAAAATACCTGACAATAAACCCACATAAAGGAATATTCAAACTGAATCGTCTTTCATTTTGGATTGAACATAACCTATTCTGGCAAATAATGGAAAAAGTGTTGGCTAGTATGAAATATGCAATTGCATATTTCGATGATATTTTGATTAAAAGTGAAAATGAGACGCAACACAAAGCCCATATACGTGTTCAAGCTGAGTTCTGAAAAAATGCAAGTTCTTAAAAAAGATAAAATAATTAGGGCACATTATACTGTACTCATCTTGAGTGTTCTTTTCGTAGCGTTTTGGTCGATGTAACCTCCGACCTTCTTCAGGCGAACAAATGTGGCTAGTAACTCTTAATTCATTCTAGACCAGGTTTCGTTCTGTTTATTACCTACGCTGTGATCCTTACTAGGCCCCCAAGAGAAATGAATGGCTTCCATCTTGAGGAAGCACCCTACTTTGACAAGCTTCTGGGACTGACCTTTATTTCAGACCTGAAATAGAAACTGTAGCGGAATTGAACAACAACATTAGGTAAATTGATTACGTGGTGAAAATAATGAAGAAAGTGACTTACACAAAAGGATACGCCTTTCTCTCTCTCTCTCTCTCTCTCTCTTTCTATTCTATTCTATCTGGCGGAATGAGGGAAGGAAAGAAAAAGAAAAGATCTTCGTTTTTAGAAGGCTCAGTAATATACATATGGAATTAATTTGTACAGGAGGACAAAAACTGCTATAAAAAGGACGAGCTGGAAGCATGAGATGGTTTTCAGTTTTTTGACAGCTGAAAGAGAGAGAGAGAGAGAGAGAGAGAGAGAGAGAGAGAGAGAGAGAGAGAGAGAGAGCGGGCGGTGGCAATTACAGTTGAAGTTAGTTGTGGAAAAGCAGGAGTTCGAACAAATATTTTTCTTCATTTAATTTCCTTTTCTTTTTTAATTCAAAAACTTACATCAAATCTGTTGCCAAGGTTGCTGGAAAAATGGTTGGATCATTCTATCGCCACAAAAGGCATCTCACTCCTGATTCTACTCGTATAAGAGTCAAATACGTCTTAAGAAGGAGTACTCTTACCACATCAAAAGAGGGGTTACTAAGACAAAACCGATTTTCCATTTCACTCTCTCCTTCTACCTAACACTAAACGAAACTTTCAATGATCAAAGATGCTTTCCTAGAACTGTCCGACTGTGGAAGAAAATACAGCGCGGCTGCTTCCCAGCTGACTACAACATGATTTTTTTCAATTCCAACATAAATAAATTCTTGTTGATTCACCTTTTTAAATAATTACATTCTGAACAATGACCACAATCATTATCAACCATCAGAGTGCTGCCTCACTGTCCACCTGACTCTCAATTACCCCGTATCCTCGAGCGGCTTTTGGAAGTTGGTAAGTGGAGGCACCTTAGAAAAAAAAAGTAATGCTTACCCAAGATTCTTCAGATTTGGTTTTAAAAATGTAGAAAACAAAAAAAGGGTTGACATAACACATAACAGACCTTTTGGCTTGAAAAAGTGTAGTATATATTCTAATACTACGAGGGGTATTCCAAAAGTAATGCTTCCTATTTTTTATTACCCCTGAACGGATCAGAGGAGATTGCAAATTGCATTGTTATGAAGACTGAACTCGTTAATTATCTGAAAGTTTAATCTCTCTGTTGCAGATATTGACAGTGTGAGACTAAGAAAGCAACCTTTTTCATGGACGTGCATCAAAAGCAGAGATGCGCCATTTTATTTCTGGGAAATTGCATTGAGAATGGTGATGCTTATGTAAAAGAAATAAATTTTGGGGCACAAAAGGTCGCTTGTTACAATGGTATCACTCCCGTTCTTTGTAGTTCTTCAACCTTTTTAGTTAAATAAAAGAGGCTTTTGCTTTTGAAACGATGCTTGTATGTTTCATCATGTTTCAGGTTTATATACAACATAATCACGTTTACACACCGGTTTCCGTTAGATCACCGAAGTTAGCAACGTCGAGCCCGGACATTACTAAAATGGGTGATCATTTGGGAATCGCAGCTGCTGTATGAGCACTCTGATAATCTCATTTCCAGTCATCTAGCACTTCTCCTTGCCATTAAACTCAAGCAGTGTCGATTCAGGAGAGGTGTGGTTGGTATTGTGCAACAGTTGTCTACAAATTATACGCACAGTTACCCTTACAGGGGGTATTCGCTATCTCTTGAGACTGAATGGGAGGCATCACACACACACACACACACACACACACACACACACACACACACACACACATATATATATATATATATATATATATATATATATATATATATATATATATAATCGTTTTTGTTCTCAGTCAGTGAAGAAGAAATCCTTGCAAACGGAAACCATTTTTTGTTTTGTTCTAATCCAGAATTCCCTTTTGCGAGAGCTGGATTTTCTCCACATTAAGAACCAACCTTGTGTCTAAGTCTTCCCTCTTGGTGAGGCAAGTAAACGGAACATATGTACAAATCTAAACCAAAAGTACGTTCTTATTTGATCGTTTTTTTGTTTGTTTGTTTTTTTTTAAGATTTCGTAATTTTAATAAAAGAATTAGACAAGAATAGTCAGGATATGTCTAGCTTATCTTTCTGCGATTCTGCAGATTGGTTTTAAAATGACAAAAAAAAAAAAAAAAAACCCAAACTAAACAAAGGCGATTATTCAACATCTAAGATCCAATTAAATCGGTGTAAAAAGCTGAATATCCCCATCATTAGATTTCTAGAGATTCAAATGTGTTTGGTCACCGAATGTTAACAGATTATCACTGAACTCGCCTGTTTTTTAAAGATATGAGTATTTAAGGAAACTGCCGGTATAATAAAAAAAATAAAAATAATAAAAATAAAGGGGAAAATGATGGATAAAAAACAAACATTGAGAAAAACAGAAAGACAAAAAATAAACAGCTAAGAATAAAAAAATTAATAACAAAAAACAATCTACCAAAAAACTACTGTAAAAAAAAAGGCAAGAATTTAAGGAATGTAATAAAAACGTCACAATCGCGTTATTTATTGGCCTTTGATTCAACAAAAATGGGGAGCTGGCAAACAAAGAAGTTCACCTTTGGAATAAAAAAAAAAGAAAAAAAGTAAAAAAAAAAAGTAAACTTATCCTTCACAAGGATTTTCTTCCCTGCAACACTGGAAATATGAAAGGATAGAACTTTTACTGGAAGAAATATCTCCACATTCAAAGTTTGATAATAAATAAAGCTGCACACCACTTGACCTAACATTCGGGTCATCCATATATTCTTTGTTTTTTAGAAATAATTTTATTATGCGGCAATTTTCAATCCCACGATAAACAAAAGAGGATGCTAGTCCAGTAGTAACCTCCAACAGATTGTGAAGAACGGAGCACAAAATCGGTGACGTCAGAACTATTGTAAATTATACAGAGTTTTTAATAAGTATGGAACACAAAAAGTGACTTAATGACTTTTTTACACCTTTATTTTTATTTTTCAAAGTGCAATTAATAATTAATGTTTGTTATAATTTTGTTAGGTTTTAGGATTTACACAGTTTAATGATTAATAATATCATAAATATATGTATATTAAATAAAAATGTTTACCATTCGAAATGTGTATTTAATGTATGAACATTCTTAAAAGTAATTTCTCGTATATTACAAAAATAAAATAAAACCAAACTAGTCCGCGTTAATGATATCAATGTATCTGTAGGTGTGTCAGAAATTTCGTGAAAATAGTGAATAATTCCACCCCATCTTTCCAAGCTTATAACTCCTCGAAAACCCTAATTCTTTTTTTCAATTAAAGGAGCAAGGACCAAGGTTTCATTAAAAAAAGAAAACAAAGAAAAACAACGTGTTTAAAAAAAAAAAAAAAGGTTTTTAACTTCGGATTTTACAGGTAAATTTCTAAAAAAAAACAGTACTTTTTTGTTTTAAATTTGAATATATTATTTATTGACCTTTTCTCTTCAATTTGCGATATATAAAACTTTGGTGCATAAATTAATTATTTACTTTTTAATACACATTTCAAAATGGGAGGCGTGAATTATTCGACCTCCTGTCTTTCCAAGCTTATAACTCCTCGAAAAATGTAATTCAAGCCCTAATTTTTTTCAATTAAAGGAGCAAGGACCAAGGTTCCATTAAAAAAAAGAAGAAAAAACAAATAACGTGGTTTAAAAAAAACGGTTTTAAACTTCAAAATTTACAGGCAAAATTCTAAAAAACACTATGTTTTTTTTTGTTTTAAATTTGAATATATTTTTTATTGGCCTTTTCTCTTCAATTTGTGAGTAAATTAATTATTTAATTTTCGGTGAGTAAATTAATTATTTACTTTTTAATATACACGTGAAAATGGGGGGGGGGGTGAATTTAAAATAAACGTTTGTCCAAAATATTATATTCAGTTTATTGGAAAGAACATAAAATTTCACATTGACCCTGAAAATATCGTAAAAATAGAATCAATAGAAAAATTTTGATAGATTTTTAAAGTTTAAAAATTGAAAAATATTGAGTTCGGAAAATTCATTACTGCTTAAAAAATATATATTTCTATTACTTTTAAAACAACTTTAATAGTTTATTTTGGAAGTATAATCCATAAAGAAAATAAACAACCCACTTTTAACAGAGAAATGACGAGATTTTTATATTTTATTTGCAGTTCCGTGTTAGGGGTGTCAAAAATTCCTACAAAAATTCTGATACACCTACCTGTAAGAAAACAAAAACTCAAAAACAATAAAAAAAAAAATTATATGTTACTCAATAAACTTTTTATACATTTATTTTTATGCAGAAATTTATGAATAAATAAACATTTACAATTAAAAAATGGATGAAAAATAGTATAAGACTTACCTTTGGTAAAACAAATAGATTTCTTTTTAACGAACTACACAGACGAGAGTTAATCGTTTTAAATTAATTTTAATGTTCTCTGTTGGCGAAAGTTATGTAAATAACGGGAATGTTAATTAGAGGCCTCCGTACATTTTTGAAAAAGACCTAAAAAAATAAAGTTGCCGCTATCTCAATTAAAACAATCAAATCAAAATTATTTCCGATTTTAACTTTGCCAATAGTCATATATTCTATTGTATGAATATATATTTTTTAATATCGGACACCAGCTATAAAAAAATCTATGTTTAAACTTCATATCGCGGAATATTGGAAGTTAATATCATCTAAATCTTTTTTAAATTAATCATTTTTTAGAATTCTGTTTTTTTTATTTTCTGTAATTCAAATAATTATATTATCGAGAAAAATATTATTGAAAAAAAAAACGCGTTGATTTTTTAAACATAATATTGATTTATATCAATTTTTATTTACAACTTTAAGGTAAGTGAAATAAATATATTATTATTATTATTATTATTATTATTATTATTATTATTATTATTATTATTATTATTATTATTATTATTATTATTATTGGCTCACATGGAGCTTTCACACAAATAAACAACCGATCGGTTTGGAGACCTATGGTGTTTTCTGGAAGCTGAGTGACAATAAGTCTCCCCAGACGTCCAGCTCTCTCCACCTCCTTCGATAGCATTTGCAAATAAATTTGCGTCATCGCAACAGCCCCATACCATTGATTTCTCGCTGGTAGTGGCCATTGGTTTGTACTGGAATTTGAGTGGCACTAAGCCTCCTCACGATCCCAGTTCTCTTCGCGCTTGTCCAGCAGAGGTCTGGCCAGCGCTCTCTCTTCAGTCTTTCCATCCTCCTTGACCCTTCTCGGCTCTTGGGTATCACTTTTCTATTGGGGGTGGCGGTGATGAGACAATGGGGGGATGCATGATGGTGGTGTAGAACTTGTTGATATGCAGCTTTGGCGTTCTTCATTCCCTGTAACGCTTCTTTGTTATATTGTCTTGTGTTATTCCCCACATTCTAGGGTTTTCCTTAATATTTCAGCCGTTTTCTTTATCGTTAGGCATTGTATTTTTGCAGATATTCCTCTGATTCCAATTTTTGCCATTCTGTTTTCGAAGTTTTTCGGAATTGTTCCGAGTGCTCCTACTATTATCGGTACTATTTTGATTTTCTTCATCATCTAAATCCCTTTTAACTCTCTGGCTAGCTCTGTGTATTTGCTTCGTTTCTCCTTTTCTTTCATGCTCACCCTGTGGTCAGCTGGGACAGCAAAGTCTACGATTTGACAGGATTTTTCTTTCTTGTTAATTATTACGACATCTAGTCTTCTTGCTTGGATGGGTTTGTCCGTCTGTATGTCCATGTCCCATAGGATTTTGTGGTTCTCGTTTTTGAGTGCTGTTGCGGGTTTATGCTTGTACCATTTGTCTGTACGCTCAAAATGCAGTCGTTTGCATAATTCCCAGTGCACCGCCCTCCCCACTTGGTCATGTCTGTTTTTGTATTCCCTTTGGGCCAGTTTGCTGCATTCACTTACTATATGGTCTATTGTTTCGTCTCTCTGTCCACATAGTCTGAATTTGCTGTTTTCTTGTGTTTTATCGATCCTTGCTTTGATATGGTTGGTTCTTATCGAGTTATCTTGTGCTGCAGTTATTAGAGATTCAGTTTCTCGGTTTATATGTCCTTTTCGCATCCATGTCCAGGTGTTCTCGTTATTCTCATCTTTTATCATTCTTATGAATCTTCCGTGGAGTTGTTTCTCTTCCCATTTCTCTTTTGTCGTTTGTCTCTCTGTTTTCTGTTTTGTTGTTTTTTTTTTTTGGTGTCTCTCGCTGCCATAATTATCCTTCAGTGTTTTGCATTATGTATTTTTCTAGTTCTTTTTTCATATCCTTCGCACAGTCTTCTATACAGATCAGTTCTCTCCTGCCGTCTTTCCTTTTCACGTAAAGTCTGTCAGTATCGTCCTTTGGGTGTAGTGCATTTTTTTTTTATTACATTTTCACCCCAAACAAAGCACATTGCCACTTTGGTGTAGGGGGCTACTATCATGGGCAACAACTACTGGGTACTATGTTGGGATTTGGGTGGCAAGATGTCGGTTCACGTTACACTTGAACTTCTGCATGTCAGTACAGTTGGGGAAGCAGTGGCCTGGAATGGAATTCCAGAGTTTAGCGGTTCTGGGGAAGAAACTACTGGAGTAGAAAGATCTTTTACATCTAGGGATCTCTACTGTGTGGGGGTGGGATTTAGTTGCCTATCGGGTTTGTCGAGGGTGTCTATGTTGTGGGGGCACAAGTGTCTGCAGTTCGTCAGAGCATTCACCATTAAAATACTTGTAGAACAGGCAGAGGGATGCAATATCACGTCGATGGGACAGAGGCTGAAGCTTAGATGCCAGTTCAGGGCCTATCAGATTGACGATTTTCTTTTGAACCTTGTCTAGGAGCGAGAGACTAGTAGCAGATGCACCAGCCCAAATGTGACAGCAATACTCCATACATGGGCGAATGGTGGCCTTATAGAGGTACAGGATACTTTCAGGTGTTAGTAGTTTTCTAGCACGGTAGAGAGAGAGCCCACCTTCTTTGCAACGGCCCTGGCAACGCTTTCAATGTAATTGTTCCAAATCATGTTTCCTGTAAACGTTAGGTCAAGCAGTTCGAAAGACGTACTCTCAAATAAAGAGTAACTGGCCATTGCTATTGGTGGCATAGAAGGTTTCTTGTAATTATTGAAGGAAACCAGTTTAGTCTTGGCAGTATTGAATGTGACCATTCATTTTTGTCCCCATTCCACTACAGATTGGAGGTCATCCTCTAGTGTTTTGCCATTTCTTTAGATATATGTTCATTTGTTTTCCTGTCATGCCTGTTATAGAGTGTAGTGTCATCAGCATATATACCCATCTCAGAGGTAATTTTGTCGGGGAGGTCATTTATGAATATTAGGAACAATAGAGTTCCAAGGATAGACCCCTGAGGCACTCCCGCATTTATATCATATTGTTTAGATGTACGACCGTCGAGGACAACCTGGATTTTTCTCTTATCTAAGAAGGATTTAATTATTTTAAGTATTCTACCAGTGATACCGTATGATCTAATTATCCTGAGGAGACCCTCATGACACACTCTGTCAAAAGCCTTATATATATCTAGAGCTACCGCTCTGCCCTCCCCCGCTTTGTCCAGTGAATGGTATATACGTTCAGAGATTACAGTTAGGATGGCTGCTGTGGAACAGACTTGTCTAAATCCATATTGTTTGTCAGTCAGAAGTTTAGCATCTGTAAGGTGATGGACTAGAGCATGGTTAATTAAGGTCTCAAATATTTTGGTGAAAAGTGGGAGGAGGCTAATGGGTCGATAATTAGATGGTTCAGTTCTTTCACCAGAATTCTTGAATACTGGTACCACAGAAGCAGTTTTCCAACAGTCCGGAAAGCAAGATTCATTAAGGCATTTGTTGTAGAGTTTGGAGAGAACTGGAGCTACTTCGGCTGAGCACTTTTTTAATAGCACAGCTGGGATGAGATCGGGTCCACATGCTTTGGAAGTGTCAAGGTTTTTTATGATAGCATGCACCTGAGCAGGGGTGATTTTTAGATTGTCTAGCGTGGCGTCTGTCTGCAAAGGAAAGTCAGGCAGGGGGTGGTTGAAAGGGTCCAGTGTGGAGTTTGAGGCAAACCGACTGGAAAGCATGTTAGCCTTCTCGGTTGCTGAGCAAACAACCTCATGATTGTTGGTTAGTGGGGGAATTGTTGATTGCCCATTATTTACTACATTGTTGTAGATTTTCCAGAAGTCACGCGTTCCTAATTTTTGTGCTTCTATGTGTTTTTTAGTGGTTTCAGTAAATTCTCTCTTAGCTGTCATTATTTCTTTCTTGACGTTACTTCTAGCTTCTATATACGTCAGTCTGTTTGAACTGGACTTATGTCGGTTAAATCTGTGATATGCATGCTGCCTTTGAGCAATGGCAGTTGTGCAAGTAGAAGTAAACCATTGGGGAGAGTGGGGCTGGCCATAAAATTTCCGTATAGGAACATGTGCTTCAATTGCCGTTTTGAACCATTCAGTGGTCTCATTTGCGCACTGTTCAGCAGGAAGAGAAAAAATATTTCCCCATGGGGCATCTCTGATAAGATCTCTGATGGCTTCCTAGTCAGCCTTTTTATAATATCTCATTTGAGCACTGGCTCTTCAGTCTTGGGTCTAGAGTTTAGGGCGATTTCGACCATTATCACTGCATGATCAGCATTCCCCAGTGGGCTATCAGCATTTGTTATACAACCCTCGGGAACTATGGTCAGAAACAGATCTAGAAGTGATGCTTGTTGTTCTTGCTGGTCAGGGAAACGGGTTGGAAATGTAACCATTTGTGATAGGGAGTGAGGTATAGCGAAGCTATGTGTTTAGCTGCCCGCTGCATCTGTGTGAGTAGAGAATCCAAGCCAGTTTTTGTGGTGGACATTAAAGTCTCCAAATACATGTACTTGTGCACTAGTGTCGAGGGAGAGTGCTGTGTTTATGCTGTCAGAGACTTAATTATGATGCATATGATGCATGGTCATGAGTTTCCTGGTTTTCTGGTCGAGTTGTCTCAGTTCTTTTTTTGCCCACTCTATAAACGGTCCAGAGTATCTTACTAGTGATACTGCCCATGTATTTATACCTTTTAGTAGATTCCTGCTATATAATTTCGTTTACAGGAGTTTTCTTGTTCTCCTGAGGTATTCCTTTCCAATTTTCTCTTTCATTTCTGTTGCTCTGATGGTGTCCGCTTCCAGAATTCCCAAGTATTTATAGTCGTCTTGTTCCTCTAGTGCCCTCATTTCTGTTTAGTTGGGTAGTTCCATCTGGATATCTTGGCTTAAAATCCTAGTAGTGTTGATTAGTGTCTCTAGCTCCTTTTTGGTCCTTGCAAAAAGTTTCAGATCGTCCATGTACATCAGATGGTTCATTTTTTCCTCTGTATTGGAGAACTTGTATCCGGCTTGGCACTTTCTCAGAATACTGTTCAAGGGCATCATGGCTATGATGAACAGTAGTGGTGATAGTGAGTCTCCTTGAAAGATGCCGCTTTGTATGTGAATTTCTATTATGTGTTGTCCATCGGCTGTCAATTCCAGTCTCCATGTTTTCATTGCATTTTCTATTACGTTGGTGATCCCGCTTGGTATTTTATACATTTTTAGGCATTCTATTATCCATGCTTGGGGGATCCTGTCGTACGCTTTTTTGTAGTCAATCCATGCCATGGCTAAATTCTTTCTCCTCCTTTTTACCTCCTTTAGGATTTTTTGATCTATATATAACAGGTCATGTGTTCCTCTTTTTCCTTTTTGGCATCCATTCTGCTCCTCCGGGATGAGTCCACGGTTATTCAGGGAGTGGTAGATTTGTTCCTTCAGTTGCGCTGTCAGTATCTTTCACATAGTTGGTAAGCACGTGATTGGCCTATAGTTGCTAGGGATGGTTCCTTTCTTCGTGTCCTTCTGTAGCAGTGTGGTTCTACCTTTTGTTATCCAGTCTGGTATGCTTGCTTCCTGTATACATCTTCTCAGGTTTTGGGTTAACCTTTCGTGTAAGGTTGTGAATTTTTTGAACCAGTATGCATGTATCCCGTCGTGCCCTGGTGCTCTCCAGTTTGCCATTTTTCCTATGGTTTTCTTTAAGGTTTCCTTGTTGATTTCATTCACTGTTCCTTCTTCTATTTGTTGTAACTCTTCTTTCATGTCTTTCAGCCATTCGGCATTTCTATTGTGATCTCGTTGCTCTTCCCATATTTTACTCCAGTAGAGTTTTGTTTCTGTCGGATTTGGTTGTTCTGTTTTTGTTTTTCCTCCGTTCACATTTTGGTAGCATTGGCTTTCATTAGTTTCAAATGTTCTGTTTTGTTTGCATTGTTCAGATTTATATCTATATCGTCTCAATCTCGCTTCTTTTGCTTTTATTTTTTGGTCCAGTTCTTCATGTTTCTTGTTTAGCCTCTCCCTGTCAGTTACATTTCCAATGTTCCGTTTTCTCCACATTGCTTTCTTCCTGTTGATTATTTTGGTTTCTTTTTTATGTTTGTGTATTTGGGTTTCTAGTCTTATTTTCCATCCAGGTTTTGTCGATCCGTTTGTCCCCGGTTGTTTTTCTGCTTTGAGATTCGTGCTTACCATTTTGGTGCCTGCGTAAATTAGGTTGTTTAAGTCTGTGATTGTATTTGTTGGGATATGTGGGAGGAGCTTGTTAACCTTCTCTGTTTCTGCTTTTAGTTTCTTCTGCTCTTGGTTCCTTAACGATGGTAGCTTTGTTTTTTCCTCGTTCATCAGCTGTATTATTTTATTTACTTCATTTGCTTCATTCTCTGTTAGTAATGTTTCATTGTTCTCGGTTTCCACGTTTGTATACTTTGTTCTTTATTGGTCCTCAGTTATTATTATTATTATTATTATTATCATTATTATTATTATTATTATTATTATAACTCATCAGCTTTAAAAGATGTTGCAATTTTTATGGGCTTAAATTTATTTTAATGAAATATAGGGAGGGGGAGAATACCTAAAAAATTATTTCACCTCATATATTTAACGAAACCTACTTTTAATATGTACGTTAATTTAAAAATGAATCAAAATTCGAATTGTGGCAAGTTAAATTTCTGGGATATCTACGAATCCAAAAGCTACACAAAGTACTACAAACACAACCTGAAAACAGAAACGACCCCGACTTCATTGAAAAGAACGCAACTGTCTTTGCGGAATTAATACAGTGTTTAGATGACCGAAGTCTATCATTGGTAATGAGAGAAGCTCTGGACGACGGCTGCAAAGCATTAAACATATTGAGAGAGCATTATTTATCGAAAGGAAAACACAAAATTATTTCTTTATACACTGAACTGACCTCTCTAAAACGAATGGAAGCCGAAACTATTACTGATTATATTATAAGAGCCGAGACAACTGCAAATTCTTTAAAAATGTCTGGTGAAGTTATAAGTGACAGTCTGTTAATTTCCATGGTCCTTAAGGGATTACCGAATGATTTCAAGCCATTTACCACCGTGATAACCCAGAAAGAAAAACCCATGACTTTTAGCCAATTTAAGGTAGCACTCAGAAGTTACGAAGAAACTGAAAAAATGATCACAGGAAAAAACGAATCCACAAATATCATGAAATTTAAAAATACACACATAAAAACACCAAAATCGAATTATACCCATGCCAGGAATAAAAAACGCAACTTTGCCAAAAGCAAGTTTTTTCCTAAGAAAAGTACAAAAATTATTTGCTATAATTGTGGACGACCTAATCACAAGAGTTTCTAATGTAGATACAGGACTCAAAATGGCGACTACATTAAAAATGTAGAGAACTCTGTTAGCGAACATACATTTCTATTTTCGTGTACATTTGATGCTTCAACAAACAATAATAATTTTCTTGTCGATTGTGGGGCCACGGCACATGTGATTACAAAGGAATCTGATTTTATCAATTTTGATCCCAACTTTAAGCCACAAAATCATTTTGTAGAACTGGCTGACGGGAGTCGAGTCAATGATATCGTTTTGAAAAGAGGCAATGCGAAAATCTTGCTAAAGAACAATAAAGATGAACAGTGTTTCTGTATTCTAGAAAACCCTTTTCTAATCCCAAAATTTAAACAAAATATATTTTCTGTACAAGCTGCCACAAAACAAGGTGCAAATATAAACTTTAGCTCCAATAAATCAAAACTGGTATACCCGAATGGAACTGTATTCGACATTAAAGAAAATGGAAGACTATATTATTTAAATAGCGTAGTCTCATCAAAATCCGCCTGCCATGATCTACAGACATGGCATAAAATTCTTGGACACTACAATATTTCTGATATCAAAAAGTTGCCGACTGTAGTTGATGGGATGCAAATACAAACATCAAAAACCTTCAACTGCGACGTCTGTACGCAAGGGAAAATGACAAACTATCAAAACAAGATACCAGACAAAAAGGCAAAAAAAATCCTATCAATGGTGCATTGTGACTTGAACGGCCCCGTAGAACCAATGGCCAGAGAACATTATAGATATGTGTTGAATTTCGTAGATGACCATTCGGGTTTAATAATGGTTTACTTTTTAAAGAATAAATCTGATACCCTACTAGCAACTAAGAAACATTTAGCCGACATGGCCCCCTACGGTGAAATCAAGTGTATTCGCTCTGACAACGGTACGGAATTCACCAATAAAGACTTTGAACTTTTACTAATTAACCATCATATCAGGCACGAAACATCAGCTCCTAGACCGCCACAAACGGGACTGCTGAACGTGCGTGCCGGACACTTTTTGAAATGGCAAGATGCCTACTCATTGAATCAAAACTCCCTAAGAACCTCTGGACGTATGCACTTATGGCGGCAGCCTATATACGCAACAGGTGCTTTAACAAAACACTATCTAAAACTCCATATGAATCCTTCTGCGGTAAAAAAAACAAATTTAAGCAGAATGCATATATTTGGTTCAACTTGCTTCGCATATATAGAGAAAAAGAGTAAATTGAATATTAAAGACGACAGAGGTATATTTCTTGGATACGATAAAAACAGTCCAGCCAATTTAATATTTTTCCCGAAAAAAATAAAATAAAAAGAATCCGGTGTGTAAAATTCACAGACACGTTTAATTTTACAGACGAAAACCCGTTACATGAAGAGGATGAAATTATATTACCTCAAATAATTAGAACAAACGAAAACAATAAAAATGACGGAGACGAGAGTGTCCATGATGATGATGATGATGATGATGATAAAGTCGAAAGATATCCCAAAAGAAATAGAAGACGACCCGAATTTTTTTGTGGTCGACAATATAAAGGATTATCAAATCGACTATTGCTATTCAATAGAAAATGTGCCAAAAAGCTTTAATGAAGCAATTAATTCAGAACATTGTGATGAATGGAAAGTTGCCATGAAAAAAGAAATAGATGCCTTAACCGAAAATGATACCTATACGGTAGTGCCTCTCCCAAGAGATAAACATGTTATTTCTACCAGATGGGTCTTTACAAAAAAAGAGTGCAGCATCAGGCGTAGAACAGTACAAAGTAAGATTTGTTGCTAAGGGGTGCTCTCAGATTTACGGTAAAGAATACTTTTCTACGTTTTCACCGACCACAAACCTAACGACAATCAGAATTTTACTGCAAGTCGCATCACAATATGACCTAAACATCCATCAAATGGACTTTAAAAATGCTTATTTGAATGCCCCAATAGACTGTGAAATTTATATTACCCCTCCAGAGGGATTTATAATGAAAAATAAAAATAGCGTGTGGCGACTTAACAAGTCATTATATGGTCTAAAGCAGAGTGCTCAGTGTTGGAACACAGTATTTCATGATTATATTATTAAACAACAATTTAGACAATGCGCTGTAGACCCCTGTTTATATACCCAACACAAAGACGATAAACTACTGGTTTTGGTTTTGTGGGTCGATGATATTTTAATCGCCTCAAATTGTGACATAATGTTAACTGATGTTAAGAACAAATTAAGTAAAAGATTCAAAATGATCTTGGCAAAATATCCTGGTTTCTGGGGATAGAATTTACTCAAAGCAAAGGACTTGTTACGATGACTCAATCGAGATACATCTACAAAATACTATTAAAATTTGGAATGGGAGAGTGCAAGAAACGCTCTACACCGGTCGAAAATGATATTAATAAAAATATACACACAGAATCTGAAATAATAAATGGCACACAATATCGCGAAATTATAGGTAGTCTTATATATTTAATGACTGCAACCAGGCCCGACATATGCTATACAGTAACAAAACTGTCACAAAAATTATCACGACCGTCAATGAAGGATTTAAACAGAGCTAAACAAGTCCTACGTTATTTAAAAGGAACTAAAGAACAGAAGTTAGTATTTAGAAAATCAAGAAATCCCCTAAAATTAGAGGGGTTTTCGGATTCAGACTGGGCAAACGACGAAGATCGCAAGAGTGTATCTGGATATTGTTTCAGACTCTCAGAAAATGGGCCTATTATTTCATGGAAATCTAAAACGCAACAGACTGTATCTCTCTCTACGTGTGAAGCAGAATTTATCGCGATCACACACACGACCCAGGAAGCACTCTACCTTTAAAATATCCTGAATACTATTTTAGAGCCAGAATTGATTACAAGCCCCGTAGTAATTAATTGTGATAATCAAGCCAGTATAGTCTTAGCACAGAACATGATAATCAACCAAAGATCTAAGCATATAGATATAAAATACCATTTCATAAAAAACGAGATAAAAAAGAAATCCATTATTTTGAATTACATATCATCAGAACAAAATATCGCTGATGTATTTACGAAACCGGCGACAAGGATAAAGCTACAACGTTTTTTCTCAAAACTTGTTGGTGAATTCGACTGAATAATTTTTTTTTTTCACTGCCCTGTATGTATATAGATTTCTATATATCAAACAAAAAAAATAGTCCTGGACAAGACGTTAAACTGTATCCATTTTATTTGTATTAACACTTTAACCTACTAATGCGTAACTAATACTTTTCTTAAAAAAAAAAAAAAATCTTTGTAATTTTCCTTTTTGACATTTGAACACGATTAAAAATGGCGTCTTTTTAAATGCTAAAATTCTAAGAGCCAAATGATTTCTAATTTTTGTTATGTCTAAGTGAATATAAAAATATATATTTATTTTTGAGCAGAACAAACACAAGGGACTTCCCCATTATAAAAAATAGGGAGGATGTTGCAATATTTTGGGATTAATGGGGTAGTTATTTAATTGCCGCCCACATCGGCAATATTTGGCACAATGCCTGGAAAGTGGGAACCCCGCAGGCTCCCCTAAAGGAGGGGCACTCCTGCAATTTTAAAAATTGCCTGAGTAACCCCGTCGGCATTCCCCGGTCGGGGCGCCTCAGGCAGCAAGCAATAAACTTGCCCCACCGGAAAGCCCGGTGGCAAGGCCTGGGAGGGTGGACCTCCTAGATATTACCTAGGTGTACCTCAGTCCAACAGGTGCTGGGCCGGTTCCCGGCCCCTCACCTGTTGGGCTGAGTGTCAAGTGACGAATCCTTGACTTGTACTACCCTGTCTCCATGCAGCCGAAGCCGCTAGGAGACATCCCATTACAACAGTGTTGTAATGGGATTAATGGGGTATATATTTAATTGCCGCCCACATCGGCAATATTTGGCATAAGGCCTGGAAAGTGGGAACCCTGCAGGCTCCTCTAAAGGAGGGGCACTCCTGCAATTTTAAAAATTGCCGGAGTAACCCCGTCGGCATCCCCGGTTGGGGCGCTTCAGGCAGCAAGCAATAAACTTGCCCCACCGGAAAGCCCGGTGGTAAAGCCTGGGAGGGTGGACCTCCTAGGTATTACCTAGGTGTACCTCAGTCCAACAGGTGCTGAGCCGGTTCTCGGCCCCTCACCTGTTGGGCTGAGTGTCAAGTGACGAATCCTTGACTTGTACTACCCTGTCTCCCTGCTAGGAGACACATCCCATCACAAGAGTGTTGTAATGGGATTAATGGGGTAGATATTTATTTGCTGCCCACCTCAGCAAAATGTGGCACAAGGCCGGAAAGTGGGAACCCTGCAGGCTCCCCTAAAGGAGGGGCACTCCTGCAATTTTAAAAATTGCCTGAGTAACCCCGTCGGCATTCCCCGGTCGGGGCGCCTCAGGCAGCAAGCAATAAACTTGCCCCACCGGAAAGCTCGGTGGCAAGGCCTGGGAGGGTGGAACTCCTAGGTATTACCCAGGCGGTGTACCTCAGTCCAACAGGTGCTGGGCCGGTTCCCGGCCCCTCACCTGTTGGGCTGAGTGTCAAGTGACGAATCCTTGACTTGTACTACCCTGTCTCCCTGCTAGGAGACACATCCCATCACAAGAGTGTTGTAATGGGATTAATGGGGTATGATCCCACACAGTCGGACGATTCTATTTATAAACGATGCTGCTAAGAACTGACGAATCAAATTAATTCACGTTCTGCTACCAACCAATCAGAAACCAGAATTGCTTCATAAATATTAAACCTTTTCTGGAGCAATTTCACATGTTCTTTTCCCGGGTTTCGACACGGTAAGAATATTTTGTTCTGTGGAACTGTCTACTACAAACAAGTCACCTCCCAGGACTTGTGTGTAACAGCGAACCATCTGAAACTGTTCTGAAACTCAACATGGCTTACACTTCTAGAAGTATCTAAATTTTCATGAAAATCTAACCATTAGTTGATTTTTGC
Organism: Euprymna scolopes; assembly: GCF_053919585.1. NCBI lineage: Eukaryota > Metazoa > Mollusca > Cephalopoda > Sepiida > Sepiolidae > Euprymna > Euprymna scolopes. The sequence continues at coordinate 26,212,070 of NC_136505.1, read as the reverse complement.
TAGATTTTTTAAACATAGGTATGTTTACGGCTTCTCAATGGTCACTACATAGGAACGTTGTTTTAAAGCATCGATAATGTAAACATGATTTTAATCTCGCATTTTCATTATTTTCGTATGCTGTAAAAAAAATTTTTTTTAAATATTAGCAGTTTATTTGAAATTTCCTCTTTTAAATGGTATACAAGTTAGGATAATAATATTAACTTAAATTACAGTTACATCATGTTACATATGGGGGAGTTACATCTGTGGTGTGCGTTGGGGGTATCCAAAGTCCAGAATTCAATCTATTTAAAAATACAGGGAATTTTTTAATGATGTACGTACTTGTTACGGAGCAAAAATATCATATTCCAAAAATTATATAAATTGATCAAGTAGATTTTTTTAACTAAGAAAATAAAATTTTACGGTGAAGCAAGAACTGTGTCTCGCTCCGCCATATTTAAAATTCATCACTGGTTATCTCCCCCTTAAAAACCTCTCCAAATAATAGAGATTAAAATGTAACTTGTAATTGCTACAATTTTCTATTAATCGCCAAAAACTGTAAAAAATGATTTTCGATGTATAAAAAAATATTGATCTATTTACGTAAGTTTTGGAATATAACAAGACGGATCCGTACATCATAAAGATTTTTCTGTATTTATTTTTTTAATTAGGTTGTAATTGCATCATAATGAGAAATTTGATAACAGCCATTTCTTTCTTAGCTCTATTTTTACATTAGGTTCTTTAGATTGTAATTTAGACATTTACAGCAAAACCCCACATCTTCACTGCTGAGGTTTCTAGATGCCGAATACCCTTTTATTCTAATAGCATATTCTCTCAGACTGGCAGACTGAGATTCCCTTCTTGTTTCCTGATTTCCTGACTCTACTGACATGCAGAAGTGCAAGTATAATGCAAACAGACCTTGCTGCTCAACTCCTCACAATCTTCTGTCAGATACGATCCCAAATTGTAGCCCCTTACGACCAAGTGGCAACACGCCTTGTTTAGGGTGAAAAGCATAAAAAACCTTGTACTAAGAGGATTCAGTTCTTATGAAGTTAATTCTAAGTGTTAAGGAGAATCCTGAATTAATCTCGGAAACGATCAACGCAGTTTACGATTTCAAAACTCTCGAAAGTCAGAATTAGGTTATTGTAGAATATTTTTTTAATTCAGCCTCTCTCTCTCAAAAAAAAAAAAATAAATAAATAAATAAAAAAAATAAAAGAGAGAAAAATTGAAAAAAAAAACTTCCTGGAAAGATTGCTTTGGAATCATAAACTGCTTCGGTAATTTCCGGAACTTACTCGGAATTCTGTATCAATGTGTGAAACTGGCACCATAAGAACTGAAATCGTCAGGGTAGCTATTTTTTACAAGAAAAAAAAACTCCTGAAAAAGAAGGTTTACTCTGAAAACACAAACTGCTTTGGCAATTTCTGGGATTTAATCGGGATTCTGTATCAATATGCGAAACTGGCGTTATAACAACTAAAATCATCACGCGATACGTATAATCTATAATTTATTAATATGAGAAAATTCTAGTGAAACAAGGGTTTTACACTCCAACTTTTGATTCAAATATGATCAGCTTAGAGAAAATTCCAAGACAACGGAAGAAATGCCGAAGTAATCAAATAAACACTGGTGTCATTTTTTTTAGTTTTCTTTCTCCTATGTTAGTTGCTTTACCAAACACTTGAGATGCTAATTCTATGTCACCAGTAGTTTAGAGGAGGTGCATTTATATGTTTTCCCAAGAATATTAGAGAAAGTGATTTTATGGTCACTTCCACTTCCAAACCTACAACACCAAGTGGCCATTTATGTACAAAACTTATATCATGTCTATATTATGATGGCGATGTGAGTTTTAGATAGGTTTTGGAGTCTAGAAGAACGTGTTTATTTCCATCCCGCAGTGAGAAGATGTGACACAAGGGTCGGAAATTGGGATTGAAAACTCATAATTTCACATCCACATTTTCATTTCCTTTCTTTCGATCAACGTTTATGATTTTTAATGTGAACCAGAAAATTATTGTCTTAAAGTTATTTATTTCCCTCTCACGGCGAGGAGATGTGACAGAAGGCTCAGAAAATGGGATTGAAGAGTCTGCGCCCCCAAGAAGGAGCTCTCTGACGTGCAAAAAATGCCTAGACAACCCTGTCGGCATTCTCCAGTATAGGCGCCTCAGACGATTAACAATAGCCTAGCCCCTTCTCAAAGAGAGAAGGCAAAGCTTGGGAGGGTGGGCCTCCTAAACTGTACAAGACTTGGAAAGTGAGACTGAAGAGTTATCGCCCCCTAGAAGGAGCACTCTGACTTGCAAAAAATGTCTTGACAACCTCGTTAGCATTCCCTGGTAGGGGCGTCTGGGACGATTTGCAACGAAGTAACCCCTTCTCAAAGAGACAAGGCAAAGCTTGGGAGGATGGACCTCCTAGAACTACACAGGATCAGCATCATACCGCAATCAACAAGAAAAATGTCATTACAAGAATGGTCTAGACTGTTGATTTTGGTATTGAGATAAAAAAAAACAGCGGCATCGAAATGTCTAGAAGATTATGGGAAACCTGGTAGATGAAACAATGTCTAATGATAACAGATGATAACAGACATAAAGAGACAATATGTAACTTAATGTAATTATATTTTCTACTTAATGTTTTATCTTTAAGATGTTTTTGATGATTCGAGGTATCACCTCCTTTTCAAAGTCATGTGTTGGACAGAAGTAAGGATTCACCTCTCTTCTACCATGGGAAAATGTGACAAAAAGCCGGAAAATGGGGATACAAAGGCTACCTTGCAAGAGGCAGTGCACTTTGGCCCAATAAAAAAGGCGTGAACAGTCAAATCGGCATTCCTCGCAGAAGTGATTTAGATGATTAGCAAGAAATAAACAATCTCCAAAAGCGAGAAGGTAAAAAATAGGATGAATGACTTCCTAAGATTGCAAAAAACAATGCCTCAACTCGACAGAACGGGGCAACTGATGCTATAGCAGCCTGTTCTGTTGGCGTTACTGTCAAAGACATATTCAAGGCTTGTATGAAATGCCAAAAAGTTTTTCGGCATGTGATTACCAAAAATAGGTTGAATATGGCTGCAATGATGAATGTGTAGCCACGGAGAGTATATGGGAAGTTATTAGATAAATATTCATTTATTTTTGTTTTATGCTTAGAAATTATTTTTTTTTTATTTATTTACTAGCAATGATACCTGAACTTTGCGTGGGACTTTGCTGTATGCTTGGGTACCTGCTTTGGGGGCATCCTTGCAGTAAATGGATGTTGCAAGAACAACTATTTCTTAAGGTGTTTAAAATTTTTAACTACCTCCTAAAGTGACTGAAAATCCAACTATAAACTTTAAATCAAGTAGGTTGTATCAAAGTTAGCACTTATATTGTTACGCATCAAAATTGAAATAATTACAAAGAATCATAATGGTTAACATCTGTTTAGTATCACGAAAACCTTTTTTTTTTTTGTGTCTTTCTTTTTTTGATATAACAAAGATACCTGCGCCGTGCACGGGACTTTGTTGTGCACTCGGTTGCCTGTGAGTGGTGTGCTATCTCTAGGTCCGAGACCATCAGCATGTCAGATTTTGTCATGATCGATCTAGTGATGTGGGCTGTAGGAGAGTATATAGACATAGGCCTTGACTCATGACCTTTAACCTTTACCTTGGAAAATGGCGTGCACCATCATTATGGCAGGTTTATTCATGATCGGTTCAGTGGTGTGAGCTGTAGGAGAATTGTACACACACACACACACACACACACACACACACACACACACACACACACACACACACACGAACGCTACTACTTTATGGATATAGATGAAACTATCTATATTGTATTTCTCTTAATCTGTTTGTCTGTCTGTATGTCTATCTATGTGTCCATTCCACTTTTTCTGAGAAACTACTGCGACAGTTTGGCTGAAATTTTGTGTAGACCTTGGTTATAATAAGGTGCAGCGAATTGAGTATTATGGCATCAGCTCAATCCATAGCTAGGGATTAATAGAGATTAGTATTTAATGCTAAAATAGGCTCAAATTTAACCATATCAAATTGTCGATTTGGCATAAACGTTTGGCCGTTTTTTAACAGGCTACAAAGTCTAGTTATGTATATATTTTTTTTTAGTTTATTTATTTCTCTTCTTTATGTATTATTTATTTATTTAATTTGTATTTTGTCTTAAATTTAAGTTTTTTGTTCAAATTAAAGTGTTTGCAAATGAGATAAATTAATAGAAGCGTTGGTCACTTATTAGTTGCAAAGCCACTTACCAGAATACCATCCCATTTTGCATGAAGTGTCCTTCAGTTGCTGACTATGTCATGAAGAGTAAACTATTAATACTACTACTAATAATAATCTACTCCATATATTAAAAAGCAGTAAACGCTTATAAGCTCCAAAACTATTGGTTGGAATTGCACCAAATTTGGTATAAAAATGCTGGATCTAATAAAATTAAGATTGCACCTACTAGTGTCTTATGGGTTAAAAAATTACTGTTTTTTTTTTTATTGGGTCACCATGTATAAAAACCAAGATCTACTCGAGGATAAAGGTCAATGAGTCAGAAATGATTGCCAGAGCACTATGAAAATACTAACATTAATTAATGCTATAAACTAATTAAAACTTATGGGGTGGTTTGTGATAAGAATTTGTTGGCATTGGATTTGAAGATGACTATGTTGTAATCAGCAGGGAAGCAATAATGTGGTAATGTGTTCCACAGGTAGGAACCTATTGCCATAGAAAGTTAGTCTGGCGTTTGGCACATAGAGGAAGAAAGGAAAATCCATTTTTATTTTTCATTGTAGTAGAAAATGAATTATTGCTAGAATGCTTTACATGGCAGAAGCAAAGATTACAGCTCAGTCCAGCAGCTTCCATAAAAATAATGATAAATTAACATCTTTTATTACTTTTATAACTACTAATAATAATCATTTCCAAATGATTGTATGAATTGTCTTACATATTACATAAAGAGGTCTAGCGATGCAAGATAAAATGCGGTTAAGAATATTAATAATGACTAACAAGACCTGTGGAAATTCCACAGCAGCATCTTTCATATGTAATGTATTATTGCTGGACGTTCTGAAGACGGTCAGCGTGAACGGAGACCTTGCGATATTATTGTAGCCCTTTCGTTAAAACTGTAAAGGTATTTATCTAAGTAATCTGGTTAATGTAGTATCAGAATATATCTAGTTATTATGGTTTATCTCCAATACATGTTTCCATTGTATGGACGCCCAGTGCGAAAGGAAGACCCACGATATTATTACAGCATTTTTATACAGAACAGATACTACCCTTAGATCCTAGCCAGAAGACCAAAAAGGTATAATTTTAGTTTCACATACTGCACAAAAGCGACACCATTTTTTTTTAAATATTCGGTGATTAGGAGATCCTATTTATTAAAAAGGAAGATAGAATTAGTGTGTCTACTACGAATTTAATGTTCGTCGTATGTTATCAGCTTCTATTCCCCTTTTTAATAAATAAGATCTCCCAGTTGGGTGATTTATAATCTGGAAAACGTGACACACGTACGTAAATAAGTACATACGTTAACGACACTACGGTATTAATATTTAGATACTAAACTAGAGCACCAAAATCCCCCTGAAGTTCATTAAGTTCATCGGAGTACATTCCATGGAAGTACTAATAAAACAAACATAGAGGTGCAACATGATTCGAGAGGGGCTAAAGCTTGGCATACATGCAGTGCAAGATCTATTTGGATAGAAATTATTTTTTGCACCCTGTTCAAGAGGGAGAAACTTCCGATTGGTGCATCAAGCCAGACGTAGCAACAATATTCCACGCTAGGACGAATGGTGAATTCAGAGAAATTTTCTAGCCTAATAGCCTGAGAAAATATTCACGTTAGACAATTAAAATAATACTTTAACGTCTGTTACTAAAAGTATGTCGTATTCTTTAAAAAGTTTTATTGATTTTTTAAAAACATGTATCTTATAGTAAAAAATTCAATCATATATTAATAATATTTTGTTTTAAGGACACGATTACATACAATTGAACGAAACATATGGCGAATTGGGTAACATGGATCCGAGCCAAAAACTAGCAAAAAACATTTAAAAATTAAAATATGCGAGACGATGTATAAATATGAACAAACATGGTTTTAAAAATATTGGAACCAAAAAAAGAAATTAAAAAATAAGTGAGACGTCAGTTTTTCTTTGAACTACAAGTTGTGTTCAAAAAGTTTTATGATGTAAAATAGATTTCGTGTAACAAAAAGAAGCACTAAATAGAATTTTGTGTTTCTTTCAAAATAATTCCCTTCTTATTTAATAACGTAATTAACCGAGAATTGTTATGTGGCAGGATTGCTTCTAATCTTGCCTGTGTAATGTTCATGCTAAAAATGTTTTTTTTTTTCAACATGAGGCTTACCTTAATCATAAAGTTTGAATAGCGGAAGATTCCGATAGAAATTAACAAACTAGAGTATTGGGTATTATTAGATGCTATACAAATATGATCAAGGCATGCTTGAAAAAATATTGAAAACAAAGCAAAAAATTTCAAAATAAATGAAACATTTTTTTAACAACAAAGTTGTGTTCAAAAAGTTTTGTGACTTGGAATAGATTTAGTGAAACAGAAAGGAAGCATAAATAAATTTTTTATTATCTTGATTATTTGGACAATTGTTCCCGTTTTGAGTGTTATTTGGAGAATGTTTCGGCTGATGTAACTTCCGACTTTCTTCAGGTGTATCTTGTTGAATTCGGGAATCTGCACAGAATTTTTACTGATACGCCCGTGGATTAAATTAAAGATTCCGTTCAAAATTCCATGCAGACTCCAGAGTTCGATAGAAACCTTGTATGAATAACACAAAAGGTGAGAAATGTAATCCAAATAACTGAAATAATCCAAATAATTCAAATTAATCAATTAATCGGCTCCGTTGCAAAAAATCATTGAAAAAACTAAGAGCTCATTCTACCATTCCAGAAATTCTCTGCCACTACAAAAGCCAAATACGTCCTAATATGTAGTACTGTTGCCACATCTGGAGGAGGAGCTCCTAAAAATACCATTTCCTGTCTTGACGGTGTAAAAAACCGTCTTCGAAATCTCGTGGGTGAGGACCTTTTCGCCTCCCCACTTCCTCTTTCTCACAGAAAAGATGTTGCAAATCTATCTGTTCCATTTAATACTTATCATTGGCAGGTTTTTGACATTGAAGTAGTATTTTTTTCTAGCTCCTTATATCAAGTGGCTTCATGCTTTGTCTGGAGCGATTTCACTGAAAAAAATTCTAGAAAATGTCTAAAATGTAAGGCTTAGTCCCAAACAATCTTTAAAAGAAAAATTGAAATCCACAGAATTTTACTTGCCTAATGACAATGGATCAGATTTAATGCAAATCTGAAATATTTGAAGTTTCAAATGTGAGTTTTCCCCATATTATGTACCCTAAAAATATGATAAACATGCCAAAGAAATTAAATTTGATGTTCGATACTTATTGTTAAAATTTCATAAAAATAAGAAATGTCTGAATTTTTACGAAGGGCTTTCACCTTTATTTTGCCTCCTTTGTTTACACGTAAATTAAACTGAATGCAGACAATTTAACCCACATCTTTATTCCAAAATTCATAATGATCGGATAATAAGTTTATAAATACGTTCTATACATACAAATATATAAACATATAAACATACCTAACGTTCTATAGAGTTTAATGCATTATCTACTAACATATTCAAACTTCATTCTAAAAAGTAATAAGTATTAATATAAAAAGTAGGTTCCCTCTACCAGGTTAGAAAACTTCTCATACCTCTCAGTGTTCTACATCTCTATAAAACTACTATTTGCTCATGTATGGCGTATTATTGCTACATCTGGGTTAGTGCACAAAACACTAGTCTCTCCCTCTTAAACACAATGCAGAGTCTATAGTCTAATAGATCCCACACTGTCTAGTGAGTTCCAGCCCTTGTCCAGTGGTGTAGCAACTATTTTGTCACCCGTAAGATCCCCTTTCCCTCCCTGGCCGTTGATAATCCGTTCACTTTCACAATTCTAGAAAGCTCTCAAAATATTTATTTTCATAGAATTACGATCAAGGATGTAATTTTAGATTGCTGTCATTAGTCCAAGACATTCATCTTATTACAGTACTCGTATGCATATCCAGTTGTCATCAAAGAAAAGCAAATATGTTTCAAAATAAAAACATATAAGTCAAATCGTAAAAAAAAAATTGTTAAATGAATTTTACTGGCTATCAGTTTCGAGAAAAACCGCTTACAGCTGGCAACATTAATAATTGGGCTTGGTATAGAACAATTATATATCATTCCACAAAACCTTTCAAGAAATTCTTCTTTTATAGTAAACAGGAGTATTCAACTTAAAATATTTATTTTCATTAGGCATGAAACTGATGCTGCAGTTGAAAAATCCGTTTAAAATACAATATTGTACACATAAAACACAAAACCATATAATATGGGCATTGCAATATGTAATTAAAAAACTAATATTGGTATAAAATTTCAAACTTTTTGTTTTTTATTATTCTATTTTATATTTTTACCCCTTCAAAATGTGACCCCTTAGCATGTGCCACTCGGGCGGACCGCTCCTCCCCCCTCTTTTACTATGCCACTGTCCCTGTCTCATTAGTGACATTTTGTATCCTTGTGCTTGTGTTAAAAGTGCTTCTGCAGAATATGCTTTGACTACTACTTGTACTGCTAAAAACAATAAACACTTGTCACAGAGCAACAGAATGATTTTGGCTTTACATAATTAAAAAAGAGTTGGCATCAGAATCCGTCGTCCTCTGGTTGTCTCTGCCTTTGCAGGTGCAGAACTTCAAATCAATGGCGTAAAAGTGACAACGTTGTTTCTGTGTCATTCCTTTATATGTTACTAGCGAGGGGTACCCGGCGTTGCCCGGGTTTTTTTCGGGGTATGTGAAAAAAAGCCGAAGCGTTGACGACGCGCAGTTGAAAAATAGTAAAGTGTTTTAAAAAAAAACAGGTGCGCGTTTTTGATTGACGTGACGGCGATAGGTATTCAGCAGTTATTTTGTGTGAGACAGTTTTGAATAAATGGGTTTGTTTGTTTTTAAAAACCCGCTCCCAGCAAAATGAAAGCTACAGTCTGATATGACGAAGTCAACATTGACCAAACTGGCTCTGGGCCTGTGATTAGAGTCGAGGTTCACTTTTTTTATACCGAAAAGCGAATGTAACGCGTGCCGATGCGGGAAATGTGGAATAATTAAGGTTTGAAAGTCAATAAAATTAAATAGAGAGGCGAGCTCCGTGGATAATTCGTAGATATATCTGTGCCTAAATCAAAACGCGGATTTCATGAGCAAAGCTTCTTTCTTAGAACGGCACGCCTGTGGAACTCTGTTCCGTCTGCCTGCTTCCCTCCGGACTACAACTTGGATGTCTTCAAGTCTAATGTTAACAAATTCCTAATGAACCGCCCCCTAATTAAACACTTCATAAAATCTCCTCACTAACGTGATGTACTTGCAATAACCCTTATCCTTGAGTGGCTGCCGGGCCTTGATAAGTGGTGATCACTGTGTAAAAAAAAAAAAAAAAAAAAAAATTTATAGATGATATAAAAAGTTTTAAAAAGTTATGAAGCGAGCAAGCGCTTGTTTGAAAGAAGCCTTTCGTGGACATCAAGGAAAAGCGAACATACATACATACATACATACATTTTCGCTTTTATATTTATAGATGGGCCAAACCACCTTCTGCAACGGTACGTGTTTACATGTAGACTCTGTCGCAAGAAAACAGAACACAATTCAATTCGCTTTTTCAGTTTTAAACAAAAGTCCTTTATTTGTAGTATTTCCAACAATGCACTGCCTCTTATTTTAAATAGTTCCTTTTGTTGCCCCAACATGTCATTTCAAGACATTCTCGTCACCCACATGTTCCTTGCTGTTATTTTTCGTCCATTTCTCAAACAGACGCTTTTCTGTATTTCTCCGGCCATTGGTGTCTTTTTATATCTGCTTTTTCTTTCCTTTTGCGCTGTCTGACGTCACATTGCACCCCGGCTCGGTCATTTGTATATATATTATTCAGCTGCTGCTGCTAGCGTTAGCAGCTCTGTTACACCTCGACGACCATGCAACTACTGAGTCTTCCTGATTTATGAGTCAGGAGTAAAATACTATAATGATGCAGGTTAATAAATAGCTGTGACTAATAAGGAGGACTTCATACAAATTATACAAGGCTGAGGCACGATGTTTGTAAACTCTATGGAGGAGTTTTACTAAGCAGTATTAGAGTCACTCCCCGGCTAATAGCTTGAGTGAATAGCCAAGAAGAGTTCGCATCAAAATCCATCGTCCTCTTGCTGTCTCTACCTCTGCCTGTATGAAACAAAGACGTGTCAGAAACGGAACCTCAAATCAATGGAGTGAAAGTAGCAACGTTGTTTCTGTGCAATTCCTTTGTGTGTTTGGGGTCAAACCTATCCCGACTTTGCATGCATCCTGTGACTCTTGTTGTTGGGAGTAAACATCTGCAAGACTGCATGTCAATAAATAGCTGTGATCGACAAGAAGGATTTCAGGCAGAAAAGACAATTCTGAGGCACAATCTTTGTGAGTCCTTTGCAGAAGGCCTACTCATCTAACAAACAAAATAGCAGCAGCAGAAGTAGTAGAAGTAATAGTAATTTTTTTTTTACATAGGCATCACCACTTATCAAGGCTCGGAGGCCACTCAAGGATAAGGGTTAAAGAGTGTACAGTAGTCAATTGGACAATATAGTAATCGTTAGTAATGGACATTCAGTAAATTTAACTTAAGTGGAATGGCTCATCAAGAACTTGTTTACGTTGGACTTGAAGACAACCATATTGTAGTCAGCTGGAAAGCAGGCAACAATTAAAGCAATAAGTATTACAAAACATTATTGAACCAAATCCAACATGAATGATCCGCATTAGGAAGGGGTATCATATTTCTACAATATTTTGGAAATTTTTAGATGAGGATTGATAATTTCGATAATTTCGATAATTTGGAATATTCAGACTATTGTTCTCATCTCGCCCACAAGAGCTCATGGCGCAATGGATAAAAATGCTATGTTCAATCATTTCTAAGTGACAGTTTTCTGGAGGTTGAAGGTTCAATACTCATTTATTAAAAATACAACTGCGAATTACTTGAAATTTATATCCAGTCATAATTGACTGAACAAAGAATAAACTAACCCCATGGATTAAATAAATGGTTCCGTTGGATATTCGGCATCGATTCCTGTGTGTGGCACAAAGATTCCTGGGTTCAACAAAACACCACTGAAGAAGGTCAGAGGTTACATTGACCGAAACGGTATGAGAATAACAACCAAGATAAATAGTAGCCCGAACAATACAAATGATACACAGGACCCGTGGAAGTTGCACGAAATGAGAATTATACTTAATCAATAAATATGCTTTGAAAAAGGCCAAAGACAATTTTTGAAGGCTAAGCAGCTTCAAAAACGGCCAAATTTGTGAAGACAATCTGGCAACTCTGGATAACAGTATGAAAATATTATTATGAGTCCTTTCTTACACTATTACAACAATGATCATATATTATTATGATATTCCAAAACGAAGCTACATCAAAGATAGGTAATTTTAATATTCTTGCCCAGGGTTGCTAGATTGGCCTTTTTACGGCCAAATTTCGTGAATTTGTCATTTTCTGGATCAGTTTGGCCTTTGAAATTTGTACTTTGACTTTTTTCAAATTGTAACGTATTATCCAAGAAAAGGACAAACAGAATATTATGTAGCTTACTAGTACTACTATAACTATTACTACTACAAAAAAAAAAATAAATAAATAGCTTATAATCTTCCAAACAATTGGACGGGTATTTAGCTAGTTTATTTTTTTTTTAATATTAGAAAATAAAATTCAAGATGGCTTCCGTTTGTCTTCCGCGTGGTCTTAATTTTTGTCCATTTTTCACTTTCATCTAAATTTCAGCAGCACAACAATGCAATAAGGTTCATGATGGCACAATATGTCTCAATTTATAATACTTTCCACTCCTACGTCTGACAATAAAATGTAAATTGCAGGCTCCTTCGTTTTTGCGTTCACCTTCTCTCCCTAAAACATTCCAATCATTTTAAATGCTAAGAGATGCCCTAATTTCCAAGTTTTATTGATTTTATTCCCACGACACTTTTTTGTTAACCTCATATGAAGTACTCATGCAGGTATTCTTGTCTAACGCTTGTCAAGTTTGCTTCGTGCGTTTTTTTTAATTTTTTTTATTTTTCAAATTTTAATTTATTTTTCAACTTTTTACATACGTCCTAGTCGGCTTAATTTGGAAATATCGTTTATGTAAGTCTGTCTGATTTGCATTTGAGATAGATGTTTGTCAGTTTGTTACTGCTAAGTTTGAAATAGCGTTTTAGTTCTGTCACCCTCTAGTATTAAATAACATTTTCGTCTGTCTGTCACATTGGTCTGTCATGCTTACGTTAAAAATAGCATTTTATTGGTCTATCATGCTTACGTTTGAAATAGCATTTTATTGGTCTGTCATGCTTACATTTGAAATAGCATTTTATTGGTCTGTCATGCTTACGTTAAAAATAGCATTTTATTGGTCTGTCATGCTTACGTTTGAAATAACAGTTTAATGGTCTGCCATGCTTACGTTTGACATAGCATTTTATTGATCTATCATGCTTAGGTTTAAAATAGTAATATATTGGTGTGTCATGCGTATGTTTGAAATAATGTTTTTTTGGTCTGTCATGCTTATGTTTGAACTAACATTTTATTGGTCTGTCATGCTTACGTTTAAAATAGCGTTTTATTGGTCTGTCATGTTTACGTTTAAAATAGCATTTTATTGGTCTGCCATATTTTCCTTTGAAATAGCATTTTATTTGTTTGCCATGTTTGCATATAAAATAGCATTTTATTTATCTGTCATGCTTACGGTTGAACTAGCATTTTATTGGTCTGTCAGCCTTACGTTTGAACTAGTATTTTATTGGCCTCTCATGCTTACGTTTAAAATAGCATTTTATTAGTCTGTCGTTCTCTCACAGCATTTATATCAGTTTGTTACATTTACGATTGGAATAAGATTTTGTCGGTCTGTCAGCTTGAGTGTAGAACAATATTTTCATTGTGTTATATATATATATATATATATATATATATATATATATATATATATATATATTAAATACTATTTTCTTGGCTCGTCTCGCTTAAGTTTGAAATATCATTTTTGTTCTGTCACAGTTTAGTTTGAAACAGCATTTTTTGTTGGGAGCGAAAGAATCTGTCACATTTAAGCTTGATTTAGTATTTTGAAAGGAGAGGAGCAATGTCATATTTAAGTTTGGTTTAGTATATTTTTAGGGGGAAATCTGTTACATGTAAACTTTGTTTAGTATTTTTATTTGGAGGCTGTCACATTTTAACTTAGTTTAGTATTTTTGTTTTGTTGGGCTGTCACATTTAGGCTTAGTTTGGATTTTTTGTTGGGGAATCTGTCACATTTAAATTCGGTTTAGTATTTTTGTTTTGGGGAATATGTCACATCAAGGTTTAGTTTAGTATTTTTGTTTGGAAGTGCTATTACATTTAAACTTAGTTTAGTACTTTTTTGGGGAGGGGCACATCTAAAAATATTGTTTAATATCTCTGGGGAAGTAGGAGGAAATTCGCGTTTAAATTTGAAATATACCCCTATCTACTTACCTCCCCACGAGGGCAGAGTTAGATACAAGATCATTTTTCATGTGGGTGAAAATCCAGCTCCCCAATAATGGGCACGTTGGACTGGAACAAAAGTAAAACTTATCTCAATCAAGAAGAATTTTTCGTCCACTGATCGATAGTAGTAAAGGTTAAGAGTAGTTTCAGAACAAATATTAAAGTTTGTTTCTAATCAAAAAGGCCAAGGAAAGTGTTAATGTTTCTACATATGAAGCTGTGTGACTCTGTCCGTCCATCCATCGGTCACACCTTAATTTTAGATATAAACCATTCTGTTTGTCCCTCGGTCTGTCGGTTATTTTAGATGTGTCTCTATTTACTTGCCTCTCTGCTATGACAGAGTTAGACATGAGGCTGTCTTTTAATATGAGGAAAATCTAGCTCTCCAAGAAAAGACATTCCTGACTGGGAGAAAACTAAAAATGACCTCAGTCTAAAAGGATTTCTCTTTCACTGGCTGAGAACAGAGAAGATGACACATACTATCAGGACAGATATTAGATTTTGCCCTTAACCGAAAGGCCAAATACGAGGCTGTCATTCGCGCTCTCTCTCTCTCTCTCTCTCTCTCTCTCGCGCGCGCGCGCGCTGTCCATCTTTCGGTCACACTTTAGTTTAAAATACTATTGTGATTGGTAAATGTGCCCACAGGATGGACGCATCTTTAGAAAGGATCCTTTCTTATTACTTTTCCTTCCTTCTTTTTGCTACTTGTCAATTTTAAGTGGTTCAAAATATTTCGCAAACTTTTTGTTTCTTTCTTAATCTATCTAATGCAGTTGTCTCTCAGACCAAGTGGCTTGGTATTTAAGTGATCTGTATTTCGTCCAATTGATCAGTTTGTGGCCGTTTACTCGTTAAATGTCAATGTTTTCATCTGATCTACTCCCCCTCCCCTAAAAAAAATCTTATTTTAAAAGGTTGTCTTAATGCTTTTCTCACTAAATAGATCTAGTATAAATAAAGTGCACAAAATAGCAAAAATGCAGAGTATTTGGCTATTTAAAAGGAAAAATATTACTTGAAACCGGTGATATAGAGCATTATAGAACAATTGCTATTTTAATCATGTGCAAAAGGGGAGGAGACAATAACTGGACTGTTGGAATATAGTATTATACTGATCTACCCAATTGTGTTACGATATGGACTCTTTCCAACATTATAATGATAGACAGACAATCGCTTTGACTAACCCAGTATCAGTCTCTGGCAACCCATTACTTCTGTACTTTTTTTAAATACATAATCTTGTCACCTACCTCCTTTTTGTCCTATTACTTTTCGGCCCTTTAAGGTCACAACGTATAGAAAGAAATAGGATTGTGATTTTGAAAAATTTACTGGTTATTTTTAGAAACAAATCTTACTTTTTTCTTTTTTTTTTTGTAAATATGCTGTGTCAACAGAATATTTTGAATAATTCAGAGCAAATCTCAAACGAAATTTCTATTTTAACAATAAATGTGAGCAAGAATACCTTTGCGAAATTATATGGACCCTCTATGATACCATAGTATTAATAGTGATAATGGTGGCAACAGAAAGGAAGTCGCTATGACCCATCCAGAATCAGTTTCTGACGACCCATTACTTCTGTACTTTCTGTAAATATATACTTTTGTTAACAGCGCCCTTTTGTTATCACATTTATTGTAGATTTGAGTATTGAAAAGAGCTGGAGAAACACATATCAATCCATCTTATTAACCTGTTATCTTCGTATCAACCATTCCAGAATCAATCTCTATCAATGCATTACTTCTGTACTTTCTTGTTAATTCCCCGCTTGTCTTATTATTTTTTCGGCTCTTTAAAGCAACAATAGTTACAGGAGAAATCGATGACTAGGAGAAAGTAAAAAGTGATTTTAAGAAATGCACATTGAAACTGGCGTTAATAACGGAATTTGTTCAACACTATCATTTGTGGTAATAATGGTCACAAAAAGAATCATATAAATGGAGCTACGGACACTAAATATCGAATATAGACTTAAATAAGTTACGATAATAAAAGAATTCCTAAATTTGTTAGAAACACTGGAGAAAAAACCGTTAAGAAAAAAATAGCTGAATTCGAGAAGCACATTGCATCATTTGCAGAATCCTCTGTGAAAAAGAAATAGTATCTCTCTATAAGCGGTAATTCTGTATGAGTTCACAATTCTGGTACTGACTCTCTAAATCTACCAACTTTTAACTTTTATATTCTTTCTAGTATATCTTATATATCTTTTAAAAGATTGTTATGTTGATCTACCATATTGCGTCAGTACATGGACTCTTCTGGACACTATAAATAGTGATAATGTTGCTAACAAAGAGAGAACTTGAAGTAGTAGTCATAATGATTACACACACACACACACACACACACACACACACACACACACACACACACACATATATATATATATATATACACACACACACACACAGAGGCTCCTTCAGTCTTTGATAGACTATGGATACCCACGAAGGAGTGCCTGTGCGTGAAATTTTTGTAGCAGGAGGTGCGCAACCTCCAACCACACCTCTCCTGAGTCGACATTGTTAAATACAAGTCACAAGTGAAATTGCTTCCAACGTAATAGATGTACTGAGACTAAAGCCGCTTTCAGGACCGCCAGCAACCACTGTGAGAAAGTAATAAAGAACGCAAGAGAGTTGTATGCTCAGTCCATCAGGACCAAGGTAGCTGAGCAGCAGCAGCTTGGTTCCCACCAGTTTTGACAAATAGCAAACAGAATCCTGAACAGAAGTGTGTACTCTATCCCAACTATCATCAATGGACCTGAGGTAATCTCATCAGTATCAGACAAAGCCAAACTCTTTGACAAGAACTTTGCAGTCAATTCTACCCTTTACAACCAATGCTGCCAACACGCAGTATTTCATCGTATATCAGGAAACATGCTATGTGACATACAAATATCTGTACATGATGTTGCCAAGCTAATCAAAAACCTTGATTCTAGTAAAGTAACTGGCCCTGACAGCATTCCAATTATAGTGTTCAAAAAGGGTTCAACCAAAACTAGCGCCCATACTTACAAAGTTATTCGAGCATTGTTTTAAGGAGAAATGCTTCCCTACACCTTGGAAAATCTCATCAGTATGCCCTGTATTTAAGAATTCAGGTGATCGCTCATCTACCTCTCAGTGCAGACCAATAAATCTCCTGTGCGTCATGAGTAAGCTGCTGGAATCTGTGCTAAATAGAGAAGTAGTCAACCATTTCAGCAAAAATAACCTTCTTAGTGACATGCAATATGGTTTCCATTCTGCTAGATCTACAGTAGACGTGCTTGCAGTTATATCTCATAGGATTAGCAAATTTCTCATCAGAGGCTTCCTCTCTAGGGCAATTGCTCTTGACATATCAAAGGCCTTTGATAAGGTATGGCATAAAGGTCTATTTCACAAGATCTCCAGCTATAGTATAACTGAAAATGTCTTCTTAACTATTAAATCATTTCTCTCTGATAAGTTCATAAGAGTAGTGGAGAGAGAGAGAGAGAGAGAGAGAGAGAGAGAGAGAGAGTACTGTTGCTACATCTGGGACTCGCCCTATCCAGCCTTTATAGAGTTCAAAATCAGTTTCAAAACCTACTAGACGATGCTTTTTTCTCTTCTCTGCAACCTCTTTCTCACAGAAAAGACATTGCAAGCTATGGTCCTCCTTACCAAACTTTTACCAAAAAAACCCACTCGACTAGCTATAACCACTATCTACGATTTCCCCCACTCTCTATCTGTGCATAAGTCTTAATGCAGATTCCATGAATAAAACTTCTTTCTCAGAACCGTCCGTCTATTGAACACAGTTCCATTGGCCTGCTTTCCAGTTGAATACAACATGGTAGCCTTCAAGTCCAATGTAAACAAGTTCTTGTTGAGCCGTCCCCATAAATAATCAATTGACAGAGTACAAAATAGACTTCGTGGCTTAGTGGGGGATGCCCTTTTCTCTACCCTGCAACCTCTCTCCCACAGAAGAGACGTTGCGAGCCTATCCTTGTTTTATCGTTATTTCCATGGCAGGTGCTCGTCTGAACTCCAATCTCTGGTCCCCTCTCGCCAATCTTTCACGAAAAACACCCGTCTAGCCGAATCCACTGTGAAAAATTTCTGTGCCTAAATCAAAACGTGGATTCCATGAACAAAGCTTCTTTCTTAGAACTGCACGCCTGTGGAACTCTGTTCCGTCTGCCTGCTTCCCACCGGACTACAACTTGGATGTGTTCAAGTCCAATGTTAACGAATTCCTAATGAACCGCCTCCTTAAGTAAACACTTCATCAAATCTCCACACTAACGTAATGTACTTGCAATAACCCTTATCCCTGAGTGGCTTCCGGGCCTTGATAAGTGGTGATCACTGTGTAAAAAAAAAAAAAAAAAAAAAGTTCTACTCATTAACTCTTATTCTTGAGTGACCTTCGGGCCTTGAGAATTGGTAACTTCCAAGTGAAAAAAAAAAGAGAGGGGGGGATGTCATCCCCATCCGTTGCTTCCAGAATTCTCTCTGCTCAATGATCACGATTTCCTGAGAAGTTGAACAAATGAAATTAATGCACCTTGTAAGCTGATTGATCAGTGTGTAACCAAACCATCTAGCAGGGACATCTCTCCGTGAAAGAAAGTACATCCTTATTTGTGACTGCTACGAGTATTGCAACTAGTTTGTGGAATTTTAGCTGAGCTGGATTCATTTATTCTTAACATAAAGTCGGAGATGATTGTTATAGAATTTATCGACACCAGCTGATAAAGAGCTTTAATTAGTCGAATTTTAAATGGAAATAGCTTGCGATAGAAATAAATGTATAAAAATTCTAACACCTTGAATGATGCACAGCGTGTGTGGTCTTTCAATAACAATCAAAGGTAATTTGCTTCCATTTTAAAATGAAAAAAAAAAACATTAATTCTTTTTTGTTTAGTTATTCGATTGAAAAACGTCAAAAAAAAACAAAAAAAAATTTAGAAGAAGGCAAAGTAAATCTTGATATACAAGACATATCCAAGACCCAAGTTTTGTCATGTCAGTCACAGACTCTTGAAGACGAGACACATTGCACTCATGGAACCATTTTTTTTTTTTCACTCTCTTTTTTCTTGATATTCCTGATCTGTTGCCGGAGGCAGTGTATGGCTTCAGATATGAAATGATTTTTTTTTCACAATTTACCATTATTATTTTTTTACCATTATTGTCAAACGGCCTTCTTAAATAATCAAATTTCGTCCATTTAATTAATCGTTTTCAATCCTCTTATAATATTCTACATCGTGTAAATGACAATCCATCTATCTAGTTAACTCTTACTCTCAAGTGGATTTTGGCCTCGGTAAATAGTGATTCATTAATCAAAAAAAAAAAAAAGGGGTAAACCCATCCCGAGATGAGTATATAAAAATGTGAGATGCATTTCTATATATATTTGGACTAAGATCACAGTGTAGTATCTGTTCTGATGTTACACTTAAGTTAATTTGTCCTTAATCAATGGAGGAGAAAGTCTGTATACTAAAGCAATTTTTATTTTTGCCTACTTCCAGAGTGCCCCTTTTTGGGGAGCTGTTTCCCCCTCCCCACGCATTAGAAACGACCTTGTGTCACATTTTGATTTCGTGGAGAAGCAAATAAATACCAATAGTATTAAACGAAAACTTCACATGGAAGGAAAAACAAAACCTCTTATAACACAATACCAAATGGGATTATTTAACTGGAAGAAAGTTGGATGATGCCCAAGTGCAGAAAGAAAATTTATTTAGGCTGTAACAGTTCGGTCCGTAGTTATCTTCAGGTGAAGATCGTCAATTGAACAGGGATAGGAGAGAGAGAGAGAGGGAGAGAGAGAGAGAGAGAGAGAGAGAGAAAGAGAGAGAGAGAATGGGGGCGGTTGTATTTTCTCATTGCTTTGAGGATTCTTTCTGCCCAATGACCATGATTAACAGAAGGGCTTAAGAATTTCTTCAGAGGACAGATTAAATTAATGCGTCCTGCAAGCTGATTGGCCAGTATGTAGCCAAATCACCTAACAGGGACATTTATCTGTGAGAAAAAAATACAATGCCGGAGCATCCAGTGAACAGAAACAGGAGAAAAGAAAGAGAAAGAGAAGGAAAGTCTTTCCTTGTTGTTTTTAAGGTTCTCTAGTACTCGTTTTTTTCTTTCTTTTATTTTTTTTTTGTAAATTACCCTTATTTTTTATTTATTTATTTTTTTCTTTTAGGGTAACGTAGTCGTCATATATTAGGACCCGCATGTTGTATGCAGACTGTTGCAAGGAAAAAAAAACAAGGAAAGAATTCGACTCACTTTTTCGGTGTAAACAACAGACATTTATTTACAGGTACTTCCAGAATAACGCCCTGTCTCTTGTTTAAAACTCTCCTCGTATCCAATGTGCTTAACAAGACTCTGCCGTGTCGGACATGTCTTTGTCCGGCCATGTTTAGGACACATCTTTCCTTGTCGCTCTCAGGCCATGTGTGTAACACGGCTATTTCTGTCCTTCTCACGCCACGTTTTACTTTTTTTATAATCTTTTCCTTGCTGTGACGTCACCTCGCACACGAATAATCATTTGCATAAGTTTGCTGTTGTACAGTTATTGCTGCTGCTGCTGCTGCCATACGTGCATCCACATCCTGTTACATTAGAAGCGAAAAATTCCATAAGGCATGAGAGTTATAAGGGAATCATATCCAAAAGAAAAATGTTCAATATTCGAGAGACAGCATCAATATATGAAAAAAAAATTATAATATTCAAATTACAATTTACAACACTTATTCGAACAACGATAATTATTTCCTTGTTCTATGGAGTTTCACGTACATTTAAAAGTAATCTTGTGTCTAAATCTGCTCTCATAGGTAGGCAAGTAGCACCCTTTCTTTGATGCTCCAGTGCGAACTGTGTTTTCCACTAATTTATATTTACTGAACTAAAACAGGACGTGCCAATTGCATATCTAAATTTTCACTTCCCTTTCTTTGGATCATTGCTCATATATTTTTTAAACGTAAGCCAGAAAGTTATTGTCTTAAAGTTATTTATCGTCTTCCAACAACGAAAAAGACGTGACACAAGGCCCGGAAAGTGGGATTGAAGAACCAACGACTTAGAGGAAGAGGACTCTGGATTGCCCCCCAAAAACGTTCCTGAGTAGCCACCGTCGGCATTCACCGTTAGGGGCGGATCAAACGATTAGCAATGAACTAATCCTTTCTCAAAGAGAGAATACAAAACCTGGAAAGGCGGACATTCTAAAACTTCATGGGACCAGGAACGTACTGCAGTCAACAGGGAAAAGGACATACCAATATTGGTATAAACGCTGTTGGCTTTGGACTTAAAGCAACGACTTTTTTCATGGTTATAGTAACACACTATGAACATATATATATATATATATATATATATATATATATATATATATATATATATATATATAGTTTGTATATTATACAAACATTATTGGATACTTATGTGCATACATGTTTCAGTGGAATCGCAATTCAAAGATAACACTTCATCAGACCAAAAAAAGGATCAATATTGAACTGTAGTCTAATGAAGTGTTATATATATATATATATATATATATATATATATATATATATATATATATATATATATATATATATATATATAAAAGTCACTTTGTGTGTGTGAGAGAATTCCTTCCTTATAGGTTCTGAAAAAGCTGAGTCTATATTTTGAAAAATTTCGTACAAAGGTAATTTATATTTCTGGCAGTGTTCTTAGAAATATTTTGTACAGAAATTCATCTGATAAGTATCAAAAATCGAAAATTAATCCGATCTTAAAAATAGTCCTTCTTCTCTTATAGATAAAAAATAATTTTTACAGGGGAATATTTTACGTTACACCAGCCGAGGGTAGTATACCATATATATATATATATATATATATATATATATATATATATATATATATATATATATATTATCAAAGAGTAAATCTTTAACAAAGCAAAACTTATCAAGGTAAGAAAAACTTAACATTACCAAAGGGAGCAAAAGCAATAATATTAAATGAAAGATGAGGTATAAAAGTTATATATAGCTTTTTTTATATCATCAGAACAATAAGGAAAAGTTAAGGGGAAAACTAAGAAAAAACTTTTTGGGCCATGGCATTTCAAAGCTTAGAGGCTTTTTATTTCTGAAATTTCTGCTTAACTATTCCTTATTGTTCTAATGATATCAAATATGTATATGAATTTAAAATGAGAAGAAAGAAACAAAATGCCTAACGATTCGTCTGTTCAGTAGGTTTTATTCAAACGACTGTTTTCAAATGTGAAGGATATCCCTTCAGCTTCCAGTTAGTGTCGGATATTCAGGATATAAATATGCATCGTTCTGTCACCTTCTTATAGTAGTCATTCCCTTCGTAAATTAGTTGTAAGCTATTTTAATTGTGTGGTATTATAGTTCAGTTTCCAGATAATGTTAGTTCATCAGGAGAGCATATGTATTGTTTCGGGACAAATCTCCTGACAGCTTTTTATGTGTTCCGACTCCCCTCATTTGTGTGAGGCTATATTATCTGAATTCCAAGTAAACAAACTGTTCAAATCAATAAAAAATGATTTGTGCCTATCTCAGCCTTCACTTTTAGAAGAAGTTAGAGAAAAAAAAGTTGAATTGTAATGCATTTCATGTACAAGCGACTGAAATCTAATATAAGGACTGTTAGAAATGAATATACTCAAGATTTCTTTGGTATTAGTGTATTTGCCCTTACCTGCTTCCCCAAAATATGTGAATCTATCTTTTTTAGGCAATCGCATATGAAAACACCGAAAACAAAAAAGCAGAAAAAGAAAAAGAAAAGAATCTTAGATTTTAGAGCCAACTTACATTTTAGGGCAGTTAACTATTTTTTCTATGGGAAATAAATCTTGTTCTTTTTAGACAATTCTGTGTGTTTTTAAGAGGATTTTTGTAGGAATATGAAGAGGAGGAAGAGGAGGAAGAGACTTGCCATTTGGACTTTGGGTTAATGATGGGCTAGAAGCAATTACGTGTGAACACCCTGAAAACTCGTCAGAAAATTTGTCGATTGCTGACCTGCTGAATCGTGAGGAGTGAGTAGTGAGCTTGCGAAATAGAAAAGGTTAGACTTTGAATCAAGGGAAAAGTGATGCTAAATGACCGGAAGAAAAAAAAGGAGAGCTGGAAAAATATACATAAATAAAAGTTGTTAGTACCTTCCATACCTAAAAACTCTGATTTTAATAAGTAAATGCTTGTAATAACACCAGGAAGATTAAACCCTAGAAATTTAACTTCAATCAGTAGTGGAATCAGGCTGTAAATGGATGGTAACATTTAATGCTACTAAGACTAAGCTTCTTTCTTTTAACAATTACAAAAGACTTCTTGATTACCGATTGCCATGATAAATAACACCCGACCTTTTAAACTTTTCGGTCTAACATTCAGAAGCAACATGAATTGGAAGAAATACATTAAGGACATTGCCAAGGCTGCTGCAAAGAAGGTGAGTTCTCTGTACCGTGCTAGAAAATTACTCACACCTGAGAGTATCCTATATCTTTACAAAGCTACAATCCACTCATGGATGGAGTATTGTTGCCACATCTAGACTGGTGCATCTACCACTAGTCTCTCACTCTTAGTCCAAAAAATGAGTCTCAAATCTAATAGATCCCAAACTATCGAAAAAGCTCCATCTTCTGTCCCATTGCTGTAATGTTGTATCTCTGTGCCAATTTTGCAAGTACTTTAATCGAATATGCTCTGGTAAACTCATAGCACGCGTACTTCCTCAAGGACACCCTTCGCCCATATATGGAGCATTGTTGCCACATTTGGGCTTGTGCATTTGCTACTAGTCTCTCTCTCTTAGACAAAAAAAAAAGAGAATCGCCAATTTAATAGGTTCCGCACTATCAGCTAGGCTTCAATCGCTTTCCTATCGACGAACTGTTGCATCCCTCAGCCTGCTTTACAAGTACTTTAATGGTAGATCCTCCAATGAACTAGAAGCCCTCGTACCTCCTCAACATAAATACCCTCGACAAACCTGACAAGTAGCAAAATCCCACCCCTACACAGAAGAATCCCCAGATGTAAGAAAGCCTTCTACTCTAAAAGTTTCTTCCCTAGACCTGTTAGACTTTGGAATTCCTTTCTGTGTTCCTGTTTTCCCGACTTTACTGACATACAGAAGTTGTAGTGTAATGTGAATAAATATCTTGTTGCTCAACTCCCCACACAGTACTCCTACTAATTATGTCCCAGATAGTAGCCCCCTACATCAAAGTGGCACTGTGCCTTGTTTGGAGTAAAAATATAATAATGAAAAAAAAAAACATACTCCCGACTAATCTAACAAGCAGCAACATCCCACCCCTTAACTGTTGAGGTCCCTGGATGTCAGAAAGCCTTTTACACTAATAGTTTCTTGCCTTGAACTACGAGACATGGGAATTTCCTCCCTGTTTCCTGCTTCCCTGAAGTTTAAATATAGAGAGACATGAACCCAAATAGCAGCTCCTTGTGTTTCAAGTGGCAATATGGATTGGGATGAAAAAGAGTAAAACAAATCTTTTGGCAGGATATAGTAATATTTAATGTAAAAAAAAAAATCAATTAATCATTATCAATTAATCTTTTGCAAGACCATAAAACAAAAATGCACACAACAATAAAAAAAGACATCTGCGAAATTAGCATTTTCAGTAATATTCAAGTTTTGGTATATTTAATTAATCTGCTATGATTTTAATTAATTGGCAGTGTCGGCAGGAGCAGCCAAAAAACATCAAATTTTGAAACGTCATTTACCAAAACGTCTCATTTATTTTGTATGATTAAAAGAGTTGAATGTATTTGATCTATTTCTTTCTGACTGTTTTTTTTTTAATAGAAATCGTTCCAGACAAGGCATGAAGCCATTTGAAGTAAACAAGCTAAAAAGAAATAGTGCTTCAAAATAAAAAAAAAACTTGCCAACAATAAGTGTTTGATAGAATAGATTCTGACACAGAGAACAAAGCTTCTTTCTTAGAACTGCACGCCTGCAGAATTCTCTTCCGATTGCCTGCTTTCCAGCTGACTACAATCTAATTGTCTTCAAGTCCAACGTAAACAAGTTCTTGATGAACCGTTCCCCCTAAGTAATCCAATTTACAAAATTTCCACTACTTATGTTTACTACGCTATAATCACATTGACTAATGTATACTCATTAACCCTTATCCTCGAGTGGCCTTCGGGCCTTGATAAGTGGTGATTCCTGCGTAAAAAAAAAAGTAATTCTTTCCCCCTTTGTCAGAAGAATTGCTCCTGGAATATGAGGACTAAAGGACAAAATAAGGAAAGCGAGAGTTACGTTGCTGCCAAAAGTAAATCCATGAACCACTTTCTACTCTCCTTTAGTAGCATTATATGTTTATTTCCCAAAACCTTACACCATATGTATCTTCAATAAAATCATAGCAGCAACTGAAACTCAACTTTAAAACCTTCGCTACGCTACATTATATGTTCATTTTGATCTTTATAAGAAACATAAAAGTGATGCAAAACATATTCTTCTATTAAAGATATCTAAAAACCATGGTCTACAGCAAAGTTTCCCAAAGGGTCCGCAAGCCATTTCTTTAAGAGGACCAAGTGCTTTATTTTGAAAAAATTCAATGGCTGCAGACATTAAATTATTGATCTTTTTTTACTGGAAAAAGATATGATACTTAACTACAGGTGTAAAAAGTTTCAGGATGGTTCATGAAAAAAAAATAAAAATTAACAAAAAAAGCAGCAATTTTTGGTTATTCAAAAACAAAAAAATGGTTGTAAACACGAAAATATAAATAAAAAAAAGAAAAGAAAATAAATTAACAAAAAATGTAACAATTTTTGATTAATCAAAAACAAAAAAAAAATAGTTTTAAACATTATCATTAATTAGTGTTAAAATTTGAAATTAATATTTTTCATATTTATTTCCGAAATTATCTTTTTTCATGCTCCGTGTAAGACCTTTGCCCTGCTCAAGGACTTCATGCTGTCATGAAGTTTGGAAAAATCTGGTCTACAGAATAAAAACAATCTACCTGAAAAGGTTCGGAATTATCAGAAGTTTATAAATTATTACCAAAAGCTTTACTTTCAACTCTCCTTTTAGTTGCTTTATTTTGAATCTGGACTCTCGCCGTATTGAACCGAGTCTGAAGAGATCTCTTAGATTTCTTCCTTCTTATCAGCTGGATTTCGTGGATAGGTCAATGGTCATCAACGACATGTTGGAAGAATCACCGGTTGGGTGAATCACATTTTCCACTTATTTTCGCAACGTTTTCTTGGATTTATTCCAAGAGTACCTAGCAAACGTGGTACCTATAAATAACTGGGAAGCAGATACTATCAAAACAGCAAGGATGAAAGAGAAGATTGGAAAATAATACCTGAAAAGAACAATAAAACTCTTAGAAACTAAACGATATAACAGAAATCTGATACAAGGAATAAATAGCTATGGTAGTATCCTTAGTAATATATAATGGTCCATTCATAGGCTGGACAAAAGAAGAACACGTGGACTAGAAGATGAGGAGATGTCACATTTTTTTCGTGTTCTTTTCCTCCTTCACGGTATGAGTTCGAGCCTGCCTGCCTACTACCATTTTTAGTTTTGCTCAACACACACCTCGAAACACCAAGGTAATGCTGAGCACCTAGGCTAGTAGTTAATAAGAAGGAAAAACAAATCTTTGAAATCATAGATTTTGTTATCCGAACAGTTCATAGAGTGAACAGTTCATACATAGAATTTGCCAGACAACTTAAATGAATATGATACATGAAGAAAATCATTATAATAATTGCAGGAAGATGAGGAATAGTTCCGGACAAACTTGGGTAAAGCCTAGGAGAAATTAGAAAGAGAAGATAGAGACCATAAAACGAATGCAAATGATGGAAATGGCTGAAACCTTAAGAAAAATCCTCAAATGCAGAAACTAACTCACATTACCAACGAATACTACCTACCACAGATAATTTGAAATAGAAAAAGAACAAAACGTTTAGAAAAACTATTACAGGAACCAAAGGGAAATGATATTGCCAGAAATCACATAAATTGATACCCCCTACTATAAAACAAAACAAAAATACACAATTAATAATAATAATAATAATAATAATAATAATAATAATAATAATAATAATAACAACAATAATAAAAATAATAATAATAATAATATACCATTACAAATAATAAAATATTACTACTAATAATAATAATAATGAAATTCTACTACTACTACTACTACTACTACTACTACTGCTGCTAATACTACTACTACTACTACTACTACTACTACTACTACGAATAATAATAATGATGATAATAGGTATCTTCCAAGGAGATTCCCTATCACTACTACTGGTCATTATAGCCATGATGCCCTTTAATAATATAGTAAGAAATGCCAAGTTGGATACAAGTTTACTTATACAGATGAAAGAATGAACTACCTAATGCATATGGATGACCTGAAACTTTTGCAAGAAACAAAAAGGAACTAGAGAGACTAATAAACACAACCAGTATCTTCGTTCAAGATATCCGAATGGTATTCGGTATGCAAAAGTGTATTCTGATAGTAATAAGAGGAGGAAAACTGGAACTAATGGAAATGATGGAACTAATGGGACCAAGCAGATATAAGGATATTAAGTGAACATGACACCTACAAATATTTGGGAATTTTGGAACTGGCAGCATTAAATCGACAGAAATGAAAGAGAAAATAGGAAAAGAATGCCTAAGAAGATTAAGGAAACTCATAGTAAATTATATACTGGGAACCTAATAAAAGATATAAACACATAGGCAGTGTGATTAATAAGATAATCATGACCATTTATATAGGTTGTACCAAAGAGGAATTTAGGCAACTCAACTAGAAGACCAGGAAATTTATGACTATGCCTAATGCATTACACCCAAAGGATGATATTGACCGACTCTACATGAAAAGGAAAGATGGAGGAAGAGGACTGGCTCGTATAGAAGACTGTGAGAATGACAGAGAAAAAAGAACTAGAAAAATGCATAATGCAGAACACAGAAAGATTAGTCACTATAGCAAGAGATACAGCGAAAATAAACAAGACAAAGAACAGAGAGGCAAGGAATGAGACGTAAAAAGAAAAATAGGAAGACAAACAACTGCACAAACAATTCATAAGCATGACAAAAGATGAGACTCATGAAAGCACATCAGCATGGCTCCGAAAAGAACACATAGACAGAGAAACTGAATCCCTAATAACAGCCGCGTAAGATAACACAATTAGGGCCAACTATATCAAAGCAAAGATCGACAAGACACAAGAAAACAGAAAATGCAGACTCTGTGAACAAAGAGACGAAGTGATAAGCCACATAATAAGTGAGTGTAGTAAACTAACCCCAAAAGAATATAATAATAGATATGATCAATTGGAGAAAGCAGTACAATGAGAACTATGCAAACATCTGCATCTTGAACACCCAGACAAATGATACAAGCACAAACCGGAAGCAGTACTTGAAAACGAAATTCACAAAATCCTATGGGATCCTATGGACGTACAAACAGATAAACACATCCAAGATAGAAGCCCAGATGTCATAATAGTAAACAAGAACGAAAAGTTCTCCCGGATCATAGATTTTGTTGTGTCAGCAGATCACAGGGTGAACACCAAGAAGATGGAGAATACATGGAATTGGCCAGAGAGCTGAAAGGGATATGGAAGATGAAGAAAGTCAAGATAACGCCAATAATAGTAGGAGCACTGGGATCAATCCCGGAAGACTTTGAAAAATAAATGGGAGAAATTGGAATCAGGAGTAGCTCAGAAGATACGATAATAATAATGAAAACGATTGAAATATTAAAGAAAACTCTTACACATAAGCAACAACCAACCGGACATAAAGAAACTGCAGCAGAAGTAAAACATCACATGGAAACCGTATAAGTGAAAGTTAACCCTCCCCTTATAAAAAATCATAGTGTTGGCATCAACCGGCACCACACCAAATAGTCATGAAGGATCAAGAAGGATGGAAAGACTAAGAAAAGAAAGCATTAACCAGACCACTGGATAAGTGCTAAGAGGTGCGACTTTGGGGACGCTTATTGCTATCCAAATTCCAGTGAAAGCTAATAGTCGTTGCCAGCGAGAAATTGATGGCAAACGGCTGTTGCGATAATCAAATTCATTTGCAAAGGTTATCGAAAGAGGTGGAGAGTACTGGAAATCATGGGAGACTTGGTATCACATAGGCTTCAGGGATTACCACAGCTTGTTGATGGAGAGAAATCTTTGATGATGACCTGTGTGAAAACTCTTAGAAAGTGCAAATAATAATAATAATAATAATAATAATAATAATTATAATAAGAATAATAATAATGATAATAATAATAATTCTTTTCCGTTTTGTTATTCGCTCTGTCGTAGCTCCATGAAAATATCACCTGCCAGAAAAAGAATAGGTGTATTGTTTTTGTTTTTTTTTAATTCTTTAAAAGGTTGTTATAATATTTGCATTTCACCTCGATGTTCTTCTTCAATCTTACAGTGTGCTTGTCATCAGTGTGCGGATGAAAGGGGATGGGGAGCTAATAAAGGAGGGGATGTGCTGCCCCAACAACGACAAATAATTGAGAAACGGGAGGCAGGAAAAAATATGACGCAAACCAGCCCAAAAAATATTTTCACAAAAAAAAAATATAAGATGCATTTTCAAGGAGATGAAAAAAAATATGAACGAATGCAATCGAATGAGAAAGGTGAAACATTTTAATATATTCATGAGGACACTCTTTGTTGGCTTCTCCTCACCCTCATAAGGGTAGGGGGGGGCGAGGATAATGGCGTAGAGAAATTGAGTAAAAAATAAAAAACAGATAAAAGAAAGGAAAAATAACATGAAAATATAAAATATAATTTGCTGGTAGAAAAAGGCATTAAATAGATGAGAGGATTAATAAATGGAAATTAAATGTTTAAACTTTTCAGATTATTATCCGTTAAATACAAAAACTTCAGGTTATAAAATTTAGTCTTTTTAAAATTAACCTCTTTCATATTTTTGGGCCCCCAAGCCCCGCCAAAAGGAGGGTGGGCCTGTAAATCAACCCTCATCCGTTCATCCGTTCGTCCGTTCGTCCGTCCGCCTGTCCACACTTTTCTCAATAACTACGCCTTCAAATTTTTGGAAATTTTCCGCAAACATTAAACATGGTATGAGTAAAAAAGAACGGATTTTCCAGGAAAACTCCGGTTGCCCCTCCCCCACTAGGGTGCGTTCGGTTTAAAATGGCTAAAATTGACACTTTTGTGCTTATTAAAAAAAATCGATGTTTTGGATTTTTAAAAAACTTTCTGAAAAGTTATAACGAACTGATTTCTATATAATTTTGTTTGTCTCTACTTTGCGATAACTTTTGGGTGTGCCCCAGGGGTTCGTTTAGGGCTAATAAAAACATTCCATTTTTGGGACTATTTTACCATATTTGTCCAAAATTTTCTGTGTATGTCTATTTATTAGTTTTACATGGTGCTGAACTCAAATTTAAGTATGTTAAGACCTTGGGGACTTTTGGGGTTAAATGGGAGAGGGGAGCAAATGCTGAACTTAGTCATTTCTTTTTTGCATGGTGCAGAACTCAAATTTACATATGTTATGGCCTAAAACTGCACCGTTTGTTTATTTTCACCAGGATTCGACGTTCCCTGGGGACTTTTGGTATGGTGGGGGGGAGGGGAAAATGCTGAACTTAGTCATTTTTTTATGCCTCGTTCACTGTGCACTCACAGGGGACCATGCATGCTTCCCTTGTTTTTATTGCATTTTCACCCTAAACAAGGTACAGTGCCACTTTGATGTAGGAGGCTACTATCGGGATATAATTTGCAGAGATACTATGCAGGGAGTTGAACAGCGAGATGTCTGTTTGCATTACACTTGCATTTCTGCATGTCAGTACAGTCAGGGAAGCAGGACTCTGGAAGGGAATTCCAAAGCCTACCAGTTCTGAGGAAGAAACTATTAGAGTAGAAGTCTTTCTTACATCCCGGGATCTCTACTGCGTAGGGGTGGGATTTTGCTGCTTCTCGGATTTGTCGGGGGTATTTACATCAAGGGAGTACAAGGGCTTGTAGTTCGTTGGAACATCTACCATTAAAATACTTGTAAAACAGGCAGAGGGATGCAACAGTTCGTCAATGGGATAGCGGTTGAAGCCAAGCTGACAGTTTGTGGACCTATTAGTGAGGGGTTCAGATTTTGATTTACAGAAAGCAAGTCTGTGTATGTTTGATGGAGTGAGAGATAATTAAAGGCTCCGTAGCCTTGAGAGACAATCGTTATACAATATAAGGGTGCAAGGGTTGCGCAATCTCTAACCATTTTTCTTCTGAGTTGGCACTGCTTAATTCCAATGGCAAGAAATACAAGACGGCTGGAAACAATGCCAAGATAAGCTGAGAGCACATACAGCACATGGTTTTCCAAAATAGTCACCCATTTTAGTACTGACCAGGCTTAACGTTGCTTAACTTCGATGATCTAAGATGATTATGCCGTGAAAAGAGGCGATTAGTTAATTAATAAAAGATGGGGAAAAGAACAATAAATAAGAACAATAAAAAAAGAAAAAAAGAACAATAAAAAAGAACAATAAAAAAGAATAATGAAAAAGACAATAAAAACGAACAATGAAAAAGAACAATAAAAAAAGAACAATGAAAAAGAACAATAAAAAAAGAATAATGAAAAAGAATAATAAAAAAGAATAATGAAAAAGAACAATAAAAAAAGAATAATGAAAAAGAACAATAAAAAAAGAATAATGAAAAAGAACAATAAAAAAAGAATAATGAAAAAGAACAATAAAAAAAGAACAATGAAAAAGAACAATAAAAAAAGAATAATGAAAAAGAACAATAAAAAAGAATAATGAAAAAGAACAATAAAAAAAGAATAATGAAAAAGAACAATAAAAAAAGAATAATGAAAAAGAACAATAAAAAAAAATAATGAAAAAGAACAATAAAAAAAGAATAATGAAAAAGAACAATAAAAAAAGAATAATGAAAAAGAACAATAAAAAAAGAATAATGAAAAAGAACAATAAAAAAGAATAATGAAAAAGAACAATAAAAAAGAATAATGAAAAAGAACAATAAAAAAAGAATAATGAAAAAGAACAATAAAAAAAGAACAATGAAAAAGAACAATAAAAAACGAACAATGAAAAAGAACAATAAAAAAGAATAATGAAAAAAGAATAATGAAAAAGAATAATAAAAAAAGAATAATGAAAAAAGAACAATAAAAAAAGAATAATGAAAAAGAACAATAAAAAAGAATAATGAAAAAGAACAATAAAAAAGAATAATGAAAAAGAACAATAAAAAAGAATAATGAAAAAGAACAATAAAAAAAGAATAATGAAAAAGAACAATAAAAAAAGAATAATGAAAAAGAACAATAAAAAAAGAATAATGAAAAAGACAATAAAAAAGAATAATGAAAAAGACAATAAAAAAGAACAATGAAAAAGAACAATAAAAAAAGAACAATGAAAAAGAACAATAAAAAAAGAATAATGAAAAAGAACAATAAAAAAAGAACAATAAAAAAGAACAATAAAAAAGAATAATGAAAAAGAACAATAAAAAAGAATAATAAAAAAGAACAATAAAAAAAGAATAATAAAAAAGAACAATGAAAAAAGAATAATAAAAAAGAACAATGAAAAAGAATAATAAAAAAGAACAATGAAAAAAGAATAATAAAAAAGAACAATGAAAAAAGAATAATAAAAAAGAACAATAAAAAAGAATAATAAAAAAGAACAATGAAAAAGAATAATAAAAAAGAATAATGAAAAAGAACAATAAAAAAGAACAATAAAAAAGAACAATAAAAAGACAATAAAAAAGAATAATAAAAAAGACAATAAAAAAGAATAATAAAAAAGAACAATGAAAAAAGAATAATAAAAAAAATAATGAAAAATAGAAAATGTGATATATATTTTTTTAATGAACTTGTTCAATTTGTATAGATATATATATCTATAATATAAAGCTGAACGTCTGTGTGTGTGTGTGTCTGGTCACGTATAGGCTCCTATATGGTTGACTATTATAGAAAACTGATCACATATAATGATAGAAGATGTATCGAGACACAGGAATGATTATGTTTGATCTGGTATAATGATGATTCATCAAAATTGTGGTGTCTGCGTTCGCGCCTGGTCCACAAAGTATGGAAATAAAACATTTAAAAATTAATAAAAAAAAGTTTACAAGTGTTTTTGATATAGATGTAGATAATAATAATTTGATAAGTATGTTTTAACTTAAATATGGATGGTATAATAAAATTGTGGGGATCTGCGTTCGCGCCTGGCCTCCATAGAATGGAAATAGGCACAAACTTTAATAAAGACTTTTCATATCTATCTGCGTAAGTATACTTTGACAATTATGTTTCAGTTTGAAGAAATTTGGTATAATAAAATTATGGTGAGTTCGTTCGCGCCTGACCTCCATAGAATGGAAATATGTCACAAAGTTTAACAAGGTTTTTTAATATAGATCCACAGAATATTGTGATAAGTGTTTCAGTGCGAACAGGTATGGTATAATAAATTATGGGGTTTATCCATTTTATTTTTACTTTCATCATATTTTGCTTTGGTTTTGATACCCCCAAATTCGAAGCTATCTCTTTACAACCCTTCCTTTTCATAACCTATCATACTTTCATAAATCAGAGTCGATCTTCTGTAGGCTGTTTTTGTACCCAGTCAACGACGGGTACTTTTGCTAGTATATATATATATATATATATATATATATATATATATATATATTATGGATGGGACGATTCCAATATTTTTCCCGATTCTGATACAATTAACCATTCCGATTTTTTTTATAAATCTTTAAATGTTTAACTATAAAGTCGTTATTTTTCACGATTACCATAAAAATACATGTTAAATGTGCAGATATTTTCTTAAACGTAATGATACACTTGTGAGGGATGATCTATCGATTGTAGTTTTACTAATAGGTTAAAATCAAAAGATATTAACTATTTTAGTATTACTATCAACTGTAGAATATTTTTCCGTAAAGAAAAAAATAACAATTAAAAGAACCGTTTTTGGCATGGGTAAAGAGGCACAATGTTTTCCGATTCCAATACCGATTCCGATATCCCCCCCTCCCAAATTCTGATTTTTTTCGATTCCCGATTCCGATTCCGATTAATCGTCCCAACACTCATATTTTATATATATATATGTATATATATATATATATATATATATATATATATATATATATATAATCATAATCACGTTGATCCACCGGTTCTTGCCAGATCACCGAAGTTAAGCAACACTGAGCCTGGCTAGTAACAGATGGGTGACCATTTGGGAATTCTAGGCGTTGTGTATGTGCTTTCAGTTTATCTCGGCATTGTTTCCAATCGTCCTGAACCTCCACTTGCCACCTTGCCACTGGTATTCAACAATGTTGACTCAAGAGAGGTGTGGTTGGAGATTGTACAACTCTTGGCACCGAAATTTCATGCGTAGGCATCCTTACAGTGGGTATCCATGTCAAGACTAAATAAAGGAAGCTGTATATATATATATATATATATATATATATATATATATATATATATATATATATATATATATATATATATATATATATAGTAGCTTCCTTCAGTCTTGATAGACTATGGATACCCACTGAGTCGGCGTTGTTAAATACAAGTGGCAAATGGAGGTTCAGGAAGATTGGAAACAAGATAAGCAGAGAGCACTTACAGCACCTAGAATTCCCAAATGGTCACCCATCTGGGGTACTGGCCAGGCTCAATGTTGCTTAACTTCTATGATCTCATGAGAAACAGTCTGTCAACGTGATTATGGCTTTTATATATATGTATATATATATATATATATATATATATATATGTATATATATATGTGTGTGTGTGTATATATATGTATATATACACACGCACACACACACACACACACACACACACACATATATATATATATATATATATATATATATATATATATATATATATATATATATATATATATATATATATTAATAGTTTGTTTAATTTTTAGTGAAGGGTTTAGTTTGCTATGCAAGTTTAATGTAACCTAATCTCCTTGATTATTCCCTGTAGACTTTTTCCCTTTCCTTCGACATTTTTTGCTATTCAATTATTTTGAAAAAATAACAAAAAGAAAAAAAAAACACACACACTTTGTGTTACCAAATCGATTAAACATCAAATTTTCATATTAGAAGAAAAAAAAAATTTTTTTGTATTAATGAATCACCACTTACCAAGGCCAAAAGCAAGTGAATATAAGAGAGAGAGAGAGAGAGAGAGAGAGAGAGAGAGAGAGAGAGAGAGAGAGAGGAGGATAAAAAATCATCAAGGTATAAAATACAGAAGGAGTATGAAAAAAAAACGTATGGGATTAAGGTGAAAAAAAAAAACGTCTGGGATTAAGGTGAAAAAAAAAAAACGTCTGGGATTAAGGTGAAAAAATAAAAATAAAAAAAAGAAAGGTCGAAATTAAATGGCAGCATTCCTTCCCCTTTCTCTAAAACTTTGGTATTTGACATCTTTTATTCAAATGTTCAGATCGATTTCAATTAAGAATCGATTCTTCAAATGAGTACTTCCTTTCTTTTTTCTTTACTTTTATGCATCCGAAGCAAATCATATTATCACTAAGGTACTACTGTGAATTAGGGGTCAGATTTATAGGGGACGCCTAGGTAGAGAGTTGTGCAGTAAGATGTATGTTCACACGGCATTCAAATTTCTGCAAGTTAATACAGTCGGAAAAAAAGGAATCACGTAAGGAATTCCAAACGTAAGCAATTAAAACAAAAAAAAAGCTATTAGAGTAGAAAGATTTTCGTCATCTGGGAATCTCTACGGTGAAGGGGTAGGATTTTGTTCTCAGTCGGGTTGGTTGGGCATATTTATGTTAGAATGTTACAGGTGCAGTACGTTCGTTGGAGCACATTCCATGGAAGTACTTGTAAAACAAGTAGAAGGACGCAATATTATGGCCATGCGGCAGAAGATGGAGCCTGCTAAGTAGTGTAGGATTTATTAGAGACCTTCTTTTAAGCTCATGTCTGGTGATGATAAATAGGAGAAGAAGGGGGAGGAAGAGGAGGAAGATGGAGCAAGTGAGTGATTGAGTAGGTGAGATTTTATTTCTTTTCATAACTAGATATATACAAAGGGTCAGAAATAATTGTAAAAAAATGCTTGTTTGGGCGGCAGCGTTTGTCCCTAAAGTGCACTTCCGCCGCCACCTACACCGCTGTGCAAGTCAAGAAGTTCTTGAAAATAAAATCATATATTTTTACAAGAGGATGCCACCTTCTCTACTGCTTATTGGTAAACCTTTTAGAAGTAAAAGCCTCTTCGTTGCTCGGATAGACATGACAGGTGGCAATGGCGGGAAAATAACTGCATCCATATTTTTTCATTAACGCTAAAACAATATTGCTTGGCAGAAAGCAATTATTTTGGTCCAGAATATGATTTTGAAATTGTCTAGATCAGCACCAGCGAGCAGTGAATTATATATATATATATATATATATATATATATATATATATATATATATATATATATATATATATATATATATATATACATTTAAATATGTATGAATGAAAAATCAATACGAAAAATATATAAATGTTTATATCTTTTCTGTATTTATTTCCTGTGTTTTGACGTGTAGGAATACAAAAAGTCTTTTGAAAAAAAAACAAAGAATGTTACCTTCAAAAGCACATGTTTTCGACCGAGCCTTCGATCTTCTTCAGCGTGAATATATATATATATATATATATATATATATATATATATATATATATATATATATATATTAAGTTTTATATATTAT
The DNA here is from genome assembly GCF_053919585.1 of Euprymna scolopes. NCBI lineage: Eukaryota > Metazoa > Mollusca > Cephalopoda > Sepiida > Sepiolidae > Euprymna > Euprymna scolopes. The sequence goes on along the minus strand of NC_136505.1, from coordinate 26,175,120 downwards.
ATATACTAGCATTTCAGCCCGGCGTTGCTCGAGTGTTTGGAGTTGTATGTTTAGCAAAAAAAAAAAAAAAAAACCGGTCAGTTTTTTTAACTTCGACCCCTATTATGACCCCTTAAAATTTATTGTTTTGGGCTCAAATAAAGTTATTAAGTTAGATCTATCTGCAAAGAACCTATATCTAAAATAACAGGTGTTTAGACCCAAAATTGTCGGAGGAGTTTGGTAGAGTTATCAAAGGTCAAATCGTTGAACTTTGACCTCTTAACAGCAAAATTTCTGGCCGAAAACGGATTACAAAGATTTTCCCAAATCTCAGTACCCTGTATATCAAATTTCGAGTCTGTAGACTTAAAATTGACAGTTATTGTGTAGGGAAATGTACACAGACACACACACGGACACGTTAATATATATATATATATATATATATATATATATATATATATATATATATATATATGTATATATATATATATATATATATATTTAGTGGAGATGGTAATTAATAAAAACTGTTGTAGAGCAAATATGCGTTTTATTTTTTATTATCTTTAGTATCTTTCTGTTGAGTAGTTACATTATTGTTTCGGCTACACGGCCGTTTTTATTTTTTTGGCCGTCTGTAGTTTTAGGCAGACATGCAAATATACATACATACATTTATATATTGGTAACAAAAAAGTTTCGACCCAAACCGATTAAAAAGCTTGCCCTATCTCTGAATACCCTTTATGTAAAATTTCGAATGTTTAGACCGCAAATTGTCTGAGTAATTTGGTAGAGACTGCAGAGGTAAATTTTTTTAAAACTTTGATACCTATTATAGCCCTATTATTTCATGGAAGTACTTGTAAAACAAGTAGAAGGACGCAATATTATGGCCATGCGGCAGAAGATGGAGCCTGCTAAGTAGTGTAGGATTTATTAGAGACCTTCTTTTAAGCTCATGTCTGGTGATGATAAATAGGAGAAGAAGGGGGAGGAAGAGGAGGAAGATGGAGCAAGTGAGTGATTGAGTAGGTGAGATTTTATTTCTTTTCATAACTAGATATATACAAAGGGTCAGAAATAATTGTAAAAAAATGCTTGTTTGGGCGGCAGCGTTTGTCCCTAAAGTGCACTTCCGCCGCCACCTACACCGCTGTGCAAGTCAAGAAGTTCTTGAAAATAAAATCATATATTTTTACAAGAGGATGCCACCTTCTCTACTGCTTATTGGTAAACCTTTTAGAAGTAAAAGTCTCTTCGTTGCTCGAATAGACATGACAGGTGGCAATGGCGGGAAAATAACTGCATCCATATTTTTTCATTAACGCTAAAACAATATTGCTTGGCAGAAAGCAATTATTTTGGTCCAGAATATGATTTTGAAATTGTCTAGATCAGCACCAGCGAGCAGTGAATTATATATATATATATATATATATATATATATATATATTAAAATATGTATGAATAAAAAATCAATACGAAAAATATATAAATGTTTATATCTTTTCTGTATTTATTTCCTGTGTTTTGACGTGTAGGAATACAAAAAGTCTTTAAAAAAAAAAACAAAGAATGTTACCTTCAAAAGCACATGTTTTCGACCGAGCCTTCGATCTTCTTCAGTGTGAATATATATATATATATAAAAAAAAGCGGTCAGTTTTTTTAACTTCGACCCCTATTATGACCCCTTAAAATTTATTGTTTTGGGCTCAAATAAAGTTATTAAGTTAGATCTATCTGCAAAGAACCTATATCTAAAATAACAGGTGTTTAGACCCAACATTGTCGGAGGAGTTTGGTAGAGTTATCAAAGGCCAAATCGTTGAACTGTGACCTCTTAACAGCAAAATTTCTGGCCGAAAACGGATTACAAAGATTTTCCCAAATCTCAGTACCCTGTATATAAACTTTCGAGTCTGTATATTTAAAATTGACAGAGTTATTGCGTAGGGAAATGTACACAGACACACACACGGACACGTTCATTTATATATATATTTAGTGGAGATGGTAATTAATAAAAACTGTCGTAGAGCAAATATGCGTTTTATTTTTATTACCGTATCTTTCTGTTGAGTTACATTATTGTTTCGGCTACGCGGCCGTTTTTTTTTGCCGTCTGTAGCGTCCTCAGACTTTTACAGAAACGTTCGCTATTTTGGGATGAAAGAGTGGAAGAGTGAATGAGGTCAGGGCGGGGGTTGCGAGGAGGGCGGAAGAGGAAGAGAGGAAGGGGACAAGGAGGGAAGGTGGGAGGCGTTTGGTATGTCGATAATGTTTTAGTTTTGGGGTTTAAGGAACTTGTGGGGGAGAGTCTTGGAAGTCCATTTCTGTTGTGGCTGAGGGCATAGGGATACATGAGGGGAAGGAGAATATGTGGGGGTGGGAGGAGGTTGGGTTACTTTAAAATTCGAAGGCAGTGAAAAAGTAACATTCAAAACAGAGAATCAGCAACTATGTCCCAAAGCCTAGCTGGAGTTCGAACACGGTACCCCCGTAATAATAATAAAGGGTTGGGTTCAAGACTCCTAACAAACGGTTCCCCAGTTCGATACAAAACACCTGTCGAAGGCCGGAGGGCAAAACGGCCGAAACGTTGTGACAATAACAACCAAGATGAGGAAGTCAGTCCGACAATCTCAATCAATGAAAACACCTCATCTCAAAAATACAGACAATTACTAGATTCTTTGAACATGGATCTAAATAACTTGATTTGAGCCCAAAACTAAAAATGTTAAGAGGTTATAATAGGGGTCAAATTAAAAAAAATTGACCGCTTTTTTTGCGGGGGGGGGGGGGGCTCAGCATATACTTCCAAACACCCGGGCAACGCCGGGATGAAATACTAGTATATATATAAAAGTGAACGGGTCTGTCTGTCTTTCTGTGTGTCTGTGTGTCTGTGTACATTTCCCTACACAATATCTCTGGCAATTTTCAGTCTATAAACTCGAAATTTGATATACAGAGTACTGAGATTTGGGAAAATCTTTGTAATCCATTTCCAGCCAGAAATTTGGCGATTAAGGGGTCAAAGTTCAACGATTTGACCTTTGAGAACTCTACCAAACTCCTCCGACAAGTTTGGGTCTAAACAATTGTAATTTTAGATGTAGATTCTTTGGGCACGGATCTAACTTAATAACTTGATTTGAGCCCAAAACAATAGATTTTAAGGAGGTCATAATAGGGATCAAAGTTAAAAAAAAATTGACCTCTGCAGTCTCTACCAAATTACTCAGATAATTTGCGGTCTAAACATTCGAAATTTTACATAAAGGGTATTCAGAGATAGGGCAACTTTTTAATCGGTTTGGGTCGAAACTTTTTTGTTACCAATATATAAATGTATGTATGTATATTTGCATGTCTACCTAAAACTTTCGACAGAGGCGACGGATTTTTACAAGATCATTATCGTTTTGAAGTTCGATCTTTCAGACGACAAATATCGAAAAATTGGCTAAAAATATTAATATCTTCACTTTTAAATGGGCACTTTTCTACAGGGTGGTCGCTTTTTTCGTCGATACTTTTAAAAGTCATCCTCTGCTTTCGATTGTCTAGCCTTACTTTAAACCTATATCACTTCAAGTTTGGAGGTGGTTGTAACAGCAAAGACGTCACGTTTTTTCCCCGTTCTTTTCCTCCTTCGCGGTATGGGTTCGAGCCTGTCTTCCTACTACCACTTTTTGTTTTTTTTGTTGCTCAACACACTCCTCCAAACACCCGGGCACCGCCAGGCTGAAATGCTAGTAGATAATAAATATGCTGTCCTCCTTATATATATATATATATATATATATATATATATATATATATATATATATATATATATAAAGAGCAAATAGCTAATAAAACATGCTAAAAAACACTTTGAAAAAGAGTTAAAAACATATTTAATTTAAAAAGGAAACACTAGATAATATATATATATATATATATATATATATATATATATATTTCACGTATCTACATGAAATGTTATGTATCTATTTTAATTATGTACCTGTGCTCAATACGCGAGAAGAAATAAATAGTAAATTTAAAAAATGTTTGATAGTTGGGCTATAAAAAGTTTTTCGTGTTTCATCCTCGTGAGGATTCTTCAGACTATTAAAAATTGACATAATAATTACAAAAAATGTAGTTACATCGAGCTTCATAAATTAAAGGATTGGTATTAATAAAAGGTAGAATGTAATTGAATAAGTATATTTTCCCCATAAATAAAAAATAACGAGTACGAACTTTCTTTTTGGCGACACTTTATATATATATATACATATATATATATATATATATATATATATATATATATATATATATAAATAAATATATATATATATATTCATAAAGTCTGATGAAATGCTTGTTTTGAAAAATTTTCAAACGACATAATGTTTGAAATTGTACGACTGAACATGGAAACAATTGTAACGTAAAATGAAATACACTTTTTGTTGCCATCAACACTCTTTTTGAAGTCTTGATTTTGCTTTCACACTATATATATATATATATATATATATATATATATATGTATATATATATATATATGATTACTTCATTTAATCACATAAACTAATATACGAAAGTATAAATTAATGCGCAAACATTAAGAATTTACTTCAACACTGCTCAGTACGTAGGTAGAGCTAGGTAGTAAGTTATAAAATATATATGGCAATTAAGCTACACAGAATATTCCGCGTTTCATCCACGCTTGAATCCTAGCGTGGATGAAACGCGAAATATTCTGTGTGGCTTAATTGCCATATATATTTTATAATTTACTACTATATATATATATGGTGCCCGGAAAAATGTACCCGGAAAACTCGTCCATTTTTGCTAGGTAGGAAAACTGGTCCCTTATTCAATAAATATCGATTGAAAATACATTTTATTACCGTTCTTGAAGGAGATATTGTTTTTAAAAGCGACTACGCACCTCCATAATATTTAGAAAAAATTATTTTTAATTCTTGGTGTAAAACAACAAACTTGATCACGGAGTCAAGACACGAAAAACGAACCCATATATTTATTTTAAAGATACTTCAGTTTTAACACTTTTTGTGTTATTATTACAAAACAAAAATAAAAGAAAGAAATCACTTACGCATTATCCAAGAAAGCATTTTTTTTTAAGAATTAATTTTGTTTAGGCACCGCCAAAAATGGCCGAAAAATCAAGTTGTTATTGTTTTTTAAAACGAAATTACATTTATTAAAATCCATTATTTCTGAGTAACTTTTTTTTCCCAGAAAGATAAAACCCCGAATTTTATCATATAGAAAGCAGAATAATGTAAAACTTTTTCTACTATTTTTAATTAAATTTGAAATGTTAAATTTTCCCTAAAAGTTAACAATTGGCCTTTTTTGTTTTGCACAAAAAACGTATATAAATAGTTTAAAAACAAAAAAAAAGGTTTTTGAAAGAATTAATTTGTTTATTTCTTGTCTAACTAAGATTTAGGGTGATTTTCTATGAGAATATGCAAAAATATTATAATATAAGTACCTGGATTTCAAATAATTTCACTTATTCATATAGGCAACCAGTTACTTCGAGTTGATTTGATTACTGTTTACATTTGTACTTGATAAAAAGCAAACTACGGAAGACCAAAAAGCCAAAAAAAAAAACAACTTATTTTTCAGTGACGAAAATTTCAATGTATTATTAACGCTGAGGCTTGCCAGTACCAGATGGGTGACCATTTGTATGAGTTTGGTTTTTAATGTGTATGTGTGTGGGGGCCAGACTCTCCAAAATGGGGAGAGGGGCAATTTAAAGCAGAATAAAAAAAAATATTTCAGCGCGTTTGGTTCACCGTAGTCGGAAGGCGGCAAACGTTTCCAAACTTGATCGAAAAAATGATGATATTTTTAACACAAAGAGCACAATATTTATCGATTTTTTTTTTTTTTTGCATCGATTCTTCAAAGCATGCTCTGTTTAATAACGGTCATGCATTATTCGGCTCGCTAAAAAGAAATTGTTCATTTATTTATCAAAGATTTTAAAATAGCTTTTTTTCGTATAAATATTAAACTTTTTTTTGTTTTGCCTAACTTAAATTAAATATTTTACTTAACATATTCACCGAATTTCACACTTCAAAACTCAAAAGCGGGATAATTAAACACAATCGAAGTTCTGATATTCAGACATCAAAATATGGTATGCAAACAAGTTTGTTTTTTTAAATCTATAATCCCGCCCCTTACAACAACATAATATGTTTTGTTCAGTTTCAGATGATTATTTTAAGCATATTTGGAACCCCCTCAAAACAAGGGAGGTTTGTTTGTAAAAATATATATATATAAATATTGTTTATGAAAAATAAGTACACTGTTATAAAGTTCATTCTTCTCTTAATAATCGCTGAAAATTTCGTATTGATTGGATAATTACCTGATTTTTGGTAGATTTTTAAAAGGGCGGTCAGTCAAAAAGTACTTACCTGCCCCCCCCCCCAGTTTTGGCGGTGCCTAATTTAGTTTAAGCAACTCTTGTGTTATTACGAAACAACAAAAAATATAACACTTTTTTGGTACTGCGCTGAAATAATAACGTTACTATTTCGAAAGCCATTCTTGATATGGGGAGGGGAGGGTATCATTTAAAAGTAATTTCGGGGGCACTTCTGCAGTATGCAGACGGCGGTAATTTTTTATAGGCGATAACTTCAATTTCTTCTTGGTCAAATAACGCGGTAAATAAGTAACAAACAAGTTTTTTCCGAACAGAAAAATATTGAAAACCAAAACATTTATTGTATAAAAATGCATTAATATATAATTGTAAAAACACTTATTTAAAAGTCTGCGTAAGAAAATATAATTTTAAGAAAACAATTTTGTAATAAAAAAAACATTGGATTTTTGTAAAGTAAAATAGCTTTTTTTTTTCGAACAAATAAATAATTTAAATGAAACATTTTTTGAATTAAAGCAACTTTGAAGGGTCAACAACAAATTAATAATTTAAAGGGTTTTTGACCGAGAAATGCCACATGGCGACAGTTTAGTGAAACCCACCAAGAAAAATATGACCACCGTCTGCATACTGCACACGTGCCTTTTGTTGTTTCGTGAATACAAAAAGTGTTAAACCTAAATTATTTTTTTAAAATAAAATATTTGTTCGATTATTTGATAATACAAGAAGTGTTCTCTTTTTTTTTTGTTTCGTAATAACACAAGAAATGTTAAAAACTAAAGTCATTTTTTAAAATAAATATATGGTTTCGTTTTTCGTGTCTTCCGTTCTGTTTCGTTACATACTCATCCGTATCCACTTCCGGTATCTTGATTTTTTTCCGAGCAGTGATCTTGGACATTACCTAAAGTATACAAATGTATTTTCTTTTTGAGGGGGTTCTCGTTTTAAAACTATATCTACCTCGGTATTTTCTTTAATTTTTTATTTTTGAGCGGGTATCGAGACTCCTAAGACGTGATCCTTTCATATCGGACAGTTTTTGTTCAAAAGTAACTCGACATTACTTTTTTTTTAAATTAAATAAACTCCTTAAAATAAGTTGAACCACTAAAAAATTACAAAGCTACGTAGAAAACGAACACTTAGAAAAATCAATTTAATTTTTTTAAAACAACAGTAAACAAGTAAAATATTTAAAAAATATTATGGGGGTATAGTCTCTTAAATGTTGCATAGTGTTGGGGGTCATATTTAAGAGATAGGATGCGGACATTCATATTGATGAGGGGAAGAGACATTTATACCGTTCTGAAGTGTCTCTTCTGATAACATATATTAGCGAGAGTTGAGATAGGGGATGCACATTTTTGGGAGAGTTACATAAAGTTCATAATAACGATGAAGGATACAAAGTTCATATTAAGCATGTTTCACACATTACCTTTTGCTATTGAATGATGACACGGCATAGTTTTACAAAAAACATGATGATAACTTCTTTATTATCGGATCGACCGGTCGAATGATGATGACGTCAAAGAATTCAACGTCGTTCTACGTGATTAAACATCCCCCCTCCGCTTCTAAAGGGACCCTCCTCTGATCATGTCAGCTCTGTCCGACTGACTCTGCTGACTGTTCGATCCGGATTCGACTGCCTCTGGTCTTCGACTGACTCTCTGCTAATCCTAGCTTCTATTATTGAGAATCTCCCTTTCTGCTATGACGTCACACGTATGGCTCTAAACGTGATCGACTCACATGGCTTTAACATACGTGGCTCGGCAAATGTTCTCAAAATACACTTCTGCAGACAAAGAATTCTCACTAACCTATTTTCAATATATTTTTTTTATTGTATTGTTCATTATTTTTTTAGCTAATCTTTTTTAATTCAATTTCCCTAAAAGAATGAACAATGAATTCTTATTACAAACAAACAATATCTAAACTATTTTATATGAAATTTAACAATGCGGAATTCTAACATTCCATTTTCTGAATCTATTTCTGAACCTTGCTTACAGAGTTCGAATCTCGGTCTATCCTAATCTCATTTTCCACTTATCTAATGTTCTTCTTAGTTACACGAAAAGGGGACCCTTTTCTTGTAAAATGAAAACACTTTTCTTTTAGAGGGTGGAGGCTAAATCTCCCTCAGTATTTTCTTTAATATTCTGTTTTTAGCGATTATCAAGACCCCGAAGATGTGGTCGCCTCATGTTGGACATTATTTCTTCGTTTCACTTAACACTCGACGGTACTTTTTTTTTATTTTCACTGAAAAACGCTTCAAAATAAATTAAACCACTAACAACTTAGCCAGCTAGATCGAAAAATCGATTTTGCCATTTTAAAAACAACAGTAAATAAGTATGAATATTTTAAAAAATATTATGCGATCTGTAGTCTCGTTTTTGAACAGAATAAACACTTTAAAATAAGTGAAACCACTAACAACTTAGCCAGTAATGTAGAAAACGGGCGCTTAGAAAATCGATTTTATTTTTTTAAAAACAACAGCAAACAAGTAAAAACATTTTTTTAAAATATTATGGTGGGTATAATCCCTTTTAAAAACAATACTCCTTCAAGAACGGTCATGAAATCAACTAGACCTTTTTCTTTGCTATTCACCCTGTGGTGGTGGTAGTGGTATTATTATTATTATTATTATTATTATTATTATTATGATTATTATTATTATTATGATGATGATGATAATGATGATGATGATGATGATGATGATGAAGTGAGAACAAGTGAAGATGGCAAGGTAGAGGTATGGTGGGACAAAAGTGTCATAATAACTAAGCAGTTGGAACATAATACTCCCGATTTGGTCGTCATTGACAAGGTTTCAAAAAAACTGGCAGATTGTAGACTTCTCAGTACCCTGGGGCAGGAATGTGAGAGAGAAGGAGAACGAGAAGTGGAGCAATTATGCTCCATTAACGTTGGAGATAAAGTGTTATACACGGGGTTAAAACACAAATAATCCTGGTTGTAGTTTGTACGCTAGGAGTAATAGCAAGTCGTCTGGATGGTTGGTTGTTTTTGTTTTACAGCATATCCTTTTTCGGGTTATTTAATGCCGAATCCAAACATTTTGAAGAAAACATTTTTAATAGAATATATTTGTTGTTTTCAAGTTGGTTTCCCGGGGAGCAATGGTAATTAAAGGGTGGCTCCACACTCCCCAAAGCCCGCAAACTGGGGCCTCACTACTGGATATAGTTTAAGGTCATATCCAGGACTGAGCCGTCTGGAAGGACAATTGAAAAAAAATATGAATCCCGAATGTTTTAGGCAGCCCTCAGACTTCTGCTATTGTAGGTACCACCAACATCCTTAGGAAAACCCTTGATCTTTGAAGCTCCTGGTTTGAAGCCAGGATTGAGGGAAATCCTCTAGAAATGAATCCCATCCCTTTCCAAGGAGACGTTGATAAACGAAATCAGAATTATTATTATTATTATTATTATTATTATTATTATTATTATTATTATTATTGTTGTTGTTGTTGTTGTTGTTGTTGTTATTATTATTGGTGTTGTTATTTACTCGCTAGGAGTATTCACACAAGCCATTGTCAAAAATTGTTCTTTAAGAACAACTAGTGATATTCCCTGGAGTCTGAGTGACAACAAGTCTCCCCCAGATTTCCGGTACTCCGGATTTGGTCGTCATTGACAAGGTCTCAAAAAACTGGCAGATTGTAGTTTCTCAGTATCCCACGACAAGAATTTCGACAACCTTTGCAAATTAATTTGCATTATCGCAACAGCCGCTTACCATTGATTTCTCGTTACCAGCGACCATTGGTCTTCACTGGAATTTGAGTGGCAATAAGCCTCCCCAAGGTATCAGTCTTTTTGCACATCTCCAGTGGAGATCTGGCTAGTGCTTTCTCTCCTCGGTCTTCCCCTCCTCCTTGACTTCATTATTTGGTGTGGTGCCTGTTTATTGTGACGCTCACAGAAAAAAAAAGGTGGGCGAAGTTTCTTCACTTGTACAGTTTCATTTTTCATGATTTCATGTGATGTTACTTTGTGTTCTGCATCTGTAGCCATTTCTGTATCCAGTTTGTCTGTAGATTATGTGTGGTGTTAGTCTCCACATTCAAGGGTTTTCCTTAATACAGGGTGACCCCAAAACACGGGCCCCAAGTCTAATTAGGCCCTGTTTCTTAGTGTTTTGTTCGAATGAAATGAAACTTTGGTCATAACTAGCTTATTATATTCAAAACATCACATCAAAACACTAGGGTCTTTGGCCTTTTTTTCTCCATTCTGCAGCATATGTTCTAGATGGCCTCCATTTAGCTTTTGTTTTTTTTTGTGATCACCCTGTATTTCTGCAGTTTTCATTATTGAAATTCATTGCATTTTCTCGGTCATCCTTCTGATTCCTATCTCTTCCATTCATTTTTCCAAGCTCTTTGGTATCGTTCCTAGAGCTCCTACTATTAGTAGTGTTATTTTTACTTTCTTCATTCTCCAGATCCCTTTGAGTTCTCTGGCCAGTTCTGCGTATTTGCTCCGCTTGTCATTCTCCTTGATTTCCCCTCTGTTGTCTGCTGCCACAGGAAAATTTACTATCTGGCAGGCCTTTCCCTTCTTGTTAATTATTATGACATCCGGTCTTCTTGCTTGGATGGGTTTATTCGTTTGTATATCCATGCCCCATAAAATCTTGTGATTTTCATTTTCCATTACTGCAGCCGGTTTGTGTTTGTACTATTTGTGTGTTCAAAATTCATTTGTTTGCATAGTTGTCAGTGCACCGCCTTCCCCACTTGATCGTGTCTATTTTTATATTCTTTCTGGGCTAGTTTGCTGCATTCACTTATTATGTGGTTTATTGTTTCGTTTCTTTGTCCGCAGAGTCTGCATTTGCCGTTTTCTTGTGTCTTGTCGATCCTAACTTTTATGTGATTTGTTCTAATTGCATTGCTTTTCTGTGGTTTGTTCTAATTGCATTATCTTGCACAGCTGTTATTAGTGATTCAGTTTCCTTGTTAAGGTTTCCCTTTTGTAGCCATTTCCAAGTGTTTTCGTTTACCACTCTTGTTGTGATCCTTATGGATCGTCCATGTAGCTGTTTCTTTTCCCATTTTTCTTTTCTTTGTCTTATTCCGCGTCTCTTTTTTCTATCTTGTTTGTTTTTTCTGTGTCTCTTGCTGCAGTAATTATTCTTTTGGTGTTCTGCATTATGTATTTTGCTAAATCTTTTTTTTTTTTTTGTTATTTACACAGTTTTCTATAGACACCAGTCCTCTTCCTCCGTCTTTCCTTTTCACATATAGTCGGTCAGTATCATCCTTTATGTGTAGTGCATTGTGCATTGTCATTAGTTTCCTGGTCTTCTGGTCAAGATTCCTTAGTTTTTCTTTGGTTCAGTTTATAAAAGGTCTAGAGTAACTTATCAATAACACTGCCCACGTGTTTATTACTTTAATTAGGTTTAGACTATTTAGTTTGGTTTTGGGGAGTTTTCATGTTCTTCTGAGGTATTCCTTTCTTATTTCCTCTTTCATTTCTGTTGCTTTGATGGCGTCTGCTTCCTGCACCCCCAGGTATTTTAGCTATCATGTTCACCTAGTGGCCTCATTTCTGTTTGATTAGGCAGTACTATACCTTCTGATGCTTCTAGTTTTCCCCTCCTCATCGTGAGCAATGCGTGCTTTTCCGTGCCGAATTCCATTTGGATATCTTGGCTAAAGATTTTGGTCGTGTTTATTAATGTTTCTAGTTCTGTCTTTGTTTTTGCAAACAGCTTCAGATCATCCATGTACATTAGATGGTTCATTCTTTCTTCCGTGTTAGTGAACTTATATCCGTGTTGGCATTTTCTTAGGATTATTATTACTATTATTATTATTACTATCATTATTATTATTATTATTTCTTTCATATTTTTTATTGTTTTCACCCGTTATTCCTTCATTTTTATCTTTCAATTCCTTTCTTCTTCTTTTTCTATTATTATTATTATTATTATTATTATTATTATTATTATTATTCGTAGCAGTAGTAGTAGTAGTAATAGTAGTAGTAGTAGTAGTAGTAGTAGTAATTCCATTATTTCTTCTATGATTTTTCTTGTTTTTCATTCGTTATTCCTTCATCTATATGTTTCCATTATTCCTTACTTGTTCTTCTTATTTTTTTTCTTCTTCCTCTTCTTTTTCTTTTTCTTTTCTTCTTCTTCTTCTTCTTCTTCTTATTATTATTATTATTATTAATGTTTTTATATTTTATTTCTTACTTCTTTTGTCCATCGTTCTCTCGTACTTCTTCTTCTTCTTCTTCTTCTTCTTCTTCTTCTTCTTCTTCTTCTTCTTCTTCTTCTCTTTTTCCTTCCAACCTTCATTTCTTTTCCTTCTCCTTTACATTCTTCATTTCTTTTTCTTCTTCTTGTTTTTTCCCAACCAACTATTACCTAAAATCATAAAGTATAGCCACTTACCCAATATTATATACTCCATCTTTTAGTATTTCCAATAGCAGGATCAAATACATATCATCATTTGCATCTTATGTACTAAAACTGAAATCGTCATCATTTAAAGTTAATAGATTTTGAGCTCTTTTGGGAGAAACAGTTTTGATTGGATGTTAGTCGGTTAGGAATTACTCGGCATGTGACTGAATTAACATTTTTTTTAATATTTTGTGGTGCCCCCTAAGAGATAACCATGGCACCTCGAAGTGCCACTCTGCACACTTTTGGAACCTCTTGTGTACGGATTTTAATCTAAGCTCTATTTTTAGGTTGGAAATATTTTTTTTCAAAAATTCCGCAACCAACATGTCACTCTTAAATAATAAGAAAAAAAATGGCCACTTTTTCCTTCTGCTTCAGTTCAAAAACATCTTTGCATAATTTAGCAACCAAAACAGCAATAATCATTGAACTTAATTACCGCCTTGCTTTATAATCTAATTAATTCCTGCAAATTAACTTTCGATTTCAAAGACCCCAATCATTTTCTTTGATTAATATTTAATACCTGTTTAATGACCTGGAGCCATTTTAATGATAATTTAATGGCTTAGAGTTTTTCAAAAAATTGCGTAAATTTGAATTCTTCAGACTAAAAATATTACTGTTCTGAATTTTTGAGATGAGGATAGCTTATATTCGTAATAAATTAATCTAACTGGTTTTGAACAATTTATAAAAGTTATAAAACCAGTTAGATTAATTTATCCCTGACGATGAATCCTGAAGGATTGGAAAGTACTCGGACTTAAGATAAACATGGTGATTGCATCAGCCAGTTTTCAGAAGTTGAAAAGGATCGAAAATAGAATTAATAGACAAAAAACGTCTATTTTATTTAATTAATATATAATGAATATATATATATATATATATATATATATATATATATATATATATATATATATATATATATATATATATATGTGTGTGTGTGTGTGTGTGTGTGTGTGTGTATGTGTGTGTGTGTGTAAATATGCTTTTTCAATTATATTTCACCCTTAATTTTTCCCAATCCTTTAATTTATCAAGCTCAATGTAATTACAGAGCATGTAAATTCAAAATGGGCGTAATGGAAACATATTAAATGTATTTACAGGTTCTCTTCCAATTTTCGGATTTTAATCATGTCAAATCACATTTTATTTCCTTTTGACGGATTGATTGTTGCTATTTCTTCTGATGAGTTAAGGGCATAATAGATTCACTGATTGATATAATAATTAAGTGATTAATTTTGCGCTACGAAACAGATACTGTCAAAAATTGCAAATGTCAATTGAATTAAAGGAATAAATTATAAGGTGATCAACATCATGAATTTTGGAATATAGTTTTTTGTCATTCATTCATTATATATATATATATATATATATATATATATATATATATATATATATATATATATATATAGTAATAATATGTAATAATAAATAGTAGTATTTTGCATCTAGTAATAAAAATGCTGAGTGCAGGCGACACACAAAAAAGAAATTGCAAATTACTTAGGACTTCTACCCAGTCATGACGGAACGAGAGCATAAAGAGTTCTGTTAAAATTACACGCAGTTTCCCGAGTTTGGCAGAAAGGTTCCCGAGTTTGACAAGATACACCTGAAGAAGGTCGGAGGTTAGATTGTGCAAATAACACTGAAAATGAGAACAGTAGTTCGAAAAATCCGAGTAAAGTACGAAAAATATTTCTATTTTATGATGAAGCAGTGCACATGTTTTTGTATAGAAATAATTTGTAAATCAATTTGTTTTGTTTGCGCATATTTTATCAGTAAACTAGTATGGCTAAATGCCGTTGCCCGGGTTAAAAAAAGTAAGCTATTTCTATTAAAACTTCTATCTCTCTACCGCTTTCTATCCATCTCTATTTCTTTCTCTCTCCTCAAACCCTTCTTTCTCCTCTGCCCAACTGATTCTTCTTTAACTGAACAAACATGTATACAGCTGTCCTAAGACTGAAAAAACGACCCACCCTGATAAAACCCTACCCGGTTAACCTTCAAAGAATGAATACATTTCTCTAAATTTTAAATATTATACATCTGGAGCAACGACGATCATCACAATACCAACTTGATGAGTTTTTGTTTAGTAGCTTTTGACTTTTAGTTGAACACTAGCGGGGGGTACCCGGCGTTGCCCGGGTGTTTGGAGTCAAAGTTCAATGATTTGACTTTTGAAAACTCTACCAAACTCCTCCGTCAATTTAGGGTCTAAACACTTGAAATTTTAAATGCAGCTTACTTGGACATGGATCAAATATTTAATTTGATTTGAGCTTAAAAAGAAAATGTTAAGAGGTCAAAATTGGAGAAAATTTTTTAAAAATTGATCTCTGCGGTCTCTATCAAATTACTCAGCCAATTTTTGGTCTAAACATTTGAAATTTGACATAAAGTGTATTTAGACAAGCAGCAAGCTTTTTAATAAGTTTTTGGGCAAAAATTTGGCTGTGAAGATGGCAAAGTTTAAAAAGTGTACCTTTTGCGGATTCTACCAAACTCCTCAGCCAATTTTGGGTCTAAACAATTTTAGATTAGGTTACCTGGACATGAGTCAAACTTTTTAATATATATATATACATATGCACATAAAGTTATGAACAGTACATAGGGTCCGAACAAAGCCGGGCTGAACTGTTAGTATATATATATATATATATATATATATATATATATATATATATATATATATATATATATATATATATATATATAGTCATCCAAATACAGTACTGTTTCACAGTGCGGCAAGACAAGCAACTACCTCAAAGCAGGATCGAAACCTTATCGCCCAAACGACAGTTGGGGCTTCTAACCATTGCACTATATGGCTGCTGCCATACGGAAATTAACAATGTTTGGACATTGTCCAAATACTTAAGCTCAATTTTTTTACACAAAGAGCATGGCTTCATACGCTAATGGTAATTTGTATGTCACTTCCCAATATACTCAGCCTAAGATAGGAAGCATTATAGTCATCCACATACAGTACTGTTTCGCTGTTTCACGGTTCATCAGTGCGGCTAGACAAGCAACTACCTCAAGCCAGGATTGAAACCCGATCGCCCAAACGACAATCGGAGCTTCTGATCATTGCGCTATACGGCTGCTGCTATGCGGGCAGTGAATTAACAATGTTTTGTCATTGTCCAAATACCTAAGCTCAATTTGTTTACACAAAGAGAATCGCTTCATGCGCTAATGGTAATTTGTACGTCACTTCCGAATATGCTCAAGGTAGCTATACGGCTGCTGCTATGCGGGCAGTGAATTGACAATGTTTTGACACTGTCCAAATACCTAAGCTCAATTTGTTTACACAAAGAGCATTCCACAGATATACTTTTATATCCTACCTCTATATATACAAATAAATTAATACATATTCATCTATCAACTTAGATTCAGACCTACCTACAGATGCATCTATGTATACATATATCCACATACCCATCACTTGGGTCGTTTTTTAGGTTAAGGTGAAAAAGAAAAATCGTTTTCTTTTTATTCGAAATTTTCTTTCATTGTCGTATATATTAACTCGATGAAATTCATAGTCGCTTTTATCAATTTTATTCAATTCGCAATTGATAATTGTCATTTGCTGCAGTTTGATTGGCCAAGGGTTTCGGCATCTTTCAGCGAATTACGTAAGCGGCCGTGAAATGCCAACTGATAATTATTTAATAGATTCATTGATGTGGAACCAGTTTATGACCGCAAAAAGACAACTCAGAACACGATATAAGTTTAAAGATATATTGAAAAAATGATACAGAAAAAAATGATGACGTAAGCTAGACTTATTCGAATATCATTAGAGTATCTAATATCCACGAGAGTGTTTGGCTCTCAATTAATATAAGAAGTGGAAGACTCTATGAATGGGTAAGCTAATGGCCCACTAAAAATTGTGCTAATAGTTGAATTTTTATTTATCAATTTGCGATAAATGTGTTTGTTTACTTGTAACATTACAGAAGTTTTGATCGTGGTATTTCTCACATTTACTTCATAATGTTTGACAAGTGAAAGTTTGTTTTTTGAAACGTACGCATAAAATGTTTTCTTTTACTGCATTTCATTTTTTTCAGGGGGAAAACATTTAGCATAAGTTGACCTTATTATAAGCTTGCCGTTGCCATTTTTATTTTATTCTTGGAATAAAAATAATTTTATCTGGTAATCATTTTGATTTCTTATCACAATAAACGGTTAATATATAAAAATTATGGAACTGCAAAAAATATATAGACGGATATTATATGTAATCAATGAAATCGCTTTGAAATGAAAATTCTTGTTTTTATTTTTAATAGATAAAAAAGACAGAAAATTACAATAATTCCCTGGCTAAATAGAATCAAATATCGATTTGTCAGATGCAATACTATAACGGCTTAACTTTGAGAATCCGACTGTTTTTATGTATTAGAATATTGCGATAGACCTCTAAAACTTTTTAGATGGAACTTTTGTCTCGATTAACTTTTGAAGATCTAATTGATAACAACTCAATGACCTTTTATGAAATTTAATTCTTTATAATAAAACTAAAAAAATAGACAAAATAATTCCTAGCTGGAAGACAGTATGATGTGGAATCCACAAAAATCTCCCTTTGCTGAGCCTTGTATGATTAATTTCAAATAATTTAGTTTCAAATAAATGATTAATACTTGGATAAACAATATGCGTGTGCTATGTAACTCGAATGAAAACTTTCAATAACTACGTATGAAGCTATTTTTATACCATTTACACTCTCCAACTGTAACAAGCATCGTAATTTTATGGGATAAAAGCAGTGACTACTATCCAATGAAAATAAATGAATATATAACAAATTATGTAACTTGAAGAAATATCCGGGCGGATATTGTATGTAATCGATGAAATCTATTTAAATAGCGAAATTGTTAAAAAAAACAGACAGAAATTTTCTGTAATTCACTGGTTATATAGAATCAAATATCAATTAGTCTGATGCAATGTTATAGCGATCTAACTTCTAGAATAGGAACGACTTTGCTTTATATATTAAATATATTATAAAGTTTCGAGAGACACTCGATTGTACTTTTTGTAGTATTTTTAGTGATAAAAGTTTTATCGGGAAGAAAAGTTATGATAGTTGTTCTAACCTTTGGGCCACACATTGAAGAGAATTTAGTAACATCAGTAATTTTATATACGGATGAAATAGTTCTTGCAGCTTACCAAATTTCTTGTGCCAAAATATATTGGTACTGTATAAAATTGGCATGATTTCAAGGATTCTTCTGGCAAATAATTCTCGCGACTCAAAACTATGAAAACCTTGGGGAATAAACATTCAATTTTTCTTTTGAAATGAAAATCGATACAAATAATTTTACAATTTCTTAAAGAAAGAAAAAGAATTCCAGAAAAATTTAATGCGCTAAGAATTTGTATAAAGTGATTACAAAAAATATGGGGATATTGTCTTTTTTATTTCAAATTCATTATTTTTATCTAGTGAAAAATGACCATTTTTATTTGTCTTAAAAAGGAGATAAGTAAACTGTTTCGAAAAAGTTTTTACTTAACTGTAAGTTTAATAAACATAAACCATAATATACAGTAACTCCTAAAAGCCGAGTTCTGACTTCCGAAGTGCTTAATTTTCTGCAAGAATTGACAGAAGTGTTGGTGACAACTTGTTTATTATTATTATTAAAACATCATCGTAAAACACAAAAGTCTTTGGATTCTTTTTCTACATGTTAGTGTTCAAGATGATTTCCATTTTATTTTATTATCTATATATTAATGCGATAGCGAGTGTGTTATTTTCTGTATCACGCTTACATCCGGGTCGTTTAATTGTTATGTACTTCCATTTCTTGTCATGGATAATTTTACCAAGAATTCTTCATAAGATTTGTTTCAGTTTCGATTATAGCTGATCGCACTTAAGTCATCCTTTTTTTTAATATATAATTTTATCAAGAATTCTTCATAAGTTTTGGTTTCGGTTTTGATTATGGCTGAAGAAACTCAAGGTATATATATATATATATATATATATATATATATATATATATATATATATATATTTTTTTTTTTTTCATAAGTTTTTATTTTGGTTTCGATTCAAGCTAATGCACCCAAGTCATATGGATATATATATATTTTTATTTTTGAAATCGCAACTTTATAATATATAAAAATCGAGAGAACATTAACTCTATAATAATATATACGAAATCTGCAAGAATTAAAATATCATATTTAAGCGTACTTTACGACAGGGCTTTGCCGAGCGTTCGTGCTAGCTTAGATAAATACTTTTGCAGTTTTAACAAAAAAAGCTACAATAATATCAGAGCGTTTCCATTTACACTGAACATCTACAGAATGCCAACATCAATATGTTACATAGAAATGTGTCCTTTGCGGAAATTCCACAGGTCTCGCTGGTTTGGATTATTCAGACTACCGTTCTCAGATTAAGTAATAATAACACAACATTTCGACCTATGTAACCTCCGACCTTACTAAAGTGTATTTTGTCAATTATGTTGAACTCGGGAATCTGCACAGAATTTCGAATGGAAACTTTTTTTTAAATCCATGAGGAAAGCGTGTTCAGCCACAATCGAGTAGAAGTTTTAAGTAATTCACAATTGTATTCTTTATATCGTCTGCACAGAGGATTGAAACTTCCACCTCCAGAAGAGTTTAACTTACAACTGCATTTTACTTAGTATTTTATCTGTTGCACCAAAGGTCCTTGTAAATAATTATTCATTCATCTCTTTGCATTACTTGGTGCAACAAATGTGTCTATAAGGTCTTTACAAACTGGTTGAGGTATTACCCTGGCATCCTCTCTGATGTTTTTCTTCGGTCTGTGATAGTCTTGGATGTTCCTGCATAACTTTGTCTTTAAGATTTACACAAGAAGTGTTTCTTTATATATATATATATATATATATATATATATATATATATATATATATATATATATATAAAAGCGAAAATGTATGTATGTATGTATGTATGTATGTATGTATGCACGCTTTTCCTCGATGTCCACAAAAGGCTTCTTTCAGATAAGCGCTCGCTCGGTTCACAACTTCTTAAAACTTTTTATATCATCTATAAATTGTAATATCTCACACTTAACTACGGAGCTCGCCTGTCTATTTAATTTTATTGGCTTTCAAACGTTAATTATTCCACATTTCCCGCATCGGTTTTCGGTATAAAAAAAAAGCGACAGGCCCAGAGAACGTTTGTCGACTTCGTCATATCAGACGGGAGAGCGGGTTTTTGAAAACAAACAAACCGATTTATTGACCTCATTAAAAACTGTCCCGCACAAAATGCTAACTGCTGAATACCTATCGCCGTCACGTCAATCAAAAACGCGCAACTGTTTTTTTTTTTCACACTTTACTATTTTCCAACTGTGCGTCGTCAAGGCTTTGTTTTTTTTTCACGGGCACCTGTTCTTTTTCACACACACCTACAAACACCCGGACAACGCCGGGTACCCCTCGCTAGTCTATATATATAAAAGCGAAAATGTATGTATGTATGTTTGCGTGTCTGTTAAAAACTTTCGACAGACACAACAAAAATACACAAACTCGGTATAATATTGAAGCTCCTTCCTTCACTCCAAAAATATCGAAAAATTGGCCAGAAAAGTTCATTTTATCACCCCGAAATCGACAATTTTCGACAGGGTGGGGGTCCGGTTCTACGCATGCGTCAGATGACGTCATGACCTGATTTACTTTAAATAGTTGAAAAACTGAGCAAATTTCGTGTACGTCGCGTTAGGTCAGTTGATTAGCGCGTTGGTTCATTATCTAACCGTTTTGGGTTCGATTCGTGGTGTGAGATGTCCCTTTTTTTCGATTTTTTAAATTTAAATATTGAACCAGTGTTATTTAAGCCATTTTTCACGTAACGTTCGTTTTTCTGTTTTGTTTTTTACTTCGCTTATCCAACCCGACCACACACCCCAAAACACCCGGGTACCCACCGATTTTTTAAATTTTAATATCGAAACATGCTTATTTAAGCCATTTTGCACGTGGTCGTTTATCTATTTTCATCGTTCGTTTGCCTTACGTTAGTTTTTTTTTCGATGTTTTGATTACCCCCCCCCCACCCCGCTTAATTAAAACGTTGTTTTCTTTTTTTTACTTCGCTTATAACAAACAAACCTGGTCATTGACGTCGTCGTCGCCGTCGTCGTCATCGTAAGGCTCGGCGACTTCCGGGCACGGACCTGTCAATTTGGTTCAGTAACTCATTCTGGTTGGCCGATTTTATTTTCAAACTTCGCCTCAGGGCTTCGGGTTCGATCCTACCCCCGGTTTCTTTTTTATTTAACACCACACACACCTACAAACACCCGGGCAACGCCGGGTACCCCCGCTAGTTATTAATAAAATACAAATTTTCTTTTGAATAAAATAGTATTTTAAAAATAAAAATAATCTGTTTTATTCTGTATATATAAAACTGCTCTGTTAATTTTCTTATCACTTTGTTTTTCCTGTGGATGGAGCATTCTACCGCATGCCAAATATTCTCCCATTAGTTTAGTCACTCCAACCGAGATATCTTTTTAAAGATTCTAACCGTCCCTTTAAGTGCTACTGTTCGTATTTCTTTTGCACTTGGTCCACCGGGTATATTCACTAGATAGTTTTTGAAATTCTTTTCCATTAGCATGGTTGCTCCTATAATGACTGGTATGATTGATACCTTCTTAAGATTCCAGTTTCTTTTCATGCCGTACATAAGTCCTTGTTATTTTGTTATTTTCTCCCTCTCATTATTTTTTTTATTTAGTATGTTAATTTTTCCCTGCTATCCTTATACTTTTCGTATCCGCTATTGAAGTCTATCATTTATGTGTTTATATTCTTCATTGTATATATTTAACAGTCCTTTATGTTTTTATTGACATTTGTAGAATGAAGGCAAGAAAAGAAGTTTCATTCTAGCAATAAAAAGCAACTTTATTTGTCATCTTCGTTAGCAAGAATATACGATAGAAACGGGTTGCATAGAGAAAGGGTTAATCGTTGAACGTGTTCCTGTGTGAAGACGTTTATCAATTATTTGACAAGCTTATTGAAGGAGAACAATGTTTATCTGTAGTAATCGTGGAGACGTAGATTAGACAGGCCGGTTTAATGAGAAAGAAAAAGAAAAGTGTTCAGTGGATACGTGTGTTGGAGATAGCCATGTTGGCCAAAGGGCCAGGTGAGGTCGCACTCCAACAGAGAAGTGTGCTGTCAGCCAGAACCAGGAAGAAAGAGAGAGAGAGAGAGAGAGAAAGAGAGAGAGAGAGAGTGCGTTGCTGATTTTACGTTTTATACACTCAGTCATGTGACTGAGAGCAAGCTTCTAATTGGACAAGCCAGGAAGAAAGTGGATTATACTTGTGTAATCTTTGACTGAAAATGACCTTTCAAACATCATACTTTTAACTCATCTGCTATTTTGACAATTGATCAAGTTTACTGTTTCTTTCCATTTATTTATTTGTGTCAAGTTCATAAGTTTTTAATCAAATGACGTTTGATGCATTTGATGATTATTTCATGTTTTGCATTTCTTATCAGGTACACTCTTGTTAGATAATGAGCGGGTATGTCTGGAAATGTATAAAATTGCTTAGCGTGTTTTTCGTGCGTGCGAATGTATACCCGTTTTCAATATCAAAACGAACGATTCTTTTAGTTGATATAAAAACAAACTGCACTTTATTTTGCCAATTAGAGCTTGTGGTTATGAAGAGAGAGACGGGGTGTCGGGTTGTGGCGACGACAAAAATATACGGACAACTCTGTGTTGACCAGCGGTGTTTCTCTCCATAACTTCTCTCTCTCTCGTTCAAAACAATCCGTTTTTCTTATCATTGCATCAGTCGGAATTCTCATCGTTTCTTTGTTCCATTCGACTTATGTAATTTTACGTCACTCGTCACAGACTGTAACTCTTTTCTTAGTGGCTGTTTTGTTTTTGTTCTATTTTTGGGACACCCGGTATTGCACGGTTTCATTATTCAACATCAAAACCGGCTGCATTATCTAACACACTTTTGTCAAAATGACTGCTTAGTATATACGGCCTAAGTATTAAGCAAGATATCAGGTTCATATATTTTTTTTCAAACGCCCTTGGTATATATTTCATAATTATTTTATTATTCTTGTATTTGGCCAGATGCACATTTTTGTCAAAATGATTTCTCGGTGCACACGGCATAGATATTTGACACCTGGGCGTGATTGTTTGATTTGGTTTAATTAATATCATAATACGATGTTCGTCGTTCGTGGCCATCAATTTATCTCAAGAAAAATTCCAGACACGTGAACAGGATACAATTAATGTCTCGAGTGACAACAAATATGGTGTCGTGCTAAAACCGTTCCTTTCAGAAGTCAGTCTAACTGAGATGCTTTATTTACATATGAGTTATCTACTTTACTCTATTAGAGACCCCGATATATTTTTCTCTCCAAATGAATCTAGGAAGATAATAATACTGAAATCTAATCAAAGATATCTGACGACTCACATTGCGTAAAAAAACAAAAACAAAACAAAAAACAAAGCAAAAAACAAAACAAAACAAAAAAAAACAATAAATAAATCATGAAGTCATAAATAAAAATAAATGCCAATTTTGCAAAACTGTTTTCGTTTGAACTTAAATCGTTGGGGGCTAAAAAAGAAAGGTAATTCATTAAAAACTGAAAGTCTGAAGGTTTGTCTGCAAGAAATAGAATCAACAATTTATTTTGGGTGATTGTGAAAGGTCAAATCGCGTAGATCTCAGTACAAATAGTTAGTCATGCGTAGAAAGAGGCACAAAATCACCCTTTATTATTTGATTGGATGATTAATTAATACATACGGTATTACGTCATACATAGCTGTGTAAATATGCAAGTGTACAGCACACACGCATGTACCCCCATATATATATATATATATATATATATATATATATATATATATATATATATATATATATATATATATAGTAATTTATAAAATATATATGGCGATTAAGCTACACTGAATATTCGGCGTTTCATCCACTCTAGGATTCGTCAGGTACATAAGCCTGACGAATCCTAGAGTGGATGAAACGCCGAATATTCAGTGTAGCTTAATCGCCATATTATTTTATAAATTACTAACTAGCTCTACCTACGTATTGAGCACTTTTGAAGTAAATACTTAAAGTTTACGCATAAATCTATATTTTCGTATACTAAATTTATGTGAGTAAATGAAGTAGTTATATATATATATATATATATATATATATATATATATAGAGAGAGAGAGAGAGAGAGAGAGAATTGCAAATATGAATATAAATATTATCTTTAAAATTGTAACCTAAGATAATAAAAACCTGAATATACTAAAGCTGTGTACAGCACACACACACACACACACACACACACACACACACACACACACACACACACACACACACACACACACACACACACACACATATATATATATATAGATAGATCGATTGATATATGGATAGAGATAGCTTTGATATATAGAGAGACAGAATTTCAAATATCAATATGAATATTATCTTTAAAATTGCAACTTAGCTAAGTTAATCAAAAGCTCAATATACTAGATTAAATATACTAGATTAAATATACTAGATTAAATATACTAGATTAAGCAAAGAAAAATTGACGGTGAATGTAACACTGAATGAATTACAATATTTAAAGATTTATCAATTTTAAATAAGAAATTATGATTAAAAATCATTAATCCATGGATTTTCAAAGATATGCTCTTCACATCAGAAGATAAACATTTGCGAAAAAATACAACATTGATATGAATTCGACAATCTTTAAAAATGTATCAAAAATATCTCAAAGTTTTGAAAATCAATAGATAAAGGATGTTTTTATTATTATACCTCCTAGTTTGAATTTGATGGATCAATAAATATTGTAATTTATTTGATTTTATTTTCATCATATTTTTTCATGTATACTCCTATGAATTTATCTTTTTTGTGTATTGATATTCATATGAAAAACCTTTTTTTCTATTTATTTGAAAAGAAGATACAACTTTGTTATAAATGGGTCATGGAACTGCATTCATCTGCAAAAGATCAAGTTTATTTGCATATTTTATAAACATTCATTTTAATTAATTTCCTATTAGTTTGTTCGTTTTTTTATGGGATGATCATCTTTAGTTAAATATTACGTGTAATCATATTCATGCAGATATTCTACATGATATATACTTGCGTAATATTTTCGCCAAAAGCTTATAGTAAGCATAAAACTCTTTCTACATATATCAATGTATGCATATATATATATATATATATATATATATATATATATATATATATATATATATATATATATATATATATATATATATATATACGAGCAATACCATCACAATTGCAACAACTTTAGAGGAGGAAGTCCCTATTTTTATCTCTAAATATTTAATCCTACCACTACTCCCAGCTGTGACCGGACCAAATCTTAAGCTTTTCACAAATTTTGTGCTTTCACCACTCGTAACTGACTAATAAACATATAGACCTAACATAATGTTTACAGTTTCCGATTCATAATTAATAACGGCTCCCTTTCCAAACACCGTCACTTCTGATTGGCTGAGCTCTGATAATTCTCATATATTCAGACTCCAAGTCTACGCTTCATAAACGAACGGTTACTAAAATTACAATATTGCGTCACTAAGAGACATATTACTTTGCACAGCGTAAACTTCGTTACATGCTTAGGTCATTACTGACTAGTGTGTGTGTTGCACTTCATAATTCGCTTGGTGTTTGCTATAAACATTAACAAGTCTCAAAATATTGTGTATCCACAAGTATTGAGACAATAAACAACAAAAAATGTATGCATCGCTAATGGTTTTATTATCATCTGTGCATGCGTGTGTTTGTGTGCGTGTGTTTAAAAACAACTTCTGTTGTTACACCAAAAAAGAAAAAAATAGGCGCTTCTACAGAATTGGGATGAAATTTTGTAATCGATAAATGGAGTTTAAGATAAATAGTTTCAACTGATTTTTTTTTAAATCAATTCTAATAAGTTACACTGGTAGTTTCCAAATAATGCAGTCGAAATTACCCAAATATTACTCAATTATTAAGCAAAACAACTTTAATCGAAGTAGCAGGTGAAAATTTTCTGCCATCTTATTTAGATCCAAACGGAAAATTACCTAGCTTTTGAATTTTGCTGTGTTTTACGATCGTTTTCATTAAATTATATTTTTGATTTTCGTTAATAAATTATTTTCTACCCCATCAATTTTCGTAATTTTTGGATATAATCATCTTTAAAATACGAGAAATACGTAGATACCATTGTTTTCATGTGAAAATCAGTTTTACGGTTTCTGCAATTTCGTTCCAATAGGGTAGAAGCGCCAAAAAATAATAACAGTATATGAACATTACAGAATGCAATTTTCCGTGTAATATATATATATATATATATATATATATATATATATATATATATATATATATATATATATATACTCTCATATAATATTATATATATACTTCTTATTTATTTTTACATTTAGGTATCGCTACACATTCATGAGTATGTTTTAGTCAACTAGTTATGACTAACTAGAGACATCATCAGGCGATGTTGCTTTTACAAAAGTCTTGTCCGTAATGGATAATGGATATTTGATATTTCTCAATATCTTGTGATTGCTCTCCAGACATAAACATCTGTGAACTTTCTCCAATATCCATTTAGGACTTTTTAAAAAGTAACATCAGCTGATGATGTCTCTAGTTAGTTCTCACTAGTTGACTGAAGCATACTCATGAATGTGTAGCGATACCTAAATGTTTATGACAAAATAATTCAACATTAAATGTGAAAGTGTCTGTCTGTCTGTCTGTCTGTGTATCTGTGTATCTGTGTATCTGTGTGTCTGGTTGTGTACATTTCCCTACGCAATAACTCTGTCAATTTTTAGTCTACAGACTCTAAACTTGATATACAGGGTACTGAGATTTGGAAAAATCGATGTGACTAGTTTTCGGCTAGAAATTTGGTGATTTAGGGGTAAAATTTCAACGATTTAACCTTTGAGAACTCTACCAAACTCCTCCAACAATTTTGGGTCTACACACTTGAACTTTTAGATACCGGTTCCTTGGCATGGATCTAACTTAATAGCTTGATTTGAGTCCAAAAGTATGAATTTCAAGGAGTCATAATAGGGGTCAAAGTTTTAAAAAATTTACCACTTTTTTTTTTTGCTCAACATACATCTCCAAATACCCGGGCAACGCCGGGCACCTATGCTAGTATATATATATAAAAGTGAAAGTGTCTGTGTGCGTGTCTGGCTGTCTGTGTACATTTCTCGACACAATAACTCTGTCAATTTTCAGTCTACAGACTCGAAATTTAATATACAGGGTATGGAGATTTGGGAAAATCTTTGTAATCTGTTTTCGGCCCAAAATTTGGCTGTTAAGAGGTCAAAGTTCAGCGATTTGACCTTTGAAAACTCGACCAAACTCCCTCGCCAATTTTGGGTATAAACAATTGAAATTTTAGATATAGGTTCCTTGGATATGGATCTAACTTAATAACTTGATTTAATCCCAAAACAATAAATGTTAAAGGGTCATAATAGGGGTCAAAGTTTTAAAAAAGTTGATCTCTGCCGTCTCTACCAAATTACTCAAACAATTTCTGGTCTAAACATTGGAAATTTTACATAAAGGGTATTCAGAGATAGAGCAAGCTTTTTAATCGGTTTGGGTCGAAAATTTGAGCTACCAATATATAAATGTATGTATGTATGTTTGCATGTCTGTCTAAAACTTTCGACAGAGGCGACAGATTTTCGCAAGATCAGTTGCGTTTTGAAGCTCGACTTTTCAGACGCCAAATACCGAAAAATTAAAAACAATAATTTCTTCACCCTCAACTGGGCATTTTACTACAGGGAGGGGTCACTTTTTTCACTGATATTTTCGAAAGTCATTCCCTGTGACGTTAAATTTGAATTCAACTCCAACTCCAAATTCCAACTCCAAAATCCAACTCAAAAATCCAACTCAAAAATCCAACTCAAAAATCCAACTCCAAAATCCAACTCTTCTCTTCTCGCTGCACTTTCCACACTGACACGCAAAATAAAGTAGATGGCTCTTTTATAGAGAGACCCAACCACATCTCATTTGTATACCCCTCCCCCTCTCCTCACATCATGTGATCATCAGTCCATAAATATCAGGGGGCGGCCATCTTTATTTTCTCTCTTTTTTTTTCTTTCCTAACACTGGCCGCACGATGCATGAGGTAAAGTTTCTTTACTTTTAACCACAATTGTCTAGCCTTAATTTAAACCAACGTCACTTCCGGTCTGGCGGTGGTCGTAACAGCAAAGACGTCACATTTTTTCCTGTTTTTTTCCTCCTTCGCGGTACAGGTTCGTGCCTGCCTTCCTACTACCACTTTTATTTATTTATTTATTTTTTGCTCAACACACACCTCCAATCCAAACACCCGGGCTACGCCGGCCACCCATGTTAGTATATATATATATATATATATATATATATATATATATATATATATATATATATATATATATATATATTTACCAGTGGTGAAAAAAAAACCGGACTAAAGTGCTCAATGTGTAGTCAGAGCAGTATATAGGAAATTTATTACTGTGAGTCCAGAATGAGTTTACAAATTGTTTCAACTAGAGGAAAATCCTCAAAGAGAGGAAAAATCCAACTAGCATCATCAGAATTCATACTATGAATTCTGATGATGCTAGTTGGATATATATATATATATATATATATATATATATATATATATATATATATATATATATATATATATATATAGCGGACGAATGTTTATTTAAATAATCGTTCGGACAGGTTAATTTCGGCCACCGATTCCGTAGTCAAGGGGTAGGACTGCCGACTGTCATCACGACGGTTCTAGGTTCGATCCTCGGCTTGGGAGAGGTGTTAGTCTAGCGGCACTGATGAGTTGTGAAACAACGAAACAGGTCTGTATGTCGATGACTAAAATATATTTTATATTTTATATATATATATATATATATATATATATATATATATACGACATAATCACGTTGACACATCGGTTCCCACCAGATCACCGAAGGTAAGCAACGTTAAGCCTAGTCATTTCTAAAATGGGTGATCAAGTTGGCAATTCCAGGCGCTGTATGTAGGAGAATGTCGACTCATCCCTGCAAGAGTTGCAAAAACCTAACGTCCTCATCACTCCTGACAGGGATATACATGCGACTAGGAACCGCTTGTGAATTTCATACTCCCATGAAACTTCCTCCTTAGGAGGAAGCCAGTTAAACTCGAATAGGGTTAGTACCGACACACACACACACACACACACATATATATATATATATATATATATATATATATATATATATATATATACTCAGCCCTATCTTATTAAATATTGAGCGGTTTAGTATTTGCAAGTTGGAGATTGATCTTTGTACCAACAAGGAAATTATGTCTTAAACAAGAGCAAAAATTCAACTAAAAGACAAACAAGCAAACAAACAAACAAGCAAACAAAAGCAATAAAAAGATCTTTTTTAGCATCGGAAGATAGACACACGTTTTTCCGATTCTAAGACTGATTCCAATACCTCCAAAAGTTCCGATTTATTTCGATTCTCGATTCCAATTAATCGTTCCAACCCTAATTCTTACAATCCCAAACGTGTTATTTCAGTTATCTTTTTTGGTGTAGGAAACCTGTCCATTTGTTTGAATCGCGTAACGCATTAGAACTTAAACTTCTTTAAAGTCCAACTTCGAGTTTCTTTTCTTTTTGCGAAGTGAGATTTTACTTAAGTATGGGTTTTAACATTACCTGTTTTATTGGCGGCCATAAAGTGCAATTTTAACACATTCTGTAGACATCGTTCTTCTTCCTACCTTTTTTTAAAAAATTTATTATTTTCCGAACATTATATCAACATTGTACGCCGAAATGCCGAAATGCTAAACCAAGGTTCTGTTCGTTGTAGCAAAAAGAATAAAAAGCCCCCTTAAGAGCTCGGTGTCGTTTGAGGGATAGGGAGGAACCGGTACGGAAAGCAAGGCCGTCTGCAGAGTGAAGTGGTGACGACGGTGTTTTCTGAGAGTATGAAGACATTAAAGAAAGAAAAACAGTGTGTGGGTGTGTGTGTGCGCGCGTGTGTGTCTGTGTGTGTGTGTGTGTGAGAGAGAGAGAGAGAGAGAGAGAGAGAGAGAGAGAGAGAGAGAGAGAGAGAGAGAGAGAGAGAGAGAGAGAGATATGATTTTTTTGTTTGTTTGTTGAGTGACACCGTCCGAGCACTAGTCTCCTCCCTCGCATGTCGGCGACTGTCTGGTAATGGAAAAATCGTCGGGATAAAATGGATGAAGTCAGACGTAGTTCACATCATGGTTGTTTTGGACCGAGGGATCGCCCCGACCCTACTACTTCCCGCCCTCGCTCATCAAAAAAGCATTACCAACAATTCGGATTGTCAGGGGAAGTTAGGGAATTCTTTGATCATTTTTCCCCCTTTTTTCTGGTAAGATGGTTGGGAACATAACGCTTACTCTCCCCCAGTCTCTGTCTGTCCGTCTGTCTGTCTGTCTGTCTGTCTGTCTCTGTCTCTGTCTGTCTCTCTCTCTCTGTCTCTGTCTCTCTCTCTGTCTCTCTCTCTCTCTCTCTCTCTCTCTCTCGTTGGTTTTCAGGCCATTGTCTTCTTTTATCCTTCTGTTGTTTTGCGTCGTTTCATTATCGAATAGATAAGAGTAAAAAATCGGCGAAATTTCGAGTAACGGTCAAACTGCAAAAGATTATGAAAAAATAACAAAAAAAAAAAAGAATAAAAGAAGAGAAAAAATGAATCATAGAGAAATTATTAAGACCTTTCTTTCTTCTTCTTCTTCTTCTTCTTATTGTTATTAGCAGTAGTAGTAGTAACAGTAGTAGTAGTATTTTGTTTTTCTTCATATTGCTCCTCTCTTTTTAATTTTTCTTTCTTTGTTTCTTTCTTCATCTTTTTTCTTTGTTTTCAATTGGTCTTCTGCTTCTTTCTCCCTTTACACAATCTTCCCTCCTTCCCATTATTCCTTTTTTTTTCTCTTCAGTCTTCATTTTTTCTTTTTCTTTTCTATCAGTCTTCTATTTCTCCCACTTTCTCCTGTCTCTCTTTATTTCTTTCGCATTAATCTACCCTTTCTTCTTCTTCTTCTTCTTCTTCTTCTTCTTCTTTTTCTTCTTCTTCTTCTTCTTCTTCTTCTTCTTCTTCTTCTTTTTCTTCTTCTTCCCGAACTAATCTTCTTTTCTCTCTTTTTCATTTTCATGACTTCTTTTTTCTCCTTGCCCCCTCCTACTCCTCTTATTCTTTTTGTTCTTTTTTTTTTTCTTCTTCTTCTTCTTCTTCTTCTTCTTCTTTTTCCATTAATCTTCTATTTTCCATTCTTCTTTTTACCGCTTTTATTTGGCGGAAGAGAGAGAGAGAGAGAGAGAGAGAGAGAGAGAGAGAGAGGGGGAGGCGGGGTCACTTTCTTACACGCACAAAGCAGAAACAGAAATATAATTAATCTCCCTCGGTACTCCCCAACAAGTGAGGGTGCCATTGGCATCAGAGATTGACCTTTACTCTCGTCTGGTGAAATAATGGACGAATGGGGCCAACTGAGGGGACGCTGCTTCCTGGGGGTGGGAACGATATCAATCAGACTTTCATCTCAGCCACGTGTGTCAAACGTGTCGTGCCAACCCATCGGGGCGATTCACGCTGAAAAGTGAGAAGATGAAAGAAAACCAAAAGATATAAAAATAGGAGATAAACTGTGCTTGTTTACATTTATGATCTTTTAAACCAACGCATTTCAGGTGAAAACATTATTATGTACTTACGTGTTGTGGCGAAATTAGTATAAATTCCAAATATTACGAGTAATGATCCAGTAGAAAAATAATTACAAGTAAAAAGAGAGTTTTGATGTGGAATAGCTGTGCAAATAATTCAATATAATAAACTAACTAATCCCCTTTGACTTAAATTGACTTAAATTGAATTTAGGGTACGCCATTTTTAAACAGGATACAATTGTGGATTTTTTTTAATGCATGTAGTACATCTTCTACTGCATCATTTTTTCGTACTTAAGAGAAAAGAATGAAGAGGGGGGAAAGAACGAAATAAAAAACAAAACAAAAGAAAGAATAAAAAAGAAAAGGAAAAAAAACACACACACAAGTTTATATAAGTAAGATTTACGATGTTTTTACCCGAGTTCGAATACTTTTTTATTTTACAAGGTAGTCACCACTTATCAAGGCCTGATGACCATTTAAGGATAAGGGTTAATGAGACAACGACGTAGTTATTGGTAGTGGAGGAAACTGTGTAGAATCTGATTATGTAAGGGAACGGCTCAACAAGGACTTGCCTACATTGGACTTGAAAACGATCATGTTGTAGTCACGTGAAAAGCAGATACGCGACACAGAGTTCCATGGGTGGGTAGTTCAAGGAAAGAATCTTTGTTCATATAATTTGCGTTTATATTTAGGCACATATAGAGAGTGGGGAAAATTGTTGACAGTGGTTGTAGCTAGATGAGTGTTTGCTTTGAATGATTTGTATGGGGAGCCATCGATTCAAACTCGGTCGAGCACCTGCCATGAAAATAAAGATGAAGAAGAGATCTGTTTTCAGTAAATCATTTTTAACTGGATACATGTTCTATACATTTAAAGAAAATAGCATGATTGAAAAAAAAACAAAAAAACATTACATATCTTTTTTTTATAATCTGCAAAAAAAAAATGTCATTCATGATAATAATTCAACATTAAATCAAAACAAATTATTTTTGCTTTTTTATTTATTTGCTGTTATCTTCATCTTCATAGTTGTTTCACCACGTTTCGGCCAACTCATCCTCTTGCCTTCTTCAGGTGACCAGCAGTGATGGAACAGCAATGCTGAGTCTCGTAACTTTATTCTCAATAATTACTGCCTTCCATAGTTGTTGTTGTCTCACCACGTTTTGACCAACGAAATCACTGACCTGCTTTGGGTAGGATTGATAATGCTCACCTGAAACCGTAGAGATTCAACGCCTCTATCCACTGCGCCAAGGCAGTAAAAAAGTAATAAAATACAAATTATTTTTGTTGTAAAGCATAATTTTTAATGTTCTTCATCGTAGTTACTTACTCTCTTATGTTAATACTAAGAATTGCACCTTTTTCTCAGAATATTTATCACACCATGGAAATCATTCACGTTGAAAAGCCAGAGATGAAAGACAACTACAAGATGGAAAAATAGCGGAGGAAACAAACAACAAAAGAAAAAAGAAAAAGAACTCAAGGAAAATAATGAAAAAAGAAAGAAAAAGAGATAGAACAAAAAGAAAGAAATGAAGAACAAAAAAAGTTCGAAAGAAAGAAAGAAAAAGAAAAGGAAGAGAATAAAGTCTACATAAGTAGGTTTTACAAACTACCATTATGAAAAATTATGAAAAATTATGAAAAATTATGAAAAATTATGAAAATTATGAAAAAAGCCATGATGCTTTCTGAGTTTCTTCTCATGCAAATGAAATTATGTGATTCGTGGACATTGACAAAAAAAAAGGAACGGGCAAACTGTAGCGACAGAACCGCGAAGTGATCCCGACGAACATTAAACAGCAAATGACTTTAATTACTAATAACTTTTTTTTTCTTACGCTATGTAGGGGTTCGCTTTCCTCTACATTTCTAAAGGCAAGTTATTTTTCACAGGAACGTGTTAACTATTTCCAACGATTGAAAATAATTTCAAACCTCAAAAAGTAACACGTCCATGTCAAAGTAATAAGACGATACGAATCCAGAAACTCTTATAAAGCGAGAAAATAAGCAGCCAAAAATCAGACAGGGATATTTCACCTGGCTGCACCAAATGACACAAGAGCGTATGCTCATCTCTCCCCCTTGTATCTCTGCCGAGGGAGGCAAAGTACTAAGGCAGTAGTTTTTACGATGTCAATATCCAAGTTCGAATCTGCCGTAAATTTTTAAAAGATGTTTTTTTTTGTTGTTTTTTTTTTTACTGGATACGCGTTTTATAAATACAAAGAAATTAACATAATAAAAGCATATTGCATAACTGTTTTGAAAACTAAGGAACCATTTTTTTTTATAAGCTGCAAAAAAAAAAAAAGTAGTAATAAAAATTATTCAACATTAGTTCAAAGTAAATTATTTTTGCTTTTTGTTTGTTGCCAATAAAAACATAAGGTACAACTTGCGGAGTATGCGCTGTTTTACGGTTGTTGTAAAAATGGAACCGAAATTTAAATTTCGTTTCGTTTTAAATTCGGTACATTTTTACGTTACACCCATTATCGTTCACATTCGGCATTTCAACTTGTATATAGGTTGTCAGGTATGCTGACAAGGTTGGTGATGTCTATTCCGAAAGCGGTTCTTATATGGGGAGTTTGGGGGTGTCTATTCCGAAAGCCGTTCTTAACATAGGGATGTTGGGTTATTTATTCGTTGTAAACGTACCCAAAACCCATAATAGTTGACGTTTCCAATGTGAACGGCGAGTTGGACTTATGTAAAAACAAACAAACAAACAAACAAACAAACAAACAAACAAACAAACAAACAAACTAAAAGGTATACTAACTTTACTTTTTTTCGTTTAAAAATTAAATTATTTCGTTTTTGTTAATAAAATTTTATGTATATATATTTTTTTACATAGGCATTACCACTTATCACGGCCAAGAGGCCACTCGAGGATAAAGGTTAAAGAGTGTACAGTAGAAATTGGACTATATAGTAATCGTTAGTAATGGAAATTCGGTAAACTTGTTAACAAGTGAGACGGCTAATCAAGAACTTGTTTACGCTAGACTTGAAGACAACCATATTGTAGTCAGCTGGAAAGCAGGAAAACGGAAGACAATTCCACAGGCGTGCAGTTCTAAGAAAGAAGCTTTGTTCATGGAATCTACGTTTAGGTTTAGGCACAGATAACGAGTGGGGGGAATTATTGATAGTGTTTTCAGCTGGACGAGTGTTTCTTGTGAAAGTAAGGCGAGGGGGGACCATAGACTGAAGCTCAGTCGAACACTTTCCATGAAAATAACGATACATCAGAGTCAAACTCGCAACATCTCTTCTGTGAGAAAGAGGATGCAGGGAAGAGAAAAGCACATCTCCTACGAGGCTACGAAGTCTATTTTGAACTCTATAAAGGCAGGACAAGTTCTTTCTAGCAGCTTCTGCCCAGATGTGGCAACAGTATTCCATCCTTGGACGTACCTGGCTCTTATGTAGATAGAGAATTGCATCAGCAGTGATATATCTACTGGATCGATAGAAGGATTCCACCATTTTTTCCAACGGCCTTGGCAACAGATTTAATGTACCTGTTCCATTTAAGATCAGGAGTAGATATCAAACCCAAAAGCTTGTCAAAACTTGAGGCCTTCTCAAGACGAGGGCCATTCATTTCAACTGATGCCGGATGGGGATCAGAGCGTTGACCATGTAAAGAGAGAAGCTTGGTTTTAGATGCATTAAAAGTAACCAGCCACTCTTTTCCCCATTGTACCACGTGCTCAAGATCAGAGGAGAGAGAATCGGAGAGAACTTGGTCGTTTACTGACTTAGATGTACTACCATAGATGGTAGTGTCATCAGCATAAATGTCTACAAATGATGTAAGGATGTGATTTGGAAGATCATTAATGTAGATCAGGAAAAGAGTTGGGCCCAGGATGGACCCCTGAGTGACTCCAGCATTAATACTGTGAGCTTCTGATTTTTGCCCATCAACTACTACTCTTATGAACCTTTCAGAAAAAAATGATTTAATAATTGAGAAAACATTTCCAGCTATACCATAGCTAGAGATCTTGTAAAGTAAACCTTCATGCCATACCCTATCAAAGGCCTTAGATATGTCAAGAGCAATTGCCTTAGAAAGGTGGCCCCCGTCGAGAGATTTGCTAATCCTATGAGATATAACTGTAAGCACATATACTGTAGATCTAGCAGAACGGAAACCATACTGTGTGTCACTAAGAAGGTTATTTTTGCTGAGATGGTTGATTACTTCTCTATTTAACACAGATTCCAGCAACTTACTCATGACACACAGGAGACTTATTGGCCTGTACTGAGAGGAGGATGAGCGATCACCTGAATTCTTAAATACAGGGCATACTGATGAGATTTTCCCGAGTGATGGGAAGCAATTTTCCTTAAGACAACGTTTAAACAGTTTTGTAAGGGTGGGCACAAGTTCTGGTTGAGGTTTTTTGAGTACTATAAATGTAATATCGTCAGGGCCGGTTGCTTTACTGGAATCAAGGTTTTTGATTAGCTTGGCAACATCACGTACAGATATATGTATATCACATAGCATGGTTTCTGATACAGCAGGAAATATTGGGGGTTGGCGGCCTTGGTCGCAAAGGGTAGAATTAGTTGCAAAGTTCTTGGCAAAGAGTTTAGCTTTGTCTGATGGTGATGAGATTACCTCAGGTCCATTGATGATAGTTGGGATAGAGCACACGCTTCTGTTGAGGATTCTGTTTGCTATTTGCCAGAACTGGTGGGAACCAAGCCGCTGCTCAGCTACTTTG
The DNA here is from genome assembly GCF_053919585.1 of Euprymna scolopes. Lineage (NCBI taxonomy): Eukaryota > Metazoa > Mollusca > Cephalopoda > Sepiida > Sepiolidae > Euprymna > Euprymna scolopes. The sequence goes on along the minus strand of NC_136505.1, from coordinate 26,138,371 downwards.
GACTTGACGGATTGAGCATACAACTCTCTAGCGTCCTTTGTTACTTTCTTACAATGGTTGCTGGCAGTCTTGAAAGCGGCTTTAGTTTCCATACATCTTTTACGGTGAAGCAGTGGAAAAGGTGATTTCTGTGCGCAATGGCAGCAGCACATTCTGGAGAGAACCATGGCTGGCTGTTAGGTTTTTGCTGGAACTTTTTCGAGGGTATGAAATGGTCTATACCTACAATTAACCATTCCGTCAGGTCCGATACTATAGAGGACACATCCTTTGTAAACATGGAACACAGAGGTAGATCCGATATAAATGTACGGAAGCTATCCCAGTCAGCCATAGTGTATCGATATACTGTACGATGGAGAGGTACGTCTGGGCACTTATTATATTTTATTTTTATCTTAATTGATACAACAGGGTGGTCGGAAGATCCAAGAGGAGACAGAACAGAAACTGAACATAGTTCAGGGCAAGTTATGAGAAAAAGGTCTAGTAGACTCGCATACTGGCCGTCATTACATACATATATGAATCTTTCGTTTTTTTTATACATAAAAAGTACGATTGTTGAATATTATTCTTTCGACTACTTTCGTAAAAAAATGAAAAAGATTAAAACGAAGCGAAATTTAAATTCCCGTTCAATATTTACAACAACCGTAAAACAGCGCATACTCTGCAAGTTTTACCAAACATTACGTAACTACATTCGTCATATTTCTGAATTTTTGAAATGACGATTCGTGTTATTTAGATTATTATTGTGGCTACGGTTCTCATCTTGAGTGTTATTTTCAAAACGTTTTGGTCGATGTAATTTCCAAGCTTCTTCTGATGTAACTCGTCGAGCTCGGCAATGTATCCGTGACGTAGTGGATAAAGTACTTGGTGAAATTTAGTTGTAAGTTACACTCTTCTGGAGGGTAAAGGTTCAATCCGCAGTGTGGGTGATACTCAATTGCGAGTTACTTAGGACTTCTTCCTAGTCATGGATGACGAAACGAAAGCATGCAACCCATGTGGGTTAAGTAAAAGGTTCCGTTGAAAATTCCGTGCAGATTCGAGAGAAAGATTCCCGAGTTCAACATAAAGATTTCCGAGTTCGACAAAAGATTCCCGAGTTCAACAGAAAGATTCCTGAGTTCGATAGAAAGATTCCCGAGTTCAACAGAAAGATTTCCGAGTTCGATAGAAAGATTCCGGAGTTCAACAGAAAGATTCCCGAGTTCGACAGAAAGATTCCAGAGTTCAACAGAAAGATTCCCGAGTTTGACAGAAATATTCCGGAGTTCAACAGAAAGATTCCTGAGTTCGACAGAAAGATTCTGGAGTTCAACAAGCTACACCTGAAGTAGGTCTGAAGTTGTATCGACCGAAACGTTGTGCAAATAACATCCGAGATGAGAACAGTAGTTAGCACAATCCATATAACACGAACATTCATCAGAGATACTTACTATCATATGCAAATATTAAGTAGCGCATTTTATTTCCACAAAGTTTAACACAGTTTTCTTCGTACTAGCTATAAAGCAGTAGAAATTACGTAAAGATAGATACCGAAATATCCACGTGGTTGGTAAGTGCCGTTTAAGGAACAGTTATAAACATGTACTATAGATTATAAAATGTGTACGTCCAACACTAAACATTTAGGAAGACTTGATGTCAATCACGTACAAGTAGATAAAAATATTTTGCATACTGTGGAGGTGAAAATTCTTTCTTACTCACACGCCCCACAAAACCCTCTGTGGCACCAAAAATTAGTTAGTATCATGGACGGTGGCTGTGAATGGTACAAGAAAATAGAAAAAAAAATGAAGAAAGATGTCACATCCAGACAGTTATTGGAAGCAAATTGAAAGGACTAAAATATTAGGCGGACTTAATTTAAAATCCAGTAAAACCACTGGCTGTTATTAGCGATAAATGACTAGTAATGTTTAATTAAGCTCATGTAACAAAATGAATACGGTCGAATGAATTGACCGAAATATTTTGGTTCAATTTTAATGATGTGTCTGTGTACGTATGTCTATTATCATGTTTACTTGCTTATCCACTATTCCACAATCTAGTTTCCCATTTTGTTTGAAATTTTTATTTCATATTTACTCCTTTATATAAAAGGTTATAAAGAAAGTTCTAATCGTTTTTAAGGTTTAATGCAATGATAAAAACACAACATCAGATGCAATTCCATCGTTAATGTCGTCCTCATTCTTCTCTATGGCCTTTTTTTTTTTTCATTTGTAGGTTAGCTTTTTAAAAGGCTTAAAAGTTATTTTGTTCTATTATAAACTAGTTTGGTAATCATCCAAAACTTCTTGGCTGCTTGTCGTTTTATAAAAAGGGGAACGGTATCTTACACTTTCCTGTTCGAAACGATTAACACTGGAAAAAAGGTATACTCAGCGTAGCTTAATAGATCACCTGTCTTGTTCACTAGACCAACAGTAATTTTTATTTATTGCGGACTATTATCCTCATCTTTTCTTAGTTGTTTCACGACGTTTCGACCAACTATTCCTCTGGCCTTCGTCAGGTGGTAACAGAGACAGGATATGAACTCTGAATCTCCTGACTGGATTCACTGCAATTACCGCCTTCCGTAGTTGTTGTCGTCTCATCACATTTCGGGGCCCGTGGCGCGGTTGATAGAGACGTTGAATCTCTACGGTTCCAGATGAGAATTGTCTGAAGATAGCGGTTTCAATCCTACCCAAATCCGGCCAGAGGCTTACTTGGCCAAAACGTGGTGAGACGACAAAAACTACGGAAGGCAGTAATTGCAGTGAATGGAATCAGGAGATTCAGCGTTCCTATCCGTTGCGGTTACCACCTGACGAAGGCCAGAGGAATAGTTGGCCAAAACGTTGTGAAACAACTAAGAAAAGATGAGGATAATAGTCCGCAATAAATAAAAATTAATAAATAATACTCATCTCAATGAATTCCAATTTAATAATTTAGACCAACAGTGTTGATCGCAACACCAATTTAACACTCTTGTCTCTATACAATGCGATGTTGCTATTACAACTTTCGTCATAAAGAGTTCCCATACCAAGGGGAGACGATTTTAAACAAAGAAAATATTATTTCAGTTTACTCAAATCTTCCCCTCTGAGCTTACTCTTCTGATTCAGAAGCACTTTGTCTACAATGGAAAACACTGGATGCAGCATTAAATAACCTGAAAGGGTTTATATGCCATGAAACAAAACAAACTAACCAAGCAGCATAAATAAATATTTAAGGATATAAAGAAATTAAAGCATTAAAACTTTTATCAAAGTGCATTCGTTATTAAATTTCCCAAAAATTTGATGTGCCATAAAATAAAATAATCAAACCAAACCAAACACCTTGAATACATATTTGAAGATATAAAGAATTTGAAGCATAAAAACTTTTACTAAACTTATTAGATTCTGCATTAAATAACTGAAAAACAGCTGATATGCCATAAAACAAAACAACCAAATCAAACACCATATTTGAAGATATAAACAACTTGAAGCATAATTTTTTTTTACTAAAATGACCGGATCCAACATTAAATTGCCTGAAAAATAGCTGATATGAAAAATAACCAATAACCCAAGTAATACACATTGACTTTTTAGAATATGTTAATTATTAGCCAATATATGATTTTTCCCCCTTTTCTTTTCTAAAAGGTGTCAAATTTTTCTAGAACCCTCTGTAGCTTTTTTTCTCAACTATTATGATTTATTGGGGTGAAACAAAATAAAGTAAACTTGAACATGACCGTTCAAGCTTAAATGTGACAGACCAACCAACAACGAGATATGAGGACGCATCTTCAAACATACTAACAGTCGATTGAATAACAAATGTAAATAAGGAGCAAGATGTCGAAAAAAGTAAAACAGTAGGGGGGGGAGAGTAGACTGATTGCGTAAGATAGAGTAATGAACATGTTTAGTCAGGCGTTTTGTACTTACGCTCGGCTAAACGTGTTTAAGCAGAAGTGAACTCGTGGAACTTTATGATTGGTTGGCTAGAATAACAACATTTGACAGAGAACCATTTTAAAGTAACTTGGAGAAACATAGTTGCCGGCATTATTCCACTATAAGGAGCTAGGATAGGAGTGTTGCATCTATACTATTCTCGATTGACAGAGAAAAATCCTTTGAGAATGAGAGAATTAAAAAAAAAAGATTCTCCCAATAACACGTACTCACTTAACCCAGAGGGAATAACCTCCAACACGCGTACCATGCCAGTAATCTTTCAGCATTGAACACACAGCATTGCCTTTAAAAATATCCAACAAACCAGACAAAAATACTATCAAACAAGCAATATGATGAATCTATTTAACAAAGTTCATTTAGACAAGCCATTTGTACTCTTTCCTCCATGATTGACCCCCCCCCAGGCTTATGTAGTTCTCTATTTACCCTGTAATCTTATACAAAAAAAAAAAAAAACAACAACAACAACAAAAAGCATAGCCATCATAAAGTGACTGAAAAACAAGAAGGTCAAAAGTGCCATTTGTATTGTTTAGGATTTTAGGTTTTGTATAAACATAGTTTATGCATTATTATCCAAAAAATAAGGAAAATCAAACATTTTTTTAATGGAAAATTATGAAGTTAATTTATTTGTATTACAAAATATAACGAACAGAAACACCAGAAGCATTATCAGTGGATTCATTGAGTCAATCAGTTTGTTTCTGTGAAAAGATGTTTTGGACAAGCTTACTCTCATCACTGGTTTTCAGGTGGTTTCTGGCCTTTGTCTTATTTGCTACTAAATTTGAGAACCCTGCTCCACATAAGTATTTTTAAATTATCAGGCACTTAAATTATTTACCGCCGACTTTATATCATTTTACCCTCGACTTTATAATTTTTTACCCCCCCCCCACTTCATAATTTTTTACCCCCTGGCTGGAGACCTCTGATGTAGACAATGTATACAGTTTTGTGAAAGTCACAAGATTTTAAAAGAAAATATGAAGACCACAAAAATCACTTTACCTAATCTATCTATCTATCTATCTTCTATATATCTATAAAAACAGAGATGTGTGTGCCACAGACGATTTCTGATTGGTTAATCCAATAATCACATCTCCTAAAAAACAATGGTTTCTACGCTCTTACCTTTACCATAAAATATTATGGCTTTATTTATTGTCCATCTTGGAAGGGTTTAATTTTTTAATAACTTGTTATTCACAAATTAAAAAAATACGAAACTAAACTACACGAAATCAAACGCTCCGACAAACTTAATAGTAGTACTAGCAAGCACACGCGCACACACGCACACACACACGTTCACTACCGTCACGTTGTTATGGCAACCAAACAATGTTTACAAAATGTCTACGCACGTTCGTAGACATTTTGTAAACATTGTTTTTAAAAAATAAAAAATAATACTTCTATTATGTTTTAAACGACTGTAATAGTTTATTTTGGAAGTATATTTCATAAAGAAAATTGACAACCCACTTTAAAAACAGAAATTACGAGTTTTATATATTTTATTCGCAGTTTTTTGTTGACTCTTCTGGCGGCCATGTTGTAAGCCCTAACGGTATTTTTGGAGATTACCCAAATAAATGTTATCAAAGGCAAGATAAGTTACTTTTCCACCAAACTGGATATATTTTTCGTGTTTTTATTCAATGTAGCATATTTATTCAGCTCGAAAAACGGGTTTGTATTACTGTACACATAAATTCGAAAAAGTTGTCAAAAACCAAATATATAACAAATACATATTATCAAAGGCAAGATAAGTTACTTTTCTACCAAACTGGATATATTTTTCGTGTTTTTATTCAATGTAACATGTTTATTCAGCTCGAAAACCATACGGTGTTTACCGATGTATTGGAAAATTCAAGATGGCGCCTCACTCCCTCTTTAACACGGTAAGTTTGGGAAAAGGTGTTATAAATAAAAAACTAGAAAAAATACTATTAAAAACCCGCCGAATATATGTCAACCTATGTCACGGTAACATATTGAGCGAGTTTTTAACAGTATTTTATTCAGTTTTTTATTTATAACACCTTTTCCCAAACTTACCGTGTTCAAGAGGGACTAAGACGCCATCTTGAATTTTCCAATACATCGGTAAACACTGTATGGTTTTCGAGCTGAATAAACATGTTACATTGAATAAAAATACGAAAAATATATCCAGTTTGGTAGAAAAGTAACTTATCTTGCCTTTGATAACATTTATTTGTTATATATTTGTTTTTGGCAACTTTTTCGAATCTATGTGTACAGTAATACAAACCCATTAAAAATATTGTTTTTGATTTTGAAAAAATATTGTGGTTCATTTGTATTTAAAAATATTGTGGTTCATTTTGATTAAAAAAAATCATTTTGATTAAAAAAATTGTTTAATTTTAATATTTGTTTATTGTCTTAACTCATATCAAATGTTTTGCTTGTGTTCTGCTTCAAATATTCATATTCTTACATGCATAATTTTCATTTAATTTTATTAAATAAACTTCAATTTTACTACAAATCAAATCGTGTTCCTTCACTTTTTAAAATGTAATTTATAAGTAATTAAAGAACGCATTCTAATCTTTAAAATCTATAATACAACGAAATATTTAATTGCTTATAATACTTAAACAAACAACTTGTGTTTTTTTTATTATTTTTTTATTATTAATATTAGATGAGTTTCAGTATAAATCATCGTGTTCTTTATTTCAATCCAATTTGGAAGTTTTGTAAATGTATATGATGTTTATAATGACCTATGATTGCGTATTTATATACATTATTTTCCCTATCCTTCTGTTCATCGTACATTTTTTACTCCCAAACTTAAACATGGTGGGTGCATAGAATTCATTTACCGATACAAAAGAAATGATAAGTAAATAAATCCATAAATAAATATTATAAATGGTTTATTTTAATACTTGCCAGGATGCGGAGGAAAATGAATGAAGGGGGAGGGGAATGAAATAAAAACATTTTGGAAACAGATTAAGTTTGAAAGAATTGCTTTGCACAGAAAGAAATTAATGAAAAAAGAATAAAATTAAATTTCTTTTCCTTCTTGATTTCTTTTAGTTTTTTATGAAAAAGGAAGTCAAAATTAAGACTATAAAAAACAATTTTTATTAAGAGCGAACCTCAGTCGTCAGGTCTGTAAAAAAAACGTGGAATAATCAAGAAATGTTTTCTAATACATTTTTTTTTTTTACTTATGTGTTCATTTGTCTCTTTGAAGTTCGTTTGTTTAATATATCGGTTTGCAATATCACTTTGTCATTCTGTCAGACTCAAATTTTAAATCTACATATCTATAAAAGTGAAAGTGTGTGTGTGTGTGTGTGTGTCTGTGTACATTTCCCTACGAAATAACTCTGTCAATTTTTAGTCTACAGACTCGAAATTATACAGGGTACTGAGATTTGGAAAAATCTATGTGATCGGTTTTTAGCCAGAAATTTGGCGATTAAGGGGTCAAAGTTCAACGATTTGAGCTTTGAGAACTCTAGCAAACTTCTCCGACAATTTTGGGTCTACACCCTTGAAATTTTAGATATAGGTTCCGTGGACATGGATCTAACTTAATAACTTGATTTGAGGCCAAAAAAATAAATTTTCAGGGGTCATAATAGGGGTCAAAGTTTAAAAAATTACCCCTTTTTTTTGCTCAGCATACACCTCCAAACACCCGGGCAACGCCGGGCACCCATGCTAGTACTAATATACATTTGAAAGAGAGAGAGAGAGAGAGAGAGAGAGAGAGAGAGAGAGAGACGACTTAATATTACTGCAAATAACATACACATAAGAATCTACGACAAATGACCTTTCATAGAGATAAATAATCTAATAGAATTGATGTAACTAACCAACCATCCAACCAACCCAATAACACAATTTCCTTTTAAGGGAGTTGGATTTTCCTCACATTAAAAATCGACCTTGTGTCTAACTTTGTTCCCCTGGGAATGGGGGAAAATAAATATGCACGCTTTTATGTATCATTGTGCTAAATCTGAATCAATCAACGCTTGTTTCCATAAGGCATTTTTATATATACGTGAAGAACACAAGTAAATAGCGACTCGTATTATCCTTGATCTTACTGTGTGGTTTATGCCTTTTCTTCTTTTTTTATTTATTAACTAGCAGGGTACCCGGCGTTTCCCGGGTGTGGTGAGGCGTGAGGGGTAAATAAAAACAAAATGGAAAATAAAGAATAAGCGAACGTAATAATTTTGTTTAAATATTATATAAAAAAAACAACGAACGTGATGCAAAATAAAGAATAAGCGAACGACGTTAAAGCTTGTTAAAAAATCGGAAAAACAAAAACAAAAAATACAGCGAACGTGATGGACAAAAAACAACGAAAAATGGCATAAATAACCCTGTTTCAAGATTAAAACTTAGAAAAAATATCTGACATCTCGAACACGTAATCTTAAGATAACAACACTGCTACTATACCGACTGGTCTATGACCGCGTGAGCGAAATGAGGTCGTTTTTTATATTTAAACTAATTCAAGAAAGAACGTTTTTTTGTGCATGTGTGTATAGCTAAATTGTCATGAATGGACAAATTTTTGCTACCCCTCCCTATAGAAAAGTACCCAGTTGAAGGTGAAGAAATTAATGTGTTTAGCCAATTTTTCGATATTTGTTATTCGAAAGGTCAAGCTTCAAAATGATACCGGTCTCGTGAAAATCCGCCACCTTTGTCAAAAGTTTTTGCGAGATATACATACATACATACATTTAAACAGACAGATGAGATTTATATTATAGATGTTAAAATTACAGAAAGATATCATTAAAAATAAAGATTCTATTTAAGCTCAAAACCCTTCAGTGACTTTTTGGAAATCTTGTATCTTCAAATAATTATTCATGGTGTTTTGTTTGATTGTTTTGTAAGAGGAAAATTGTTATATTTGTTTTTGACTTTGCAGAACATGATTTAGTTCTGCAAACAGAAAAGAAAAAAAACAATAATATCAATGTTCTGTGCATATTAAATGAGGAAGTCGATATCTTCAGACCACTTGATTTGGTAGCACCAGATATGGCTTTTGCTGCAAACACACTCAACAACTAGAAGTTTTGGGAAACTTGCTCATAAAATGCAAAACTTCATGAAGATCATAGGCTAGTAACTTTTAATTATTCGCTTTGTGCAATTGGTACTGAGAAGAACCAGAGCGTCCCGGCTCAACTGGACATTTGAACCTTGCTGAGGAATTTATTAACATTTGCAAGGCATTTCTATTGGTGAATCTTGTATGACGAGTATCAAAGATCATCGTTTCTTACTATCTACAATTCCGACGACTAAAATATAACTTTAAATCACGACGGAGTGACTTATAGAGTCGCTTGCACGCAACTAATAATGTAGTATGTAATTGTCGGTTCTCTGCATATACAACTTTTATTACTATTATTTATTTAGTTTTCCTTTTGTCAAGTGTCGGATTTTTCTGCAATGCCCAAGGCTCCCTACTTTGGATTGAGCATATTGGAGAACAAAATAACGAATCATAGTAATTTCGCACCCCATCTTAGCAGCAGCCTAACGGTTAGAAGAGTTGACTGTCGCCTAGGCGGTCGAGTTTCACTCCTGGCATAAAGTAGTTGCTTGTCTAGTCACAATGAAGAAATGTAATATAGTACAGTAGTCATTTATATATATATATATATATAATGTAGTCATGCAGAATAAGTCATTATATATATATATATATATATATATATATATATATATATACATTTATTTTTTCATGTATCCAAATAGAATGTTATAAAGAGATACAACATTTTATGTATTGATTTTCAGTATTTACTCCCACAGTGATCAATATGTTAGTGATGTGATAGATTTGGGCCCTATGCTAGTGAGCGAGTAGGTGACTATATGGAATTTGAGTGGTTGGCTATGAATGTTACGTTGGGATTGAAATAAATACAAATTAAGAAGGCAAAACGAATGTATAAACAATAATGATACAACCTGATCTGTTTAATGTCAAAAGAGCTCCATTTCAGAGAGAAAAAACCCTGGATATATAAGTAACGAGGAAAGGGGAGTCGGGGAGTGAAAATGACGCACGTTCCAATAATAATCAATCAACTTTTGAGAAGCAGGCCGAGTGTGTGTACAATTTGAGTCTACAAAAAATTACATGGCAGCTTGTGGCTCAACCAGTTATGTATGTGTTTGAAAATGGAAAATAACGCTACATTTAAAATTGTAACAAGAAGTTATCTTGTATGTTAGTCGCACGGCATCCAATACTGAAAAGGTCCTTTATTACAGCGCTCACAAGACGAGGAATTAAGGACAAGAATCGGCTAAAGCTCTCTCTCTCTCTCTGTATATATATATATATATATATATATATATATATATATATATATATATATACTCCCGTCGATTCCGACTTGTGAGGTCGGCTAACAACTAGATTATACAGAAATCCACACAGATGATTTATTTATAATGGTAAAGGCTTTGTGCAGAAGTTTTGGTACAACTTTTAATCTCAGTCGGTGCAATGGCTGCGACAAAAGAGAGCAGACAGTAGACTTCAGGTTTTACATAAGAGTTTTCCTTCTATTAGATGTATGCCTTATCCAAGACTGAAGGTGTATCTCTCCCAGCGGATTAAACTCGCCCCCGGATACCAACCTGGAAATTTCCTCGAGCAATATATATATATATATACATATATATATATATATATATGCTGATATTGTCATACTAGTATATATATATATATATATATATGCTGATATTGTCATACTAGTATATATATATGCTGATATTGTCATACTAGTATATATATATGCTTATATTGTCCTACTAGTATATATATATATATATATATATATATATGTATATATATACTAGTATGACAATGAAAACCAGCTTCCCGGGTACAGTTCAACGATATCAAGTGATAGGCACATGGAAACATCAATGGGTTGATATGAAATCGACTATAACAGGATGAGCATGGAGTGCTTCTTGAGTCTTGTTTGCATCATTCCGAAAAGAGTTTCCATCGTCGACGTTAAATGACATGGGCCGCATGCTGAAATTTAACGTTTGTATACAAATAGCGAACAAATGCATTTTTATAAAATATAAAATTTATTTTCAACAATGGAGGAGCATATTGAATTTAGGTGATTTTCGACCCACGTCCATCGTTACTAGTGAACAGACCAAACGACTGTATGTCTGCTCTCGACTGAGTCCAACACCTTGACTGTTTTTTTAAAACAATATAATTATAATTCACTTCCCTTCTTCTTCATTGAAAGAAAGAGGAAGAGAGTGAAAGATAGAGAGAAAGAGAATGAAAGACATAAAAAGAGAGAAGGAGAGGTATTCATACATAATGTGTGAACATTGTTTTCTTTTTTATGCCTCGCTGACGAGATGTCTTGGGTTTGACTTTTTGTCGTTTTGACTTAGAGTAATATTATAAATAACTATCACTCCTGGCTCGAGTCATATCTGATTGACAACAGTTATTGAAGCCGCCATGTTTTTCAATAATAACGCCTTTCTTTCTCGCCTCTCCACGAGCACAGTCAGTCACAAGTCATGTATAAATTATATTAATGTAGAAGCCCCAGCTCCCCCAAAAGGAGTTTCTTCATTGTGCCACATTTCGTCACCGTATTTTTTGTGACCTTTCCTTTCACTAGCAAAGGTCATAACATTGTCTAATTGCTGGCACAATAATTATTATTAAAATTCTTTTTTTCTTCTCTCAATTATCTCCTATATAATAATTTGATTGCAGAAATTTTCCTCTGTACCAAAGATGCCACATACAAATTTAATACATCTAGCGTATTAGCCACTATTATATGTAGCTTTCGAACACCATTACAGACACATTCAGCCGTGATATTAAAATGCTACATTCCATCTGACGAGCATCAACATAACAATCACAACATCTTAAGAGGAAGGAACCCCTACATTTCTCTTTAGATATTTTGTCCTACCAGTACTACCAGTTTTCACCGGGTTCTATTCTACATTTTTCAACTATAGTGTGATTACACACTCTGTAACTAGCTAAGACAAACATAGACATAACATATTCTTTCCGATTTACGATTACTAAATAATAACTGCTCCCTATCAATGTTCTGCCCTTTCTTATTGGCTGACACCCGATATTCTCATATTCCAGAATGAAACTAATTCCTAGATAAACGAACACTTCTAAAAGTTTACAAAAATGGCGTCGCTCTCCACAAAAGGCATTAGTGCTAAAGACAAAGAAGAAATGCAAGCATTTTAACCACTGAAAAACGTGCACTTAAAATTTGATAACCTTAAATACTGGAACCAATGTGAACAAGGGAATAACTTTATTTACATAACGTCTTTCCCGTCTTTGCTTGAACGTCCGGAAGACTCAGAATAAAAATTTAAACACAGCAATGGTTTCGGAATGTAAACATGTACAAAGTACCGACACGGCAATATCCCCTCCCCCAAATAATTAAAAACCTACCCTGAAAAAACAATATATTCTCCGGGTTTTACTACATATTTACGACTAAAAATATATACGATCAATTTACGACTAATTGCCGCTACTGGGTCCGTCAGCGTAAAAAAAACAAAAAAAAAACGGAAAACAAAACAATGAAACGAATTTACTTAGAAATTTCGAGAGTTTATTTTTAGCAATTATCTTTTTAAGTCCATACCTAAACAGATATTTGCTACAGAAATTTTTATTGGATATATCCTGGCATAAAGAGTCCTTTCTATCCCCAAAAATGTTGCTTGTATTCCATTATTCAATAAATGATGAATTCTATATCTACCAATATATAGTTTTGTGACTTCATTTCATACTCTTTTTTCCCCATTATATATATATATATATATATATATATATATATATATATATATATATATGCCTTAATACATATGCAAACAGGATTATATAATATAATATTTAATGATTAATATAAATTATGCGGTATAACTCATATATATATATATATATATATATATATATAATTACTTTTTACTATAATAATGAAATACCTACAGACACTAGTGTTTCATCCTTTCGGGAATCTTCAGTGCAGAGTGTCACGATTAATACCAGTCGAACGATTTGAACCCCGCAACACGAGACATCTCTGGCTCGATTACCGGAGACCTAATCCACGCAGCTACCATTAACCGCGTGAAATAACGTTGAATTTTAACATCTTAATTTTAAATGTTCATTTACGTTAGTCAGACAGTGATCTAATCGTTATACGATGATCTATGCATAAGAGCTAAATTGACCGACTTTAATTCAACTGAAAGTGCTCAACGATAAGAAATGAATTTCTTAAAGGGGCCCTCATAATTATTTTTTACTATAATAATGAAATACCTACAGACACTAGTGTTTCATCCTTTCGGGAATCTTCAGTGTAGAGTGTCACGATTAACACCAGTCGAACGATTTGAACCCCGCAACATGTGACATCTCTGACTCAACGTTATTCACGCGGTTAATGGTAGCTGCGTGGATTAGGTCTCCGGTAATCGAGCCAGAGATGTCTCGTGTTGCGGGGTTCAAATCGTTCGACTGGTATTAATCGTGACACTCTGCACTGAAGATTCCCGAAAGGATGAAACACTAGTGTCTGTAGGTATTTCATTATTATAGTAAAAAGTAATTATATATATATATATATATATATATATGAGTTATACCGCATAATTTATATTAATCATTAAATATTATATTATATAATCCTGTTTGCATATGTATTAAGGCATATATATATATATATATATAATGGGGAAAAAAGAGTATGAAATGAAGTCACAAAACTATATATTGGTAGATACAGAATTCATCATTTATTGAATAATGGAATACAAGCAACATTTTTGGGGATAGAAGGGACTCTTTATGCCAGGAAATATCCAATAAAAATTTCTGTAGCAAATATCTGTTTAGGTATGGACTTAAAAAGATAATTGCTAAAAATAAACTCTCGAAATTTCTAAGTAAATTCGTTTCATTGTTTTGTTTTCCGTTTTTTTTTGTTTTGTTTTTTTACGCTGACGAACCCAGTAGCGGCAATTAGTCGTAAATTGATCGTATATATTTTTAGTCGTAAATATGTAGTAAAACCCGGAGAATATATTGTTTTTTCAGGGTAGGTTTTTAATTATTTGGGGGAGGGGATATTGCCGTGTCGGTACTTTGTACATGTTTACATTCCGAAACCATTGCTGTGTTTAAATTTTTATTCTGAGTCTTCCGGACGTTCAAGCAAAGACGGGAAAGACGTTATGTAAATAAAGTTATTCCCTTGTTCACATTGGTTCCAGTATTTAAGGTTATCAAATTTTAAGTGCACGTTTTTCAGTGGTTAAAATGCTTGCATTTCTTCTTTGTCTTTAGCACTAATGCCTTTTGTGGAGAGCGACGCCATTTTTGTAAACTTTTAGAAGTGTTCGTTTATCTAGGAATTAGTTTCATTCTGGAATATGAGAATATCGGGTGTCAGCCAATAAGAAAGGGCAGAACATTGATAGGGAGCAGTTATTATTTAGTAATCGTAAATCGGAAAGAATATGTTATGTCTATGTTTGTCTTAGCTAGTTACAGAGTGTGTAATCACACTATAGTTGAAAAATGTAGAATAGAACCCGGTGAAAACTGGTAGTACTGGTAGGACAAAATATCTAAAGAGAAATGTAGGGGTTCCTTCCTCTTAAGATGTTGTGATTGTTATGTTGATGCTCGTCAGATGGAATGTAGCATTTTAATATCACGGCTGAATGTGTCTGTAATGGTGTTCGAAAGCTACATATAATAGTGGCTAATACGCTAGATGTATTAAATTTGTATGTGGCATCTTTGGTACAGAGGAAAATTTCTGCAATCAAATTATTATATAGGAGATAATTGAGAGAAGAAAAAAAGAATTTTAATAATAATTATTGTGCCAGCAATTAGACAATGTTATGACCTTTGCTAGTGAAAGGAAAGGTCACAAAAAATACGGTGACGAAATGTGGCACAATGAAGAAACTCCTTTTGGGGGAGCTGGGGCTTCTACATCAATATAATTTATACATGACTTGTGACTGACTGTGCTCGTGGAGAGGCGAGAAAGAAAGGCGTTATTATTGAAAAACATGGCGGCTTCAATAACTGTTGTCAATCAGATATGACTCGAGCCAGGAGTGATAGTTATTTATAATATTACTCTAAGTCAAAACGACAAAAAGTCAAACCCAAGACATCTCGTCAGCGAGGCATAAAAAAGAAAACAATGTTCACACATTATGTATGAATACCTCTCCTTCTCTCTTTTTATGTCTTTCATTCTCTTTCTCTCTATCTTTCACTCTCTTCCTCTTTCTTTCAATGAAGAAGAAGGGAAGTGAATTATAATTATATTGTTTTAAAAAAACAGTCAAGGTGTTGGACTCAGTCGAGAGCAGACATACAGTCGTTTGGTCTGTTCACTAGTAACGATGGACGTGGGTCGAAAATCACCTAAATTCAATATGCTCCTCCATTGTTGAAAATAAATTTTATATTTTATAAAAATGCATTTGTTCGCTATTTGTATACAAACGTTAAATTTCAGCATGCGGCCCATGTCATTTAACGTCGACGATGGAAACTCTTTTCGGAATGATGCAAACAAGACTCAAGAAGCACTCCATGCTCATCCTGTTATAGTCGATTTCATATCAACCCATTAGCGGAGACCTAATCCATTCGGCTACCATTAACCGCGTGAAATAACGTTGAATTTAAACATCTCAATTTTAAATGTTCATTTACGTCAGTCAGACAGTTATATAATCGTTATACGATAATGGATACGATCTTTGCTAATTGAGCCAAAGATGGCTCGTGTTGCAGAGTTCGAATCTGTCGACTGGTATTAATCGTGACACCCTGCAGAAAACTTCCAATTTTTATTAAATATTCTCTCTTGCACTAGCGATACTGTAAAAATATTATTAAAATAAACAATAACACTTTAGTCACAGTTGCGATTACTTTTGCCAAATTCTTAAAGACTGAAACTTATTTTCAATTTTTGAATCTTTGTAAAAAAAATAATAAATAAATAAATCACAGTTACAATTTTCAGCCGAGATTTTTTTTTTTTTTTTTTTTTTTTTGCAAATTAAATTTTAAAAGTGACCATTTTTTTAATTTGCATTTTGTAACTTAATAACAACATAACACTAGGATGGCTTCATAAAAAGTAGAATCCTTTAAATTCTGCATCTAAATAAACTTTTTTTGTTTTTAAATTGGGGGAGGTTTTTTTTTTTTTTTGTTTAATATGATTCAAAAAAGGAAAAAAAGTTCCTTGAAGTTAAAAGAAAAAATATTTAATTTCTTTTTTTTTTTAATACTTGTTATTTTTATCACAAGTGTGTGTGTGTGTGTGTGTGTGTGTGTGTGTGTGTGTGTGTGTGTGTATTTATTTATTTTTCTTTCAAGTTTATAAAATTCGAAAATTTATTTTCGAGGTTTTGCCAAAATGAAATTCGATTCCGTATAATTTTAATAGTTAAATATCGCTAAACATCAATAAGAATAATAAAAAGAATAGTAATTTACTGGCAGAGGACATCGTTAGACACAGGGTCCGTTTTAGATGTGGGGAAAATCCAGTTCTTCCAGAAATGGTACACTGGATTGGGACAAAATTTATATCTTTAAGAATTCCTATATATATATATATATATATATATATAAGTAGTTGCATTTCTATTTATTTCGTTTACTTTCTGTAGAGAATATTAAAAAAAAAGTTCATTTTTTGCAAATATCTTTAGGTATGAAGCTAAAAAGACATTTGCCTTAAATAACCTCGACTGAAACTTGAGTAAATTCGTTTTATTGTTTAGTAGCGATTGGTAGCCGGCGTTGCCCGGGTGTTAGGAGGTGTGTGTGGAAACTCCGGGGGTGGGTGAGGGGGTAAAAAAAGTAAGTATGAGGATCGAACCCGCACCCTTGAGTCAAAGTTGTAAATTAAAGTGTGACAAAAAAAAAAAAAAGTGCGATGTTACCCATTGCCCCACCGCGAGATGCTACGGAAACACGTTAGAATTTATTTAATTACTTGGATTTGGCAGGTGCCCGTTTTAATGAGTTAATGAGGTCAAGTTTGACTGCGGGATAGTATTTACTGCTGAACGCTCCCCCCCCAAGATGTTATAGAAAAAAGACTAACCCACATGCGGCGAGCGACAAATGTTGAATATTTATCTTCCCGAAATCGAGCAAATTAAATAGACAGGCGAGCTTCGTTGTTAACTGTGAGATATTACGATTTATTTGTGATATAAAAAGTTGTGAACCGACCGACCGCTTCTCTGAAAAAAGCCTTTTGTAGATATAGAGAAAACGCGAACACACACACACATACATACATACATTTTCGCTTTTATATTTATAGATTATTATAATAATTTTAGTAAACGCACTTATGTCTGATCACAATCGGGCACGACTAAATATCCGATTCAGCTCCTGCTGATTCAAGCAACTTTACACGTTGTTTATATATATATATATATATATATATATATATATATATATAGATAGATAGATAGATAGATAGATAGATAGATAGAAGATAGATAGATAGATATACAGGGTGTCCATAAAGTTCGTGTGCACTTTAAAAAATATAACTTTATTTATATTTACGATAGAAATAATCTGTAAAAAATGTTAAAAAGTTTCATGTATCTAGTTTTAAGCATAGTTATTGAATAATTTTTCACCACAAAATTCGTAACAATTTTTAGATAAGTAAAAAATAAGTAACAATTATTTTCTTTTGTTTTTCAGAATCAATTTGATGCCATGGCTTCAATTGAAGAAAAAGTAAACGGTGTCCTTTGGTTGGCTGAATTGAAATCTACTATTGCTGTACAAAGAAAGTTTAGAATTGAATACAATAAAAAAGCGCCTCATAGGAACACCATTGTTAAATGGATGAAAAAATTTAAAGAGACAGGCTCTGTCCATGATAAACCACGGTCTGGAAGGCCATGTGTCCGTGACGAAAGTGTTGCTTCCATAGAAGAATCCTTTACTGCAAGTCCAAGAAAATCTGTAAGACGGGCATCATTGGAGCTCGGGCTGCGAAAGTCTACTGTGCATAAGATTCTGCGGGAAAAAAAAACTTCATATAAAAGCTTACAAAATTCAATTACATCAACAGTTGTTAGGAGAGAATTATTATGCACGGCTAACTTTCTGACACCAGTTCAATGAAAAACTTTGCAATGATGATGCATTTGTGAGTAATTTACTGTTTTCTGATGAAGCAACATTTCACATTAGTGGCAAGGTCAACAGGCATAATTGCCGAATTTGGGGAACTGAAAACCCAAATGAAACTGTTGAACATGAAAGGGACTCGCTTAAAGTTAATGTGCGGTGTGCTTTGGGAATAAATCGAATCATAGGGCCATATTTTTTTTTGTACATCGTGTTATTAACAATGACATGTACTTAGATATGTTGCAGAATTACTTTATTCCCCAACTTGAACAATTAAACTTAAAAGATGATACAGTGTTTCAACAAGATTGAGCTCCTTGTCACTTTGCTCGGCGTGTTAGACAGTTTCTAAATCAAGAATTTACAAACAGATGGATCGGAAGGGGTGGACCATTTCATTGGCCTCCATGTTCGCCAGATTTGACTCCATTAGATTTTTTTATGGGGACATGTGAAAACAATTGTGTATGCAACCAAACCTAGTTCATGGGAAGATTTGAAAGCTAGAATAACTAATGTTATTTAAGGTATTACTATAAATCATTTGGCAAATGTTTTTCGTGAACTGCAAAATCGTATTACCCTTTGTATTGCTAATGATGGAGGGCATGTGGAAAGTGAAATAAAATTTCAATAAAATCTTACAATTACAGATTATTTCTATTGCAAATACAAATAAAGTTATAAGTTTTTTAAAGTGCACACGGACTTTATGGACACCCTGTATATATAAAGTAGCAGCGTTCGTGTGTGTGTGTGTGTGTGTGTGTGTGTGTGTGTGTGTGTGTGTGTGTGTGTGTGTGTGTGTGCAACTCTCCTACAGCCACACGACTGGACCGATATGACCAAACCTGGCATGATGATGGTTCCCCACTTAGGGATGGTGCGCACCATTTTTATGGTTAAGGTCAAAGCTTATGCATATATACGCTCTTACAGACCGCAACACTGGACCGAACACCATTTTTCGAGGTCAAGGTTAAAAGTTAAGTTCATATTTGGTGCGACTCTTCATTAACTTCCTCACCTAGCGATGGTGGAGACCAAGTTGGGGTTTGCCGGCATCCCGGGGGCCGTGCCACCATGGCGCCGGCCAACTTTTTTGTTAATTTGAATCATATCACCCTCTTCCAACCCCGTTTCCTCAACCAATCTTCATAATCCATAATTGAATTTCAGTCACTTCAGGAGGTAGCTAAAAAATTGAAACATCTTAAGCAATAGTTGCTCTTACAGCATCCGCTTACTGCAAACCTGCCCGCTTCGAGCATACAGCAAATGCTCACGCGGGCATCTTTGCTAGTATATATATATATATATATATATATATATATATATATATATATATATATATATATATACTAGCAAAAGTACCCGTCGTTGACTGGGTTCAAAAACAGCCTACGGAAAATGGACTCTGATTTATGAAAGTATGATAAGTTATGAAAAGGAAGGGTTGTAAAGAGATAGCTTCGAATTTGGGGGTATCAAAACCAAAGCAAAATATGATGAAAGTAAAAATAAAATAGATAAACCCTATAATTTATTATACCATACCTGTTCACACTGAAATACTTATCACAATATTCTGTGGATCTATATTAAAAAAAACCTTGTTAAACTTTGTGACATATTTCCATTCTATGGTTAGGCGCGAACGAACACCCCATAATTTTATTATACCATATTTCTTCAAACTGAAACAATTATCAAAGTATACTTACGTAGATAGATATGAAAAGTCTTTATTAAAGTCTGTGCCTATTTCTATTCTATGGAGGCTAGGCGCGAACGCAGCCCCCACAATTTTATTATATCATCCCTATTTAAGTTAAAACATACTTATCAAAGTATTCTTATGTACATCTATATCAAAAATACTTGTAAACGTTTTTTTTTTTATTTTTTATTTCCATACTTTGTGGGCCAGGCGCGAACGTAGACCCCACAATTTTAATGAACCACCGTTCTGCCTGATCAAACATGCCCATTCCTGTGTCTCGATACATCTTCTATCATTATATGTAATCAATTTTTAAAATAGTCAACCATATAGGAGCCTATTCATGACCACACACACACACACACACACACACACACACACACACACGCACGCACACACACACACACACACACACATATTCAGCTTTATATTATAGATATATATATATATCTGATATAATTTTTATATATTATATATTATATCATATTATATAACATTTTATTCAATTTAGGTAAACAAAATTGCTATGTCGCTGCAATAGATCTATTGTTTCGGTCTTAAAAGACATCGTCAGGCGACAATTTGCCTCTGTACTTATTCGAGGCCAGCCATTTAATGAAAATGACAACTGACTATAACAAATTGAAAATATGGTAAAAACAGAAAGAATAGAAAAAATAGAATATACATATATATATATATATATATATATATATATATATATATATATATATATATATATATATATATACTAGCATGGGTGCTCGGCGTTGCCCGGGTGTTTGGAGGTGTATGCTGAAAAAAAAGATCAAGTTTTTTAACTTTGACGCCTATTATAACCCCTTAATATTTATTGTTTTGTGCTCAAATCTAGTTATTAAGTAATATCCAATTCCAAGGAACCTATATTTAAAATTTCAAGTGTTTAGACCCAAAATTGTCGGAGGAGTTTGGTAGAGTGCTCAAAGGTCAAATCGTTGAACTCTGACCCCTCAACAGCAAAATTTCTGGTCGAAAACCGATCACATAGATTTCCCCAAATCCCAGTACCCTGTATATCTAATTTCGAATCTGTAGACTTAAAATTGACAGAGTTATTGCGAAGGAAGATGTACATAGACACACAGACAGACATACAGACACGTTCACCTTTATAGATATTGTGGAAAAAAAACTATTTAGAGGGTAAAGTAGATTACCCGGTGATAGCGTAAGCTCCGAGGGGTTGGAAAGGATGCCCTATGCGACCCCCCCCTACTGGGTCGAGTAACAAGTATTGTAGTACGGCGAGCAGCGAGTAACTAAGTTGTGCCAACCGTTCACCAGTAAGTCATTAACAGAACTGGTACTAGTCAGAGACACAATTCTTTTATAACAGAAGAATTGTGCCTCCCCCTACTCCTCCAAGTCTACAAGAGACTCGTCCTCTCAACCACTCAGATTAGAATTCCGCCCTCGAGGCCGGCGCCACCAAGTAAGCAATCTTCTTTTTTTTATTTTTATTTTTATTTTCTCACACACTCCCGACAAAAACGAGAAAAAAAAACAAAAGGTAGAAGAGAGAAAAGAAAAAGAAAAAAGTTACATAAAAATGACAGATCACCAAAATACTTAATCAAAAACAGCTGTTAGTACAATATAGCAGTAGTCGATCAGTCCAGATATCAATCAAGCAGGCAGCAGGCTAGGTCTACCCCGTCGTTCTTTCAGGGGCGCGCATTCTGGGCAATACCACTTTTGCCTGTTGGGAGGTTCTGAGTCGATACCGACACATCGGAAATGGTACCAATCATCGCACGAGTCACACCCGATCATATTCTGATTCTGCTGCAGAGAGCTGCACAGGGGACACAACCAGACCTGCTCTTCAACACTAGGGGGTGAATCCAACGTCTCCCGTCCCTCCGCAACAGGAGGTTCTTCAGGAGTCCTAGAAAGCTCTAAGGGGTACAGATGTTTCAGGGAATGTACTTCCTCCAAGCCCTCCCCTTTTTGAACACGTGCTGCTCTAACGACACCATCATGGCCTGGAATCAGTTCAGTAATAGTTCCTAAGACCCAAAACGGTCTGGGTTTCAAAGGACTCTTAATCAGCACAACATCATCCTTCTGGAGGCGGGTTCTTGTACTGAGTCGGGATCGACCAGGAATCTTCCTTCCTAGCTCTAGCAGGTACTCCTCATGCCATAGTTTATGGAAATCTGTCAGACATTGGTCCCTAAGTTCCAAGGTTTGAATTAGCCTCTCCCTGCTGGGAGGTAACAAGGTTGTTCTATCCTCTCTATCCAGTCGTATCAATAGCCCGGGGCTCTGATTGGGCTTAAGGAACATATTAGGGGTAATTGGAGTAGCATTTTTGTCGGCTGACACCTGGTAAGTAAGAGGCCGGTTATTAACAGACCTCTGAATATCCGATAACACTGTCATAAGGGTAAAGTAATCCAATCTACCCCTGCCAAGAATCTTAAATAGGCAGTTCTTCATGGTCTTGATACATCGCTCCCATGTTCCTCCATACCAAGGAGAGAACAAGGGAATGGTTTTAAGTTTTAACTTACAAGGACCGTATTTTCTTTGATAGTCCATAAAAAGAGAGAGACGGTCGAAAATCTTTCCACTTCCTATAAACGTTTTCGCGTTGTCACTATAAAGGGTTTCGGGAACGCCATATCGGTTAGTAAATCGAACCAGTGTCTGGAAGAAAGAGGGTACGCTCATGTCGGGAACTACTTCAATGTGTATTGCTCTGATATTCAAGCAAGTGAACAGGAGCAAGTACATTTTCGTATCTCGTTTCCCGTCACTCACCCAAAGATGGCCAGAAAAATCAATCCCAGTGTGTTGATAGGGGACTCTGAAATCGGTACGGTGCGACGGCAGGGCAGCAGCAGCATTCGGCGTCACTGGCGTTGAGTTATAACGTTTACATTTGGCACAACCAGCCAGTACCTTATTCACAGCTTGTCGACCCTGCGGGACCCAATAAGCGCTTCGCCTCAACTCTGCTAGCGTTGACCCAGTTCCAAGGTGGCAACACCTTTCATGACAATCCAAAATGATGAGTCTGGTAACAGGATGATGTTTCCCTATCAGAATGGGGTTTTTAACTTCATAACCAAAGTGGGAAGATTGGTTGATTCTTCCCCAAGATCGAATCAAACCGTCAGGGTCCAGAAAAAGATCTAGAGCACGAACCCTAACTGGCATGGGTTTACCACTCGGCTCCTTTAGGTACTCCACTTCCACGGGAAATTCTTGCCGTTGCACTGTCTTCATAAGGTAGATCGCTGCCTTAGAGTTGTAGTCCCATTGTCGATTAAATCGGATGGCTAGGAACTTAAACACCAAGGCAGTAACAGTCAGTAAACCAGAGAATGAGGAAAACCTCTGAAAAGGTATGGCCGAAGTGTACTCTTGATCATGGATCAAAGAACAATTTGCTGAACTGCGGGTCATTCGCTGGCATATCTCACTCAAACAGGGCATATCCTGTCCTGGCCATTGAGATATTCCTTCGCATAGCCAGGAAGGGCCTGAACACCAAAATTCCATCTTGGATTGGAACTTTCTCAATGTTAATCCTCTTGTTAACAAATCCGCCGGGTTGAGTGTAATATCAACATATCTGAAGAGAGTCTTCAAGCCATAGCGAGACTCCAACTCCACTTTCATCTGCAGAATGTCTTTAAGTCTATTTTTTGCAAAAACATTTTTGCTAGCCATGTTTTGAGATAAAATCCAGGACAAGACCACCTGTGCATCCGTGGCTATACACAAATTCTCGGGAACAAATCCTTCACAATTGTCCAGGATTGTGGGGAGACACTTGAAGGCGAGGAAAACGACCATTAGTTCCAACACAGGCAAAGTCTTGTCCTTCATAGGTGCCACCTTAGCTTTCGCAAATAATAAGGATGACCGACCATTTTGTACGAAATACACAGCAAACCCATATGCTTCCTTGGACGCGTCGCAAAACAGGTACATATCTCCAGGCAGCCCTGCCATAAGCGCCTTGCGCAAAAAACGGAAATCACTCAACCCTGAAAGGTCCCTGGCTAGTTCTCTCCAATCGCTCAAAATCGCTGGCTGGAGTGGATCATCCCAACCTGCACCATTCTTCCACATGGACCTGATTAGCACTCTACTGCGGATAGTAACCGGGAGACATAGGGACAACGGATCGAAGACCTTAGCTGACTCTGAAAGAACACCTCTCTTAGTTGTCACGTCAGGATTGCACTTTACCGGAGCGACATACAACTCCTCCGAATGTGGGGAGTATCGGTAGCCCAGTACTC
Source organism: Euprymna scolopes (assembly GCF_053919585.1). Classification (NCBI taxonomy): domain Eukaryota; kingdom Metazoa; phylum Mollusca; class Cephalopoda; order Sepiida; family Sepiolidae; genus Euprymna; species Euprymna scolopes. The sequence continues at coordinate 26,113,996 of NC_136505.1, read as the reverse complement.
TCTCCCACTCCTCTTCATGGATACTTAGAGTACCATCCTCCTTCATCCTAGTGCGGAGCGCCTGACTGTTTGAGTTGCATGACTGGATAATAAAGCCCCCTTCCAGCAAACGCTCTCTAACAAGGGAATACAATGTAGTAAGCTCACTCGCGTCTGCCACGGATGCCACAAGGTTATCCACATAAAACCGGTCCTCCATCATTCTGCGGCAAGCATCCTGAGGGTATTTTGCCGCATGCAATTTTAAGATACACCCCAACACAAATGGGCTTGAGGTAAACCCGAATATCAAGGTGGTATAGCAGAAGCAGCGCAAACAATCTCCTTGTTTAAGAAAAAAGCAAAACCGGTTCCTATCCGCCTCCAGCTTAAGCCGAATCATTAGGAAGGCTCGGCGAATGTCTGCTAGTAGCACATAATTGTTGGCTCTAAAGGCCAGCAACAACTTTAAGATGTCCCCTGTTAAGTTAACGCCAGAATATGCTGCTTCATTCAGCGATAATCCATCTCCTGTCTTCAAACTACAGTTGAACACTGGTCTGATCCTGGTAGTTGCCGTAGGGTCCGACTTGAAAACTGGTCTATGTGGTATCCACACATATTTATCGAACTCCTGAGGGGAGACAAAAATCTTTTCAATTATACCGTCCTCCTGTTGCTGACGAAACACCTCCAAATATTCATCATATATTTTTCTTTTAGTCAAGTTTGCTGCCACCCGGTCTAAAACATGCAAGGAAGTTGCATGATTAGAAGGGACTCTGGCTAATCTATCGTGATGCCAGGGAAGCTCCACATAATAGCTTCCATCCCGAAGCTCTACCGTTTCCTCAAATCGCTTCATCTGCACTTTATCGTAATCAGAAAAGTCTTCCTGACTGGGAAGCCCCAGAGATTCCAACGTAAACATTTGTTCTAGTCCTCTTTGTACCATACTGTCAGGAAAGCACTCCGCCATGGGATCCAGGTATGTTGATTGTGTTTCAAGGACAAAACATAAATGTGATGAATCGACCTGGGGGGTATGTTCCATCACCGAATTAAACGAGAGGTGAGTAACCTCAGAGAGGGGTTTATCTTCCAAGAAAAAAGAGTCCACTGCTCCAAACGGGACCAATCCAGGCGGGGTTGCAAAGGCCCATCCATTCAAACACGGGATCATCTTCAATGAGTCCAGGTGTTCAATCAGGTCTAACCCAATTATTCCCTTGATCGGTATTAAATCCCTTCCGGTCTCAAACTGGCCGGCCAAAGCATATTTTGCATCCTGAAAGACACGCAATAGAGATTCCAGGTTGGCCACTCGAACCGACAAGTCCATACCATCGGCTACCAAGACAGGAGATGTCACAGTCCTTCCAGAACCCAAGTCAACTCCCAGGACTACCTCTGTGAACCCACGCTGACACTCACCTAGAAAGGTAGACAATCTCAGCTGACAATTGACACCAAGGGTTTCGATTGGGCACAAAGTTTTCAGTACATCTGCCGCCAGATATGTCCGCCCGCTACCCGTGTCCAGTAGGCAATTCACTGACACTGTCTTTGGTCCACAAGAGAATGTAACTGAGAGAATGGGTGGCAACGTGCGGGAATACCCGGTTGAAGTTGCATTGTTCACATCCACATGAAAAGAAGGAGTAATAGGATTCCCCCTACCAAACTTTTGAGATGTATTCTGTCTTACTGTTGATGTAAATGCAGTGGAGACACCGCCCTTAATCTGCAATCTCTTTATTGCTTCTCCAGTTAGTCTCAATATGGAGGACAAAGGCGGCACTCGTCTATTTGTTAGCGCTATTATCTCCCCTTTCAGTTCGAGAGGAAATTTCCTAAATAGAATCTTAGCCATCAGTCTGGCTCCGCCAGAATCGTCCACAGAAAAGTCACACGAAAAGGAATTCCCCAGCTCTTCCAACAGCGATGCCGCCCTGGAAACGAAGTCCCCCAGTTCAAAAAGGCCTCCACCTTTCTTTGGTACATAGTCCAGAATATCCTGGAATATTTGGTCAATGATTTTATCCAGGTCCAGATACTCCCTCTTCAGTATAGCCATGGCTTGCTGGTAATTGGTGTCAGTGCAACTCAGGTGATTTACCAGCCTCAAGGCTCTGTCTGAGAGTGAACACTTCAAGAAGTTCAACCTCTCGGCATCATTGGCCATGCCGATCACGCAGTTCTCAAACCTAGTCAAGAAGTTTCTGAAACTCATGCGGTCGGACTCCATTTCCTGTCCGCTAAATGTAGGCCCTGTGATCTGTATACGTGGGGGTTTAACAATGAAGGAAGAACCTCTCCCGGTAGTTGCAGAAGCCCTTGAGAACTCAAAGGCAGATTCTGAGTAAGGGCTGGGCTCTGGCTGTCGGTATGCTTGATCCAAATCGCCCAAGTCTTCATAATAATCCTTCAGTGGAGGCAGCCAAGCACCCTCAATCTCGGCAGGTGTACTCTCATCAAAGGAGCCTAACTCCAGCTGTGTGATACAAGTCTCTAACTCGACAATGAATTGTCGAATCTCCGTCCTTAAGAATGAGTACGCCGATGGCCTAACTCCATCACGACACATCTTCAGTCGTCCCTGAATCTTCTGAGTCAATGACTCCCTTCTGCGTAGGAGCTGCTCTTTCGTGACGTTCATGACAGTAGTTAACCAACGAAAGAGTAAGCAGCAAAACCTTTGCAAGATGTGGAAAAAAAACTATTTAGAGGGTAAAGTAGATTACCCGGTGATAGCGTAAGCTCCGAGGGGTTGGAAAGGATGCCCTATGCGACCCCCCCCTACTGGGTCGAGTAACAAGTATTGTAGTACGGCGAGCAGCGAGTAACTAAGTTGTGCCAACCGTTCACCAGTAAGTCATTAACAGAACTGGTACTAGTCAGAGACACAATTCTTTTATAACAGAAGAGTTGTGCCCCCCCCCTACTCCCCCAAGTCTATAAGAGACTCGTCCTCTCAACCACTCAGATTAGAATTCCGCCCTCGAGGCCAGCGCCACCAAGTAAGCAATCTTCTTTTTTTATTTTTATTTTTATTTTCTCGCATTTCCGCCCGGCGTTGCCCGGATTTTTGGATGTGTATGTTGAGCAAAAAAAAAAAGTGGTAGTAGGAAGGTAAGCTCGAACCCGTACCACGAAGGGGAAAAGAACGGGAAAAAAACCTGACGTCTTTGCAATCACAAAGATTTTCCTGAATCTCAGTACCCTGTATATCAAATTTCTAGTCTGTAGACTTAAAATTGAGAGAGTTATTGCGTAGGGAAATGTACAAAGACGCACACACACAGACACACAGATACACAGATACGTTCACTTTTATAGATATACTAGCATTTCAGCCCGGCGTTGCCCGGTAGTTTGGATGTGTATGGTGAGCAAAAAAAAAAAAAAAGGTGGTTGTAGGAAGGTACCGCAAAGGAGGAAAAGAACGGGGGAAAAACTGACATCTTTGCCGTTACGACACCGCCAAACCTGAATTGACTTATGTTAACATTGAGGCTAGACATTCGAAAGGAGAGGATAACTTTTAAAAATATCGGCGAAAAAAGCGATCAGCCCCCTGTAGAAAAATGCCTAGTTAAAGGTGAAAATATTAATGTTTTTAGCCACTTTTCGATATTTGTCATACGAAAGGTCGAACTTTAAAATGACACTGATCTTGGTAAAATCCGTCGCCTCTGTTGAAAGTTTTAGGCAGACATGCAAGCAAATATACATACATACATTTATATATTGGTAACTAAAAACTTTCGACCCAAGTCGATGAAAAAGCTTGCCGATCTCTGAATATCCTTTATGTAAAATTTCAAATATTTAGACCAGAAATTGTCTGAGTAATTTGATAGAGACCGCAGAGGTCAATTTTTTTTTAACTTTGACCCCTATGATGGCCCTTTAATCTTTATTGTTTTGGGCTCAAATCATGTTATTAAGTTAGATCCATGTTCAGGGAATCTATATCTAATCTATAGCTTTTGAGATGCGAATTTCAATATCTCTTCGTGGAACTAAGGTAAAAACACAATACAATGTTACAAATCAACCAAAGGTTAATCTGCATAGCTTATACCATCATCACATCCTAATTTGCTTCAGTTTCTGCCGATCCGTTACAACTCTGCATTGTATTACCTTCTAAAAATTAGCTTTTTTATACACATTATACAATGGTTCAAGCAAACTACATTAACCTCTAAACTTTTATAATATTTTAATTAGTATTGCTTGTGGTTAAGATTCAACCTTCAATTCCTTGAAAACTGTTAATATTATGCCAATTTTGTACGACACTGGTCTGTGTTTATTTGAAGTGGGGGGAGGGGTAAAGATACAATTAATCCTGCTTGCTTGATAATATTTACTGAACATTTATTTGAAATAGAACCTGAAATAACGAAAGCTTAGATTTAGAGGAACTAACCCAAACTAATTGAGGGATTTACATTTTTTTTACCCGTTTCCAACCTAAACAAGGCGTGTTGTCACTTAGATGCAAGGGCTACAATTTGGGATCATGTCTAACAGGGAACAGTGGGAAGTTGAACAGTGAGATGCATGTTCACGTTACATCTAAATATCATGCAGGGTAGTAAACTTAGGGAAGCAGGAAACATGGAAGGAATTCCAAAATCCAGCAGTCTAAGGGAAGAAACTATTAGAGTAGAAGACTTTCCGGATTCTAGTGACCCCAACAGTAGAGAAGTGGAATTTTGCTGCTTGTCAGGTTATTCGAGAGTATCTACGTCAAGGGCGCACAAGTGCTATGAGTTCGCCAGCGCACATTTCATTAAGGTTCTTGTAAAACAGGGAGAGGGATCCGACATTACAGTGATGCGACAGAGATTGGAGCTTTGCTGATAGTTTGAAACCTATTAGATTTGAGCGAGAGACTGGTGATAGATGCACCAGCACGGATGTAGCAACAATTCTCCATGCATGGATGAATTGTGGCTTTGTAAAGATATAGGATACTCTCTTGTATGAGTAATTATTTGAGCATGGTATAGGATTTGTTAATATGAATCAGTGTGGGAAAAAATCTTTAGACTTTGTAGGTAAAAAAAAAACGGCATCCCAGGAGTGGATTGGAAGACATGGATCAATGTTTACATTATAAATTTGGTAAGATACTCTTGACTATCGATTATAGTATGAATCTTTTAGTCTACAATCCATCTCAAGAAATTGGAGATTCATGATAGTTACTTGAATTGAGGTCTGCGGAGGGGTGGCTGGAGGGGAAGAAAGCTTGAAATTACAGACAGAGAGGCATGAACTAAATAATATAAAAAAAAAAACAAGAATAATCATTTCTTTTTATTATTAAAACAAAGAGAAGGGTTTCAAGTAATAAATATATTTCTTTTGGGCGAACTTTGCGCTGTGGCATAACTGTAAGTTATAAGTAATACTGCCGGTGTCATAGGTCAGCAGAAATGCCGCCTCTTTTTCTGCAGATAATAAAGCGGCAGTTTTAATGCTGAAAAAGTACTTTACTTGGAAGAAAATCCCCGTTTAAAATTTGGATACTCATGCAGAGAACAACCCGGCTTGTTTTTTTTCCTGGATGTTGCGCCGGCATATTCCGGCAGCTTATGTGCTGAACGCAGATCAAATTTTAAAACGTTAGAAAATACGAAAACATCATCATAGAAAACATTTGTCGTATAGTAATTTTAATAAAGAAAATTTAAATACAATAATAATAATAGAAATATTAATACGATAGCGTGTGTGTTATTTTTTGTGTCACGCTTACATCCGGGTCGTTTAATTATCATATACTTCACTTTCTTGTAAAAAAGAATTGTACCAAGAATTCTTCATAATTTTGGTTTCGGTTTCGATTTTAGCTGATGGTATCTTGGCAATCTATTATTTTTATAAATAATTTATCAACAACTCTTTCGTAAGTTTTGGTTTCGGTTTCGATTAAAGCTGAAGAACTTTCCGGTTTACGACATCCGGTTGTGCATGCGCGCATAAACATTAACCCATAATAACGTAAACAAATAAACACAAATCGCTTCTTTTGCAGATTTTGATCTTCGCACTGAAATATTAACGTTATTATTTCGAAATTATTATTTGACATGGGAAGAGTGGGGTGTTTTGCTACTATCTTTATTACAACTATACTGTCGCTATTTTCTTACAACCAAACAACTTTAACCCGTTGACAAACATAAGAACAATTGTACTACTACTACTACTACTACTACTACTACTACTACTACTACTCTCTATCCGTCACTTTTCCTTTCTTCCTTCCTTCCTTATTTTTTTTATTTTTTGTTTACATTTCTAGATACAAAATAGTTGTGTGAGAACGGTGAATTTGTTGACACATTTACTAATCTGTCTCAATATTAGTTTTATTTTATTTTATTTTATTTATTTAGTTTTTTTTTTGCTTCAGGTTTTATTAATTATTTTTTTTTTTTAGATTTTAAGTTTCTATAACTTGGTTGAAGGATTCCAATATGGGTTATTCATTCTTATATTTCTCATCGGTAGGTTCATGTGCGTTTTTGCTGCTAAACGACTTTCGTCGGCGTTCGATTCGTAGGAAGATCATGTTTAATTTTCGATTTTTGAGCGATTATTCGAAAAAAATAGGTAACTTTACACGAATAGGGGGTATTTTTTTTCATGTTTTAGTGATCCGTCCGTGATTTTTCATTTTAATATACTTTCATAGAAATGTTTCTGTTATGTCAAAAAAAAAACTATTTTCATTACGTCACAAGTGTCACGCTTATACATGAATTCCATAGCTAATATAACATACTGAGGAGGTTTTGGGCGGTTTATGAAATAATTATTTGCAAAACAAAATTTTTGTTGTCCACTTCGCTTTTTTTTCTTTTAAAATTATGGGGAGGCTATTTTTTGAGAAAATTTTCGATTATCTGTCGGGAATTTCCAAGTACATTTGCAAATGTCACATAGAAAACTTTGTCAATTGGTCACAGTGTGTTTCGAACCGATGACAAACTCGCTCTGTAAATTTCGAACAGTTGCAATGTCGTGCGACCACTGTCGACTACTGCATTAGCTGAACGTTTTTCCATATAATATTCTGGCGGTTTACGTAAGTTGCTGGAATATGCAAAAGCGATCTTCATAGTAAAAACGGGCCGTTCTTTGTATGAGTACCCACATTTGTATTCAAAATGTAATCCCTTATAGTTATGGATAAAATAGTGACTTGTTTTTCTACTGCCTGGTGTGGCATGCATCATAACTGGGTTCAGCCGGCTTCCTCTGAAAGAGGAAGTTTCAAGGGCATATCAAGTTAAAAGGGAGTGCATGGGCGAGATAATTTCAATGATATTAGTTTTTGCTGTTTTCTTTGCCGGAAGATGTCGATATAAACGCACACGGTGTAACATTTTTGTATTAAACAAACGAACAAAACGAACCGTACATAAATGTCGTTCCCAACGAACATGTACTTGTGCACTTGTGAGTTTTTGCCATTTGAGCCGTGATCTCCTTGTTGTTGTTGATCTTCATTGGCGTTTTTTTTTAACCCTGCCTCAGAAAGAAAGACTCCTAGCGAATGCACGAGCTCAAATGCGGCAACAATACTCCATGCATGGGTGTATGGTGGTCTTGTAGAGGTACAGGGTATTCTCAGGCGTAAGTAACCCCTAGCACGGGATAAAGATTCCACCTTCTTTGCAGCAGCCTTGCCAATGTCCTGAATGTACCTGTTGAAATTCATGTTCACTGTGAACGTTAAGCTGAGGCGTTTGAACAAAGAGTTTTTGGTAGCGTATCGTCAGATATGGTTAGCAGTAGTTGAGAAAGTTTCTTGTAATTATTAAAAGAAAAGAAACTTAGTTTTGGCAGAATTAGCGAAAAAAATCTTTAAAAATAATTTTATTTAAATTCTGTATAAGTACCAAAAACCACATACACAAAATAATTTTATACTTTACATTGGGAATTAGTTTTGCATATAATTTTAATGCAGCTTGTTGCTGTTTTTATTTACTTAGCTACCAAGCATTACATGATAAACATTCGGTGAGGTTTTGGAGCCCTTCTGGTATTCAGTAGGGATGCGTTCTTTTGCTAACACCTTCCAATTACTCCATTGACTAAGTCACCTGGAATGACTTCGAGTTATTTCCTCATTTCACTATTCGTTGAAACGTTGTCGTCAAATTCTAGACTACAAAGATGATATTGAGCCACACAGTGAAACATTCACTGATATCCAGCTTAAGCGTGATTTATTTCTGATTGTGAAAAAATAAATGCGTCTGAGACAAGAATATTTGCTGCCAACTTCATCCTAACATGTTATATTATTAGCTTCCCAGAAAATACCGGTTAGAGGTCATCTCGTCAGCAACAGACAAGGCCAGACTATTTGCCAAGAACTTTGCAGCTAATTCTATCCTATGCAACAATGGCCATCAAGTCCCTGTATTTCCTCCTATAACAGACAACACGCTATGCAACATACAAATATCTGTGCGTGAGGTCGCCAAGCTAATCAAGAACCTTGATTCCAGCAAAGCAACTGGCCCTGATGGCATTCCAGTTATAGTGCTGAAAAAGCTCCAACCAGAACTTGCCCCCATACTTACAAAACTGTTTAAGCGTTGCATTAAGGAGAAGTGCTTTCCAACACCCTGGAAAACCTCATCAGTATGCCCTGTATTTAAGAATTCAGGTGAAAAGTCATCTCCTCTCAGTATAGACCAATAAGTCTCCTGTGTGTCATGTAAGTTGTTGGAATCAATATTAAATAAAGAAGTAGTCAACCACCTCAACAGAAACAACCTTCTTAGTGACACGCAATATGGTTTCCTCTCTGCAAGATCTACAGCAGATGTGCTGACGGTTATATCTCACAGGATTAGTGAATCTCTTGACAAAGGTTTCCTTTCCAGGGCAATTGCTCTTGACATATCGAAGGCCTTCGATAAGGTATGGCATAAGGGCCTACTTCACAAGATTTCCAGCTACGGTATTACTGGAACTGTTTTCTCAATCATTAAATCATTTCTCTTTGATAGGTTCATAAGAGTAGTAGTTGATGGGCAGAAATCAGAGGCCCACAGTATTAATGCTGGAGTCCCTCAGGGGTCCATCCTGGGTCCAACTCTCTTCCTGATCTACATTAATGATCTCTCAAAACACATACTAAAATCTTTCGTTTACATCTATGCGGATGGCACGACCATCTATGGCAACACATCAAAGGCCGTAAATGAGAAAGTTCTCTCTAATTCTCTCTCCTCTGATCTTGAGCACGTGGTACAATGGGGGAAGAGATGGCTGGTAACTTTTAATGCATCCAAAACCAAGCTTCTATCTTTACATCATCAACGCTCTGATCCCCATCTGGCATCAATTGAAATGGATGGCTCTTGTCTTGGGGAGGCTCCATGTTTTGACAAGCTTCTGGGTTTGACCTTTACTCCTGATCTGAAATGGAACATGTACATCAAATCTGTTGCCAGGGACGCTGGGAAAATGGTGGGGTCCTTCTACCGCTCCAGAAGATATCTCACTACTGATGCAATTCTCTATCTGTATAAAAGCCAAGTACGTCCAAGGATGGAGTACTGCTGCCACATCTGGGCAGGAGCTGCTAAAAACAGCCTATCCTACCTTGACAGAGTACAAAATAGGCTTTGTGGTTTAGTGGGGGATGTCCCTTTCTCTTCCCTACAACCTCTCTCCCACAGAAGAGACGTTGCAACCTGTCTTTGTTTTATCACTATTTCCATGGCAGGTGCTCGTCTGAGCTCCAATCCCTTGCCCTCCCCTCGCCAATGTTTCACGAGAAACACCCGTCTGGCTGAAACTACTGTCAATAATTTTCCCCACTCTTTATCTGTACCTAAATCCAAACGTAGATTCCATGAGCAAAGCTTCTTTCTTAGAACTGCACGCCAGTGGAACTCTCTGCCGCTTGCCTGTTTCCCACCTGACTACAACTTGGACGTCTTCAAGTCCAACATAAATCAACTCCTGACAAACCGCCCCCTTAAGTAAGACACTCTTTCAAAACCCCCAATACTAATGATTACTACAATACTATCTCATTGATTACTGTACACGCAATAACCCTTATCCCTGAGTGGCCTTCGGGCCTTGATAAGTGGTGACCCCCATGTAAAAAAAAAGAAAAAAAGTAGATTATGATGAGTACTATTGTTTAAATAGAAAAAAAAATGTTATTTATGTGAAAAATTATGAATCAGAACAATAAAAATATTTACATGAAATAGTTTCCAGGAATGTAACTTGATGGATGAAATGTCATTCTGATATGTTTCACCATGAATGTATCGGGCAATTTAAAGAATTTAAAATAAAGGAAACAGATAAACAAAATATATTTTGGAAAAATAACAAGTGATGCTACGTAGAGAGTGATCTCAGAAAAGGAAATGAGTTATATAACGAGTGTACGAAGATACATAATAAGTCGAGAAGGACCAAGGAGTGTGGAAAGACCGAGAAGAGAAAACACTAACAAAACATTCAATGGATGACTAGAAATAGGTCTGGAACCTTGGGAGGCTTATTCCTACGCAAATTCCAATGAAGGTCGATACCAATGAGAAATCAATGGTAAACAGCTATTGCGATAAAATACAACTTGCATTTAAAAGACAATGAACATTTCCGTCCTTATTAAGTCATGCTTTGATGAAAATATAGCTTCAGTCTGGATGCATTATGAACACACCTCGATTTTCGCATCTTCCTCCCAGCGATTTGCAATTGATTGTTCGCACCTTGATTGTCGATTCCAATTCGTATTAATTATTCTAATGAAGCATTTATTTGAGTCGGTTTTTAATTATTCAACTGCTTCGTTAACTAACTATATTGGGAAGTTGGATGGTACACTGTATTTCGTATGCTTCAGTCGGAGACATGCACATTCACTCGCATATATATATATATATATATATATATATATATATATATATATTTCATGGTTCTTTGGGGGGCTACAGAATTTAAATATTGCAATCATGAAGGGAAGACTTTTATTATTCATGATCACAAGTAAAATGCGTAAAACACGTTTAAAAAAATAAAATAAAAACGGGGGAAAAAGAGGAAAGAAAAATAAAGTGATGGAGTCAGCGAACCGGGATGACCCTCACTTTCTCAAAACTATCGAGGAATTTAAACAGGGAAAAAAATAAAAAATATGTATATTATAAAAATAAACTTACGTTGCCTCCTGTTCATGGGAGAAAAAGACCCAGAGAAGTGATAAAAAATAAAGCAACTTTATGATATTTTTCGAAGGTCATAGAGGTTAATCACACGCTAACTTAAGATACACTTTTTCTGTTTACAGAAAGAAGGCGTCCTCAACCGAATGTGAATAGTCTCCAAGATTTTAGATGGACTGTTGAATGAGAACGCCTCAGAATTGAAAATGAGTTCGTGCTCAATTATATATATAGATATAAATAAATATATATATATTTAGACAAAAATTATTGAATAGCACTGAATTATTCTGTTTTACAATTTTCCTTTTTATCTTCTCCAATCTCCGAATAGTCCTTTTTGTGTTCTTCTCGAAATTGTATATGTTGGATCCATAATCGCGAGCGCTTTCGACAGAAGTACTTCTATCATCCTCAGGCATATTGTAGAAATAAATATAGAGATTGTTTTTTAATTTACTTATATATTTTTTTTCCTAGTCACGTGGTAATTTGTTACAAGTTAGGTGGGCGGACTCTTTTTAAAAAAATATATTAAACACATTTATATATACAAACACATATATACATAATCAAACATTTATCCCAAACATTTCAAAACGTTCTGGCTGCATATATATATATATATATATATATATATATATATATATATATATATATATATATATATATATATATATATATATATATATATATATATATATATATATAAGTAAAAGAAAAGCAGTAAAGTTGCAATACAAAATCCAAATATTTATTTTTCATGCAAAACAGTTCCTCCAGCATTTTAAAATTTTGGCACATTTTTAATATTAACTTTTCGGTACATTTTTGACATTTTTGATATGAACTTTTTGGTACATTTGTTTACATTTTTAATACGAAAAATAATGACTGCCAGAACAAACACACGATGTTGAGTATTCTATATACTTTTTTATTCTTGCAGCATAATATTTTCATGCATGTTTTTCTATCTAAGAAAATAATTCCCAATCATTCTGAAGAATATATGCTCGAAAAGAGACGATATTGACATAATAATAATCGTTTGTTTCCGCATAACGAAACGAATCTGTAAAAAAAAAATGTACCGAAATTTTAACATGCTAGAGGAGCTGTTTTGCATGAAAAATAAATATTTGGATTTTGGAATGTCACTATACTGTAAGTTTTTATATAGGCTCTGTTGTTATATTTAACAAACATTGAGCTTCTAAGCAAAAAGGATTTGTATATACAAAGACTGAAATATTATTGGACAAAAAGTACTTTACAATATATATATATATATATATATATATATATATATATATATAACGGTATAGTTACATTCGAAATATAACTTTACTGTTATTCTTTTATCTATGCTCTGTTGTTATATCTAACATACATTGAGCTTCTTAGCAAAATAGATTGCTATACACAAAGATTGAAATATAATTCAAAAGACATTTTACCAAAACACACACATACACACATAGTTTTCATCTCACGTTCAATATAATAATCGATAGAGAATTGTCTCTAAAATAATAAA